>NC_141902.1:75268468-75893468 GCF_057802395.1 Ceratotherium simum simum | reverse complement strand
TTAAACCAAGGAAGATTGGGCATTTTCATTTCCTTCATGGGGCCATCTTTTGATCCATGTTTCACCCAACCACCTAAACAAACTGTTAGAGCCCTTTCTAAGGACTCAAGTTGCAGCATTAAATGCAGAATCTCTGCCTAGTGGGCCAATATCAATAAATTTGGACTGATCCAACTTTATGTTTCTTGCAACATTATCCCACATTCTTAATAACTATTCCCACACTATTTTCCAGATTTCTGCTTGTATAAATTAGAAAATTCAAGTAGTTCTTTTGTGTGTAGTGCACCTTTTCATGGGTCACATTTTATACCTCGTCTTTAGGGACCCACTGGCACTTGAGTCTAGTCATAGGTGCCAACTGACTCAGGGGAGACCACTACCATTTTCTCATGCAACGCAGGCTAATCCCTCAGATTGAGGTTGAAAGGCTGATATTACTGTGGATAGGGAGTCTGTTACGACCTGGTGTGAGAATACCATTGCTACTGAGTTTGGGGAGGCCACTTTAACTGGAGGTTGGGAGACCAATTCAGTTGGCAAACAAGACTCATCAGATGTTAGAGTCTTGTTGTCCGCAGCTTGATCAAGATATTTTCACACATCCCTATCCCAATTCAAAGGATCTCACTCTTTTGCAATCAATGAACACATTTTATCAGTGAACACCCTTCCAGCTTGGGAGTTAAACTTGCTTTGAAATCCATCCATTTCAGTTCAATTATATCAATATCAGCCATGACATGATACAAGGCTCTACTTCAGGGCACACCTAGACACTCTAAAGTCTTCATGAAACCTTTGTACCAAGAATTTGAATTCCTGAGCTCATCCTTTTCTTTTACCATTTTTCTCAGCAACATTAGGAAGAGCCAACCAATATTATTATATTCTTTAGTTTTCAAAAACTGTTCAAAAGCATCATACATAGTTACTTAGCTCCTTTCTTCTTATAAGTGGTTTATTAGTATAATCCAATGTTTATCTCTATAAACAGCTCACATCATTGTCTACCAGTACTCAGTTTATACTGTAAATAGATTCGTGATCATCTTTAAGACTAATAAGATTGGAGCGCAAATTCAAGGAATAACAGAACCAATCCAGAAAACCTATCATTAAAATTACGTTCCTTGATCCTGAATAAATAAAGCCATCTTGAGTAAGAAGAACAAAGCTGGAGGCATCACACTTCCTGATTTCAAACTATATTACAGAGGCATAATAGTCAAAAAAGTAAGGTATTGATATAAAAAAAGACACATAGGTGAGTGAAACAGAATAGAGATCCCAGAAATAAATCAACACATATACGGTCAATTAATTTATGACAAAAGAACCAAGAACAAGCAATGAGGAAAGGCCACGCTCTTCAATAAATGGTGTTGGGCACACTGGACAGCCACATGCAAAAGAATGAAACTAGACCACTATCTTACACCATGCATAAAAATTAAGAGAAAATTGATTAAAGGTTTGACTATAAAACCTGAAGCAATAAAACTCTTAGAATAAAACATGTGCAGTTTTCTGCATTAGTCTTGGTGATGATTTTTTGGATCTGACATCAAAAGCAAAGGCAACAAAAACAAAAATAAACAAATAGGACTACATCAAACTAAAAAGCTTCTGCACAGCAAAAGAAATCATCAACAAAATGAATTGTCAACCTAAGGAATGGGAGAAAATATTTGCAAACTATATATCTGATAAGGGGTTAATATGCAAAATATATAAAGAACCCATACAACTCAATAACAAAAAAACAAACGATCCAATTAAAAAACAGGTAGAGGATCTGAATAGACATTTTTTTCAAAGAAGACATATAGGTAGCCAAAAAGTACATGAAAAGATGCTCAGCATCACTAATCACCAGGGAAATGTGAATCAATACCACAAAGAAATATCACCTCACACCTGTTAGAATGCCTGTTATCAAAAAGATGAGAAATAACAAATGTGGGTGAGGATTTGGAGAAAAGGGAACCCTTGTGCACTGTTGGTGGGAGTTGGAGCATTGCTATGGAAAATATGGAGGTTCTTCAAAACATCAAAAATAGAGCTACCATGTAATTTAGCAATTCCACTTCTGGGTATTTATCTGAAGAAAACAAAAACACTAATTCAAAAAGATACATGCACCCTCATGTTCATTGCAGCATTATTTACAATAGTCAAGATGTGAAAACAACCTAAGCATCCATCAACAGATAAATGGACAAAGAAGACATGGTATACATATACAAGAGTATGTTATTCAGCTATATAAAGAAGGAAATCTTGCCATTTACAACAGGGATGTACCTTGAGGGCCCTATGCTGAGTAAAATAAGTCAGACAGAGAAAGACAAATACCATATGATCTCACTTATCTGTGGAATCTTAAAAAAAGAAGCCTAGCTAATAGATACAGAGAACAGATTGGTAGTTGCCAGAGGTGGGGAGTGGGGGGGGGTGAAATTAGTGAAGGTGGTCAAAAGGTACAAACTTTCAGTTATAAAATAAATAAGTCATGGAGATGTAATGTGTAGCATGGCAATATAGTTAATGCTGTATTGTATATTTGTAAGTAGCTATGAGAGTAGATCTTAAAAGTTCTCATCACAAGAAAAAAATTTAACTATGTATGACGACAGATATTAACTAGACTTATTGTAGTGATCTTTTCACAATATATACCAATATTGAATCATTATTCTGTACACCTAAAACTAACATAATGTGATATGTCAATTATACCAAAATAAAAAACATTGTAACTATGTATGGTGACAGATATTAACTAGGCATTGTGGTGATCATTTTGCAATATATATGAATATAAAATTATTATTTTGTACACCTGAAATTAATATAATGTCCTATGACATTTATACTTAATTTAAGAAATTCTGGGGGCCGGCCCGGTGGCACAAGCGGTTAAGGGTGCAAGCGATTAAGTGCGCACGCTCTGCTGCAGCGGCTAGGGGTTTGCTGGTTTGGATCGTGGGCACGCACCGACACACCACTTGTTAAGCCATGCTGTGGCAGCGTCCCATGTAAAGTAGAGGAAGATGGGCACCGATGTTAGCCAAGGGCCAGTCTTCCTCAGCAAAAAAGAGGAGGATTGGCATTGGACGTTAGCTCAGGGCTTCTCACAAAAAAAAAAAAATTCTGTTCCTCAAGAACCACTCTTGGTACCAAAATCTATAAAGTTAGCATTCCTCAGAAAACAGAATTAATGGGATATAGAGAGACAGATGATGATGATGATGATGATGATGATGATGATGATGATAGATAGATAGATAGATAGATACATAGATAGATAGATAGATAGATACATAGATAGATACATAGATATAAAAGAAGATGCATTATAGGAATTGACTCAAGTGGTTACGGAGGCCCAGACATCTCACTATGTGCCACCTGCAAGCTGGTGAAAAGCCAAAAGTACGATTCATTCCATCTCAGAGGCCTGAGAAGAGGAGAGCAGATGGTGTAACTTCCAATCTCAGGCAAAAGGCCTGAGAACAAGGGAGCCACTGGTGTAAATTCCAGGGTCTAAAGCTTCAAGAACAAGGAGCACTACGTGCTAGGGCAGGAAAAGATGGTCATCCAGCTAAGGAAGAAAGATAGGGATTTACCCTTCCCTTGATTTTTGTTCTATTCAGGCCTTCTATTCAGAGTGGATGATGGCTGCCCATGCTGGTAAGGGAAAATCAATCCGTTTACTCAGTCTACAGACTCAAATGCTAATCCCTTTAGACTCCCTCACAGACACACCCAAAAATGATGTTTTATCACCTGTTTGTAATTCCTGTATTCCAATCAAGTTGACACATAAAATTAACCATCACAAGTCCACCCTTTATCAAGTTAACACCCTTATGAATCTCATTAAACCACGTTAATCTCCAAATAAACACAATAATGAGGCCATCATTCTGCCTAACATAATACCTCTATCCTGCATACAACTGAAAATACACTAACTCCTTCGCCAGAAGAGGAAGGAAAGTCCTTAATTGATGTTCACTCTTCTTTATTTATATAAACAAATAGTATGATGTAAATTAACAATAATTAAATACAGGATGTAAAATCAATACATCTCATGTGACGGGCCGGCTCTGTGGCTTGGCGGTTAAGTGCTCGCGCTCTGATGCTGGCGACCCGGGTTCGGATCCCGGGAGCGCCCCGAAGCACCACTTCTCCCTCCAACACGAGGCCGGGTCCCACGTACAGCAACTAGAAGGATGTGAACCTATGACATACAACTGTCTACTGGGGCTTTGGGGGGAAAAAACTGAATAAATAAAATCTTAAAAAAAAAAAAAATACATCTCATGTTGCATAATAAGGGAATAAAAAGAAAAAGATATTTGCTTAAGATGGGTGCATACATGCAAATATATTCATATAAAACAATAAAATACTCATGACAATTAGAGTCCTCTTTTCTATAACTGGTCGTAAATTTGAAGCTGGAATTTATACTTACCTCCTTCTACTACTCATTCTGTATTTTTTTTCCCTCAGCAACAACCTCATCTGGTTAAGGATCTTTATCTGATTGGGGAAACTATATCTTCATTCCTGAAGGATTTGGGCCATCACTAGCAAATTGGCTTGTTGTAGTTTTTCATTGACCTTAATCACATGGCCTGGTAATACTAAGAGACACCCTAGGGTTACTGTGTATTACAGACCTACTCTTCCTGATGTCCATTGTAGTAGTTGTTCAAATTCTCTTTGGTAGTAACAAATATTCTTGCTTCACCAAATACTAGTGAGGCTCCTATAACTTCTCCAAGGACCATCTGTGCACTTCCTTGTAAAATCCCTAGCTAGAACCCTGCTAAGACAGTTTAGCAAGAGTGTCTCATCCTGCTTGTCTGATCACCTCAATATCTAATCAGGTTTCTCATGTTTCATCATATACCAAATGATATATTTGGTATATATCAAATACCAGCCTGGCATGTCCTTAGAAAGAATCCTATTAGGTGAGTTTAGCCAAAATACTCCTCATCCTTGATGTTTCATTCACTGACTGCCACCAGGCTCCTTGGCTAACATTCCCAATCGCCCATGCTGTATTCTGGTTCTATACTAAGGTCTCTTTTTCCCTATTGCAATAATCCTGAATAAAACCTGTTTTTACTGCTTTAACTAATGTCCATCTCTGGTCTTTCTTTGACAGTTATGGTACCAAATAGTACCAGATTTATCGTCGGAACTACAGACCCATCACCCAGGACCATAAGTATACACCTTTGAAGACTTTGGCTTCAACTCCTGACTGGTTGGTCAGAGAATTACTGGTGAGTCTGACTCCCACACCTTTAGTCCAGACAAACATCCGTTGTAGCTTTAGGGAGAGATTTTGGTTCTCAAGATTTCGCTTATACTCTAGAAGCTAGGTTAGAGTCCCAAACAAAGAGATGCTGGGTTATAGTGTGTGTGTCTCTGTTCGTAAGAAGCTAAGATAGACTCAGGCCAGCATAAACTGATTCAGAGTATTAACTGTATCTGTTTATATGTATAAAGGTACCATAAGTTAAGATCATGGGAGCCTCTCAGTGGACTGAAAACCTTTTATTGAATCCCTACGGAAAATGTGCTCTACCAACTGTGTCTGCTTTCTTTCTTCTTGGCATGATTTTACTAAAGATAACCTGGAACTTCAGTGGCCTCTTTGGGAAATTTAGGGTCTTCCCAGACTGGCTCCTTAAAACTCTCCCTTTCCATTACCTTTGCTTCTGTTTCCTTTTATTGCCCTGGATCTTACCTCCAGTTCCCTTGAATCCTTTGATATGGCTCCCTTCTAACCACTACTTCCTCCATCCTTCTCTGCATTGTCATTCTTTTCTCACTTCAGCCTCTCAGATCCCTACAGTCACTTAAACTTTAGGCCCCCTGCATTCCACTACAAATCTCCCAAGAGCAATGAACCAGGGCTAGTAAGTTAACAAAGGCTATTTGGAAACATACCTGGATGCTTTGTCCACTCAGATGGGTTTTAGAGACATCCAGACATTTGCTAAAAGTCTCCTCAGTCACTGGTCTTAAATGGAGTCTACACCTTCCATCAGATTACATGGCAGGGCAAAAGAAAATCTTAAAAGTCTACTCTACAAGTATTGGTAAACAGGTAACATTAATTTGTCCCGTTTGCCAGAAACACAGTTCAGAGAAAAATCTAAAGTAGAGATAAACCAGTGACATTATATTGCTGTTTTATTGACTCAAGGCTAAAATTTCAGAATGAAAGCACTAAGATGTTTGTTTGCATCTGTTTGTATGTTTCTGTATACATATATGTTATATATACATGACATTTTTCTACCTCTGGATGATATTCTCAAGTTAATTTATAAAATCCTTTAAAATAGTTCTATTCAAATTGGCTTAGAGATAAATGACTGCTTCTATAAATTATTTTTAAAACTTTCAGAAATATATAAAAGAATCCAATTTTTAAATGTTCTTTCACCTGGAATAATTCTTGATAATAAAGCTAGCAATATAGTAACATTACTATAATAACACTAAAAAATTATTTGTAAAATAAAAACAGGCATGTCTTCAGAGTTCTCAGCATATTTTATAGTGCATACATAACAGTTTATCTACCTGGGTTTAGTAGTCAAATAAGTTTATGTTATCTCTACTGATGTTTAAGATTGTGAAACTATACATCTAACATAAGAGTAGAATATACAATAAAAATGAATAGCTTGATGCATGTGAAGTACAGTAGATAATTTTTTAAAAAGAAAAAAGGGAGAAAGATATGTTTAATATTTTGGTTCTTTGTTTCTGAGAATTTTTAGATACTTGCCTAACTTGTCAATAAGAAAAATAACTTAGGGTGATAGTGAGATTTGTTTATTTAGCTCGTGAAATTTTCATAATTATGATATGCACCAGTGAATTAAATAAATCTCAGTAGGATAAAATTTATAAATAAACATTTCAACAATCTGCTTTATGTTTCTTTTTTATACATTTCCATCGGCATATCATTTTTAATCACAGTTTTATTGAGATATAATTGACATGTAACATTGTATTAGTTTAAGATATATGATGAAATGTTTTGATATATGTATATATTTCAAAATAATTACCACAATAAGTTTGGTTAACATCAAACACCTCATATAGCTACAAAATTTTTAATCTTGTGATGACAACTTTGAACATCTAGTCTTCTAGCAATTTTTTTTTTTTTTGAGGAAGACCGGCCCTGAGCTAACATCTATTGCCAATCTTCCTCCTTTTTTTTCTTCCCCAAAGCCCCAGGAGATAGTTGTACGTCATAGTTGCACATCCTTCTAGTTGCTGTATGTGGGATGCGGCTCAGCATGGCCAGAGAAGCGGTGCGTTGGTGCGCGCCCGGGATCTGAACCCAGGCTGCCAGTAGGGGAGGGTGCGCACTTAACAGCTAAGCCACGAGGCCGGCCCCTAGCAATTTTAATATACAATACAGTATTGTTAACTATAGTCACCATGATGCACCTTATATCCTAGAACATTTTTATCTTTTAACTGGAAGTTTATGCCTTTTGACTACGTTTATCCATTTCTCTCATCCCCTCCTACACACCTTTGGCCACTGCCAATCTATTTTCTATTTCTATGGATTCATTTTTTTTTTTTTAGATATCACATATAAATGAGATCATACAGTATTTGTATTTCTCTGCATGACTTATTTCACTTAAAACAATGCCTCAAAGTTCATCTATGTTGTCACAAATGGCAGAATTTCTTGCTTCTTTATAGCTGAATAATGTTCATATATATATGACTCTATATATATATATTATATTTATGTATACATAATTCTTTTACATTTATCTGTCAAGAGACACTTAGGTCTTTCCATGCCTTGGTTATGAGAAATGATGCTTCAGTAAATGTGGGGGTGCAGATATCTCTTCGAGATACGTATTTCATTTTCTTTGGATATATACCCAGAAGTGAAATTGCTGGATCACGTGGTAGTCATATTTGTAATTTCTTGAGGAACCTCCATACTGTTTTACACAGTGGCTGTACTAATTTACATTCGCACCAACAATGCACAAGCATTCTGTTTTATCACCCTCACCAATACCTGATATCTCTTGTCTTTTTGATGACAGCCATTCTAACGTGTGTGAGGTGATAGCTCATTGTGGTTTTGATTTGTGTTTCCCTGATGATTAGTGATGTTGAGCTCCTTTGCATGGCCCTGTTGGCCATTGTATGTCTTCTTTGAAAACAAGTCTGTTGAGCCCTCCACTCATTTTTTAATCGGAATGCTTAATGTTTTGCTATTGACATGTATGGGTTCTTTATATATTCTGGATATGACCCCTTATCAAATATATGATTTGAAAATTTCTCTCATTCTTTAGGTTGTCTTTTCAATTTGCTGATGGTTTCCTTTGCTGTGCAGAAGATTTTTAGTTTGATGTAATCCCACTTAATTTTTGCTTTTGTTCACTTTGCTTTTGGTTTCAACAGAAAAAAATCGTTTCCAAGACAGATGTCACAGACATTACCCGTGAAGTTACCTTGTAGGAGTTTTATGGTTTCAGAACTTACATTCAAATCAACTCAATTTATAAAATTTATAAATTAAATTTTAAAAATTATGTTTTATATGATTTATAATAATTATTTTTTATAATATATCTACCTAAAAATAGTTTCACAAGGGCTGGATCCATGGCCTAGTGGTTAAGGTAGGTGTGCTCCACTTTGGCGGCCTGGGTTCGGTTCCCGGCTGTGAACCTATACCATGCGTTGGCAGCCATGCTGTGGCAGCGACCCACATGCAACATAGAAGAAGGCTGACACAGCTGTTAGCTCAGGGCAAATCTTCCTCAAGCAAAAAGAGGAAGGTTGGCAACAGATGTTAGCTCAGGGTGAATCTTCCTCAGCAAAAAAATAAAAGACACAGTTTCACAAACCTTTTGATAAATTGAAATTCCAATGCTATACTAAAGGTAAAGTATGGATAATTGTTTAATATCCAGATCATTTCCAATAAGAAAATTATGGCAATATTAATTGCTGAACATAAGTTTATCTACTTTTCGCATTTTGTTTTTATATGATAGAGAGAAGCTAAATATATTTGATCTGTTTTTAAACATGAGAAATTGTACTATAAAAAAGCTATTTTCCTCTAGATCAATGTGAAATGACATATTCGTAAATTTGCTATAGAATATTATGTGCCAGACAGTTAATGTTTGCTTACTTCCTAGGTTGCTCTGTAAAAGAAAGGAGATTATTGGTTAAAAATTATAATAAATATACATAAATAAAACTATTAAGATAATAAGGGGAAAGAAATAGACTCAAGTCTGCAGGGAAAGGAAAAATCTTTTTGGTAAGGATAGATACGAAAGATCTGCTTTTATTAAGGAAAAGAAAATAATTTTGTCCTAACATACAATTACTGATTGTTCCACACTGAGAAAGAAGTCAAGAGTAAGACAAAAACTGAATGGATATAAGGGGGAAAAAAAGTTGTATAAGAATTGTAGGGAAGGAATCTCGGTAAAGGAATCTTATCTTGTGTGCTCAAACCTGAGATTGGGAGGAATTTATTTATAAGATTTTTAAAAATTAGCCTTAGAATTAATAGTATAGTGATGCAAAACTACAATTTGGTTCTCTGTCTTTGCTACAAAAACAAAGTTTTCTTAGATTATTGATCTACCTGTAATAAGAAATTATAAAAAACGTTTTCCTTTCAGTATTAAGTATTCTGCCTGGGGAACCAAGATTTTGGGACTTAAAATAATTTCCTTTGCTTCGTATTTTCTTTATCAGGTCATTGGTTGCTTAAAATACTGAATCTTCTAAATATTAAAACAGCTAGATTTTATATAGCTATGTAACTTTCTGTATTTGCCTTTGAAATATTTTAATTGTCACTTTGGTTAAATCGATAACTAAGTATAGTGTCACAGTGACTTATGATTCTATTCAGTCAAGTTTTCAAATCTTTTGACATTTTTGACAACTTCCCAAAATAAAATTCTAAATAGAGTCTTTGTGAACTCAAATTAACTTTGAGATTTTCTAGATTGCCCCTGGAAAATCTCAAAGGATTTGTTTCTCCCCTTGAAAAGGTAGATGCTAAACTAATTAGGTTTATTTGGTATGTTAAATTACATGCAAACACTGTCAAATAAGAAATGATGATAAACCTTCTGAGATTATATGTGTGTGGATATATGTTACTTATATAGGTAAACAACAAATTGTATGGAACTTACTAAAAATTATCAATATCCTCATTGTCCATCTATTATGTTTAAATTTTGTATGCCAAAGAAATGACTAATTCCTCTTATCAAATTAACTCTCATGAGAACTTCAATTATAGCCTTTTTAAGTCACTTGTCAGTAACGGATAATTATTGTTTTACTCTGATTCTTCTCCAAAAGTGTTTGCACTCAGCTATAGACAAGAATGCTCCATGATGGTAACACTTGAATATGTTTGAGACCATGCCTTTGGACTGAATAAGAATTTCCAGAGGAGAGAAGTCAAGATGGTGGCGTAGGCAGACTCTGAACTCACCTCCTCCCGCAGACACAGCCAATTTACAACTACTTGTGGAAAAATTACCCCTGAGACAGAACTGAAAACCAGATAAGAGGAACTCCTGCAACAACGGACAATCCTAATTGAGGTAGAAGAGACAGAAACTCCCTTCTGGAGAGAAAAAATGCCACCTTCACAAGCCGCAGTGCCTCACGGCCGCCCGGGAGCAGCCCACATGTAAACAGCCTCCCTGGAGGAGCGGGACCCTGAGCCGGGGAGCGCCCCTGCTGTGGGCATTTTGTGGACCCAACACAATCGAGACGAGTGGCATAATATCTGACTTTGCCTGCTACTAAAACATTGGGGCATACCCCCAGAAAAGATGGTTTACAAAGAAATTAAAACCGGCTCTTAAAGGGCCCATGTGCAAACTGACCTGTTTCAGAAAGCAACCTAAAATCACCAGAAAGAAAGGTGCAGAGTGCTTTGGTGAAAAGAGACTCACCTAATAGGCCTTGAGTGAATCTTGGTGAGAGATGAGACCTCTCCAGGGACTGGGACATTGGCGGTAGCCATTGTTGTTTCTTGGTGTGGGCATGCTGACAGAGAAGACATTGGAGTTCTCTCTGGGGCCTGCTAGCCCAGGTCTGCCCCTCCCACTAGAGCACTGATTTAATCCAGCTCAGCCAGGGCTAGCAGCACACCCTAGAGACTGGCCCCACCCAACAACAAGCCCTCAGGCAACTTTTGGGCCTACATAGATTGGTGACTGGATTCTCTTCAGCCTGGCAACTGAGCCCACTTCAGTGGGGCAGGGCATGCACAAGGAGCTGGTGGAGAGTGTGGGGCCGGTGGTGGAGTGTGTGGGGCTCCCGCCGTGGAGAGACTGGGTCCACTTCAGGAGGTCGGGGCGCACACACAGGGCAGGACTGTGTTGACTGTGTGTGTGGACCTGTGGGCGGCAGGGCTTGTCAGCTGCAGAAGACTTGTGCTTCTCAAAGACCCACATAGGGGGTTTGCCCCACCTTCCAAAGCTTGAAACAATTGGGTGCTGCCATGCCTGAGGCCAGCCCAACACAGCTGCAATCCTCAGAGAGCTCACAAGAGACCTAAAGGCTGGAGGCTTATAGCAATTGTAAGGCCCTGAGCCTAACAACCTGCCACGCTGGGAGCCTATTCACTTAAAAGAAATACTGCAACACAAATGTGGTATCAGAAGTTGCAGCCAACTCTGCTGGGGCTCCCCACTCGTGATAAAGAGACTGAAGGGCCAAAAACAACTACAAGCAGCTGAGCATTAGAACAGCTGGTCAGGAGCATAACTTGGCCTCCCTGGGTGCCTACAGGGAGAGCAAACAGGCCACAACAGAAGGACACATGTAGCCCACATAGCAGTCACCACTGGAACATTGAGAACTGAGGGAAGCACACGGTGGATCTCCTAAGGCATCACTTACTTAAGGTCACCTATCCAAGAGCAGGAGACGTAGCTGACCTACATAATACATAGACACAAGCACAGGGAAAGAGGCAAAATGAGGAGGCAAAGGAATACATTCCAAGTAAGGGAAAAGGACAAAACCCCAGAAAAGGATCTAAGTGAAACAGAAATGAGCAACCTACAGGACAGAGAGTTCAAACAAAGAGTGTTAAGGATGCTCACTGATCCGGGGAGAAGAATAGATGAACTCAGTGAGAATGTCAACAAATAAATGGAAGATATAAAAAAGAACCAATCAGAAATGAAGGATGAAATACTAGAAATGAAAAATTCACTAGAGGGACTCAAAAGCAGAGTAGAGGATACAGAAGAACGGATCTGCGAGCTGGATGAAAGACTAGAAGAAATTACCCAAGCTGAACAGGTAAAAGAGAAAAGAATTAAAAAGAGTGAGGACAGTCTAAGGGACCTTTGGGACAACATCAAGCACACTAACATCCGTGTTATAGGTGTCCCAGAAGGAGAAGAGCGAGACAAAGGGGCAGAGAATCTATTTCAAGAAATAATAGATGACAACTTCCCGAACCTAAGGAAGGAAATAGACATCCAGGTACAGGAATCACAGAGAGCCCCAAACAAGATAAACCCAAAGAGGCCCACACCAAGACACATCATAATCAAAATGTCCAGAATTAAAGATAAAGAGTGAATCCTAAAAGCCTCAAGAGAAAGTCAAGTTACATACAAAGGAAACCCCATAAGGCTATCAGCTGACTTCTCAGCAGAAAGCTTACAGGCTAGAAGAGAGTGGCATGATATATTTAAAGTGCTAAAAGGAAAAAACTTACAGCCAAGAATACTCTACCCAGCAAGGTTATCATTCAAAATGGAAGGAGAGATAAAAAATTTCCCAGACAAGCAAAGATTAAAGGAGCTTGTCACCAAGAAACCAGTGCTACAAAAAATGTTAAAGGGACTGATTTAAGAGGAAAAGAGAAGACCGCAAATAGGAAAAATTATCTGTTTCAATGATAAGAGAGTAATGGATACAAATGCACAAAAAAGAGGTTAGATATGATATCAAAAACATAAAAGGAGGGAGGAGGGGAGTTAAAGATTAGAGCTTTCAGACAGAGGTCAAAATAAAGAGACCTTCCATTCTGTATAGAAGAAGAAAGGAACAGAGAAGGATTACTAAAACACTGAGGAAAAAAAAAGTTAAAAAATGGCAGTAAGTACATACTTATCAATAGCTACTTTAAATGTCAATGGACTAAATGCTCCAATTGAAAGGCATAGGGTGGCTGATTGGATAAAAAAACAAGACCCATATATATGCTGCATACAAGAGACACACTTCAGACCTAAAGACACTCACAAACTGAAAGTGAAGGGATAGAAAAAGATACTCCACGTAAATGGCAATGAAAAGAAAGCTGGGGTAGCAGTACATATATCAGACAAAATAGACTTTAAAACATAAACTGTAAAAAGAGACAAAGAAGGGCATTACATAATGATCAAGGGAACAATCCAACAAGAGGATATAACACTTGTAAATATCTACGCACCCAATGTAGGTGCACCTATATATATAAACCTATTATTAACAGACATAAAAACAGAAATAGACAGTAACACAATAATAGTAGGAGACTTTAACACTCCACTTACACCAACGGATAGATCATCCAAACAGAAGACCAATAAGGTAACATTGGCCTTAAACGACACACTAGAACAGATGGACCTAGTAGATATATACAGAGCATTCCATCCAAAAACCGAAGAATACACATTCTTTACAAATGCACATGGAAAATTCTCCAGGATTGATCACATATTAGACCACAAAACAAGTCTCCATAAATTTAAGAAGATTGAAATAATACCAAGCATCTTTTCTGACCACAATAGTATGAAATTAGAAATCAACTATAGGAAGAAAATCAGAAAAGCCACAAATACATGGAGATTCAACAAAATGCTACTGAACAATGACTGGGTCAAGGAAGAAATGAGAGAAGAAATCAAAAAATACCTGGGACAAATGAAAATGAAAATACGACATGCCAGAATTTATGGGAAACAGCAAAAGCGGTTCTAAGAGGGAAGTGTATAGCAGTACAGGCCTATCTCAACAAACAAGAAAAATCTCAAATAAACAATCTAACAATGGACCTAAAGGAACTGGAAAAAGAAGAACAAACCAAGCCCAAAATCAGTAGAAGAAGGGAAACCATAAAAATCAGAGCAGAAATAAATGAAATAGAGACCAAAAAACAATAGAAAAAATTAATAAAAGCAAGAGCTGGTTCTTTGAAAAGATAAACAAAATTGACAAACCTTTAGCTAGACTCACGAAAAAAAAGAGAGAATGCTCAAATAAGTAAAATCAGAAATGAAAGAGGAGAAATTACAACAGACACCTCAGAAATACAAAAGATGATAAGAGAATACTATGAAAAGCTATATGCCAACCAATTCGACAATCTGGAAGAAATGGATAAATTCTTAGAATCATACAACCTTCCAAAACTGGATCAAGAAGAAGTAAAGAATATGAATAGACCAATCACCAGTAAGGAGATCGAAACAGTAATCAAAAACCTCCCCAAAAATAAAAGTCCAGGACCAGACGGCTTGCCTGGTGAATTCTACCAAACATTCAAAGAAGACTTAATATCTGTCCTTCTCAAACTCTTCCAAAAAATTGAGGAGGGGGGAAGCTCCCTAACTCATTCTACGAAGCCAACATTACCCTGATACAAAACCAGAAAAGGACAACACAAAAAAAGAAAATTACAGGCCAATATCACTGATGAACATCGATGAAAAAATCCTCAACAAAATACTAGCAAATCACATACAGCAATATGTCAAAAAGATTATACACCATGATCAAGTGGGATTTATTCCAGGTATGCAGGGATGGTTTAACATTCGCAAATCAATCAACGTAATACACCACATTAATAAAATGAAGAATAAAAATCACATGATCATCACAATAGATACAGAGAAAGCATTTGACAAGATACGGCATCCATTTATGAAAAAAACTATGAATAAAATGAGTATAGAAGGAAAGTACCTCAACATAATAAAGGCCATATATGAAAAACCCACAGCTAATATCATCCTCAATGGTGAAAAACTGAAAGCTATCCCTCCAGGAACAAGAACCAGACAAGGATGCCCACTCTCACCACTCCTATTTAACATAGTAGTGGAAGTCCTAGCCAGAGCAATCAGGCAAGAGAAAGAAATCAAAGGGATCCAAATTGGAAAGGAAGAAGTGAAACTGTCACTATTTGCAGATGACATGATTTTATAAATAAAAAAACCCTAAAGAATCCACCAGAAAACTTTTAGAAGTAATAAACGAATATGGTAAAGTTGCAGGATACAAAACCAACATACAAAAATCAGTTGCATTTCTATACACTAACAACAAAGTGGCAGAAAGAAAAATTAAGAATACATCCCATGTACAATTGCAACAAAATGAATATAATACCTAGGAAAAAACTTAGCCAAAGAGATGAAAGAGCTGTACACCGAAAACTATAAAACATTGCTGAAAGAAATTGAAGAAGACACAAAGAAATGGAAAGATATTCCATGCTCTTGGATTGGAAGAATTAACATAGTTAAGATGTCCATACTTCCTAAAGCAATCTATAGATTCAGTGCAATCCCTATCAAAGTTCCAACAACATTTTTCACAGAAATAGAACAAAGAATCCTAAAATTTATATGGAACAACAAAAGATCCCGAATAGGTAAAGGAATCCTGAGAAAAAAGAACAAAGCTGGAGGTATCACACTCCCTGATTTCAAAATATACTACAAAGCTATAGTATCCAAAACAGCATGGTACTGGCACAAAAACAGACACACAGATCAATGGAATAGAATTGAAAGCCCAGAAATAAACTGACACATCTATTAACAGCTAATCTTTGACAAAGGAGCCAAGAACATACAATGGAGAAAAGAAAGTCTCTTCAACAAATGGTGTTGGGAAAACTGGACAGACACATGCAAGAAAATGAAAGTAGACCCTTACCTTACACCATACACAAAAATTAACTCCAAATGGATTCAAGACTTGAATGTAAGACCTGAAACTATGAAACATCTAGAATAAATCATAGGCAGTATACTCTTTGACATCGGTCTTAGCAACATATTTTCAAGCACCATGTCTGACCGGGCAAGAGAAACAATAGAAAAAATAAACAAATGGGACTACATCAAACTAAAAAGCTTCTGCACAGCAAAGGAAACCATCAACAAAATGAAAAGACAACCAACAATTGGGAGAAGTTATTTGCAAACCATACATCTGATAAGAGCTTAATCTCCAAAATATATAAAGAACTCATGCATCTCAACAACAAAAAAACTACCAACCCCATTAAAAAATGGGCAAATGACCTGAACAGACATTTCTCCAAAGAAGATATACAGATGGCCAACAGGCACATGAAAACATGTTCAAAATCATTAACTATCAGGGAAATGCAGATCAAAACTACAATGAGATATCACCTCATGCCTGTCAGAATGGCTATAATTAACAAGACAGGAAACACCATATGTTGGAGAGGATGTGGAGAGAAGGGAACTCTCATACACTGCTGGTGGGACTGCAAACTGGTGCAGCCACTATGGAAAACAGTATGGAGATTCCTCAAAAAGTCAAGGATAGAACTACCATATGATCCAGCTATTCCACTGCTGGGTATTTATCCAAAGAACTTGAAAACACCAATGCATAAAGATACATGCACCCCTGTGTTCATTGCAGCATTACTCACAATAGCCAATACTTGGAAGCAACCTAAGTGCCCATCAAGGGACGAATGGGTAAAGAAGATGTGGTATATATACACAATGGAATACTACTCAGCCATAAGAAACAATGAAATCCCGCCATTTGTGACAACATGGATGGACATTGAGGGTATTATGCAAAGTGAAATAAGTCAGAGGGAGAAGGTCAAATACCGTATGATTTCCTTCATTAAGTAGTAGATAATAACAACAATAAGCAAACACATAGAGACAGAGATTGGATTGGTGGTTACCAGAGAGGAATGGGGGAGGGAGGAGGGTGAAAGGGATAATTCAGCACATGTGTGTGGTGATGGGTTGTAATTAGTATTTGGGTGGTGAACATGATGTAATCTATGCAGAAATAGAAGTATAATGACGTACACCTGAAATTTATACAATGTTATAAACCAATGTTACTGCAATAAACCAAAAATTAAAAAAAAATTTCTAGAAGTAATGAGGAAGCTGATGGATTCATTAAACTATGAACCCAAGGGGCTAGCCCGGTGGCGTAGCAGTTAAGTGCACATGCTCCCCTGCTGTGGCCTGGGGTTTGGATCCTGGGCATGCACCGTTGTAACCACTTGGCAAGCCGTGCTGTGGCGGCGTCCCATATAGGAAACTCCCCCTCATTAAATACCTGATGTGTAGAACCAGAAAGTGGACCCTCTACTACCAAGCCTCAAAAGATAATTTAGCATGTCTTTAATGAACAATAGGTGACTGAACAATCCTGAGGAAGGAGGAAGATGGGCACGGATGTTAGCCCCAGGCCAGTCTTCCTCAGCAAAAAGAGGAGGATTGGCAACAGATGTTAGCTCAGGGCTAATCTTCCTCACACATGCACACACACAAACAAAAATTACGAACCCAAGAATTAGCAGAATAAGGATTAATTTCACGAGGCTGAATGAACAGATGAGGACAATTATAATTTTTATAACTTTTTGTTAAAACATTTCTGTTTTTTTAAAGTTTTGTTTACCATATTGAAAGAAAACTTTTTCTCTTAAGCTCCACGTAACTTATGGCAATTGGGTAAAGTATACCTTTGTGAGAAAAGATGAAACAATTCCTTTTTCTACCTAGCTGATCTCTCCAGAACTCAAAAACTCTTACTGAGTATTCTTATTTTTAGGGCAATAAAATTATTTGCACAATTTCAATAAAAGTCTGTTCACCTTGTAACAGAACACAATTAGAAAAATTGGTTATATTACCAAGGCTTTGATTAGAATGTCATATTTGAGAATGATGGCAAAGAATCAGAAACAACCAGACAGTTTTAAGAAACTAAGGCTGAGTTAGAGAGCCAATGCTTATAAACACTCCTCAGAAAAACCAACCTGTGTCTCTCTTATAGAGTTTCCCACATTACAGGTCAGTAAGAAAGGTCACTTCCTGGTAGGCCAGCAATCTCAGGATATTCTCCGTACCCTAAAAGAGAGGAATTCACCCAAATCTTGAGGTATTGCAGGCAAAATCTGGCAGCAAGTTTTTGGCTTGGCTTCCCAGCCTCAGGATTCTGAAATCTTCAATCTGAAATTCCCTATGAAAAGGTACAGCAAAGCAAACTCAAGAGATCTATGTAGTCAACCAATCTTTCTGCTCCACTTATGTAAATAATCAGATCAGTTTTAATGAGACTAGACTTATTTGCAAACAAATTAGCCTTAGTCTGATTACCTTTGATTGAATGGTGGTGACTGTAGTGAGAAAAATTGTTTCTTTGGAAAAGTATAATGCACTCTTGTGGTTTTCATCTTGCACATTTTGCGAGCTACGCCAAAGCCTGAATTCTTCTAGTTTTCTTGAATATCTGCCTACAACTCCCCAAATTAAGTTTTCCCACTTTTCTCCCATCTGACTCAGAAACAATGAGAACTAAAACTTTTCTTTTCCTGAAGCTCTGCAAGTTGAAGCTGGGTGACTTGATATAAACCTCAAGGCAACCACCACAACAGATCACGTATAGACAAAATTTGTACCTGTGCTGTGTGGGTCACTCAAAAAGTTCACTGGTACACCTGATGCCTTTACCACAGATATTCAAACTGCAAACCAGGAATCCATTGGATTGCCACTGCTGTCCTCATTCCTGCATCTACCAATGCTTTGAGCCTAACCTCTAGGAATCTGCTCAACTGTGGCACTCTGAAATCAGAAACTGTTTTTCTCATATTAACCTTTGTTTTTCTGTTCTTTTCGTAGAAACCCCACCTCATTAAATACCTGATGGGTAGAACCAAAAAGTGGATCCTCTACTACCAAGTCTCAAGAGATGATTCAGCATGTGTTTAATGAACAGTAGGTGACTGAACAAGAAATGGACTTAAATTGTTACAAGAAAGGAATAATGTCTCTTCATTCCTTTGAAAAATAGGGAGGACAGACCAAAATTCTTCTCTTGACCAAACTTCAGTTAGGCCCCTGAAACTTCTTGTACAATTCCTTATAAAATTCTCAGCAAGAACCCTGCTAACTTAGTATATAACAAGAGTCTCACTTCCTCCATATTTTCTCACTCTTGACATCTAGTCAGGTTTCTTATCCTCCACCATCTGCCAGGTGATGTCTGGTAAACTGGCCTGTTTGCAGCAAAAATCTTGTTAAGACAGTTTAGCCAAAATCCACTTACCCTTCATGTTTCCTCCTACTAATTTGCCATCCACTGACCGCCTCAGGCTCCTTGGATATGAATTCCCACTTGCTCATGCTGTATTCAGAATTGACCCCAGCTCAACACTGAGGACTCTTTTATTCTATTACAGTAGTCCTGAATACATCTGTTTTTACCACTTTAACACTTGTCTAGCTATGGGTTTTCTCGGACAGCAGTCAGAATCAATCACCTTAATCAGTACTCAAACTCCCTTCCCTGCATGTGGATTAAGAGACCTGACAAGCCCAATGTGGCCCCCTGGCAGTCTTAACTTTGATTTCAGGAGAATTGTTTTATCTACTGGTGGACACATTCCTTCTAAGAATAGCAAAGCTGTTCAAGGGAACAAGAAGCAAAAATGGTGCCATTACCATTTCAACCCCTCGATGCTTGGACCCATGAATCTTGGATATAAGAGAAACAGAACCATATATTGGATGCTGATTCAGAACATATATAGCCTCCCGGGGAGAACCTTGCCATAGCTCTGCAACATTTTGCGACCTTACTGGCTTTGTAATGGAGTCTTTAAAAGGCCTTTCTGTCATTCTATCAAGCCAGCTACTTCAGGATGGTGGGGAACATGATAAGCTAGTGAATTCTCTAAGTGTGGACCCATTGAAACACTTTTCTTCTGAGAAGAGAGTTCTTTGATCTGAAATAATGCTGAGTTGTATACCAAGACAGTAAATAGTCCATTCTCTATGTACACAGATGCTTGAAGCACTGCACACAGAGAAAGCATCCATATTCATAGGAAGTGTGAATTCCAGTATGGACAGAAAACTGGAAGCAGTCCAGTGTGGTCGACCCACCACCAGGTAGCTCACTGAACTCCTCTGGGACAGGTGACATGTCAGGAACTTAGTGTTGCTGTCCATTGCTGGAAAACTGGACTCTCGTCCCTGGTGAGTGAAAGTCAATATTGCTGACCCCAGTAATATTCTCCATCCCTGCCACCATGGCCACTTTCTTCATGAGCCCATTTTTAATGTCAGGGGTGACTGGGGAAAGATCCAGACTGGTATCCACATAACATGTCATCTTATCCATTTGATTATTGATATCCACCTCCAGGGAGGTCACACTTTGGTGAGAATTTACATAGGACACAAATATCTTATGGCATTTGGCCCAGTGAGAGAGGTTTATCCACATACTTCTTCCTCAAATTTTGTTGTCACTAATTTTCCACTCAATGTCCTTTCTAGTCCCTGATCATCAAGCCACACCCTTAGCCACAGCCCATGAATCAGTATATAATCACACATCTAGACAGTTGTCCTTATAATCAAAGAGAATGATCAGGTACACTGCTCAAAGTTCTGCCACTGGAATAATTTCCCTTCACCACTGTTTTTCAGAGATTTCTGAGAGATGAGCTATAGTGATGCAGCTCTCCACAGTTTGGGAGTATATGCAGGTATTGCAGGACCAGCTATAAACCAGCCCTCCATTTTTTATTCCTTTGTCGACTGATCAAAGGGATTTCTCCATGATTCCATAGGTGTGAGTTGGGAGAAAGAAGACAGTGTAGCAGGATTAAGGACCATGGACATTTGGACCACTTCTCCATGTAATTACCTGTGCCTTCAGGGTGTGCCCTGGCCCAATCGTGTATATACCACTTTCATTTCATGATGCAGTATTTCATTGCACTCCCAAATTTATGACTTGGTATGTCACATAACACCCAGTTTATGATGGGCAGCTCTGGTCATATGGTAACTATGTGGCCCATGATCATACATTCAGTCCCTGGTATGCCCACTAACAGATCAATAATTGTTTATTGTAAATGGAGTAGATATCTGCAGATGATAGCAGGGCCTTTCTCCAAAATCCTAAAAGCTTTACCTATGATACACCTATAGAGGCTGTCAAAGCTACAAACAAAATCTTCCAATGAAACTTCTAGAATGATTGAGTCTGCTGGAATGTGACAAAAGTGGCAAAAGAGCTTGCATAGCAGGCTGGACCTGTTGCAGAGCCTTCTTTTATTCTGGTGAAAGTCAAACCTAACAGCTTTTCAGGACACTGGATAAATGGGCTGGAGTAACACACCCACATGGGGAATATGTTGCCTCCAAAATCTAAAAAGGACCACTAGACAATGTATCTCTTGTGTGGTTATAGGAGGAAGCAGATGCTAAATTCATTCTTCACCTTAAAAGGAATATCTGGATAATACCCACACCACTGGACTTCTTGAAATTTCACTGAAATAGAAGGTCTCTAAAATTTAGTGGGATTTATTCTGTACCCTTGGTACACAAATGCCTTGCCAATAAGTGTAGAGAAGTTGCAATTCCTGCTCAATAGTTTCTATCAGTTTGTCGTTAATGTGACAGACCAGTGCAATCTCTTTTAGAAGAGAAGGTGATTGAGATTACTGAAAAACAAAATTGATACACAGAGCTGTACAGTTTGTTTACCACTGCTATAGGATCCTGAAGCTATATTGAGGGCCATGCCAGCAGAAAGAAAAATGCTTCTGGTGGGCCTCATAGACAGGTTTAGTGAAAAAAGCATTTGCCAGATCATTAGCTGCATACTAGGTAGCAGGAGGTTTGTTAGTTTGCTCAAACAATAAAACTACATCTGTTACAGAAGCTGCAGTTGAAGTCACCACTTGGCTAAGCTTGTGATAATCCACTGTCTTTCTCCAAGATCCATCTCTCTTCTACACAGGCCGAATAGAAGTATAGAATGGGGATTCCTGGGAAACAATGCCCCTAAATCTTTCAACTCCTTGATAGTGGCACAAATCTCTTCAATCTCTCCAGGTATGTGATATTGCTTTTGATTTACTATTTTTCTAGGTATAGGCAGTAGTTCTAATGGCTTCTGTTTGTCATTTCCCGCAATAACAGACCTCACTCCACAGGTCAGGGAAACAATATAGGGATTGTGCAAGCTGCTAAGTATTTCTATTTCAATAATGTACTCTAGAACTGGGGAAATATACCCACTGGGCCCACTGTGAAACTGACCTGAACTAAAACTCCATTGATATCCTGACCCTCATCAGTCCCTAATCTGACTGGAGGGCTACAGTGACATTTTGGTTCTCTTGGAAAAAAATTTAGTACAGAGACAGTGTCCAGTAGACCCTGAATAGTTTGATTATTTTCTTTCCTACAATGCACAGTTACCTGGTGAAAGGCAATAGCTACTTTAGGGAAGACTGGGAGAAAAATTAACAAAATAAATTTTTGATAGTGTGCCAGAATCATTCCCGGTCTCCTCTTCATTCATGGGAATCTGGGTCTGTAAACCCGTTCAAATCAGGGATTTGATTGACGGGTGGTGACACACTTTTTATGGTTCAAGTTAGACTTTTTTCACTGGACTTAGAACTTTTCTGCTTATACAAATCGAGTAAGAATTAAGTAGATTTTCTATCTTTTTGACTTCTGGGAACACCATGATTAGCTAGCTAATGCCATAAGTCTGTGCAGTCACACTACTAAGAATGTTGCTTTATCTCTGCTGCCTATTAGAGTACTATACTAACAATGCCTTTGGTGAATGAACGAAATGACTTGGCCCACTCCACTCTAGGATCCAGTTACTCCTGCTACTTTAGATTTTCTAAGTAAAGTTAAAAAATGGCTGCAGTTCCAACTGTAGAGTCTGTCCTACAGAGAAGATCAATCACAGAGTTCTCCAAGGATGCTGGGGCTCCACTCACAATATATTTCTCCAAGTATTAGTGAAAGGTCTGTCTTTTGGGTACTGCCAGTGTGAGGTTTTTGAATCCCTTACTCTACATTAAACTAAGGGAAATCAGGCATTTCTATTTTACTCGTGGTGGGCATCTTTGATCCATGTTTCAGCCAACCATCCCAACAAACTGTTAGTGCCTTTTCTAAGGATCCAAGCTACAACCTTAAATGCAAAATCTCTACTTGGTGGGCTCATATCAATAGATTCAGCCCAATCCAACTTTGTTTCTTCCACCATTATTCCACACTCTTAATAACTATTCCTACACATATTCTCCCGATTTCTGCTTGTATAAATTATAAAACTCAAGTAGTTCTTTTAGAGTATAGCATACCTCCTCATGGATCATAATTTGTACCTTCCTTTAGTGGTCTGCTGGTACTGGAGTCTAGTCATAGGTGGCACCTGCCTCAGGAGAGGCCATTACCATTTTCTCAGGCAATGCGAGGTTAATCACTCAAATGCAGGTTGAAAGGGTGATACTACTATGTATAGTGAGGCTGCTGCAACTTGGTGTGGGGATGCCCTTGCCCCTGGAATTTGGGAGGCCACTTTTATTGGGCATTGGGAGACAAATTCCACTGGTAAAGAAGACTTATCAGAACTTACGGGCTCATTGTCACCAGTTTCATCAGGATATTGCCACACGTCTCCATCTCAATTTACAGGACCTCCATCTTACTTTTTTTTTTTATTGCATTCACATTGGTTTATAACATTGTATAAATTTCAAGTGTACATCATTATACTTCTATTTCTGCGTAGATTACATCATGTTCACCACCCAAAGACTAATTACAATCCATCACCACACACATGTGCCTAATCATCCCTTTCACCCTCCTCCCTCCCTCCTTCCCCTCTGGTAACCACCAATCTAATCTTTGTCTCTATGTGTTCATTTGTAGTTGTTTTTGTCTTTTACTTATGAGTGAGATCATACAGTATTTGACCTTCTCCCTCTGACTTATTTCACTTAGCATAATACTCTCAATGGCCATCCATGTTGTCACAAATGGCTGGATTTCATCCTTTCTTATGGCTGAGTAGTATTCCATTGTGTATATATAGCACATCTTCTTTATCCATTCATCCCTCGATGAGCTCTTAGGTTGCTTCCAAGTCTTGGCTATTGTGAATAATGATGCAATGAACACAGGGGTGCATGTATCTTTATGCATATGTGTTTTCATGTTCTTTGGATAAATACGCAGCAGTGGAATAGCTGGATCGTACGGTAGTTCTATTCTTAATTTTTTGAGGAATCTCCATACTATTTTCCATAGTGGCTGCACAAGTTTGCACTCCCACCAGCAGTATGTGAGAGTTCCCTTCTCTCCACATCCTCTCCAACACTTGTTGTTTCCTGTCTTGTTCATTATAGCCATTCGGATGGGCGTGAGGCGATATCTCATTGTAGTTGTGATTTACATTTCCCTGATAGTTAATAATGTTGAACATCTTTTCATGTGCCTGTTGGCCATCTGTATATCTTCTTTGGAGAAATGTCTGTCCAGGAGTTTTGCCCATTTTTTAATTGGGCTTTAGTTTTTTTGTTGTTGAGATGTATGAGTTTTTTATACATTTTGGAGATTAACCCCTTCTCAGATATACAGTTTGCAAATAACTTCTCCCAATTGTTAGGTTGTCTTCTCGTTTTGTCAATGGTTTCCTTTGCTGTGCAGAAGGTTTTCAGTTTGATATAGTCCCATTTGTTTATTTTTTCTGTTGTTTCCCTTGCCTGGTCAAACACAGTACTTGAAAATATGTTGCTGAGACCCATGTTGAAGAGCATACTGCATATGTTTTCTTCTGGAAGTTTCATGGTTTCAGGTCTTACATTCAAGTCTTTAATCCATTTTCAGTTAATTTTTATGTATGGTCTAAGATAGTGGTCTAAGATAATGGTCTTGTTTTTTTGCCTGTGTCTGTCCAGTTTTCCCAGCACCATTTATTGAAGAGACTTTCCTTTCTCCATTGTATCTTCTTGGCTCCCTTGTTGAAAATTTGCTGTCCATAGATGTGTGGGTTTATTTCTGGGCTCTCGATTGTGTTCCATTGATATGTGTGTCTGTTTTTGTGGCAGTACCACGCTGTTTTGGTTACTATAGCTTTGTAGTATATTTTCAAATCAGGGAGTGTGATACCACCAGCTTTGTTCTTTTTTTTCACGATTCCTTTGGCTAATCGAGTTCTTTTGCTTTTCCATATAAATTTTAGGATTCTTTGTACTATTTCTGTGAAAGGTGTTGTTGGAACTTTGATAGCAATTGCATTGAATCTATAGATTGCTTTAGGAAGTGTGGACATTTTAACTATGTTGATTCTTCCAATCCAAGAGCATGGAATATCTTTCTACTTCTTTGTGTGTTCTTCTATTTCTTTCAACAATGTTTTATACTTTTCAGTGTAAAGATCTTTCACCTCTTTGCTTAAGTTTATTTCTAGATATTTTATTCTTTTTGTTGCAATTATAAATAGGATTGTATTCTTTTTTGTGTGTGTGAGGAAGATCAGCCCTGTGCTAACATCTGCCAATCCTCCTCTTTTTTTGCTGAGGAAGACTGGCCCTGGGCTAACACCCATGCCCATCTTCCTCCACTTTATATGTGATGCTGCCACAGCATGGATTGCCAAGCGGTGCATCGGTGCACGCACGAGATCTGACCGGCAAACCCTGGATGCTGCAGCGGAGCGTGCACACTTAACCGCCTGGGCCACCAGGCCAGTCCCTAGGATTGTGTTCTTAATTTCTCTCTCTGCTACTTCATTGTTAGTGTATAGAAATGCAATTTATTTTTGTATGTTAATTTTGTATCCTGCAACTTTACCATATTCATTTATTATTTTTAGAAGTTTTTTGGTGGATTCTTCAGGGTTTTCTATATATAAAATCATGTCATCTGCCAATAGTGATGATTTCACTTCTTCCTTTCCAGTTTGGATCCTTTTTATTTCTTTTTCTTGCCTGATTGCTCTGGCTAGGACTTCCAATACTATGTTAAATAGAAGTGGTGAGAGTGGGCATCCTTGTCTGGTTCCTGTTCTTAGAGGGATAGCTGTCACTTTTTCACCATTGAGGATAATATTAGCTGTGGGTTTGTCATATATGGCTTTTATTATGTTGAGGTACTTTCTTTCTATACCCATTATATTCAGAGTGTTTATCATAAATGGATGCTGTATGTTGTCAAATGCTTTCTCTGCATCTATTGAGATGATCATGTAGTTCTTATTCTCCATTTTGTTAATTAGTGCATCACATTGATTGATTTGCAGATGTTGAGCCACCCCTGTATCCCTGGAACAAATCCCACTTGATCATGGTGTATGATCTTTTTAATGTATTGTTGTATTCGATTTGCTAGTATTTTGTTGAGGATTTTTGCCTCCATATTCTTCAGTGATATTGCCTTGTGATTTTCTTTTTTTGTGTTTTCCTTATCTGTTTTGGGTTGGCTTCATAGAATGAGTTAGGAATCCTCCCCGCCTCTTCAATTTAGGAAGAGTTTGAGAAGGATAGGTATTAAGTCTTCTTTGAATGTTTGGTAGAATTCACCAGGGAAGCTGTCTGGTCCTGGATTTTTATTTTGGAGGAGGTTTCTGATTACTGTTTCAATCTCCTTACTGGTAATTGGTCTATTCAAATTCCCTATTTCTTCTTGATTCAGTTTTGGAAGGTTGTATGATTCTAAGAATTTATCCATTTCTTCTAGATTATCCAATTTGTTGGCATATAGTATTCTCTTGTAATCTTTTGTATTTCTGAGGTGTCTGTTGTAATTTCTCCTCTTTGACTTCTGATTTTACTTATTTGAGCCTTCTCTCTCTTTTTCCTGGTGAGTCTTGGTAAGAATTTGTCAATTTTGTTCATCTTTTCAAAGAACCAGCTCTTGGTTACATTGATTTTTTTCTACTGTTTTTTTATTCTCTATTTCATTTATTTCTGCTTTGATTTTTATTATTTCCCTTCTTCTACTGATTTGGGGCTTGGTTTGTTCTTCTTTTTCTAGTTCCTTTAGGTGCATTGTTAGATTCTTTATTTGAGATTTTTCTTGTTTGTGGGGCTAGGCCTGTATTCCTATAAACTTCCCTCTTAGAACCACTTTTGCTGTATCCCATAAATTCTGGCATGTCATATTTTCATTTTCATTTGTCTCCAGGTATTTTTTTATTTCTCCTTTGATTTTTTTCATTGACTTAATCATTGTTCAGTAGCGTTTGTTTAATCTCCACATATTTTTGGCTTTTCTGATTTTCTTCCTATAGTTTATTTCTAGTTTCACTCCATTGTGGTCAAAAAAGATGTCTGGTATTATTTCAGTCTTCTTATATTTATGAAGACTTGTTTTGTGGCCTAATATGTGATCAATCCTGGAGAATGTTCCATGTGCATTTGAAAAGAATGTGTATTCTTCAGTTTGTGGATGGAATGTTCTGTATATATCTACTAAGTCCATGAGGTCTATTGTGTCGTTTATGCCCAATGTTTCCTTATTGGTCTTCTGTCTGGATGATATACCCATTGGTGTAAGTGGAGTGTTAAAGTCCTCTACTATTATTGTGTTACAGTCTATTTCTCCTTTTATGTCTGTTAATAATTGCTTTATATATTTAGGTGATCCTACATTGGGTGCATAGATATTTATGAGTGTTATATCCTCTTGTTGGATTGTTCCCTTGATCATTACGTAGTGCCCTTCTTTGTCTCTTGTTACAGTTTTTGTTTTAAAGTCTATCTCGTCTGATATGAGTATTGCTACCCCAGCTTTCATTTCATTGCCATTTGCATGGAGCATCTTTTTCCATCCCTTCACTTTCAGTTAGTGAGTGTCTTTAGGTCTGAAGGGTGTCTCCTGTATGTAGCATATATATGGGTCTTGTTTTTTTATCCAATCAGCCACAGTATGCCTTTTGATTGGAACATTTAGTCCATTGACACTTAAAGTAGCCATTGATAAGTTTGTACTTACTACTATTTTTTTTTTACTTTTTTCTGAGTGTTTCAGTAGTTCTTCTCTGTTCTTTTCTTCTTCTCTTGCTCTCTTCGCTTTTGGTTTGATGGCTTCCTTTAGTATTATGTTTGCATTCCTTTCTCTTAGTTTTTTGTGTATTTATTATAGGTTTCTGGTTTGTGGTTACCATGAGGTTCATGTATAATAACCTACTTATATAGCAATCTATATTATGTCAATGGTCTCTTTAGTTTGACCTTTTACTAAAAGCTCTACTCTTTCACGCCCCCCCACACACTTTACGTTTTTGATATCATATCTACCCTCTTTTTTGTGTGTTTGTATCTGTTACCCTCTTATCATTGAAATAGATAATCTTTTCCTATTTGTGGTCTTCTCTTTCCCCCTTAAATAAGTCCCTTTAGCATATCTTGTAGGATTGGTTTCTAGGTGATAAACTCCTTTAGTTTTTGCTTGTCTGGGAAACTCTTTATCTCTCCTTCCATTATGAATGATAACCTTGCAGTGTAGAGTATTCTTGGCTGTAGGTTTTTTCCTTTTAGCACTTTAAATATATCATGCCACTCTCTTCTAGCCTGTAAGATTTCTTCTGATAGCCTTATGTGGTTTCCTTTGTATGTAACTTGTTGCCTTTCTCTTGCGGCTTTTAGGATTGTCTCTTCATCTTTAATTCTGGACATTTTAATTATGATGTGTCTTGGTGTGGGCCTCTTTGGATTTCTGTTTTTTGGTGCTCTCTGTGCCTCCTGTACCTGGATGTCTGTTTCCTTCCTTAGATTAGGGAAGTTTTCAGCTATTGTTTCTTCAAATAGATTCTCTGCCCCTTTGTCTCTTTCTTCTCCTTCTGGGACACCTATAACATGGATGTTAGTGCACTTGATGCTGTCACAGAGGTCCTTTTGACTGTCCTCACTCTTTTTAATTATTTTTTTCTTTTATCTGATCAGCTTGGGTGATTTCCTCTAGTCTTTCCTCTAGCCTGCTGATCCTTTCTTCTGTATCCTCTACTCTGTTTTTGAGTCCCTCTAGTGAACTTTTCATTTCCAGTATTGTATTCTTCATTTCTGATTGGTTCTTTTATATATCTTCCATTTCTTTGTCGAAGTTCTCACTGAGTTCATCCATTCTTCTCCCCAGATCAGTGAGCATTCTTATGCCTCTTTCTTTGAATTCTCTGTCAGATAGATTCCCCATTTCTCTTTCATTTCCTTCATTTTCTGGGGGTTTGTCCTGTTCCCTTACTTGGATTTTATTCCTTTGCCTCCACATTTGCCTCTTTCTCTGTGTTTGTATCTATGTATTAGGTAGGTCAGCTATGTCTCCTGATCTTGGAGAGGTGACCTTATGTAAGTGATGCCTTATGAAGCCCAGCAGTGTGCTTCCCTCTCGTCACTAGTTCCAAATGTTCCAGGCATAACTCCTGTGTGGGCTACTTGTGTCCTTCCTTTGTGGCAGGGTTGCTCTTTCCATAGGTGCCCAGGGAGGCTGAGCTGTCCCTCTGGCTGGCTGGTTGTAATGCTCAGCTGTGTGTGGTTGTTGTGTACCCGTCAGTCTCTTTATCGGGTATGGGGAGCCCCAGCACAGTTGGCTGCAAGGTCTAATAGCACATTCCTGTTATAGGTTTCCTATTAAGTAAGTAGGCCCCTGTGTGGCTGGTTGTTGGGCTCAGGGGCTTACGATTGCTATAGACCTCCATGCTATAAGGCTCTTGTCAGCTTTCTGAGGATTGCAGCCAGGTGGGGCTTGCCTCAGGCATGGGAGCACCCAATTGTTTCATGCTTTAGAAGATGGGGCCAACGCCCTGTGTCACTCTTTGAGAAGCACAAGTCTTCCGCAGCTGACAAGCCCCACCGCCTACAGGTCCACACACACAGTCAACACAGTCCTGCCTTATGCACATGCCCTGACCCCCTGAAGCAGACCCAGTTGCCCCACGGCAGAAGCCCCACACACTCCACCTGCTCCTTGTGTATGCCCTGCCCCACAGAGCTGGACCCACTCATGAGGCTGAAAAGAGTCCAAGAATGTAGCCTACGCAGGCCCACAAGTTGCCTGAGGGCTTGTTGTTGGGTGGGGACATTCTCAGGGTGGGCTGCTTTCCTTGGCTGAGCTATATTAAATCAGTGCTCTAGTAGGTGCGGTAGACCCTCCACTAGCAGGCCACAGGGAGAACTTGAATGGCATCTGACAGCATCTGTGTCAGCATGCCCACAGCAGGTCACAGCAATGGCTGCCACCAATATCCCAGTCCCTGGAGAGGCCTCACCTCTCACTGAGTTGCACCCAGAGACTAGCAGGTGAGTCTCCTTTCACTAAAGGACTGTATACCTTTCTTTCTGATGATTTTAGGTTGCTTTCTGTAACAGGTGAATTTGTGTGTGGGCCCTTTAAGAGCTGGCTTTAATTTCTTTATGTCCCAGCTTTTCTGGGGTATTCCCTCTTGTTGTTAGCAGCCAGCAAAGCCACATATTATGACACTGGCCTCAGTTGTGCTGGGTCCAAAAAATGCTTATAGCAGCAACACTGCCTGGCTCAGGTTCCCCACTCCTCCAGGGAAGGCTACATACCTTTGGATTGCTCCCGGGTAGCCATGGGGCACTACAGCTTGTGAAGGTGGTAATTTTTCTCTCCAGAAGGGAATTTATGCCTCTTCCACCTCAATCAGGACTGTCATTTGTTGCAAGGGTTCCTCTTATACAGTTTTCAGTTCTCTCTCAAGGGTAATCGTTCCAAGAGTAGTTGTAAGTCTGCTGTGTCCATGGGAAGAGGTGAGTTCAGAGTCCACGTACACTACCATCTTGACTTCTCTCCAACTGTTTCAGGACCTCCCTCTTTCACAATCAGTGCCCTCACTCTAACAATGAATACATTTACAACTTGGCAGTTCAACTTGTTTTGAAATTCAGCCAATTTTAGTAAAAATCATCATCAATTTGAGCCCTGACATGATATAAATCTCACTTTCAGGGCACACCTAGATGCTCTTAGGTCATTGATGCAACCCTTGTACTAAGAATTTGAGTCCCTGACTACACTCTTTTCTTTCGTTACTTTGTCCAGTGACATTAGGAAGAACCAATGAACATTACTATATTCTTTAATTTTCCAAAAATGTTCAGAAGTATCATATATAGAGTTACATAATTCTTTGCTTCTTACAAGTTGTTGATTGGGAGAATCCAATGTTTATCTCTATAAACAGCTCAGACCAGTGTCTAACAGTGCACTGTTTACTACTGGAAATAGAGTCCTCATTATCTTTAAATCTAATCACATTAGAGATCAAAATCCAGAAACCCCAGAACCAATTCAGAAAACTCATACTTAAAATTTTGTTATTCAAGAACCACTCTCAATGCCAAAATCTATATTGGTTAGCATTCTCCAGAAAAACAGAACCAGTAGGAGATAGACATCTGCCCACATCAGTGAGGGTGAATCTCTTTACTGAGTCTACTGAATCAAATGCTAATTCCTTCTGAATATTCACTCACAGAAACACCCAGAAATAATGTTTCACTAGCTATCTAGGCTTCCCTTAGCCCAATCAAGTTAACACATAAAATTAACCATCACAAGTCTACTCTTGCCAACTTGACATGTGTACACATTGCCTTACACCATACTTAATCTTTAAATAAAGATGAAAATGAGGTCATAATTCTGCCTAACATGATAAAACTATCCTGTATACAACCAAAACACACTATTTTCTTCCACAGAAGAGAAAGTAAACTCCTAGGATGATGTTTACTATTCTCCTTGACATCATGTAACAAATCGTGTGATATAAAATTAAGAGTACTTAAATACTATAGTATAAATTCAGCACATCTCATGTTACATGATAAGAGAATAAGAAAAGATAGAAAAAAAATTTGATTACTATATGTATATATACACAAATGTATTCATAACAAAATGAGGAGGAAATATTAATGACAATCACAATTCTCATTTCTATAATTGATCACATATCTTATGTAGATTTATAACCACCTTCTTCTACTATCTAGTCTGCATTTTGTTACATCAGCAGCACATCAGCTTCCTGGACTTTTACCCAGTGGAGTGACCCAAACTTTCTTTCCTGAAGGGTCTCGGTCATTACTTGTCCTGGTTAGATTAGGTTGTTGTAGTTTTCCATTGACCTTATTCTTAGGTCATGGTAATACTAAGAGAAACCCTAAGGGATACCATGTATTACAGACATACTCTTCCTTACCTCCAGTGTAGAGTAGTTGCCCAATTTCTCCTTGGTAGTGACACAGATTCGTTGCTTGACCAAATATTAGTCAGCTTCCTGTACGTTCTCCTAGGTCCATCTGTGCACTTCCTTGTAAAATCATTAGCAAGAACCCTGCTAAGTCACTTTAGAAAGGGTCTCTCATGTCTGATCACCATTAATATCTAATCAGATTTCTCATCCTCCGCCATCTACAAGTTATGTCTGATTAGCCTGGCCTGTCTTCAACAAGAATCTTATTAAGACAATTTAGCCAGAATCTCCCTTATCCTTGCTGGCTCCTCTTAGTAATATTCCATCTTGACACCCACTAGGCCCCTTGACTGTAAATTCCCACTTGCCCATGCTGTATTTGGATTTGATCCCAGTTCTATAATGAGATCTCTTTTCCCCTACTGTAAAAGTCTTATAACATATCTTTTTTTTTTTACCACTTTAATTAATCCTCAGTTCTGGGTTTTCTTTGATTATTGTGGTGTCATTACTCAAATAGGATCAAACTTATCATTGGACACCATACCCCTCACCCAGGATCCTAAGTGTGCCGCTTTGAAAACTTTGTCTTCACTCCAGACAGATTGATCAGGGATCCATTAGTGAGTCTGAATCCTAAACCACTGCCCCAGACAAAAGTCCCTTGAGACCAAAGGGGCAGATATTGCTTATTTAGATTTTTATTATACCCAAGTGGATAGATTAGAGTCCTATACAAAGAAAGCCTGGATAGAATGATAGGTTTCTCTGTTTGTAAGAAGCTGGGTTACAGTCCCAGGCAAGACACGTTGAGTTAGAGTCAAAAGCAAGCACAGTGTGTAAGAAGCTGTGTTAGAAACAGCGACAATCAGAAACTGGTTAGGTCCACAACTTACTCTCTTTATAAGTATAAAGGTACCATTAGTTAAGAGCATGGAGAATCTCATGTTCTGAGAGCTGAAAACCCCCTTCTTGAACCCCTGCTGAAATTGTGCTCCACAACTGCTGTTTGCTTCCTTTCTTGTTGGCATGGTTTTACTAAGGATAATTGGTAACTCCAATAGCCTTTTTGGAAAAATTAAAATCTCCAACTGGCTGCTTAAACCTCTCCCTTCCAATCACAGCTGTTCTTGATTCCTCCTTTTGCTGATTTTTATCTTCCCTTGAATCTTTTGAGATGTCCTCCTTCAAACCTCCACCTTCTCCATCCCTCTGTTCACCCTACCAGATTTTTCCCTTCCCACTTCAGCCCCTCAGCTCCCTACAGTCACTTGAACTTTAAGTCCACTACCCTCCATTGAGGGCTCCCAAGGAACTAAGGGATCTCCAAAATCTACCACCTGAGGTTGAGTAGAGAACAAAATGGTATTGAGTAAGAGTCTATATTGAGGTGTTTTCCCCCTATTACACTACTTCTGAATAAATCTGGTTTTTCGGCTTTAATTACTTTTAAGCTATGGTTTTTCTTTAACACTAGTTTTAAAAATGTATCCCAGCCAGCACAGTAACACCGCTCATTGCCTGTTGATTCAGAGGCATGAGGAGCCTAAAGTGGGAAGGTGGCAGTCTTAACTTCCAGTTTGGGAATCTTTTTTTCTTATTTTTGTCTACTGGTGGAAGAGTTTCTTCATTGGAACTAAGACCTCTAGGTCAGCAGAGTATAAAGTTGAGGGAACAGGAAGGAAAAAGTGTTGTTAGTAGGTTACTAGGGATTATATTACGTGGTGTCCCTCTCATTTCCACCCCTTGATTCCTCGACCTGTGAATCAAGGAAATCAGAGAAACAGCATCATATATTGGTTGCTGATTCGTAACACATATAGCCTCCTGGAGAACCTTGCCACTGCCTTACCACATATTGCCATCTGGCTGGCACTGTTACTGAATCTTCAAAAGGCCCTTCCAGTGTTCTATCAAGCCAGCTGCTTCAGAATGGTGGGGAACATGGTGAAACCAGTGAAATCCATGAAAATGGGCCCATAGCCACACTTCTTTTGTTGTGAAGTGAGGTCCTTAATCCCAAGCAGCGTTGGGTGGAATACCATGTCAATAGATAAGGCATTCTGTAACTCCACATATGGTAGTTTTGGCAAAAGAATTGCATGCAGGTAAGGCAAATCTGTATTCAGAGTATATGTGTATTCCATTAAGGACAAAATTCTGACCCTTCCATGATGAAAGTCATCCAACATAATCAACCTGCCACCAAATAGTTGGCTGAACACCCTTGGAAATTGTGCCATGTCAATGACACAGTGTTGCTGTCTGCTGCAGGCAGACTGGGAACTCAGCCTAGGTGAATGGAGGTCCATGTTTCTGAGCCCATGCATAACCTTCAATTCTGCCACCATGACAACATATTCATGAGTCCTTGGACAATGACAGAGGTTGCTGGGCAAGAGGCTGACTGTATCCATAGAACATGTCATCCTACCCACTTGATTTTTTGAAATCCTCTTCTGCTGAGGTCACCCTTTAATGAGCATTCAAATGAGACATGAATATCTTTATTTTTTTTGCCCAATGAGAGAGGTGTATGCACATGCCTCCTCCTCAAATTTCATCATCACAAACTTTCCAATCACATTCCTTTCATGTTCCTGGCCATCAAGCCTGACCATTGGCCACAGCCCATGAATCAGTGTATAATTCCATGTCTGACCATTTCTCCTCTAAGCAATGTAAACAACTAGGTGCATTGTACAAATTTCTGCCCCTGGGAGTATTTTCCTTCACCACTATCCTTCAGGGAATTCCTGCATATCATGCAGAACCATCTGCAAACGACTCGCATTTTTTTCCCTCTGTCAAAAGATCTTAGGGACCTCCCCACAAGGCCATAGAAGTGGACTGAGAGTTAAAAGGCAGAGTAGCAAGAGTAAGGACTACAAAAATTTGGGCTACTTCATGTAACTTACTTGTGCCCACAGGTCCTACACAGGCCCAATCACATATGTACAACTTCAATTTCATGATGAAATATTGCTGTGCACTCCCATATTTATGGTTTGTTTGGTCAGATAACATCCAGTTAATGATGGGCATCTCAGGTCATATGGTATCTTGGTGGCCCATAGTTGAGCATTCAGTCTCTACTAAGGCCCAGTAGCATGCCAGGAACTTTTCTCAAAAGAAGAGTAGTTATCTGCGAAAGATGGTAGAGCCTTCTTCAATATCTTAAATGCCTGCCTTGTGATTCATCTATAGAGGCTGCCAACGCTCCATACAGCATCCCTATCTGCCAATGAAATTCAGGAACCATTGAGTCTGCTGGAATATATGGCCCAAGTGGCAGAGCACCTTGAAAACAACCTGGACCTGTTTCAGAGCCTTCTCTCATTCTGGGCCCTACTCAAAACTAGCAGATTTTCAAGTTAAACGAACCAGTATAATACACCTAAATGAGGAATATGTTGCCTCCAAAGTACAAAGAGGCCCACTAGGCATTATGACTCTTTCAGGATGTACAAAAGGCCAGATGAAACCACTTATTCTTTACCTTGCAATTGATATCTGGACTCCAGATGATATATGCTCCAAACCTTGGACCCCTAGAAATCTCTCTAGGTGGAAGACAACTGAATTTTACTTGGATTTATTCCCCCCCACACACACGCCGACATCCTACCCATAAGTCTAGAGTAGTTGTTATTTCTGCTCAGTAGGCCCATTCAGCATAATTTCATCAACATAAAGGATCAGTATGATATCTTGTAAAAGGGAATGGTGATCAAGATCCCTGTAAACTAAATGTAATATAGGGCTGGAGAGTTGATATACCTCAGAGGTAGGACAGTGAATATGTATTGCTGGCCTTGCCACCTTAAACAAAACTGCTTCTGATGCGTCTATGAACAAGTATGAGGAAAAGGCAGGTACCAGATCAGTAACTGCTTATGAACCACCAGGGGTTGTGTTAATTTGCTCACAGTGAAACCACATCTGGTATAGCAGCCGCAGTTAGTGTCAAAATTGAATAAGATTTCCTTGGGGCCGGCCTGGTGGCATAGCAGTTAAGTGTGCATGCTCTGCTTTGGCGGCCCAGGGTTTGCAGGTTCAGATCCCAGGCATGCACCAACACACTGCTTGTAAAGCCATACTATGGCAGCATCCCGTATAAAGTAGAAGAAGATGGACACAGATGCTAGCCAGGGGCCAATCTTCCTCAGCAAAATAGAGGAAGATTGGCAACAGATGTTAGCTCAGGGCTGGTCTTCCTCACAAAAAATAAAATAAGATTTCCTTAATCCACTGTTATTCTCCAAGAGCCATCTGTTCTGTGCAGGCCCAAGAGAAGAGTTTGGTAGGATGTGATGGAAATCAACACCCCTGCATCTTTCAGTTTCTTGATGGTGGCATGAATCTCTGCAATTCCTCCAGAAATTCGGTGTTGTTTTTGATTTACTATTTTACTAGGTAGAGGCAGTTCAAATGGCTTCCATATGTACCCACCGTACACAGCCATCACTCCTCAGAGTGAAAAACCACTGAAGGAATTCTGCCAGATGCTGTGTATCTCTATTCCAATAATGCATACTAGGTGTTGGAAATAACCACAGGATGGGTTGTGGAAACGATGGACCCACTGTGAGATGAACCTGAGATAAAACTCTATTGAATACATAACCCCCATTAGCTCTTTCTCTGACTGGAGTACATAGTGTTCTTTTGGGTCTCCTGGAAACAATACAGTTCAGAGCCAGTGTTCAAGTAGTTCCTGAAATGTCTGATTATATCCTTTCCCCCAATGCACAGTACCCTAGTAAAAGACCATAGGTCCCTTTGGGGAAGGCTGGGAGGAAGATTAACCGTAAATTTTTGTTACTGTAACAAGGCCCTTCCTCAAGGGGACATGGTCTCCCTTTATTCAAGGGATTCTGGGTGACTAAATGGCTCAAGTTGGGGAATTGATTGAGGGGCTGTGACTCTTTTTTTCTCAAGTCTAGGGATTGACTGTTTTTATAATTGTGAAATTATAAAATCTGTGAATTAAAAATAAAAGCTGTGAATCTGTTTTTCTAATTCAAGTTAAAGTTTGATTTACTTGATATAGAAATTTTCTCCTTATACTTATACTTATACTAATACTAAATCCTAATACTTATCCTTATACTTATACTAAAATCATGTAGGATTTTAGTAGGGTATTTCTTTCACTCTAGTAATACCATGATTAACTAGTCAATGCTTTAAGTCTATGCCAGTGAAAATGTTCTGATTGCTGTTTTGAGCCTGCTTTCCTCTGCAGTTACTATGGCTACCTGGCCTTTGATGTTTGAGCGATGCCACTTGGCCACTGCCTTTCTGGGACCCAATTACTCCCACTGCATTTAGACTTTCCAGTTGAGTGGCTGTGGTTCCCACTGTAGGGCCTGGCCTCAAGAGAAGAGAAACCACGCAGTTCAGCAACGATTCTGGGGCTTCACTCTCAAATTTATTTCTCAAATTATTGGAAATAGGTAGGTCTTATGGTCCCTCTTAGTATGGATAAATAGGTCTTCTATGACAAACTCACTCTAACATTCCAATCTCCCTAAGCTTTTGAATACTTTCTTCTACATTAAACCAAGGGAGATTGAGCATTTTCATTTCACTCACTGTAATCTATCTTTTGATCTATGTTGTTGCCAACCAATCCAACAAACTGCTGTAGCCCTTTCCAACTCAAGAACCAGACATTAAATGTAGAATCTCTACTTAGTGGGTCTATATAAATAAATACAGCTGATCCAACTTTGATTCCTTCCACCATTATCCAACACCCTTAGTAAATATTTCTACACATACCCCCAAGATTTCTTCTTGTAAAATTAGGAAACTTAAGTAGTTCTTTTGAGTCAGTACACTTCCTAATGGATCACACATTGTGCCTCACATTTAGTAGCCTGGTGAGACTTGAATCTAGTCATAGGTGTTCACTGCCTCAGGAGAATGATCTGCCATTATCATTTTCTCAGTTAATGCAGGGTTAATCCCCTCCAACAGAGGTATAAATGATGATACCATGTGGATTGGGAGGCTGCTACCACTTGGGATGGGGATGCCATTGCCAAAGGTGTTAAGGAGATCATTTCCACTGGGTGTTGGGAGACCAGTTTCACTGGTGAAGACGACTCATCACAATTTAGCAGCTCTATGTCCTCAGATCATCGAGATCTTCCCACATGCCAAACCAAGACACAGAAAACTATTCTTGAGCAATCAATACTCTGTGTTTAACAGTAGATACCCAGGGATTCTGGGAGTCACCAGGTTAAAACTTTGTATAATCACGGTTTGATTTGTAGCAGCCTCAGCCCTGACAGGAGATGAGGTCTCTCAGGGCATACTTTGAAGTTCTTAGGTTATTGATGTAATGCTTGAGCTGAGATTTCAAATCCCTGAGATCATCGTTTTCTTTCACCACTTTGTCCAGCAACAATAGGGGGAACCAACCAATGTCATTATATTCCTTAGTTTTCCCAAAATATTCTAAACTGTGATATACAGAGTTACTTAGCTCCTCACTTCTTATAAGTGGTTGATTAGGAATATCCAATGCAGACATTTTGCATATCTCTATAAACAGCTCATACTATGGACAAATAGTGCTCTGACTACTACTGGAAATACAGTCATTAGTGTATTTAAATCTTATCAAATTAGAGGCACAATTCCAGAAACCCCATAACCAATTCAGGAAACTTATCTTTAGAATTCTGTTCTCTAGAACCACTGTCCAATACAAAATCTATACTAGTCAGTATAAACAGAAAAACAGAACTTATAATAAATAAATAGATATGCAGGTATACATAAGAGAATATTTATCATAGAAACTGTTTCAGGTGGCTACGGAGGATAGAAGTCTCATAATATGCCATCTTCTAGCTTTAGAACCAGGAAAGGCCAGTGATATACTTCAGTCTGAGCCCAATGGCCTGAGAACCAGACCAGCCCAGGTGTAACTGCTAGTCTCATGCCAACGGCCTGAGAACTAGGGGGTCCTTGGTGTAAGTCTTAAAGTCCGAAGATCCAAAACTGAGGAGCTCTGATGTCTAAACACAGGAAAAGATGGACATCCAAGCTCTGGGAGAGGAGAAGAAATTTGCCCTTCCTTTGCCTTTTTGGTCTATCATGGCCCTTTATTCCAACTGGAGGATGCTCTCCCACATTGGTGAGAGCAAATCTCTTTACTCAGTCTACTGAATCAAATGCTAATCCCTTCTGAAACACCCTCACAGACACAATGAGAAATAATGTTTTAGCAGCTGTCTGTAAATTCCTTAACCCGGTCAAGTTGAAACAAAATTAACCATCACAAGTCCATCCCTTATAACCTTAATACATATACACATCACCTTAAACCATACTCATCTTTAACTAAAGACAATAATGTGGTCATAATTCTGCTTAACATGATAGAAGTATGCTGCATACTACCAAAAACACACTAACCTCTTCCCCCAAAAAGGAGTTAAAATTCTTTGGTGATGTTTACTCTTCTCGTAGATATCCTATAAAAATTAGTATGATGTAAAAGTAATAACCCTTAGATACTGTTATATAAATTCAATACATTCCATGTTACATGATAGGGAAATAAAAGAGGCTAGGAAACAAAGACATGGGCTTAATATCAATATATATAAACACAAACTTATTCATAAAAAGATAAGAAGTAAATACTCATAACAATTACAGTCCTCCTTTCTGTAACTGATTATGTCATAGTAGGTGGTATTTATAACTACCTTATTCTACTACTGTAATGTATTCCCTTTGCATCAGCAAGCACCTCAACTGCTTATGGTTGTTTACCTGGTGGAGTGACGCAAACCTTCTTTCCCAAAGGATTTAGGCCATTACTAGTCCTTCTTGGATTTGGTTGTTAACATTTTTCATTGACCATAATCACAGGGCACGGTAATACTAACAGACACCCTAAGGGATATTTTGTATCCCAGACATACTATCCCTTGCTCCATTGTATAGTTTTCCCATTTTCCTTTGGTAGTGACGTAGATTCTTTGCTTCACCAAATTGTTGTCAAGCTCCTGAATCTTCTCCTAGGATCATCTGTGCACTTTCTTGTAAAATCATTGCATCAACCCTGCTAAATCAGTTTAGCAAGGGCCTCTAATCTGCTAAGTCTGATCACCCTTGATATTTAATCAAGAGTCTCATCTTCTGCCATCCACAGGTGATGTCCGTTCAATCTAGCCTGTCTTCAGCAAGAACCCTGTTAGGTCAGTTTAGCAAAATCCCCCCTAAACCTGATGTTGCCTCACAGTAATTTTTCATCCACTGAACCACACCAGGCTCCCTGGTTTTCAATTCCCATTTGCCCAAGTTCTTTTTGGGATTGAGCCTGTTCCTATATTATCTCTTTTTCCTTATTTCAACAATCCTGAATAAAATCTGTTTTACCCCTTTAAAGTGGTGGTTTTTCTTTAACAGTTACAATGCCAAAACTGGATAGATTAAATTCATCATTGGAGCTCTGGACCACTCTCCCAGGACTCTAAGTGTGCACCTTTGAAGACTTTATCTTCACATCTGATTGATCAAGGATACTTTGGTGAGTCCACCTCCTAAACCATTGGTCCAGACAATTGTCCCATGAAGCTGGTAGGAACAAATTTTGATTCATAAGATTTTGTGTATACTCTATGGCTTATTTATAGTCCCTGACAAAGAGAGGAGGGTTCAAGTCCTGGGTTTTTCTCTAATTAATTGTGTTAGAGAACAAGTCGTGTTCAAGTCCCAAGTTCCTCTGTAGATAAGTGTATAGTACCACTAGTTAACAACATGGGAGCTTCTCAGTGGAATGAAAACCCCTTTGTTGAATTCCTTCTGACTATATGCTCTGCCAACATTGTCTACTGCCTTGTTTGTTAACATGATTTTATTAATGATAATTTGAAACTTCAATGGACCTTTGGGAAACTTATGATCTCTCCAATGACTCCTCTAAAATCTCTCCCTTTCCATCACCCCTGCTCCCCTTTCTTCACTTTATGCTTTGGATCTTCCCTCTAGTTCCCTTAATCCTTTGATATGGCCCCCTTCAAAACCCCTACCTCTGCCAACCCTGTGTCCACCAGCCAGACTACCCCTTCCCACCTCAGCACCTCAGATCCCACAGTCACTCAAACTTTAGGCCCTCTACCTTCTATTGGGGGTTCCCTAGGGTCTAAGAGACCCCCAAATCCACCATCTGAGGCTGAAAAGAGAAAAAATGATATTTGGAAACAGAAATGGATGATTCCTTCACTCTGATGGGTTTTGGAGTCATCCAGATAGATGCTAGATGTCTCCTCAGTCAGTGGCCTAATCCGCCTCCATCAGATTATCTGTCAGGGCAAAAGACAATCTTAATAGTCTCCTCCACAAATATTGGTAAACATATAACCTTACTTGCCCATTTGCCAGAAACACAATTTAAATAAAAATATAAACTGGAGATAAACCAGTGAGATTATTTTACTGTCTTTTACTAATTCATGGCTAATATTTTAGAAAGAACGCTACAAGATCTCCTTTTGCATCTTCCTGTAAGTTTATGTATGTATATATATGTATGTATGAATGTATGTATGTTTTGTATGTATGACATTTTCTACCTCTGAAGTATATTATTACATTAATTTATAGAATCCATTAAAAGAGTTCTATTAAAAATGCTTAGAAATAAATGAGCATTTATATAAATATTTCTCAAACTCAGAAATACAGAAACAAATCTAATCTTCTTAAAGTTTTCTTTACCTAGGATAATCCATCATAACTAAAGCTAGTTTTAAAAACTGCTGGTAAAATAAAAATAAGCATGCCCTTAGAGTTGTTAGAATTTAATATAATGAACACATAAAATTTCTTTCTACCTAAGTGTCGTACTTAAAGAAGCTTATGTTACCTCTACTAGATGTTTAAGATGGTAAAACTATAAATCCAACTAAAGAAAATATATACATTAAAAATGAGTTGCTTGATGGCCGCCAAGCACAGTAGTAAATTTAAAAGAGAAACAAAGAAGGGAGAGCATATGTTTAACTTTTAGGTTCTTGGCTTCTGAGATTTTATTGACACTTGCATAATTTCTCAACAAGAAAAATAACTTAGAACGATGGCTACACTTGTTTGTTCAGCTCATGATTTTTATGATTAGTTCAAACATAAATGTGAATCCAAGAGTATAAGATAGTTGTAAGTGGGATAGCAATTATAAATTAACTTGCAACAATAATTATATTTAATAATACTTCTACTTAACAATGGTTCTACAAACTATTTTAGGAACTTGAAACCTTAAAGCTATGCTGTGGAAAGATAAATAATGGGTATTTATTAAATACCTAGGTAATTTCCCAATAAGCAAAAATATTAAAGTATTAATTGCTGAACAAAAATGTACCTATTTTTGGCATCTGATTTTTATACTTTAGAGAAACAAATATATGACGGTCTCTTAATAAACATGAGATTAGTAGTATGAAAAGGCATATGCCTCTAGAAAATTATGAAATGATGTATTCATTGTTTGCTACAGAACAATAGTATGAGACAGTTAAAAATTGCTCACTCCCTAGTTTTCTCTGTAAAAGAAATGTGACTAATGGTTAGAAATTCTGATCAATATTTGCAAATGACACTATTAGGACTAACAAGAGTAAAGGAATAAAACCTCCATATGCAAGAAAAGTAAGATATGTTTTGACAAAGAAAAATATGAAGGATGTGTTTTTGTTAAGGGAAAAAGTGAGTAACTTTGTCCAAGAGAAGAAGGATCGGTTGTTCCAGAATACAAAAGAGAAAAAGAGTAAGACAAAAACTGAATGGATGTATTTTTTTGATTGTAGAATTTGGGGGCAAAGTACTCTTGAAAAAGGAATGTTGTCTTATGTGATCAAAACAGGCAATGATTGAATAAGTTTATTTGTAAGTTTACTTTAAAATTAGCCTTAGAATGACTAGTACACTGATGCAAATCCAGAATCTGGGTCTCTCTTTACTAAAACAATAAGTTTTCTTAGATTACTATTCTGCTATTAATGAGATATTGTAAAAAAGTTTTTTTTTAACTTTTAAATAATCTCTGTCTTTGAAACAAAGACTTTGTGTTTAAAAATAATATCCTGTGCTTTACGTTGTCCTTACTAGGTCTTTGATTACTTAAGAAAAACTGAGTATTCTCAATACTAAAAGAGCTACATTTTTTTAATGCTATGTAAATTTATGTATTTTTCTTCAAAATCTTCTTGGCAGAACCAGAAACCTCAGGATGTTTGGGACCTCAAGAAGAGAGAAATTCACCCAAATCTATAGACATAATCTGGTGGCAAGTTCTTGGCTTGGCTTCCTAGCCTCAAAAGACTTTGAAAACTTCAATCTGAGGGTCCTTATGAAAAGTTGCAGCAAAGCAAATTCAGAGAATTATGTGGAATGTGGAACATTGTTTTTTCTACACTTACATAAATAATCAGGGCAAGGTTAATGAGATGACTTATTTTGCAAACAATTTAGTCTGATTTTGATTCTGTTTGATAGAAATAGTGGAGACTTTAGAGTGAAAAATCAAGTTTAAATGGAAAGCATAGTTTATTCTTGTGGGATTCATCTTGCATCTTTTGACAGTCCTTGATAGATCCTAGATTCGGCTAGTTTCTTCTAATATCTGTCTAAAAATCTCAAAATTAATGTTTCAAATTTTTCTCCCTTTTGACTTGGAATCATTGAGAATTAAAACTGCCCTTATCCTGAATCCTTACTCATTGAACCTGCATGACTTGATATAAACTTCAAGGAAATCACAACAATTGACTATGAATGAGCAACCTTTCTGCCTGCTGCTGGTGAGCCACTCAGAAAATTCACTAGAAACATAATGCTATCACCACAGACATTCAAACTGCAAAACAAAAAATCCATTGGCTTACCACTGCTGTTCTGACTCTACCATCTACAGATGATTTGAGTCCAACATCAAGAAATCTTGCCTAGCTGCCCACTGGAATCAGAAACTGGGTTTTTAACTACTAATCTTTGTTTTCTTTTACTTTTATAGAAATTTCACTGTGTTAAGTACTTGACTGCTAGCACCATCCAGAAAATACCCACTAGTACCAAGTCTCAACAGATGAGTAACCAGGTCCTTAGTGAACAAAGGGTGACCAAAAAAGAAAATGGACTTATAATGTTAAAGGAAAGAAGAAATGTCTTCTTTTCTTGAACATGAGGGGAAACTAACAAAAATTATTTACTTGACCAAACTATAGTCAGGCTCCTGAACCTTCTCCTAGGCCCATCTGTGCTTGGCAAGATATAAAATATATAAAATCCTTGGCAAGAACCCTGCTAAGTGAGTTTCGCGAGAGTCCCTCATCCTCCATATCTGATCACCCTCAATATCTAATTGGGATTTTTATCCTCCTCCATTGGCAGATGATGAATGATCTGCCCAGCCTGTCTTCAGCAAGAATCCAGTTAGATTGGTTTAGTCAGAATTCTTTTTTACCCTTGATGTTTCCTATTAGCAATTTTCCAAATAGTGACCCCTACCATGCTTCTTTACTATTAATTCCCATTTGTGAATTGTTTATTCAGATTTGAGCCTGGTTCTGTACAGAGGTCTCCTTTCCCCTACTAAAATAGTCCTGAATAAATCCATTTTTACCACGTTAATGACTGCCCAACTATGAACTTTTTCTAATAGTAGCCAGAATCAATCACTCCAGCCAGCAGGTAAATCCCTTCCTTGCTGTTGATTCAGAGGTATGAGGAACAGAAAGTGGACATTAGGCAGCCTTAATTCCCATTTAAGGGAAATCACTGTTTTGTCTTCTGATGAAAGCATTCCTTCCTCTTCTAGGTCAGCAGAGCATAAAATCATAGGACCAGGAAGCAAAAATGTTGCTAGTAGGCCACTAGGGGTAATAGGTAGTGGTGCCACTCCCATTGCTAACTCTTGATTCCTGGACCTGTGAATCCAGGGTAGCAGAGAAACAGCACCATTTATTGGACCCTGATTTAGAACATATACAGCCTCCTGGAAACCCCTGCTACAGTGCTACCACACATTGCCACCTAGCTGGCACTGAAACTGAGTCTACAAAATGCCCTTCTTCCTTTCTATCAAGCCAGCTGCTTCACATGGTGATTGTCATGGTAAGACAGTAAATTCAATGAGCGTGGGCCCATTGCTACACTTCCTTTGCTGTGAAGTGAGTTCTTTGATCTGAAGTAATGCTTGCTTTGTGGAATACTATGGTAGTAGCTAAGACATTCTTTAATCCATAGTTTTTGTTTGTTTGTTTGTTTGTTTTGGCAGTAGCATTACATGAAGGGGAAGCAATTTCATATCGAGGGTAAGTGTCTATTCCAGGAAGGACAAACCCTGCCCCTTCATAGATGGAAGCAGCTCAGTGTAAACAACCTATCAGCAGGTAGCTGACTGAACACCCTAGGAAATGATGCCACATCACAGACATAATGCTGCTGTCACTTGCCGGCAGATTGGGCCCTCGGCCTTGGTGAATGAAAGTCCATGTTGCTGATCCTATGCATGAACTCCATCCCTGCCACTATGGCCTCTCTCTTTATGAGCCTGGTGGGTAATGACAGGGGTGGTGAGGAAAAGAGGCTGACTGGTATTCACTGATGTGTCATCCTCTGCACTTGTTTATTGAAATCCTCCTCTGATGACACCATCCTTTGGTGAGCATTCACATGGAAAAAAAATCTTCATGTTCTTTTCCCATTGAGAGAGGACTATCCACATACATCTTCACCAAATTTTTCTGTCACCAATTTTCCAATGTTTTTCTTTTCAAGTCCTTGACCATCACACCCAAGCATTGGTTAGCCCATGCAATTGTATATAATAGCCCATCTGCCATTTCTCCTCCCAAGCAAATTGAACACTCAGGTGCACTGCCCAAATTTCTGCCCACTAGAAGAAATTCCCTTCACCACTGTCCTTCAGGGATGTCTCAAAACAGGCTCTAGTCCTACAACTACCCACTGGTAGTGGCCTACCACTGGTGGTGCTTGCATATGGAAGAGAACCATCTGTAAACCAGGCCCACCTCTTTTCTTCTTCTATCAACTGATCATAGGGAGATGCCCATGAGGCAATAGGTGTAGGCTAGTTTTCAAAAGAGAAGGCAGTGTAGCAGGAATAAAGACCAAGGGCATTTGTGACATTTCTTCATGTAACTTATTAGTGTTTTCACGGCCTGCCCAGGACTAATCATTTGTATTCCACTTTCATTTGATGGTGGGAGGCTGCTGTGCATGCCCAACTTTAGGACTTAGTAGGTCTTATAACACCCAGTTCATGATGGGCAGTTCAGTCATATGGAACCTTAGTGGCCTATGGTCAAGCATTTTCTCTCTGCTGAGGACCAGTAGCAGGCCAAGAGCTGTTCTCATAAGGAGAGTATATATCTGCAGATGAAAGCAAGACCTTGTACCAAAATCCTAAACACCTATTCTGCTATTCATTTATAAGGGCTGTCAAATGCTCCAAATAGCATCCCTAACTGCCAGTGAACCTTTGAGAACCATTCAGACTTCTGGCATATATGGCCCTAGTGGCAGAGCAGTTTGCACAGCAGACTGAACCTGTTGAAAAGCCTTCTCTTGTTCTAGGCCCCACTCAAAATTAACAGCTTTTTGGGTTGCTTAATAAATGGGCGAGTTTAACACACTCAGATGAGGAATATATTACTTCCTAAATCCAAAGAGAACCACCAGGCAATGTGCCTCTTTCTTGGTTGTAGGAGGAGCCAGATGCAACAAGTTATCATTCACCTTAAATGGGATATTTGGACATGCCCTATACCACTGGACTCTTATATTTTACTGAGGTAAAAGGCCCTGAATTTTGTCATATTTATTACCAAACATCTGCCACGTGATCCCATCCCACAGTACAGGATCCTTTATTTTCTCAGTTAATGACACACTTTAACAGTAGACACCCTAGTAGCCTTGGGTTCATATGCATTGATTTTCACCAATTGCAGTGTTATTTTCAGCAATTTCACCTCTGACAGATGATAATTCTGTCCCTCAGGGCATACCTAGAAGCTGTTAGGTCATTTACACAACTTGAGCTGAGAATTTGAATCTGTAAACTCATCTTTTCCTTCCACCACTTTGTCCAGCAACATAAGGAGGAATCAACCAACATCATTACATTCCATAGTATTTCAAAAATGTTTAAAAGTATCATACATATTAGTTCCTTCCTTCATATAGGTAGTTGATTAGGAAAATCTCTAAAAACAGTTCTCAACATGAACTGTGAGTGCTTTGTTTTCTACTGGAAATAGAGTCATCAGCATTCTTTAATCTAATAATATTACAGAGCCAATTCCAGGAACCCCAGAAGGAATAGAGAAAACATCCTTAAAATTCTGTTCCCAGGCCAGCCCAGTGGCCTAGTGGTTAAGTTTGCCTGTTCTGCTTTGGCAGCCCGGGGTTCACCAGTTCAGATCCTGGGCATAGACCTACCCACCACTCATCAAGCCATGCTGAGGCGGCATCCAACATAGAAGAAGCAGAAGGACCTACAACTAGGATATACAACTATGCATTGGGACTTTGGGGAGAAAAAAGAAAAAGAGGAAGATTGGCAACAGATGTTAGCTCAGGGCCAATCTTCCTCAAAAAAAAATTGTGTTCAACTAGAACAACTCTTGGTACCAAAATCTGTGGATGTCAGGGTACTTCAGAAATGCAAAACCAACAGGAGATTAGATAGATAGATAGATAGATAGATAGATAGATAGATAGATAGATAGATAGATAGATAGAAAGATAGATAGATAGATAGGTAAGAGGAGATTTTTCATAGGCATTGGCTCAGGGATTTATGGAGACTGAAAAGTCCCACAAACTGCCATCTGCAAGCTATAGAACCAGGAAAGCTGGTGGAATAATTCAGTTGAAGCAGAGAAGGGTGGTAACTAGATAGCCCATGGTGTAACTCCAAGTCCCAACTAAAGTCCTGAGAACCAGGGGCCCATAGTATAAAGTTTAGAATCCAAAGACCCAAGGACCAGAAGTTCTGATGACCAAGGGCAAGAAAAGATGGACTTCCCAGCTCAAGAAGATGAGAGGAACTATAACCTTTCTTCCCTTTTTTGTTCTATTCAGGCCTTCAATAGATTTGATGATGTCTGCCACATTAGTGAGGGCAGATCTCTTTGTTCACTCTACTAAAACAAATGTTAATCCCTTCCAGAAACACCATCACAGACACATCCCAAAATAATGTTTTACTGGCTCACCAGGCTTCCCTTAGCCAAGTCAAGTTGACACATAAAATTAACCATCACGAGTCCATCCATGCCTACTTGACACCTATAGGCATTGCCTTAATCTACAGGTCATCTCCAAATAAAGATAATTACTAGGTCAGAATCTACCTAATATGATACATCTATCCTGTGCACAACCAAACACACACACACACCTTCCCTCGATCAGGAGGTAAAGTCCATGAATGATGTTTACTCTTCTCCTATATATCCTATAACAAATAGTATGGTATAAAATTAACAATACTTAAATATATGACATAAAGTCAATACATCTCATGTTGCAAATAAAGGAATAAAGAGGATAAAAAAGCAAAAATATTTGCTTAATATACATATGTATAATACAAACACATTCATAGCAAAATAAATCATGACAATTACAGTCCTTGTTTTTATAACTGGTTATGAGTTCAAAGCTTGATTTATAACTACCTTCTGCTATTACCCATTCTGTGTTTCCTTTGCATCAGCAAGCACCTCAGATAGTCGTGATTCTTTACTGATGGGGTGATTCAAACCTTCAATCGTGATGGGTCTAGGGCCTCTACTGGTCCTGCTTGGATTGGGATGTTGTAGTTTTCCATTGATCTTAATCACAGGGCACTGTAATACTAAGAGACACCTAAGGAATCTCCTATATTACAGACATACACTTCTTTACCTCCACTGTGGAATAGTTACCCAATTTCCCTTTGGAATTCACAAAAATTATTTGCTTGACCAAACTTTAGTCAGGCTACCGCACCTTCCTTTGGCCCATATGTGCACTTCCTTGTAAAATCCTTAGCATAAATCCTGCTAAGTCAGTTTAGCAAAGGTGTCTCATCCTCCGTGTCTGATCACCGTTGATATATAATCAGGTGTTTTATCTTCATAGTCCACCAAGTGACCTCTGATCAGTATAGCCTGTCTTCAGCAAGAATCCTATTAGATTGGTTTAGCCGTTACTCTTGATTTTATCTTAGTAATTTTCCATTCACTGAACCCCACCAGACCCTTTGGCTTTAAATTCCCACTTGTCCATACTGTATTCTGAATTGAGCCTGGTTCTATATTAAGGCTTGTTTTCCCGTATTGCAATAGTCCTGAATAAAATCTTTTTTTAACCAATTTTACCACTGCCCACTAAAGTTTTTCTGTGACAGTTACAGTGCTGCTGTTTGCATGAGTTAAGATTCATCACTGGTACCCTGGACGCCTCACCCAGGACCCTAAAATGCACCTTGCTTCTGACAGATTGGTTGGTGATCCACTGGTCTCCCAAACTATTGCTCCAGATAAATATCCTTTGATGCTGGTAAGAGCAGATTTTTTTGATTCTTAAGATTTTAAGTATAATCTAGAATCTGAGTTAGAGTCCCAGACAAACAGAGGCAAGTTTAGAGTCCCAAGTTTCTCTGTTCATAAATATAATGTTACCATTAATTAAGAACACGGAATCTTCTCAGTGGACTGCAAAATCCCCTTCTTGACTATATCCTCTGGCAACTCGGTTTGCTTCCTTCCTTGTTGTCATGATTTTACTAAGGATAATTTGGAACTGCAATGGCCTCTTTGGGAAATTTTCATCTTCCCAAAAGGGCTTCTCTAAAACCTCTCCCTTCCCATCACAGTGGCTCTTTCTTCCTCCTTTAATTGATTTAAATCTTCCTTCCAGTTCCCTTGAATCCTTTGGTATGTCCCTTTCAAACCCCTACCTCCTCCATTCTTCTGTCCATCTTGCCAAACATTTTTCTTCCCACTTTAGCCCCTCAGCTCTCTACAGTTATTTAAAATTTAAGCCCTCTACTCTCCATCAAGGCTCTGAAGGGACAAGGGACCACCAAGACAAATGAACCAAGGCTAATAAGTGTACAAATGGCTATTTGGAAACAGAACTGGATGTTTTGTCCACCCAGATGGGTTTTGCAGACATCTAGACAGTTGCTAGAAGTTTCCACAGTCACTGGCTTAAAATGGAGTCCCCAGCCTCCACCAGATTACATATCAGGGAAAAAGAAAATCTAAAAGTCTCCTCCAGAAATATTGGTAAACAGGGAACCTGAAATTGTCCCATTTGCCGGAATCACATTTAGATAAAAATATAAAGTAGAGATAAGCAGTGAGACTTTATAACTATGTTTTACTGACTCATGGCTAAAATTTTAGAATGAAAGCTATATGATCTTGTTTGCATGTGTCTGTATGTTTATGTATGTATGTATTACCAAATTATTTCATAAAATCACTTTATGGAGTTTGATTCAAATTGGCCTAGAGATATGTGAGCACTTCTATAAATTAAGCATTTCTAAAACTCAGAAATATAGAAACGAATCCAATTTTTTTAAAAGTTCACTTAATCAAGGACAATCTTGGGTAAATAAAGCTATTTTTTTAAAATTATTGGTAAAATAAAAACAAACGTATCTTCTGAGTTGCCAGCATTAAATATAATGCAAATATACATTTTTTTCTACCTATTTTTACCTGTCAAGCAACCTTAAGTTCTCTCTCTTAGAAGGTAACAATTATAAAACTATAAAAACAACCTTAAATAAAGTGTACAATAAAAATGAATTGCTAGATGCATGTCAAGCATGGTATTTTAAAAAGAAAGAAAGAAAAACAAAGAGGGAGGAACCATATGTTTAACTTTTTAAGTTCTGTAGTTTCTGTGATTTTTTTTTGGCTATTTGCCATAATTGTCCACAAGAAAAATAACTTAGGATGATGGTTAGATTTGTTTGTTTAACTCAAGTATTTTCATGATCAATTTAACCATAATTTTAAGAACAAGTGACTTCAGTATATGTGAGATAAAAGTTTATAAATGAACTTTTAAACAATCAATATGTTTTATAATGTATCTACTAAAAATAGTTCTACAAACATTTTGGTAAGTTGAAACTTTGAATCTATACTAAGTTAAGGTAGATAATAGATATTTGTTGAATACCTAGATCATTCCCAAATAAGTTAAATATTGAAACATTAATCACTGAACAATGGTTTTTCCTATTTTGAGTATCTTTTTTTTTAAACAGTACAGAAAAGATAAGTATATCTGGCCTGTTAATAAACATGAGAAATTGTACTATCAAAACGCATATACATCTAAAAGATATGAAATTATGTGCTCATAACTTTGCTACAGAATGATAGTATGTGACAGTTAAAAATTGTTTACATCCTAGTTTTCTCATAAAAGTTCTAGTTCCTAATAAAAGTACTAGTTCCTAGTAAAAGAAAGATGACTAATGGTTAAAAATTCTAAGCAATATATGTAAATGACACTACTATGACTAATAAGGTTAAAGAAAAAAAACTTGTGTATGCAGAGAATAAAAGATGCATTTTTGATAAAGAAAGAGATGAAGGATGTGTTATTGTTAGGGGCAATAAGAGAGTAATTTTGACCTAAATTGGCATGACTAATTGTTCCAGATTGAGAAAGATTAAGAGTAAGACCAAAATTAAATGGACATAAAAAAATTGTAGAATGTTTCTGGAAAAATAATTTTGGAAAATGAATCTAGTCTTGTGTAGTCAAAGTTGGCTAAGATTTGGTGGATTTATTTATAGGGTTTTAAAAATTAGCCCAAGAATTAATACTATAATGATGCAAAATTGGAATTTGGTTCTGTCTCTCTGCTAACACAAAACAGTTTACAGAAGTTACTGGATGGCTCTTAACAGAAATTGTAAAAAAGTTTTTTCTTTACCTTTTAAAGAATCAGCCTGGGAAACCAAGGTTTCATGTCTTAAAATAATTTCCTCTGCTTCACGTTGTCTTTATCAGGTCTTTGATCACTTAAGAAAACCAAGTATACCTTTGTGAACAAATATGCAACAATTACCTTTTCTCCCTACCTAATCTTCTATAATTTGAACATTCTTAGTATTCTTATTTTTATGGAAATATATTTATTTGCATAACTTCAATAGAATCTTTTCTCCTTATAACAGGACATAATTGGAAACATTGGCTATATTACCAAGGCTTTGCCTGGAATGTCATATTTGAGAACGATATGCATTGAATCAAATACGATCAGACAGCTTTAAGAACATGATTGACTTAAGGGATAAATACTTATAAAGCCCCCCTTTGGAGAAAATGACCTCAACCTGGCTAATAGTGTTCCCCGTCTTAGAGGTGAGCAAGGATGGCAAGTTCATGGCAGGACCTGGAACCACAGGCTATTTTGGAGAACTTGAGAAAGAGGAATTTGCTCAAATCTATGGGTATTGCCAGCAAAATCTGATGACAAGAACTAGGCTTGACTTCTTAGCCTAAAGAGGTCTTTTAATTTCTACTCTGCGATTCCTTAAGAAAAGTTCCAGCATACAAGCTCAAAACACCTCTGTGGCCAATCATTATTCTTGCTGCCTTAGGTAAAAAATAAAGCAAAGTTGAATAAGACTAGAGTTATTTTGCAAACAAATTCATGTGACTTTGATTGTCTCTGGTAGAAAAGATGATTACTATAGAGAAAATTATGTTTCAGTAAAAAACTCTAATGTACTCCTTCAGATTCAGGCTTACACATTTTGCCAGTCTTTGATAAATCCTAAATTCGTCTAGTATTATCTAATATATGGCTACAACTCTCCAACTTATTATTTCCAGTTTTTCTCCATTCTTACTTGGAACCAATGAGAACGATAACTGTCCATTTCTCAACATTGGCGGCAGCCATTGTTGTGGCCTGGTGTGGGCGTGCTGACACAGACGCCATTGGAGTACTCCCTGAGGCCTGCTAGCCCAGGGTCTGCTCCACCCGCTAGAGCACTGATTTAATCCAGCTCAGCCAGGGCAGGCAGCGCACCCTAGAGACTGGCCCCACCCAACAACAAACCATCAGGCAACTTGTGGGCTTGCATAGATTGGTGACTGGATTCGCTGCAGCCTGGCAACTGAGCCGACTTCAGGGGAGCAGGGCGTGCACAAGGAGCAGGTAGAGAGTGTGGGGCAGTGGTGGAGTGTGTGGGGCTCCCGCCCTGGAAAGACGGTCCACTTCGGGAGGTCGGGGCAGGTACACGGGGCAGGACTGTGTAGACTGTGTGTGGACCTGTGGGCAGCAGGGCTTGTCAGCTGCAGAAGACTTGTGCTTCTCAAAGAGCCACATGGGGGTTTGCCCCACCTTGCAAAGCCTGAAACAAATGGGAGCTCCCATGCCTGAGGCCAGCCCCACCCAGCTGCAATCCTCAGAGAGATGACAAGAGACCTAAAGGCTGGAGGCTTCCAGCAATTGTAAGGCCCTAAGCCTAACAACCTGCCACACTGGGGGCCTACTCACTTGAAAAATACTGCAACACAAATGTGGTATTAGAACTTGCAGCCAACTGTGCGGGGGCTCCCCACACCTGATAAAGAGACTGAAAGGCCCACAACAACTACAAGCAGCTGAGCATTACAACAGTGGGCCAGGAGCATAACTCAGCCTCCCTGGGTGCCTACAGGGAGAGCAAACAGGCCACAACAGAAGCACACACATAGCCCACATAGGGGTCACCCCTGGAACATTGAGAACTGAGGGAAGCATACTGGAGGACTCCTAAGGCATCACTTACATAAGGTCACCTATCCAAGAGCAGGAGACGGAGCTGACCTACCTAATACATAGACACAAGCACAGGGAAAGAGGCAAAATGAGGAGGCAAAGGAATACATTCCAAGTAAGGGAAAAGGACAAAACCCCAGAAAAGGAACTAAGTGAAACAGAAATGAGCAACCTACAGGACAGAGAGTTCAAACAAAGAGTGTCAAGAATGCTCACTGATCTGGGGAGAAGAATAGATGAACTCAGTGAGAATGTCAACAAAGAAATGGACGATATAAAAAAGAACCAATCAGAAATGAAGAATACAATACTGGATATGAAAAATTCACTAGAGGGACTCAAAAGCAGAGTAGAGGATACAGAAGAACGGATCTGTGTGCTGGATGAAAGACTAGAAGAAATTACCCAAGCTGAACAGGTAAAAGAGAAAAGAATTAAAAAGAGTGAGGACAGTCTAAGGGACCTGTGGGACAACATCAAGTGCACTAACATCCGTGTTATAGGTGTCCCAGAAGGAGAAGAGCGAGACAAAGGGGCAGAAAATCTATTTCAAGAAATAATAGATGAAAACGTCCCTAACCTAAAGAAGGAAACAGACATCCAGGTACAGGAATCACAGAGAGCCCCAAACAAGTTAAACCCAAAGTGGCCCACACCAAGACACATCATAATCAAAATGTCCAGAATTGAAGATAAAGAGAGAATCCTAAAAGCCGCAAGAGAAAGTCAAGTTACATATAAAGGAAACCCCATAGGCTATCAGCTGACTTCTCAGCAGAAACCTTACAGGCTAGAAGAGAATGGCATGATATATTTAAAGTGCTAAAAGGAAAAAACTTACTGCCAAGAATACTCTACCCAGCAAGGTTATCATTCAAAATGGAAGGAGAGATAAAAAATTTCCCAGACAAGCAAAAATTAAAGGAGTTTGTCACCAAGAAAGCAGTGCTACAAGAAATGTTATAGTGACTGATTTAAGGGGAAAAGAGAAGACCACAAATAGGAAAAATTATCTATTTCCATGATAAGAGGGTAATGGATACAAATGCACAAAAAAGAGGTTAGATATGATATCAAAAACATAAAAGGAGGGAGGAGGGGAGTAAGAGTAGAGCTTTCAGACAGAGGTCAAACTAAAGAGACCCTCAATTCTGTATAGAAGAAGAAAGGAACAGAGAAGGACTACTAAAACACTGAGAAAAAAAAAGTTAAAAAATGGCAGTAAGTACATGCTTATCAATAGCTACTTTAAATATCAATGGACTAAGTGCTCCAATTAAAAGGCATAGGGTGGCTGATTGGATAAAACAACAAGACCCATATATATGCTGCATACAAGAGACACACTTCAGACCTAAAGACACTCACAAACTGAAAGTGAAGGGATGGAAAAAGATACTTCATGCAAATTGCAATGAAAAGAAAGTTGGGGTAGCAGTACTCATATCAGACAAAATACGCTTTAAAACAAAAACTGTAAAAAGAGACAAAGATGGGCATTACATAATGATCAAGGGAACAATCCAACAAGAGGATATAACACTTGTAAATATCTACACACCCAATGTAGGTGCACATAAATATATAAAGCAATTATTAACAGACATAAAAACAGAAATAGATAGTAACACAATAAAATAAGGGGACTTTAACACTCCACTTACACCAACGGATAGATCATCCAAACAGAAGATCAATAAGGAAATTGGCCTTAAATGATACACTAGAACAGATAGACCTAGTAGATATATACAGAGCATTCCATCCAAAAACCGAAGAATACACGTTCTTTTCAAATGCACATGGAACATTCTCCAGGATTGATCACATATTAAGCCACAAAACAAGTCTCCATAAATTTAAGAAGATTGAAATAATACCAAGCATCTTTTCTGACCACAACGGTATGAAACTAGAAATCAACTATAGGAAGAAAATCAGAAAAGCCACAAATACGTGGAGATTCAACAAAATGCTACTAAACAATGACTGGGTCAATGAAGAAATGAGAGAAGAAATCAAAAAATACCTGGGACAAATGAAAATGAAAATACGACATGCCAGAATTTATGGGAAACAGCAAAAGCGGTTCTAAGAGGGAAGTGTATAGCAGTACAGGCCTATCTCAACAAAAAAGAAATGAGTCAAATAAACAATCTAACAATGCACCTAAAGGAACTGGAAAAAGAAGAAAAAACAAAACCCAAAATCAGTAGAAGAAGGGAAATAATACAAATCAGAGCAGAAATAAATGAAATAGAGACCAAAAACAATAGAAAAAATTAAGAAAACCAAGAGCTGGTTCTTTGAAAAGATAAACAAAAGTGACAAACCTTTATCTAGACTCACCAAGAAAAAAAGAGAGAAGGCACAAATAAGTAAAATCAGAAATGAAAGAGGAGAAATTACAACAGACACCTCAGAAATACAAAAGATGATAAGAGAATACTATGCAAAGCTATATGCCAACCAATTCGACAATCTGGAAGAAATGGATAAATTCTTAGAATCATACAACCTTCAAAAACTGGATCAAGAAGTAGAGAATTTGAATAGACCAATCACCAGTAAGGAGATCGAAACAGTAATCAAAAACCTCCCCAAAAATAAAAGTCCAGGATCAGACGGCTTCCCTGGTGAATTCTACCAAACATTCAAAGAAGACTTAATACCTATCCTTCTCAAACTCTTCCAAAGAATTGAGGAGGTGGAGAAGCTCCCTAACTCATTCTACAAAGCCGACATTACCCTGATACGAAAACCAGACAAGGACAACACAAAAAAAAGAAAATTACAAGCCAATATCACTGATGAACATCGATGCAGAAATCCTCAACAAAATACTAGCAAATCGCATACAACAATACGTTAAAAAGATTATACACCATGATCAAGTGGGATTTATTCCAGGTATGCAGAGATGGTTTAACATTCACAAATCAATCAACGTGATACACCACATTAATAAAATGAAGGATAAAAATCACATGATCATCTCAATAGATGCAGAGAAACCATTTGACAAGATACAGCATCCATTTATGATAAAAACTCTGAATAAAATGGGTATAGAAGGAAAGTACCTCAAGATAATAAAGACCATATATGAGAAACCCACAGCTAATATCATCCTCAATGGTGAAAAACTGAAAGCTATCCCTCTAAGAACAGGAACCAGACAAGGATGCCCACTCTCACCACTCCTATTTAACATAGTAGTGGAAGTCCTAGCCAGAGCAATCAGGCAAGAGAAAGAAATCAAAGGGATCCAAATTGGAAAGGAAGAAGTGAAACTGTCACTATTTGCAGATGACATGATTTTATATATAAAAAACCCTAAAGAATCCACCAGAAAACTTTTAGAAGTAATAAACGAATATGGTAAAGTTGCAGGATACAATATCAACCCACAAAAATCAGATGCATTTCTATAGACTAACAATGAAGTAGCAGAAAGAGAAATTAAGAATACCATCCCATTTACAATTGCAACAAAAAGAATAAAATACCTAGGAATAAACTTAACCAAATAGGTGAAAGAGCTGTACACGGAAAACTATAAAACATTGCTGAAAGAGATTGAAGAAGACACAAAGAAATGGAAAGATATTCCGTGCTCTTGGATTGGAAGAGTTAACACAGTTAAGATGTCCATACTTCCTAAAGCAATCTATAGATTCAATGCAATCCCTATCAAAGTTCCAACAACATTTTTCACAGAAATAGAACAAAGAATCGTAAAATTTATTTGGAACAACAAAAGACCCCGAATAGCTAAAGGAATCCTGAGAAGAACAAAGCTGGAGGTATCACACTCCTTGATTTCAAAATATACTACAAAGCTATAGTAAGCAAAACAGCACAGTACTGGCACAAAAACAAACACACAGATCAATGGAATAGAATCTAAAGCCCAGAAATAAACCGGCACATCTATTAACAGCTAATCTTTGACAAAGGAGCCAAGAACATACAATGGAGAAAAGAAAGTCTCTTCAACAAATGGTGTTGGGAAAACTGGATAGCCACATGCAAAAAAATGAAAGTAGACCCTTACCTTACACCATACACAAAAATTAACTCCAAATGGATTCAAGACTTGAATGTAAGACCTGAAACTATTAAACTTCTAGAAGAAAACATAGGCAGTACGCTCTTTGACATCGGTCTTAGCAAGATATTTTCAAGCACCATGTCTGACCGGGCAAGAGAAACAATAGAAAAAATAAACAAATGGGACTACATCAAACTAAAAATCTTCTGCACAGCAAAGGAAACCATCAACAAAACGAAAAGACACCCTAACAATTGGGAGAAGATATTTGCAAACCATACATCTGATAAGGCCTTAATCTCCAAAATATATAAAGAACTCATGCATCTCAACAACAAAAATACTAACAACCCCATTGAAAATTGGGCAAAAGACCTGAACAGACATTTCTCCAAAGAACATATACAGATGGCCAACAGACACATGAAAAGATGTTAAAATCATTAACTATCAGGGAAATGCAGATCTAAACTACAATGAGATATCACCTCACGCCCGTCAGAATGGCCATAATTAACAAGACAGGAAACAACATATGTTGGAGAGGATGTGGAGAGAAGGGAACTCTCATACACTGCTAATGAGAGTGCAAACTGGTGTAGCCACTATGGAAAACAATATGGAGAGTCCTCAAAAAATTAAGAATAGGACTACTATATGATCCAGCTATTCCACTGCTGGGTATTTATCCAAAGAACTTGAAAACACCAATGCGTAAAGATACATGCACCCCTCTGTTCATTGCAGCGTTATTCACAATAGCCAAGACTTGGAAGCAACCTAAGTGTCCATCAAGGGACAAATGGATAAAGAAGATGTGGTATATATACACAATGGAATACTGCTCAGCCATAAGAAACGATCTAGTCCAGCCATTTGTGACAAAATGGATGGACATTGAGGGTATTATGCAAAGTGAAATAAGTCAGAGGGAGAAGGTCAAATACCGTATGATTGCCTTCATTAAGTAGTAGATAATAACAACAATGAACAAACACATAGAAACAGAGATTGGATTGGTGGTTACCAGAGGGGAAGGGGGGAGGGATGATGGCGAAAGGGATAATTCGGCACATGTGTGTGGTGATGGGTTGTAATTAGTATTTGGGTGGTGAACATGATGTAATCTATGCAGAAATAGAAGTATAATGATGTACACCTGAAATTTATACAATGTTATAAACCAATGTTACTGCAATAAACAAAAAATAAATAAATAAAAATAAAGTGTAAGTATGAAAATGGAAAAACAAAAAAAGAAACATCCATAACCTGGGAACTGATGTCTGAAAGGACTTGTATCCAAAAGGAGGCCAAATCAGTGCCAGGTTTCAAGGCTTTTATGAACACAATAACAGTCTTGCTGAGGGCAATATTGCAAACTACAAATTGAAATCCTTTGTGATCTGGCACAGTTAGACCCTCAGGGAACTTCAAGCATATTAATAAGCACACACTGCCCATGTGCTATAGGAGAAATAAGAAGTCATGGATGACCCAGCTCCCCTTCCCAGATACCCTCCTGATTTGCTATGCCAGAAAAATGAGGAAGTCCTGTTTGGAGAATAACATACCTTTCAAGGTTTTGCTTATTGTTGATAATACTAGCGGGTATCCTTCTTTTATTGGTGATCTTCTTCCCAATATAAAAGTGGTGTTTCACTCTCCAAACACTAACTCTTTGAGCCAACCAATGGATCAAGGAGTTATAGTAGCTTTTAAGGCCTACTACCTGAGGAAAACTTTTGCCCAGGCTATCGCTGCAACTGAAGAACACACTAAGAAGACACTCATGTCATTCTGGAAAGATTGCAACATATATGACTGCATAAAAAACCTGGCTTGGGCATGGGGTGATGTTACCAAGGACTATATGAATGGTGATAAATAAATGGCAAGCAATAGGATATATTGGAGCATATGAGGAAGCCGTTTGGTGTAAAACTAATTCAGCCTGAGCTTGTTTTTCCAAAAGGGCCTGTGGCCTTTGAACGTACAATGTATATCTGCTTTAAGCAATTAACATGTCCCAAAGACAAGAACAAATGCCCTTAATATAAGGATGCAACTTCCCCCACACTGGCATTTCCTTAAGGATAAGCATTTCTCCCTAGGCTAGGATTTGCTTGCTGGTGCTCATCCTGTGACCACCCAACTAGAGAAAACAGATGTGCTACTTGCCACGCCCACTGAGACAGCGGACCTGCTTCCTGCTGTATCCATCAATCACTATGCTGACAGGGGAATCTGACAGGACAATTTCGTGACCATTGTAAAAGGGACATTGCAATCATATGTGATACATGCTCTTTGATGGTATATAACCACTCTGTACACCCCACTTCTTTGGTGCCCTTCCTTCCTTAGGGAAGGAAGGACCTGGGCTATATGGCCCTCAAATTTGGCTCATAATAAACTCACCCCAATTTTTATTTGTAGATTGATTATGGATTATTTGCGTCGACAATGACATCTGAAGAAGACACTCAAGAGGTTCATCCATGACTTCAAATTATTTGCCAAGGATGAGGAGGTTGCAAAAATAAATAATTCTGTGTTTGAAATGGTGAACAAATTTAACCTGGGTGTGGACGAGAATGACATTGGGGAGGTCCTGGATGTGGTTCCTGAAAAATTGACCAATAAGGAGTTGTTGGAACTGGAACAGGAATTCATAGCTAAAGAATACGCAAGAGAAAAGGAAACTGCAGAAGAAGAAAAAGAAGAACCTCCAAGAAAATTCACAATTAGGCATTTAGCAGAAGCTTTTGCAGACCCCTCAACAAGCTCCTTAAAAAGTTTGGAAACATAGACCCTAACATCAAAAGGTTTTCCTTAATAGAGAGGAATGTGCATGTTGCATTATCTGCTTACAAGAAAATCTATGATAAAACAAACAAGCAAACCACCACAGATGTATTTCTGAAAAGAGTGACACTTCCTCAAGGTGAGCCTCAGGTAGGTCCTTCAGGAGATATTTCAGAAGAAGATATTGTTATCATAGGAGATGACAGCTCCATGCATGTTATTGCGCCTGATGACCTTCTAGTAGGACAAGATGTGGAGGTAAAAGACAATGATATGGATGATCCTGACCCTGTGTAGGCCTAGGCTAATGTGTGTGTTTGTGTCTTAGTTTTAAAGAAAAAAGTTTAAAAAGTAAAAAGAAAAAATTAAAAATTAAAAAGAGAAAAAAGCTTATAGAATAAGGATATTAAAAAAAAGAAAATATTTTTGTAGAGCTGTACAATGTGTTTCTCTTTTAAGCTAAGTGTTATTTAAAAAGAGTCAAAAGTTAAAAAAAAAGTTAAAAGTTTATAAAGTAAAAAAGTTACAGTAAGCTAAGGTTAATTTATTATTAAGAAAGATATTTTTTTATAAATTTGGTGTAGCCTAAGTGTACAGCGCTTATAAAGTCTACAGTAGTGTAACATCCTATATCTTCACATTCACTCTCCACTCTCTCATTGATTCACTCAGAGCAACTTCTAATCCTGCAAGCTGCATTCATTGTAAGTGCCCTATACTGGTGTACCATTTTTTATCTCTTCTACCATATTTTTACCGTAGCTTTTCTTTTAGATATGTTTAGATACACGTTTATATACGTTTAAATAAACAAATACCATTATGTTACAGCAGTTTACAGTATTCAGTACAGTAACATACTGCACAGGTTTGTAGCCTGGGAGCAATAGGCTATACCATATAACCTCAGTGTGTAGTAGGCTATACCATCTAGGTTTGTGTAAGTACACTCTATGAGGTTTGCACAATGACAATATCACCTAATGATGTATCTCTCAGAATGTATCCTTGTTGTTAATTGACCCACTTTGTTGAGAGTTTTTGTCATAAATTGATGTTGAATTTTGTGAAATGCTTTTTCTGTATTTATGGAGATGATCTTATGATTTTCATCTTTCATTATGTTAATGTGGGGTATCACAATGATTGACTTACAGATGCCGAACCGTCCTTGTATCCCTGGAATAGATCCCATTTGATTATGGTGTGTGATCCCTTTAATGTATGTTGAATTCAGTTTTCTAATTTTTTTTGAGGATATTTGCATCTATGTTCATCAAGGATATTGGCCTGTAATCTCCTTTCTTTGTGGTGTCCTCCTCTGGTTTTGGTATCAGGGTAATGCTGGCCTTGTAGAATGAATTTGGAAGTGTTCCCTCCTCTTTAATTTTTTGTAAGAGTTTGAGGAGAGGTATTAAATCTTGTTTGAATGTTTGGTAGAATTTACCAGTGAAGCCATCTGGTCTTGAATTGGTTTGTGGGAGGTTTTTGATTACTGATTTAATCTCCTTACAAGTAATCAGTCTATTTAGACTTTCTATTTCTTCATGATTTAGTTTCAGAAGATTGTGTTTCTAGGAATTTACCCGTTTCTTCTAGGTTGTCCAATTTGTTGATATATTATTGTTCATAGTAGTTTCTCATGATCCTTTGTATTTCTGTAGTATCTGTTGTAACTTCTCTTTCATTTCTCATTTTCTTTATTTGAGCCCTCTCTCCTTTTTTTGATTAGTCTATCTAAAGGTTTGTCAATTTTGTTTATCTTTTCAAAGAACCAAACTCTTTGTTTCATTAACCTGTTCTATTGTCCTTTTAGTCTCTATTTCATTTTCAATTCTGATATTTATTATTTACTTCCTTCTACTAACTTTGAGCTTCATTTGTTCTTCTTTTTATACTTCCTTTAGGTGTAAAGTTGGCTTGTTTATTTGAGGTTTTTCTTGTTTCTTGACATAGGCCTGTATTGCCATGAGCTTCCCTCTTGAACTGCTTTTGCTGCATCCCATGGATTTTGATAAGTTGTATTTGTTTTCACTTGACTTTAGGTATTTTTTGATTTCTTCAATGACCCATTGGTTGTTTAGTAGCACGTTGTTTAATCTCCACATTTTTGTGGTTTTTCCAGTTTTCTTTTTATAATTTACTCTTAGTTTTATACCACAGTGATAGGAAAAGATGCTTGATATGATTTCAATCTTCTTGAGTTTATTGAGGCTTGTTTTGTGGCCTAACACGTGATCTATCCTGGATAATGTTCCATGTGCACCTGAGAAGAATGTGTATTCGACTGCTTTGGGATGGAATGTTTTATATATACCTATTAAGTCCATCTGGTCTAATGTGTCATGTAAGGCCAATGTTACTTTATTAATTTTCTGTCTGTGTGATCTATTAATTTATGTATGTAGGGTTTTAAAGTCCCCTACTATTATTCTATTGCTGTCAATTTCTACCTTTAGGTTCATTAATATTTGATCTATGTATTTTGGTGCTCCTATGTTGGGTGATATGTATTTATATATATTATATCTTCTTGCTTAATTAAGCCCTTTTTCGTTAGGTAGTGCTCTTTTTTGCCTTTTATTACAATCTTTGTTTTAAAGTCTACTTTGTCTGATATGAGCATATCTATATCAGTTTTCTTTTCATTTCCATTTTCATGGAATATCTTTCTTTATCCCTTCACTTTCAGGTCATGTATGTCCTTACTTCTGAAGTGAGTCTCTTGTATGCAGCACATGGATGAGTCTTGTTTTTGTTTTTTGTATCTATTAAGCAACTCTATGTCTTTTGATTAGAGAATTTAGTCCATTTACATTTTAATTAGTTATTTATAGGTATCTACTTAAAACCATTTTGTTAATTGTTTTCTGGCTGTTTTTGCAGTTCTACATTCCTTTCTTCTTCTCTTTCTCTCTTCTCTTGTGATTTGATGGGTTTGTTTAGTGTTATGTTTAGATTCCTTTCTCATTTTATTTTGTATATTTACTATATGCTTTTGATTTGTGGTTATCATGAGGTTTTCATATAACATCCTATGTATATAATGGTCTGTTTTAAGTTGACAAGATCTTAAATTTGGACACATTCCAAAACTTTAAATTTTTACTCCCTCCTATGTTTTATATTTTTGATGTCACATTTGCATCTTTTTATTTGGTGCATCCCTTAACTAATTACTGTAGTTTTAGTTAATTTTATTAGTTTTGTCTTTTAACCATTATACTTGCTTTATAAGTGGTTGATACACTACCTTTACTACATATTTACCTTTTTTAGTTAAATTTTTACTTTTTATGTTTTCTTGTTATTAATTAATGCCATTTCTTTTCAGCTTAAACAAGTCCCTTTAACATTTCTTGTAAGGCCAGTTTAGTGGTGGTGAACTCTTTTAGTTTTTGTTTATCTGGAAAACTCTTAATCTCTCCTTCAATTCTGACTGATAACATTGCTTGGTAGAGAATTCTTGGTTGGATGTTTTTTTCTGTCAGCACTTTGCGTATGTCATGTCACTCCCTGCTGGCCTGCAAAGTTTCTTCTGAAAAAATCTGGTGATAGCATAATGGGGTTTCCCTTGTATATAACAAGTTGCTTTTAAGATTCTTTATCTTTAACTTTTCCAATTTTAATAATAATGTGTCTTGGAGTTGATCTCTTTGAGTTCATCTTATTTGGATCTCTCTGGGGTTCCTGGACCTGGATATGTGTTTTCTTCCACAGATTAGGGAATTTTTCAGCCATTATTTCTTCAAATAAGTTTTATGGTCCTTTTCAACTCCCTTCTCCTTCTGGAATCCGTATAATGTCATTGTTATTCTGCTCGATGTTGTCTCAAAGATCCCTTGGGGTATTTTTACTTTTTTTAATTCTTTATTCTTTTCACTTTGCTGTCTGGGTGAGTTCCATTGCTTTGTCTTCCAACACACTGATCTGTTCTTCTGCTTCATTCAATCTGATGTTGAACTCCTCTAGTGTATTTTTCAGTTCAGTTATTATATCCTTCAGCTCTGTAACTTCTATTTGATACTTTCTTATATATTCTATCTCATTGTCAAAGTTTTCACTGTGTTCATCTATTCTTCTCCAGAGTTTGGTAAGCATCTTTATGACCATTACTTTGAACTGTTTATCAGGTAGATTACTTATCTCTGTTTCATTAAAGTATTTTTCTGGAGTTTTGTCTTCTTCTTTTGTTTGGAACATATTCCTTTATATCCTTTTTGCCTGACTCTCTGTGTGTGTTTCCGTGTATTAGATAAATCAGCTACCTCTTATAGTCTTTACGGAATGGTCTTGTGTAGGAGATGTCCCATGGGGCTCAGAAGTACAATCCCCTCTGACCACCAGAGCCAGGCACTCAAGGGGCAGCCCCTGTGTGAGCTGCACATTTCCACCTGCTGCAGTAGGGCCACAGCTGTGGCACAGGTGTGAGTGGGGCTTTCACCCAGCCTGGCTGTGGTTCATGGCTGTGGTATGGACATGGGCAGAGCTCTCAGTGGGGCATTCTCATAGGTGCTAACAAGTTAGAGGGAGAGTTCCAAAATGGCACCTGCCACACTGGCATTGGAGAGTTAGAATAAAATCACAAAAATGGTACCCACCAGTGTCTGCATCCCTGGAGAGAGTCCCAGCACATTCTTGCTTCTCTGGCAGATGCTTTAAAATTAGTAAATGGGTTTCCCTCACATATGGGCTAGGTGCTTTTCAAAATGTTTTGGTCTGCTGGGTCTTTGGGCAAGTATATATGCATGCAGGCCTTTTGAGAGTGAATTCTCCATTCCCTACAATTTTATGGTTTTCCTGAACATAATCACCAAAGCCAGGTATTTTGCGGGCTCATCTGTCATGTGCAAGATCTAAGGGTTGGCATGCCTGATGTGGAACACAATTCCTTCACTCCTCAGAGAAAAGTTCTGTATTTTTTAGATCCTTCCCAAATGCAGATCACTGCATCTGGGGTGCAGTTTTTTGGGTGAGACCACGTCTCTGCCTCTCCTAGCTGTCTTGATGCTGCCCTTTTATCTTATATTATGGGGCTCTGTTTATCCAGTTTTCAGGTATTTTTCAGATGAAATTATTCTATGTCTATATATCTATATGTGTTGTGTCCATGGGAGGAGATAAGTTAATGATCTTTCTATGCTGCCATTTTGAACCACTTTCAGGATGTATTTTTCTTTTTTTATGAGGAGATCAGCCCTGTGCTAACATCTGCCAATCCTCCTCTATTTTTGCCAAGGATGACGCGCCCTGGGCTAACATCCATGCCCATCTTCCTCCACTTTATATGGAATGCCACCACAGCATGGCTTGTCAAGCAGTGCATTGGTGCGCGCCCAGGATCTGAACCCACGAACCCCAGGCCGCCGCAGTGGAGCGTGCGCAGTTAACTGCTTGTGCCACCGGGCTGGCCCCCAGGATATGTTTTTCTAATGGGAAAAGGAGTAAATTTTTTTTTAAAAAAGTCAATGAATGGTTGTTTCAAAATGAAAAAGAAGACCTGAGTAAGACAAATACTGAATAGATATAAGGGGAAAAAGCGTTGTTTAAAGATTGTGGAAAATAAATTGTGGAAAAGTAATCTTATCTTATATACTCAAACCTGGCTAGAATTGGGATTGATTTATCTCTAAGATTTTTTTTAAATTAACCTTAGAATAAACAGCACACTGAAGTAAAGCTAGATTTGATTCTCCTCTCTGCTACAAAAACAAAGTTTTCTTAGATTATTGGTCTCCCCTTAATAAGAAATTGTAAAAAAAGTTTTCCTGGGGGCCAGCCCTGTGGCTTAGCAGTTAAGTGCGCTCACTCTGCTACTGGCGGCCCGGTTTCAGATCCTGGGTGCACACCGACACACTGCTTGTCCGGCCATGCTGAGGCAGCATCCCACATACAGAAACTAGCAGGATGTGCAACTACGACATACAACTATCTACTGGGGTTGTGGGGAGAAAAAGGGAAAAAAAGGAGGAGGATTGGCAATGAATGTTAGCTCAGGGCTGGTCTTCCTCACAAAAAAAAATAAATAAATAACAAAAATAAAAAAAAGTTTTCCTATACCTATTAAGATTCTGCCTGGGAAACAAGGACTTTGTGATTTAAAATAATTTCCTGTGCTTCATGTTATCTTTATCACGTTATTGACTACTTGAGAAAACTATCTTCGCAGTATTAAAAGAACTAGTTGTTTTACAACTATGTAACTTCCTATATTTGCCTGTGAAATCTTTTAATTGTCACTTTGGTTAAATGGATAACTAAGTATAGTTTCACGGTGGCCTGTGATTCTATTTAGGCAAGTGTTCAAACTTTTGACATTTTATACAACTCCCCAAAATCAAATTCTAAGTGCAGTCTTTTTAACCTCAAATTAACTTTGAGATTTTCCACAGTGCCTCTGGAAGATCTCTAAGGGTTTGTCTCTTAACTTATAAAAGGGATATGCTAAACTAATTAGATTTATTTGGTATCCTAAATTACATGGGAAACTGTCAGATTAAAAACTGAAAATAAGCCTTCTTAGGTTATATATGTATGGATATATGTTACAGATATAAAGATATTATAGATAATACAGAAATTGTCTGAAGTTCATAGGAATTTGTCAATATCCTTGTTGTCCAGTTATTATGCTTAAATGCTGTATGCCACAGAAATAACCAATTTTTCTTGTCCAATTAACTCTCATCAGAAGTTTAACCATGGCCTTTTTTTTTCTTTTTAATTTTTTGTTTATTGCAGTAACATTGGTTTATAACATTGTAAAAATTTCAGGTGTACATCATTGGGGAAAAGAGAAGACCACAAATAGGAAAAATTATCTATTTCCATGATAAGAACATAATGGATACAAATGCACAAAAAGAGGTTAGATATGATATCAAAAACATAAAAGGAGGGAGGAGGGGAGTTAAAAAGTATAACCGTGGCCTTTTGAAGTCATTTGTCATTCACATACAGTTATTTTTTTTTTTTTGGTTTGATTCTTCTCTGTAATTGGTTATAATCAGCTACGGGCATGAATGCTGTGTGAGGAAATAACCATAATAACTTTGAGACCATGCCTCTGGACTGAGTAAGAATTTCCAGAAGTAATGAAGAAGCTGATAAGATTCATAGAACTACTAACCTAAGATCTAGCAGAAAAAGAATTAATAACATAGGACTTAATGAACTGATGAGGACAATGATACTTTTTATAATTTTGCTTAAACGTTGCTATTTTTAATGTTTTGTTTTCCAAATTTAAGGAAAACTTTTTCTCTTAAGTTACATGTAACTAACAGCAATTTGGCAAAGTATAACTTTGTGAACAAAGATGAAACAATTCCTTTTTCTCCCTAAATGATAACTTCAGAATTTGAAAATTCTTTTTTTTTTTTAATTTTTTGTTTATTGCAGTAACATTGGTTTATAACATTGTAAAAATTTCAGGTGTCCATCATTGTACTTCTATTTCTGCATAGATTACATCATGTTCACCACCAAAATACTAATTACAACCCATCACCACACACATGTACCGAATTATCCCTTTCACCCTCCTCCCTCCCCCCTTCCCCTCTGGTAACCACCAATCCAATCTCTGTCCCTATGTGTTTGTTCTTAATGAGTATTATTTTTATGGCAATATAGTTATCTGTATAAGTTCAATAAGATTCTGTTCTCCTCATAAGAGGACCCAGTTAGAAACATTAGTTATATTACCAAGTCTCTGAATGGAATGTCATATTTGAGAATGAAATGCATGGAATGAGATGTGACCAGACAGATTTAGGAGCTAAGGTTGACTTTAAGGAGGCAATGCTTGTACCCCATCTTGGAAAAAGTAGCCTGAACCCATTTTATAGGGTTTCCCACCCTAAAGTCAGTAAGGAAGTTCACTTCCTGGAAGGACCGGGAATCTCAGGGTAATTTTTGGATCCCTAGAAGAGAGGAATTTACCTAAATCTATAGCTATTGCAGGCAAAATCTGGTGTCAAGTTCTTGGCTTGGCTTCCTAGCCTTGAGAGACTTTGAAAAATCCAATCTGATATTTCTCATGAAAAGTTCCAACAATGCAAACTCAAGAGACATATATCCTTACTCACTAACCTTGCTGTACTTATGTTAATAATCACTTAAGTTTAATGAGTCTGGACTTATTTTTCAAAATAATTAGTCTTATTTTGATTATCTCTGGTTGAATGGTGATGACTATAGAGAGAAAAATTATATTTCAATGGAAAACTATAATGTGACCTATGGGTTCTGTGTTACACATTTTGCCAATCCTTGACAAATCCTCAAGTGTTCTAGTTTCCACCAATATCTGGCTACAAATTTCCAAACATATTTTTATTTTTTTCTCCCTTCTGACTTGGAATCATTGAGAACTAAAACTTTTCTGTTCCTGAAAGCTGAAGCTGGACAACTTGATGTAAATTTCAAGGAAATCACCAGAACAGATTATGCATTGGCAAAAATCCTGCTTGTTTCTGTGTGGGCCACTCAGAAAATTCACCCAAATACCCGATGCCATCATCACAGACAATCAAACTGCAAACCAGGAAATCCATTGCTTGCCACGTCTGTATATGCCCATCTAAAGATGCTTTGAGCCCAACATCTAGAAATCTTCTCAGCTGCCTTCTGGAATAGGAAACTAAGTCTTTAATATCAATCTTTGTTTTGGTTTTATTTTCATAGAAACTCTTCCTTATTAAATGCCTGATAGCTTGCACCATACAGCATACCCTCTACTACCAGGTCTCAACAGATGATTAGGCTGGTCCTTAGTGAAAAAAAGGTGATGGAACAAGAAATAGGCTTATCTTGTTCAAAGGAAAGAAGAAGGTCTCTTCTTTGCTTCTTACAATATGAGGGAGTGACAAAGATTCTTCACATGACCAAACTTTCGTGAAGCTCCTAAAACTTTTCATAGACACTTTTGTACAATTCCTTGTAACATCCTCAGCAAGAGTCCTGCTAAGTTAGTATAGCAAGCATCTCACATCCTCTGTATCTTCTCACACTTGATATTTAATCAGGTTTCTCATTCTCCACCATCCTCCAGGTGATGTCTGGTAAGCCTGGCCTGTGTTCGGCAATAATCCTATCAGGTCTATTTAGCCAAAATTTTCTTACAGTTGATGTTTCATCTTAGTAATTTCCAATCAACTGACTCCCTTCAGGCTCCTCGTTTATAAATAACTACTTGCCCATGCTTTATTCAGAATTAACTCTAGTTCAATACTGAGGACTCTTTTACCCTATTACAATAATCCTGAACCAATATGTTTTTACCACTTTATTGTCCAGCTATGAATTTTCTCTGACACTAGTCACAAACAGTCACCCTAGCCTGCACTCAAACTCCTTCCCTTGCATGCTGATTCAGAGGCATGAGGAAATCAATGTGGGCAGGTTGCAGTCTTAAACTTCACTCATGGGAATTATTGTTTTGTCTCCTGGTGGAATATTTCTTCCTCTGGAACTAAGACCTGTAGATCAGCAGATCATAAAATCACAGGAACAAGAAGCAAAAATGGTGCCACTTCAATTTTCATCACTTGATTCCTGGACCCAAAAGTCCTGGATATAAAGGAAACAGCAACATATATTGGAAGCTGATTCATAAAATATATAGCCTCCTAGAGAACTTTGCTACAGTTCTATAAAATATTGCCACCTAACTGAGTCTTCTAAAGGCCCTTCTACCATTCTATCAAACCAGCTCCTTCAAAATTGTGTAGAACATGGTATGACCAGTGAATAAGCTTAGGCCTATTGCTGCAGTTCTTTTCCTGTGAGGTGAGTTCTTTGACCTGAAACAATGCTGTCTGGAATACTACAACAGTGGAAAAGGCATTCTGTAAGTACACGGATGGTAGTTTGTTTCAAATATTTCATGCAGAGAAGACAAATCCATATCCAGAAGAAAGGTATATTCCAGTAAGGACAAAATGCAGCCCTTTCCATGAAGGAAGCAGACTAATATAATCAACCTGCCAGCAGGTAGCAGGCTGAACACTCAGGTAATAGTGCTATATTAGGAACTTAGTGCAGCTGTCTCCTGCTGGTAGATTGCATGCTCAGCCTTGATGAATATACATTAGTGTTGCTGAATGCATGCATAACCTCTGCCCCTGCCACCATGGCCTCTTTGTTCATAAGCCTATTGAGCAATGACAGAGGTGGCTGGGTTATGAGACTGACTGATATCCACAGAATATATCATCCTATACACTTCGTTGTTGAAATCTCCCTCTGCTGAGGTCACACTTTAGTGCACTTCCACATGAGATGCAAATACATTTATGTTATTTTGCCCAGTGAGAGAGGTCTATTCACCTACCTCTTCCCCAAATTTCATTGTCAACAATTTCCCAATCATGTTCCTTTCAAATCCCTGACCATCAAGCCATACCATTGGCCACAGCCCATGAATCAGTATATCACTGCATGTCTGGTCATTTCTTCTTCCAAGCAAAGAAAACAATTAGGTACACTGCCCGATGTCCTGCCCCTGGGAGGATTTCCCTTCACCACTGTCCTTCAGAGCTATCTGAGAGATGGGCTATAGTGCTGCAGCTCTTCACTTTCAGGTGTTGTCTGCATGTGGTGCAGAACCATCTGTAAAACAGCCTGCATCTTTTCTTCCTCTTTAGAGAACTCTCCCTTATGGGATAGGTGTAGGCTAGGAGAGAGAAGGAAGGGTAGCAGAATTAAGGACCATGAGCATTTGGGCCATTTTATGTAATTACTTGTGATGACTACATTGTGCCCAAAATCCAAAGAGGCCCACCAAGCACTTGCCTCTTTCTTGGTTGTAGGAGGATCAAGATGCAAAAGCTCACCCTTCACCTTAAAAGGGATATCTGGGCATGCCCCACACCACTCAACTCTTAGAAATTTCACTGAGGTAGAACGTCTCTGAATGTTAGTCAAATTTATTCCATACTCTCTGACATGCAAATGTTTTACCAGTAAGTGTAGAGAAGTTGCAATTCCTGCTCAATAAGTTCTATCAGCATAATGTCATTAATATGATGGACCAATGATATATCTCTTAGAAGAGAAATGTGATCAAGATCCCTAACACCTCAATCGATACATAGGGCTAGAGAGTTTATATACCACTGAAGGTAGTTACTGGCCTTGGCAGCTGAAAGAAAAATGCTTCCAGTAGGCTTTAGGGATAGATATGGAGAAAAATGCATTTGCCATATCAATAGTTGCACACCAGGTAGCAGGGGGGTTGTGAGTTTGATCAAATAATAAAACTACATCTGATATAGTAGCAGAAAATAGAGTCATTACTTGGTTAAATTTGTAATAATTCATTACCTTTCTCCAAAATTAATCTGTCTTCTACATAGGCAAATAGAAGAGATGAATGAGGGTGTGGTGAGAATTAACAGCCCTGCATCTTGCAAGTCCTTATGGTGGCATGAATCTTTGAAATCGCTCCAAGAAAGCAATATTCCTTCTGATTTACTATTTTCCTAGGTATAGTCAATTCTAATGGCTTCCATTTGGCATTTTCTACCATAATTACCCTCACTCCACAGGTCACGAAACCAATATGAGGATTATGTCAGCTGCTAAGTATCTCTATTCCAATTATCCATTCTAAAACTGAGGGAAGAACCACAGCATGAGTTCAGACACCCACTGGACACACTGTGAGATGAATTTGTACTAAAACTTTATTTATATCCTGAACCCCATAAGCCCGTAATCTGACTGGTGGGCTACACTGATGTTTTGGTCATCCTGGAAACAATATCAGGTCAGAGCAACATCCAATAGTCTCTGAATGGTCTGTTTATTTCCTTTCCCACAATGCACATTTACCCTGGTTAAAAGCCATAGGCCCCTTTGAGGAAGACTCACAGAAAGATTAATAGTATAAATTTTGGGTAGTGGTCCAGGGTCTTTCCTCAAGGGGACATGGTCTCCTTTTCATTCAGGAGTTCTGGGTCTGTAAACTGGCTCAAGTAGAGAAATTGATTGAGAGGATGTGACTCACTGTTTTTATGGTTCAAGTTAGACTTTTGTTCACTTGACCTAGGATTTTTCTTCTTGTACAGATCAGGTAAGAAATTAGGAGACTTCCAATCATTTTCACTTCTAGGAATACCATGAACAACTAGTCAACACCACAGGTCTGTGCCAGTCAAACTATTTAGATTGCTGCTTTGACTCTTCTGTCTATTAGAGTAAAAACACCAACCTTTCCTCTCACTGTTGAGTAAAGCTGCTTGGCCCCTGCCACTCTGGGACCCAATTACTCACACTGTATTTAGATTTTCTAGTTCCCGCTATAAATTCTGATCTAAAGAGAAGAGCAATCTAAAATAAATAAATAAATAAATAAATAAAGCATACATATTACTTAAAAAAATAAAAAAATAAAAAGAAGAGCAATCATGGAGCTTCTTCAAAAATACTGGGGCTCAATTCCCAAATTTATTTCACAAAATATTGGAGAAAGATATGTGTTCTGGACCCTCCTAGTGTGAGTAAGTAGGTCTGCAATGACAAATCCACTCTAACATTCCAATCTCCCTAAGCTTTTGAATTCCTTCCTCTACAGTAAACCAGATGGTAATCAGGCATTTCTATTTCCCTCATGTTGGGATATCTTTTGATTTATGTTTAAGTCAAACATCCCTACAAAATGGTAGAACCCTTTCTAAGTACCTGTATGGCAACATTAAATGCAGAATCTATGCTTAGTGGGCTGAAATCAATAAATTCAGCTGATCCATCTCTCTTTCTTATATCATTATCCCACATCCTTACTATCCATTCCCACACTATTCCCCAGATTTCTGTTTGTATAAATTAGAAAACTCAAGTAGTTTTTTTGAGGTAGACCACACCACCTCATGGTCACATTTTGTACCTCAGCTTTAGGAGCCCACTAGAATTTGAGTCTAGTCAATGTGGCAACTGCCTCAGAGAAGCCCATTACCATTCTTACCCTTGTGTGTTCCATCTTGCACATTTGCCAGTCCTTGACAACTTTTGAATTATTCTAGTTTCTTCCAATATCTAGTTACAACTCTCCAAATTAACCTTTCCATTTTTTTTTCCCTCCTGACTTGGAATCATTGAGAATTAAAGCTACCCTTTTCCCAAAGGGCTTCAAGCTGAACCTGGTTGATTTGATATAATCTTCAAAGATATCACCACAACGAATCAAGAGTGAGCAAAATTTATGCCTGCTGATGTGTGAACCACTTGGACCATTTTTGGAACATCTATGCCATCACCACAGACATTCAAACCACAAACCAGGAAATCTATCAGATTGCCACTGCTGTCTTGACTCCACAATCTAATGATAATTTAGACCAACATTTAGAAATCTACTTGACTGGCTATGCTCTGGGATCAGAAACTGATTTTTTAAATATTAATTTGTTTAATATTAATTTGTTTAAATATTAATTTGTTTAAATATTAATTTGTTTTTCTTTTATTTTTATAGAAACTCCCTTTCATTACATGTCTGAAAGCTAACACCATAGAGCATACGCTCTACTACCAAATCTCAACAGATGATTCACCAGGTCCTTAATGAACAAAAGATAACTGAACAAAAATTAACTTATATCGTTTAAAGACAAGGAGAATGTCTCTTCTTTTCCTGAACAAAAGAGGGACTGACAAAGATTCTTTGCTTGACCAAACTTTAGTCACGCTCCTGAACCTTCTCCTAGGCTCATCTGTGCACTTCCTTGTAAAATCCTTAGCAAGAATCCTGATAGTTCAGTTTAACAAGAGTCCCTCATCATCCATATCTATTAACTTTGATATCTAATTGGGTTTCTCATCCACCACCATTCACCAGGTGATATGTGATCAGCCTGGCCTGTCTTCAGCAATAATCCTGTTAGATCAGTGTAGTAAAATTTCCATTACCCTTGATGTTTCCATTTACTATTACCATTTCCACTGACATCCACTAAGCTCTTTGGTTATAAATTCCAACATGCCCATGTTGTATTCAAAATTGAGCGAAGTTCTAAACTTTTGGTATCTTTTCCCCTATTACAATACCCCTTAATAAATCTGTTTCTTCAGCTTGAGCTACTTTCCAGCTATGGTTTTTCTTCAATAATAGTTAGAAAAAATTACCCCAGCCAGCACAGTAACTTCTCTCTTTGTCTGTTGATTAAAGGCATGAGGAGCTCAATGTGGATTGATGGCAATCTTCATTTCCAGTTTGTCTCCTTGTGGAAGCATCCTTCCTCTGGAATTAAGACCTCTAGGTCAGTAGAACATAAAGTCATGGGAACAAGAAGCAAAAATGTTGCTAGTGGATCGAAGGGGTAATATTGAGTGGTACCCTTCTCATTTCCACCGCTTGATTCCTGGACCTGTGAATCATGGCAGTCAGAGAAACAGCACTATATATTGGACACTGGTGCAGAATGCATACAGCCTCCTGGAGAACCTTGCCACAGTCCTGAAACATATTGCCACCTAGCTGCTGCTGTAACTGAGTCTTCAAAGGTCCTCCCATCATTCTTTCTAGTCAGTTGCCTCAGGATTCTGGGGACATGCTGAGACCATGTAACACCATTAGCGTGGGCCTTTTGCTACACTTCTTTTGCTGTAAAGTGAGGTCCTTAAACCCAAAGAATACTGTGTGAAATACCATGACTAAATACCATGGCTAAAGCATTCTGAAACTCCACAGGTGGTAGTTTTGACGTAGGCATCGCGAGCAGAAAAGGCAAGTCCATATCCAGAGGAAGTATGAATTCCCATAAGGATAAATGCTGCTCCTTCCATGATGAAAGAGGTCTAATGCAATCAATTTGCCACCAGGTAGCCGGCTGAACACCTGGGGAATAATACCATATCAGTGACTCAGTGTTGGTGTTTGCTGCTGACAGAATTGGAACTGGGCCTTGGTAAGTAGAAGTTCAGGTTTCTGAGCCCATGTATAACCTCCATTCTACTACCATGGCCACCTGGTTCATGAGGCCATTGGGCAATGATGGGGTGGCTGGGCAAAGAGATTGACTGGTATCCATAGAATATGTCTTTTTATACACTTGATTTTTGAAACCCTCTTCTGCACATGTCGCCCTTTGGTGATTACACACATGGGACACAAATATGTTTATGATTTTTTTGCATATTGAGAGAGGTCTATCCACATATCTCTTTATCAAATTTTATCATCAATAATTTTCCAGTCATGGTCCTTTCAAGCCCCTGATCATCAAGCCTGACCATTGTCCACAGCTCATGAATCAGTATGTAATTCAATGTCTGGTCATTTCTCGTTCTAAACAATGTGAACATCTAGGTTCACTGAATGAAGTTCTGTATACTGGGAAGATTTTCCTTCATCACTGTCCTTCAGGGATATCTCAGAGAGGGGATGTAGTGCTGCCGCTCTCAACTTTCAAGTGGTTCCTGCATATCATGCAGAACCATCTGTAAACCAGGCTTGCATCTCTTCTTCCTCTATTAACTGATCTTAGGGAGCTCCACTAAGGAGCCATAGGTGTGAGCTAAGAGAGAGAAGGCAAAGCAGCAGAAGTATGGACCATCAAGATTTAGGCCACTTCTTCACGTAACTTGCTTGTGCCTTCAGGGCTGCCCAAGCCCAATCATGTATACAGGCATACCTCATTTTATTTCACTTTGCTTTATTGTGCTTTGCAGATACTGTGTTTTTTACAAATTGAAGGTTTTTGTAACCCTGTGTCAAGCAAGTCTATCAGCACCATTTTTCTAACAGCATTTGCTCACTTTATATCTCTGTGTTACATTTTGGTAATTCTCACAATATTTCAAACTTCTTAATCATTATTATATTTGTTATGGTGATCTGTGATCAGTGATCTTTGGTGTTACTATCGTAATTGTTTTGGGGTGCCACGGACCATACCCATATAAGACAGCAAACTTAATTAATAAATGATGTGTGTGTTCTGACTGGTCCTCCAACCAGCTTTTCCACTGTCTATCTCCCTCTCCTCAGGCCTCCTTATTCCCTGAGACTCAAAAATATTGAAATTAGGCCAATTAATAACCCTACAATGGCCTCTAAGTGTTCAAGTGAAAGGAAGAGTCGCACACCACTCACCTCAAATCAAAAGCTGGAAATGATTAAGCTTAGTGAGGAAGGCATGTTGAAAGCTGAGATAGGCTGAAAGCTAGGCCTCTTGTACAAAATGATTAGCCAAGTTGTGAATGCAAAGGAAAAGTTCTTGAAGGAAATTAAAAGTACTATTCCAGTGAACACACAAATGATAAGAAAGAAAAACAGCCTTGTTGCTTATATGGAGAAAATTTTACTGGTCTGGGTAGAAGATAAAACCAGCCATGACATTCCTGTAAGCCAAAACCTAATCCAGAAGAAGGCCTTACCTCTATTCAATTCTGTGAATGCTGGGAGAGGTAATGAAACTGCAGAAGAAAAGTTTGAAGCTAACAGAGGGTGGTTCATGAGGTTTAAGAAGGAAGCCATCTCCGTAACATAAAAGTGTAAGATGAAGAATCAAGTGCTGACGTAGAAGCTACAGCAAGTTATTCAGAAGATCTAGCTAAGATAATTAAAGAAGGTGGCTACACTAAACAGTAGATTTTCCAATGTAGACAAAACAGCCTTATATTAGAAGAAGATGCCATCTAGGACTTTCACAGACAGAAGAATTCAATACTAGGCTTCAAAGCTTCAAAGGACAGGTTGACTCTCTTGTTAGGGGTTAATGCAGCTGGTGACTTTCAGTTGAAGCCAGTGTTCATTTACCATTCTGAAAATCCTAGGGCCTTAAGAATTATGCTAAATCTACTCTGTCTGTACTCTATAAATGGAACAACAAAGCCTGGAAGACAGAACATCTGTTTACAACATGGTTTATTGAATATTTTAAGCCAACTGTTGAGACCTACTGCTCAGAAAAAAAGATTCCTTTCGAAATATTACTGCGCATTGACAATGCACTTGGTCACCTAAGAGCTCTGATGGAGATGTACGAGATTAATGTTTTCATGCCTGCTAACACAACATCCATTCTTCAGCCCATGGATCAAAGAGTAATTTCAACTTTCAAGTCTTATTATTTAAGAAATACATTTTATAAAGCTATAGCTGCCATAGATAAGGATTCTTCTGATGAATCTGAGTAAAATAAATTGAAAATCCTCTGGAAAAGATTCACCATTATAGATGCCAGTAAGAACATTTGTATTTCATGGGAAGAGGTCAAAATATGAACATTTACAGGAGTTTGGAAGAAGTGATTCCAACCTGCATGGATGACTTCGATGGCTTAAGACTTCAGTGGAGAAAGTAACTGTAGACATGGTGAAAATAGCAAGATAACTACAACTAGAAGTATAGCCTGAGATGTGACTGAATTGCTGCAATCTTGTGACAAAACTTTAATGGATGAGAAATTCCTTCTTATGGATGAGCAAAGAAAGTGATTTCTTGAGATGGAATCTACTTCTGGTGAAGATGCTGTGAAGATTATTGAAATGACAACAGAGGATTTAGGATGTTACATAAACTTGATAAAGCAGTGGCAGGGTTTAAGATGATTGATTCCAATTTCATAAGAAATTCTACTAATTGGTAAAATGGTATAAAACAGCATCACATGCTACAGAGAAATTGTTCATGAAAGGACAAGTCAATCAATGTGGCACACTTCATTGTTGTCTTGTTTTAAGAAACTGCCAATCACCACAACCTTCAGCAACCACCACCGTGATCAGTCAGCAGCCACCAATATCAAGGCAAGACCCTTCACCAGCAAAAAGAATACAACTCCCTGAAGGCTCAGATGATGGCCAGCATATTTTAGCAATAAAGTATTTTTATTAAGGTATGTATATTGGTTTTTTTTTAGACATAATGCTATTGTACACTTTATAGACTACAGTATAGTGTAAACATAACTTTATATGCACTGGGAAACCAAAAAAGTTGTGTGACTCACTTTATTGTAACATTCACTTTATTGTGGTGGTCTGGAACCAAACCCACAATATTTCTGAGGTATGCCTGTATACAACTTCCAATTCATGATGGAGTATTGCTGTGAATGTCTATATTTATGGCTTGGTTGGTCAGATAACATCTAGTTAATAATGGTAACTCAGGTCACTTGGTATCTCGGTGGTCCATGATCAAGCATTCAGTCTCTCCTAAGGCCCAGTAGCAGTCTAAAATTTGTTCTCATAAGTAGAGTTGTTATCTGTGAATGATAGCAGGGCCTTGTCCCATAATTCTAAATTCCTGCACTGTGATTCACCTATAAGGGCTGCCAGGGCTCCTAACAGCATCCCTACCTGTCAATTAAACTCCTGTAACCATTGGGTCTGTTGGACTATATGGCCCAAGTGGTAAAGCATCTGGAATAACAGCTTGGAACTGTGGAAGAATCTTTTCTTGTTCTGGGCCCCACTAAAAACTAGCAGCTTTTCAGGTCACTCCATAAATGGGTGGGATTCACACACCCAAATGCAGATATGTTTCCTCAAAAATCCAAAGAGGTCCACAAAGAACTGTGTATCCTAGGATGTAGGAGCCTCCAGATGCAACCACTTATTCTAAATCTTAAAAGGGATATCTAGACATACTCTATACCACTGGACCCCTAGAAATTTCTCTTACGTAGAATTCCCCTGAATTTTAGTTGGGTTAATTCCATGTCCACTGAGATGTAAATGACTTGCCATTAAGCCTAGAGTAGTTATTATTCTTGCTCACTAGGTCCATTCAGCATAATGTCATCAATGAAATGGACTAGTGTGATATCTTGTGGAAGGGAAGAGCAATCAATACCCCTGTGAACTAAATTGTAACACATGGCTAAAGCGTTGATATTCCCTTAGTTAGGACAGTGAAGGTGTATTGCTGACGTTGCCACCTAAAAGGAAACTGCTTCTGGTGGGGCTTATAGACAGGGATGGAGAAAAAGGCATTTGCCAGATCAATAGCTGCTTATTGAATACCAGGGGATGTGTAAATTTGCTCAAACAACGATAACACATTTGCCATAGCCACAGCAGTTAGTGTCATAGTTGGTAAGATTTTCTTAATCCACTGTTATTCTCCAAGAGCCATCTGTCTTCTGCACAGGCCAAATAGAGTTGTGAGGGATGTGGTAGGAATCACCACTCCTTCATCTTTCAAGTTCTCGCTGGTGGCACAAACTCTACACTTCCTCCAGGAATGCAATATTGCTTTTGATTTACTATTTTACTAGGTAGAGGCAGTTAAAATGGATTCCATATGGCCTTTAGCACTATAATAGCCCTCACTCTGCATATTAGGGAACCAAAGAGGGGATTCTATCAGCTGTTAAGTATCTCTATTTCAATTAGACATTCTAGATCTGGGAAATAACCACAGGATGGGTTCAGGAAACCTCTGGACTCACTGTGACACAGACTTCAGTTAAAAAGCCATTGGTCATCTACCATCTCCTCTGACTGGAAGGCCATTATTATGTTGTGGATCTCCTGTAAACAGTGTCTGTTCAGAACCAATGTCCAAGTGGTCCCTAAAAGTTCTAATTATATCCTTTCACTGAATGCACAGTTACCCTGGAAAAAGGCTGTATGTCCCTTTGGGAAAGTCTGGGAGAAATTTTAACAGTAATGTAATGGTGTCCTTCCTCAAGGAGACCTGGTCTCCCCTGCATTCAAGGGGTTCTAGGTCTGTAAACTGGCTCAAGTCAGGGAATTGATTGATGGGCTGTGACTATTTTTATGACCCAAGTTAAACTTTTATTCATTTGACCTAGAACTTTCATTCTTATACAGATCAAGTAAGAATTTAGTGGGCTTTCTATCTGTTTCACCTCTGGGGACATCATAAAGTGTAGCCAACACCATAAGTTTGTGCCAGTCAGACTACTCTGATTGCTGCTTTGTCTCTGCTGTCCATTACAGTAAATACACCTTCCTTGCCCATAGTGATTGAGTGATGCCACTGGCCACTGCCACCCTGGAATCCAATTACTCCCATGCATTTAGATTTTCCAAATGAGTGGTTGTGGTTCCCACTGTAATGTTTGGCCTCAAGAGAAGAGAAATCACGGGGCTCATCAGCAATGCTGGGTTTCCCCTCTCAAATTTATTTCTCAAAGTACTGGTGAAAGGTATGTTTTCTAGACCCTTCTAGTGTGGGCAAGTAGGTCTTAAAAGTCAAATCCACTCTAACATTTCAATCTCCCTAAGCTTTAAATGCCTTTCTCTATATTAAACCAAGGGAGACCTGGCATTTCCATTTCACTCACAGGGGGCCATCTTTTGATCCGTGTCTTAGCCAATGAACCCAACAAACTGTTAGTGCCCTTTCCCTTTCCCCAAGCTGCAAAATTAAATGTGCAATCTCTGCTTAGTGGGCCCATATCAGTAAATTCAGCTGATCCACTTTGTGTTCCTTCCATATTATCTTACACACTTAATATCCATTTCCACAAATATTCCCAAGATTTATGCTTGTATAAATTAGAAAACACAAGCAGTACTTTTGGAGTGTAGTACACCTCCTTTTGGGTCACACTTTGTACCTTACCTATAGGGGCCCACTAGGACATGAGTCTAGTCATAGGTGGCAACTGCTTCAAGGATGGCCAGTACCATTTTCTTAGGCAATGTGATGTTAATCCCCTCAGACTGAGGTAGAAAGGCTGATACTCTATAAATTGGGAAGCTGCCACCACTTGGGGTGGGAATGCTGCTGGCGCTAGGGAAGGGGAGACTACTTCTGTTTGCAAATAAGACTCATCACAATTTAGTGATTTGATGTTCTGAGCTTCATCAGGATTTTCCCACATATAATCCTAACATACAGGATGCTACTCTTTCACAATCAATGCTCTGGCTTTAACAGTAGACATCTAGCAGTCTGAGAATTCAACTTGTTGAAATTTATCCAATAACAATTTGATTTGTAGCAGTTTCAGCCCTTACAGGAAGTAAGACTCTTCCTAAGAGCATATCTTGAAGTTCTTAGGTCATTGCTGCAGAGCTTGAGCTGAGAATTCAAATCCCTAAGCTCATCATTTTCTTTCACCACTTTGTCCAGTGACATTAACAGGAATGAACAAATGTCATTATATACCTTATTTTTCCAAAAATGTCTAAAAGTATCATATACAAAATTACTTAGCTCCTTGCTTCTTATAAGTGGTTGATTAGGAATATCCAATGCAGATATTTTGTGTGCCACTATAAATAGTTCATACCATGGACAAACAGTGCTCTGTTTCCTCCTGGAAAGTGAGTCATTAGCATCTTTAAATCTAATCAAATCGCAGTTTCAGAAACAACAGAAGCAATTCAGAAAACTCATTTAAATTCTGTTCTCTGGAACCAGTCTCAATTCCAAAATCTATATTAGTCAGGGCTCTCCATAAAAACAGTGCTTATAGGATAGATAGACAAATAGACAGATAGGCAGGTAGAAGATAGATGGATGGATGGATGGATGGATGGATGGATAGATAGATAGACAGACATAAGAAGAGATTTATTATAGAAATTGGCTCAGGAGACTATGGAGGACAGAAGTCCCATATTATGCCATCTGCTAGCTAGAGAGCCAGGAAAAACAGCGGTATAATTTAGTCTGAGTCCAAAGGCCTGAGAAACAGGGGAGCCAATGGTGAAACTCCTACTTCCAAGCCAAAGGCCTAGGAACAATGGGGACCTACTTGTAAGTCCCAGAATTCAAATACCCTAGAACCAGGAGCTCTGATGTACAAGGGCAGAAAAAGATGGATGTCCCAGGTCTAGGAGAGGAAAAAGAATTTGTCGTTCCTTTGCCTTTTTGTTCTATTGGGGACCTCTATTCTGATTGGATGATGCTCTCCCATATTGGTGAGGGCATAACTCTTTACTCACTCTACTAAATCAAATGCTAATCCCTTCCAGAAACACCCCCACAGGCACACTCAGAAATAATGTTTTACCAGCTATATGGACTCCCCTTAATACAGTCAAGTTAACACAAAATTAACCATCACAACTCCACTCCTTGTCAACTTGAGACCTATAAGCACCACCTTCAACCATACTTAATCTTCAAATTAACCATTAACAAAGTTATAATTCTGCATAACATAATAGAAATATCCTGTATACAAACAAAAACACACTAACCTCTGCCCCAGAAAAGGAAGCAAATTCTTGAGTGAAGCTTATTCTTCCCCTAGATATCCCTTAAAAAAATGGTATAATGTAAAATTAACAATACTTAAATACTATGATATAAATAGGTCTCCGTATTACATGATAAGGGAAAACAAAGACATTTGCTTAGTATATGTATATATTCACACAAAAGTATTCATAACAAAATAAGGAGGAAATACTCATGACTATTACAATCTTGATTGCTATAACCGATAACATATCTTAGCTGGATTTATTATTACCTTCTTCTACTACCCATTTTATACTCTCTTTCTCTCAGTGGCACTTCAGCTAGTCCTATTTCTTTGCCTGGTGGGGTGAGCCAAACTACTATTCCTGAAGGGTCTGGGCCATTACTAGTCCTGCTTGGACTGGGCTGTTGTAGTTTTCCATTGCCCTTAATCACAGGACCTGGTAATACCAAGAGAAACCATAAGGGATAATCTGTATTCCTGACATACTCTTTTTTACCTTTACTGTAGAGTAGCTGTACAATTTCTCTTTGTTAGTGACACAGATTCTTCGCTTCACCAATCTTTAGTCAAGCTCCTGAACCTTCTCCGAGGCCCATCTGTGCAGATCCTTGTAAAAACCTTAGCAAGAAGCTTGCTAAGTCAGGTTTTCAAGAATCTTTCATCATCCATATCCGATCAACCTCAATACCTAATTGAGTTTATCATCCTCTACCATCTGTCAGGTGAAGTCTGATCAGCCTGGCCTTTCATTAACAAGTAGCCTGTTATGTCAGTTTAGCCAGAATTTCCCTTAACTTCATGTGTCTGCTTAGTAATTTTCCATCCACTGACCCCAACAGGCTCCCTTGCAATAAATTCTCACTTGCCTATGCTGTATTCATTTTGAAACTGTTTCAATACTGAGGTCTCTTTTCCCATATTGCAACAGTCCTGACAAAATCTGGTTTTACCCCTTTAAAACTCTGGTAGTTAAAATGCCACAACTTGGATAGATGAGTATCATCACTGGATCCCAAGACCACTCATCTAGGACCCTAAATGTGCACCTTTGAGACTTTTTCTTCACTCCTGACTAATAGCTCTAGGATCCTTTGGCAAGTCTAACTCCTAAACCATTTGTCTAGACAAACGTTATCTTGATGTTGGTAGGGACAGATTTTGACTCATAAGATTTTGAAAATAGTCTAGAAGCTTGGTTAGTGTCCCAGAGAAACAGAGGAGGGTTGAGTCCTAGGATTCTCTCTAAGAAGACAAGTTGGAGTCCCAGGCAAGCACAAGCTCTGTTAGAGCCCCAAGTGTCTCTCTTCATAAGTATAAAGTACTACCAGTTAAGAATATGGGGGCCTCTCAATGGACTGAAAACTCACTACTTGAACTCCTGCTGTATAAGCTCCACTGAATCTGTCTACTTCCTTTCCTGTTGATGATTTTACTAAGGATGATAGGAACTTCAATGGCCTCTTTGGAAAACTTACGGTCTTTCCAAACTGGCTCCTCTAAAATCTTTCACTTCCCATCATCTCTGCTCTTGGTTTCTCCTTTTACTTCTTTGGATCAATTTCCTTGTATCCTCTGATATGTCCTCCTTCAAATTCCTACCTCCTCCATCCCTCTGTCTACTCTGATGGGCTTTTCCCTTCTTATATCAGCCCCTCAGCTCCCAGTCATGTGCTCTTTAGGTCCTCTGTCCTTCATTGAGGGTTCTCAAGGGATTCAGAACCCACAAAAGAAACCAGTTGGGGCTAAAAAAGAGAAAAATCTTATTAGGAAACAGAACTGGATGTTTTGTCAACTAAGATACGTTGTGGAGACATCCAGACGGCTACTGGATGTCTCCTCAGTACTGGCCAAAAATTACTCCAGGGCCTCCATCAGATTAAAAATCATGGCAAAAGAAAATCTTAAACTTTCTTCCACAAAATTGGTAAACAGGTAACTATAACTTATCCATTTGCCAGAAACACAATTTAGATAAAAATATAAAGAGCTGATAAACCAGTGACATTGTATTACTCTGTTTTACTGAGTCAAGGCTAAAATTTTGAATGAAAGTATAAGATTTCTGTTTGCATCTGTCTGTAAGTTTGTGTATGTTTCTGTATGTATGTTATGCATATGTGACATTTCTACCTCTGGAGGATATTACTAAATTAATTCATAAATTCTCTTAAAGGAATTCTATTCAAATTTGGTTAGAGGTAAATGAATGCTTCTATAAATGAATTATTCCTAAAATTCTCAGAAATATAGAAACAAATCCAATTTTAATGTTCCCTTTACCTATAATAATCTTTGATAAATAAGGACAGTTTTAAAAATTGTTGGTAAAATAAAAACAGGCATGTCTTCAGAGTTGTCAGCATTAAGTATAATGCATACATAAAATTTTTTTCTACCTAGGTATAGTACTTAACCTATATTATCTCTACTAGATGTTTAAGATTATAAAACTATAAATACAACCAAAGAAAAAAAACATACATTAAAAATTAGTTGCTGATGCATGTTAAGCACAGTACTAAGTTAAAAATAAAGACAAGGGAAAAAAAGGAAGGAAGAACTATATGTTTAACTTTTTAAATTCTTTGCTTCTGAGATTTTTTTGATTCCAGCTCAATTTGTCAACAATAAAAATAACTTAGGATGATGGCTAGATTTGTTTCTTTACCTCATGAATTTTCATGATCAATTCAAACATAATTGTTAAGAACAAGTGAATTAAGTAGATGTACATTGGATAAAAGTTTATAAATGAACTTTTCAACAATGATTATGTTTTTCAATACATCATCTTAAAAATAGTTCACAAACCTTTTTGGTAATTTAAAACCTCAAAGCTATACTATGTTAAGGTTATTGACAGAAATAATCAATAACCAATCTATAGATACTAAAGATAGAGTAGGGGCCAGCCCGGTGACGCAAGCAGTTGGGTGCGCGCACTCCGCTGCGGCGGCCCAGGGTTCACTGGTTCAGGTCCCGGGCACGCATCGACGCACTGCTTGGCAAGCCATGCTGTGGCGGCGTCCCATATAAAGTGGAGGAGGATCGGCACAGATGTTAGCCCAGGGCCAGTCTTCCTCAGCAAAAAAAGAGGATTGGCAGTTGTTAGCACAGGGCCAATCTCCTCACACGCACAAAAAAAAAGAGAGAGTGATAATTATTGAGCCTAATGTGAAGACTAGTTTGGAAGTGCTCCCTTCCCCGAGGAAGAAAGCACTCCAGGGAAGCGTGATTTACAGTGTGATTAGATACTATTTGAAAACAAGGAACATACATCAAGCATAACAGGAATACAACTCTTTTTCCCCCTAAGTCACAAGGAGATGTTTTGCCACAGTTTAGCACATACACAGCGGGCCAACTTGACCTTGGTTCTCTGGGAAGAAAAGCTTATCTTCAAAGAAGTAGTGGTATCAGCATCAGAGAGAGGGAGACATTACATTCCTGTGTTTAAAGAGTACATTCTTTGCTTTGGGAAAATGTTTGAAGCAGATGTACAATGCATGTTTGGTGGGCCATAATTCAGGCTCCTCTGAGAAAAACAAGTTTTAGGCTGAATCAGATTTAAAACCAGAATGACTTCCCCATATACTTCAGTATGTGAAACTTAATATTATTCTTATTATTTTCATCAAGGTAAATAATGGATATTCATTGAATATCTAGATATTTTCAAATAAGAAAATATTGAAATATTAATTGCTGACCATAAGTGTACCTACTTTTGGTATCTTGTTTTTATATTAAAGAGAAACTAAATGTATGTGGTTCTGCTAGGAAACATGATATTGGTACTATGAAAAGGCATATGCCTCTAGAAAATTATGAAATGATATATTCATAAATTTACTACAGAATGATAGTATACTGCAGTTTCTTCCCAGTTTTCTCTGTAAAAGAAAAGTGGCTAATGGTTAAAAATTCTAATCAATATTTGTAATTGACAGTACTAGGACTACCAGTAGTAAAGAAAAAAAAAAAAAAAACACCCTCTATATGCAAGGAAAGTAAGATATTTTTGATATAAAGCAAGTGTTTTTCTTAAGGGTAAAGAAAGTAATTTTGTCCTAAAACGAAATAATTGGTTGTTCAAAAATGTGAAAGAGAAAAAAAAAAATAAGAAAAAAACTAAAGGGATGTATATTTTTTAAGTTGTAGAATGTTTGTGGGAAAGAAGTCTTGGAAAAGGAATCTTATCATGTGTGGTCAAAGCTGGAAAGATTGGATGAGTATATTTTAAGGTTTTTTTTTAAAAAAAATTAGCCTTAGAATTAATAGTACACTGATGTATAATCAGAATTTGGTTCTCTTTCTGATAAAACTACAAAGCTTTCTTAGATTATTCTTCCATGAATAAGAAGTTATTTTTAAAAGTTTTTCTTTATCTTTTATATTCCGCCTAGGAAACCAAGATTCTGTGTCTAAAAATAATTTTCTGTGCTTCATATTGTCTTCATCAGATCACTGATTATTTAAGAATACTGAGTCTTCTCAATATTAAGAATTAGATATTTTACAACTATGTAATTTTATGTATTTGCACTTGAAATCTTTTAATTGTCACTTTGGTCAAATGAATAATTAAGTATTGTTTCATAGTGATCCTATTTAGTCAAATGTTCAAACCTTTTGACATTTTTGATAACATCCCAGAATCAAATTATAAATGGAGTATTTTTGATATCAAACTAACATTGAGATTTCAAGAGACCCCTAGAGAATTTTATCTTTTATTTTATTTTATTTATTTTTTATTTATTGATTTTTTTTGTAAGGAAGATCAGCCCTGAGCTAACATGCTAATCCTCCTCTTTTTGCTGAGGAAGACCGGCTCTGAGCTAACATCTATTGCCAATCCTCCTCTTTTTTTTCCCCAAAGCTCCAGTAGACAGTTGTATGTCATAGTTGCACATCCTTCCAGTTGCTGTATGTGGGATGGGGCCTCAGCATGGCCGGAGAAGCAGTGCCTCGGTGCACGCCCAGGATCCGAACCCGGGCCGCCAGTAGCAGAGCGCGGGCACTTAACCACTAAGCCACAGGGCTGGCCCCGTTGGAGAATTTTAAAGGGTTAGTCATTCACCTTACAAAAGGGAGATGCTAAACTAATTAGATTTACTTATGTTAAATTACACAGGAAGCATTGTCAAATAAGAAGTGATGATAATTCCTCAAAAAATTAAGAATAGAACTACCGTATGATCCAGCTATTCCACTTCTGGGTATTTATCCAAAGAAAATGAAAACATTAATTCGAAAATATATTTGCACCCCTACGTTCAATTGCAGCATTATTCACAATAGCCAAGACTTTGAAGCAACCTAAGTGCCCATATCAACAGATAAAGAAAATGTGGTAAATATATATACAATGGAATACTACTGAGCAAGAAAAAGAAGATGAAATCTTGCCAGTTGCAACAACTTTGGATGGACCTTGATGTTACTATGCTAAGCAAAATAAGTCAGATGGAGAAAGCCAAATACTATATAATTTCACTTATATGTGGAAGATAGAAAACAACAACAACACACAAACAAACACATAGAAATAGAGATTAGATTGATGGTTACCAGAGGGGAAGGGTGGAGGAGGGAGGGCAAAAGGTATAAAAGGGCACATGTGTATGGTGACAATGGTAATTAGTCTTTGGGTGGTGAACATGATGTAGTCTACACAGAAATCAAAATATAATGATGTACACTGGAAACTTATATAATGTTAAAAACCAACGTTACCGTAATAAAAGAGAAAAAGAAGTGATGATAAACCTCTATACATATGCATGCATGTGGATATATGTTACTAATAAATATTGCAGAAATTGTATGAACTTCACAGAAATTGCTTAATACACTTGTCTGTTTATTGTTAAAATGTTTTCTGCCCAGAAATAACTAATTTTCCTTATCAAATGAACTCTCATCAGACTTTAACCACGGCCTTTTAAAGTCATTTGTCATCCACAGCCGGTTATTTTTTGACATTGATTCTTCTCTAAATGTGTTTACAATCAGCTACAGGCATGAATGCTGCATGATGAATTGCTTGAAGAACTTTAAGAACATGCCTCTGGACTGAATAAGATTTTCCAAAAGTAATGAAGAAGCTGATGGATTCATAAAATACTAACAAATTCAAGCAGAACAAGAATTAAATCCATGGGGTTGAATGAACTGATGAGGATGATTATAATTATTATGGCTTTTTCTTTGAAACATTGCTGGTTTTTTAATGTTTTATTTTCAGAATTAAGAAAATGTTTTTCTCTTAAGCTACGTGGAACTTACACCAATTTGTAAACTATACCTTTGTGACTTAAGATGAAACAATTACTTTTTCTCCCCAACTGATCCCTCTAGAATTTGAAAACTCATAGTAAATATTCTTATATTTGCGGCAATATAGTTGTTTGCATAAGTTCAGTAAGAATCTGTTCTCCTTGTAACAGGACACAACTGGAAACATTGCGTATATTTACAAGGCTTTGACTGGAATGTCGTATTTGATAATGATGTGCATGGAATCAGATATGATCAGACCACTTTAAGAAAATAGAGTTGACTTTAAGGAACCAATGCTTATAAACCCCACCTATACCCTGGAATAGGCCTACACCCAGTTTATAGGGTTCCCCACATTATGTGAGAGTCATGAAGATTGCTTCCTAGCAGGGCAGGAACCTCAGGATATTTGGGGGACCTTGAAAAGAGAGGAATTCACTGGAATCTCTAATGATTGCAGAAAGAATCTGTTGGCAAGTTTTGACTAGACTTCCTAGCCTCAAGGGACATTTAAAAGTCCACTGTGGAGCCGGCCCCGTGGTGTAGCGGTTAAGTGTGCACACTCCGCTGCTGGCGGCCCGGGCTTCGCAGGTTTGGATCCCAAGTGCACACAGATGTACTGCTTGTCAGGCCATGCTGTGGCGGCGTCCCATATAAAGTGGAAGAAGATAGGCACAGATGTTAACATAGGGCCAGTCTTCCTCAGCAAAAAGAAGAGGATTGGCATGCGTATTGGCTCAGGGCTGATCTTCCTCACAAAAAAAAAAAAAAAAAAGTCCATTGTGATTCCTTATGAAAAGTTCCCGCAAAGCAAACTCAAAAGACCTATGTAGCTCAAGACTATTGTTGCTGCACTTATGTAAATAATTAGGCAAGTTTAATCAGACTAGACTTCTTGTGCAAACAAAATAGTCTTTCTTTGATTCTATGTGATAGAAATGGTGGTAATTTCAGAGAGAAAAAATTATGCTTCAATGGAAAACTGTAGTGGAGCCTGGTAGGTTTTGTCTTGCACATGTTGCCAGTCCTTGACATATCCTGAATTATTCTAGTTTCCTCCAATATCTGGCTACAACTCTCCAAATTAATGTTTTAAATTTTTCTACCTTATACCTGGAATCATTGAAAACTAAAACTTCCCTTTTCCCCTGAAGCCCTGCAAGTTGAAGCGGGAAGATATGATACAAACTTGAAGGAAATCACGACAACGGGTCATGAATGGGCAAACTTTGTGCCTGCCACTGTGTGGGCCACTCAAAAAGTAAATCATACTCCTGATGCCAACATCACAGACATTCAAACTGCACCAGGAAATCCATTGGGTTGCCACTGCTATCTTCAACCCACCATCTAAAGATGCTTTGAGGCCAACATCTAGAAACCTTCTGAAATGGCTGCCCTGTGATATCAGAAATTGGTTTTTAAGTATTAATCTTTGCTTTTCTTTTATTTTCATAAAAACTCTCCTTCATTAAATGCTTTACGGCTAGCACGTTCCAGGAAATACCTGTACTATCAAGCGTCGACATATGATTCAGCTGATCCTTAATGTCTCTACTTGAACAAGAGGGGAAATGAAAAGAATCAAAGATTCTTTGATTGACCAAGCTTTACTCAGGCTGCTGAACCTCTTCCTAAGCCTATCTGTGCACTTCCTTGTAAAATTCTTAGCAAGGACCCTCCTAAGTCAGTTTAGCAAGAGTCTTTCATCCTCCATGTCTGATCACCTCAATATCTCATTGTTTTTCTAATCCTCTAACATCCACCAGGTGACGTCTGCTCACCTGTTATATTGGTTTAGGAAGAATCTCCTTAATCTTAATGCTTTCTCATTGTAATTTTCTACCCACTGGCTCCCACCAGGCCTCTTGGCTATAAATCCCTCTTGTCCATGCTGTCTTCAGAATTGGACCTAGTTTTATAGCGAGGTCTCTTTTCCCCTAATACACTATTTCTCAATAAATCTGTTTTTAACACTTTAACTACTGACCTCCCATGGTTTTCTCTGACAGCATTCAGAATCAATCACCCAGGCAAGGACAGTGATTCCCTTCCTGCCTGTTGATTCAGTGGTATGAGGGGCCCAAAATGGTCAGGTGGCAGTCTTAACCTCCGGTTCAGGGAAACATTATTTTGTCTCCTAGTGGAAGCTTTCTTTCCTCTGGAACTAAGACTATAGGACATAGCATAAAGTCGTGGAAACAAGAAACCAAAGTATTGCCAGTAGGATACTAGGGGTTATATTAACTGATTCTATTCCCATCACCACCACTTGTTTCCTGTTCCCATTAATCCTGGCTATCAGAGAAAGAGCACCATATATTGGACTCTGATTTAGACCATATACAACTTCTGGAATACTTTTCCACAGTGCTGCAACATTTTTCCACTTAGCTGGTACTGTAGCTCAGTCTTCAAAAGGCCATTATATCATTATATTAAGGCAGTTGCTTCAGGCTAGTGGGGAAATGGAGGACAGTGTATTTCGTGGGATGGACCCATTTCCCCATGTCTTTTGCTGTGAAGTGAGTTTCTTGGTCTGAAGCAATGCTGTGTGGAATGACTTGACAGTAGATAAGGCTTTCTGTAGATACACAGATGGTCATTTTGGCAGAACTGTTGCATGAAGAGAAGGCAAATCCATATCCAGATTGTCTATTCCAGTAAGGACAAAAAAGGGTCCCTTCCATGGTGGAAGCAAACTAATATAATCAACCTGCCACCAGGTAGCTGGCTAAATATCTAGTGGGGTGGTGCAGTGTGAGGGACTCAGTGTTGCTGTCCACTCTGGGAGATTGGCACTTGAATTTTCTGAGTGGAGTTCCACATCTCTGAGCCCATGCATAACCTCTATCCCTGCCACCACAGCCTCTTTATTCATGAGCTCATTGGAAAATGACAGGGATGGCTGGGTAAAGAGGCTACAGATGACTCCAACTGCAGCTGCTGTGCCAGATGTGGTTTTATTGCTTAAACAAATTCACAGATCCCCTGGTACCCTACTGATCTGGCAAATATCTTTTTCTCCATTTCCATCTAAAGGCCAATTAAAAGTTGTTTATCTTGGCTGGAAAGGCCATCAATACACCTTCACTGTCCTACTTCAGGGGTATATCAACTCTCCAGCCCTAGGTCACAATTTAGTTTGCAGAGATCTTGATCACTTTTCCCTTCCACAAGGTATCCCACTGTTCCATTACAATGATGACATTATGCTGATTAGACCTAGTGAGTGGGAATAGTATACTCTGGACTTATTGATAGAGTTTTGAGTGTCAGAGGGAGAAGAATAAATCTAACTAAAATTCAGGGGCCCTCTAACTCAGTGAAATATCTAGGGGTCCAGTGGTGTTGAGCATGTCGGGTATCACTTTCAAGCTTGCAATAATTCACTGTCATTTTCTAAGTTTCATCTGTCTTTTGCACAGGCCAAATAAAGAGTTAATGGGGATGTGGTGAAGATCACCGCTCCTTCATCTTTCAAGTCCTTGATGGTGGAATGAATCTCTGCAATCCATCCAGCTATGTGGTATTGCTTTTGATTTACTATTTTCCCAGGCATACTTAGTTCTAATTGCTTCCATTTAGCCTTTCCTACCCTAAGAGCCCCCACTCCTCAGACCACGGGACCAATGCAGGGATTCTCTCAACTGCTAAGAATGTCTATTCCAATCATGCATTCTAGAACTGGAGAAATAACCACAGGATGGGTCTGGGGACCCACTAGACCCATTGTGAGATGGACCTGAGCTAAAATTCCATTGATCATCTGGCCCTGAAGAGCCCCAACTCTGAGTGTAGGGTTACAGTGACATTTTGGGTCTCCCAGAAACAATGTCAGTTGAGAATCAGTGTCCTATTGTCCTTGAATTGTCTGATTATTTCCTTTCCCCCAATACACAATTACCCTGGTAAAAGCCCATCAGCCCCTTTGGGGAATGCTGTCAATAAGATTAACAGTGTAAATTTTTGGTAGCGTGTCAGGATTCTTCCTCAAGTGAATCTGATTTCCCCTTCATTCAAAGTATTCTGGGTCGGTAAACTGGCTCACATCTGGGAATTGGTTAGGTACTGACTCTATATTATTATGATTCAACTTACACCATGTTTATTTGACCTAGAACTTCTCTTCTTATGCATATAAAGTAAGAATTTAGTAGATTTACTATCTTTTGCACTTATAGGAACACCATGATTAACCAGCCAATACCATAGGTCTGTGCCAGTCAGACTATTCTGATTACTGCTTTGACTCTGCTGTCTACTAGAGTAACTATACCTTCCTCAAATTTACTGGTTGAGTAAAGCCCCTTGGACTCTGATACCCTGGGATTTAATTACTCCATACGTTTAGATTTTTCAAATGAAAGGCTGCAGTTCCCAATGTAAAGTCTATCCTACAGAGAAGAACAATGCAGAGCTCTTCAAAGATGCTGTTCTTTCTCACAAATTTATTTCTCAATGTATAGGTGAAAGGTATGTCTTCTGGACCCTCCAGAGTGGTGAGTTAAGACTTAGATGACAAATCCACTCTAACATTACAATCTCCCTAAGCTTTTGAATCCCTTCGTCTACATTAAACCAAGGGAAATTAGGCATTTTCCATTTCACTCACGGTGGGCCATCTTTTCATCCATGTTTTAGCCAACCATCCCAACAAACTGTTAGAGCCCTTTATAGTGACTCAAGTTGCAACAATAATTGCAGAGTGGGACCACTTCCACTGGCAAAGAAGACTCATCAGAATTTAGGGGCTCAATATCTTCAGCTTCATCAGAGTCTTCCCACACATCCCACATTACACTATTCCATTCTTTCCCAATCAATACCCTCCACTTTAACAGGAGACACCCTAGGAACCTGGGAGTTCAACTTGCCTTGTAATTCAGCCAATCACAGTTTTATTTTCAGCAGTTTCATCCCTGCCAGGAATAAGGCTCTCTGACGGGGCACAATGAGAAGCTCTTAGGTCATTGATGCAACACTTAAGCTTAGAATTTGAATGCCTGAGCTTATCCTTTTCTTCAACCACTTTGTCCTGTGACGTTAAGAGGAATCAACCAATGTCATCACATTTGTTAGATTTCCAAAAATGTTCAAAAGTAGCACATACAGAATTACTTAACTCCTTGCTTCTTATAAGTGGTTTATTAGGACCATCCAATGCAGACATTTTGTTTATCTCTATAAACCGTTCAGACCATGAACTCTCAATGCTCTGTTTATTAGTGAAAATAGTCATTAGTGTCTTTAAATCTAAACGTAGTAGAAAACCAATTCCAGAATCCCAGAACCAATTCAGAAAACTCTTCCTTAAAGTTCTATCCCTCTAGAACCACTCTCAATACCAAAATCTACATTAGCCGGGGTTCTCTAGAGAAACAGAACAAATAGTACATATAGAGAGAGATTTATATAAGAAGAGCTTTATTATTGGTTTGGTTCAGGAGGTTATGGAGGCTGGGAAGTCTCACAATCTGCTATCTGCAAGCTGTAAGACCAGGAAAGCCAGTGATGTAATTCAGTTCGAGACTGAAGGCCTGACAACCAAGAGCTCTGATATCCAAGGGCAGGAAAAGATGGAAGTCCCAGTTCAAGAAAAGCTGCCCTTTCTTAGTCTTTTTGTTCTAGTCAGGCCTTCAAAGGATTAGATGATGCCTGCCCTTACTAGTAAGGGGAGATTTCTTTACTCAGTCTCTACTTAATCAAATGCTAATCTCTTACAGAAAAATCCTCCAGACATACCTAGAAATGATGTTTTACGAGCCATTTGGGCATTCCAGTCAAGTCAACATATAACGTTAAACATCACCCCTATGAGTCTGTTTAATTAAATATTCAAACATTTTGACATTTTTTGACAACTTTGCAAAATCAAATTCTAAATAAAGTCTTCTTTACCTTGAACTGAATTTGGGAGTTCCCATAGAGCTGATGGAAGACCTCAAAGGATTTGTTCTCTCACTTTATAATAAGAGATATATTAAACTAATTAGGTTTATTTGCTATATTAAATTGCATGGGAAGCATTGCCAAAAATAGAGAGACTCAAACTTCTCTAGGTAACATTTGTATGGGTAAAATGTTATTATTTCTGAAATTGTATAAAATTTCTATAAATTTGTCAATGCCATCACTATCATGATATATCCTCATATAATGTCATCAACAAAATTTCAGGTATTTAAAATATTGTATATAACAAAAACAACCAAATTTCCTTGTCAATTGTGTTATTTCGGAAAAGAACTTAGATCTTTAACCACAGCCGCTTTAACTCCTTTGTCATTCACAAAGTGTGTTGTTTTACTCTGATGCTTTCCTAATAGCTCCTACAATCAGCTACAGGTTAGAGTACTTGTCCTCAACAAAAAAAAGACTGTCTTGGAAACCAAGGGAAAAGGACTATGCCAGGTACCCTGGTATACAGGCTTCTGATGGAATTATTTAGATAACTTGGATATCATACCAATGGGCTAAGTCAGAATTTCCAAAACTCTAAATAAAAAGCTTATGGGTTCGTAAAACTGCTAACCTAAAATCAAGTGGAACAAAATTAATTACATGAGACTGAGTAAACTGATAAAGGGTAATTTTATTTATTACGGCTTTTGTTTGAAATTTTATTGACTCTTTAATGTTTTATTTTCTGGGTGTAAGAAAATCCCTTTTCTTTTTCTCTTAAACTATCTTTGACATAACAATTTAGTAAATTATATTTTTGTAAACAAAATTGAAAGCTTTATATTTTTTCCCTGCCTGATCTCCCCCAAAATTGGAACTATTATTAAGTTTTCTTATTTTCATGGCAATATAGTTATGTGCATAGGTTCAAGAAGAATCTGTCCTCCTTTTAAGAGGACACAATTGGTAACATTGGTTGTATTTCCAAGGCTTTGACTAAAATATCATGTTTAAAAATGATGCATAAAATCAGATGTGACCAGATATTTTTAAAGAATTAAAGTTGACTTTATGGAGCCAATGTCTAGAAAACCCTCTTGAAAGATAATCTGGTACCTGGCATCCAGGATCTCCAGCTTTAGAAATGAATTATGAAGATCACTTCCTGGCATGCCAAAGGAACTCAGGATATTTCGGGGACCTCAAGAAGAGAGAAATTCACTCAAATCTATAGGTACTACAGGTGAAGTCTGATGGCAAATTTTTGGCTTGACTTTCTAGCCTCCAGAGGCTTTGGGAAGTCCAATCTGAGACACCTTATAGAAAGTTCCACGGAGCAAACTTCAAAAGGCCTGTATAGTTAATTACCATTCTTGCTGAACTTATGTAAATAATCAAGCCAAATTTAATGAGACTAAAGTTATTTTGTAAACAATAATAGTCTTACTTTGATTATATTTGATCATAAAGGGGAATGTAGAAATTTTGTTTCTTTTTTATTATAGTTACTATTTTTTGTGGTGAGAACACTTAAGATATATTCTCTTAGCAAATTGCAAGTACACAATACAGTATTGCTGTACATTAGATCCCCAGAACTTATTCATCTTATAACTGGAAGTTTGTACCCTTTGACCAGCATGTCCCCATTCCCCCGACTCCCCAGGCCCTGGCAACCACCAATTTACTCTCTGTTTCTATGAGTCAGCTTTTTTAGCTTCCATATATAAGTGAGATCATACAGTATTTTTCGTTATGTGTCTGGCTTATTTCAAGCATAATGTCCTCTAATTTTATCCACGCTGTTGCAAATCACAGCATTTCCTTTTTTTTATGTTTAAATGTAAAACTATAACATACCCTTGTGGATAATCAGATCCTAATCCTGTTCATTTGATTTGAGGTTTTATTATCTACCTGTATATAGAACTGGATCCTGCCATCTTACACATTTTGTTAGCCCTTACCAAATTCTCAATTCTTCTAGTTTCCTTCAATATCTGGAACAACTCTCCAAATGAATGTTTCCAATTTTTCTCTCTTCCTCCTGGCTTGGCATTACTGACTGCCTATTGTGACTTAGATTCTTACTGTGACTCAGGTGGTCTTACAGCTGCTATTTCCCCCTAGGATATGAAAAAGTCCTGCAAGCAGAAGTTGGACATCTTGAGATAAACTTCAAATAACTCATCACCACAACAATCATGTATTGGTAACCTTCCTGCCTGGGACTGCTGCTACATGGGCCCCTGAAAAAGTACCACTTGAACTCCTGCATCTTCCATGCTCTGCTACAGAAAACAACCAACTGTGACTGTGACACTGATGTTTATGCTATCACCATGTTACTGCACAAAGGGCTTGGTCTGCTTGCTGCAAGACAGGCCAGACAGTCAAGAGGCAAGGTGGTAGTAGAGAAAGAACTTTACTGCAATGAGCTAGCAACTTGGAAGATGGTGAATAATATCCTAAAGAAACATCTTGAAACTACAAAATCTTGAGGCAGTTATATAGGGCAAATGGGCTAAAAAGGAGGGGTCTTGGAATGTTCACCATCTGGCATGGCAGACCTGGAGACACCACACCAGACCCTTTTCCGTCATTGGTGATGGAAACCAGCACAGAATTTTCTTCCTGGAGATCATCTCATTCTTAAGCAAACTTAAAGAACAATGTTATCTTCTTACTGCAGGAGAGAGGCACATGCATAAGCAGAGATCATAAATCCTACAGAGGGTGCATATTTCCTGGAGGCCAATTATTTATTGCCTAGGCCATATGCAAGCTAGAGCATGTGCATCTGGGTCAGTGAGCAGAGGTCATACATAGTCATGGCATGGTTTCTTTCTACAGGATGGCTTCCCTGATTTCAGCCTTAGAATGGGCTGACATCAACCACAAACACTCAAACTATAAACCAGAAAATCCATCAGATTCCCACCGCTCTCCTCACTCCACCATCTAAAGATGCTTACAGCTCAACATCTAAAAATCTTCTCAACTGGCTGCCCTCTAGACTCAAAACTGGGTTTATAGTCAGCTTCAAACATTAATCTGGAGTGTGTGTGTGTGTGTTTGTGTGTGTGACACCCTCGCTAAATGGCTGACCACTCACACCAAACAGCAAATATCTTCTACTACCAAGTGTCAACATATGGTTCAGCTGGTCAAAAGAGGATTGAATGAGAAATAGGCTTATATTGTCCAGAAGAAAGAAGAAGTTTCCTTCATTAAGTGAGGGCTACTGACAAAGATTCTCTCCTTGACCAAACTCTACACAGGCACCTCTGAAACCTCTTCTCTACTAAGCCTTAACTTTGGCCTATAAAGACTTGAACAAACACTAATGTAGTTTCCAACAGCTCAAGGGCACATCCCTAGGAGACCCTAGGCCCCCTTAAAGTTCCTGCCTGAGAAAACCCAAAGCTGCCAAAAGAATTTACTGTTTCTTCCAATCAACTCCTGAAGATAGGGCCCCTGTCTCCCAGTATTTGTGGGAATGTAGGAGCCTAACTTTGATAAGTGCTAGTTAACAAACCCAGATGGGTTTCACACAGACCAACCACCTTCCCACTTTTTGTAATTTGTTACCTCTCAGACTCTACTGAGCCCCACTCAACCCTCTTTCTATTCCCTCATTCTCCCTTCAAGATGCCCAGTCACCTCTGAGTAAATCCAAGTTGAATTCAGTTAACATTGGAATCCTTTCCCTATTGCAATAGTATATTCCTAATTAAAATCTGCCCTGACCAGTTTTACTAGTGTCTAACTTTGTCTTTGACACATCTTGCTACCTTTCCACAGGTAGCAACTTCATGGGGTTTTACTGTTTCATGTATCAAGTTTGAATGTTTTTATCTTCTGGAAATTGGGTTTTGGATTCTCATAACTAGTTTTTAAAATACAAGTTGTTTTATATTTTAATTTGTTTTTAAATTTTTTCCAATATTATGAAGGTATTTAAATTGTGATGATGTCAATTAATAGTATTTTTTTTCTTTTAGAGTAATAAAATTTATGTAATCTTTAGAAACTACTCCCTAAGCATTTGAGCGCACAGGAAATGGATATTTTCAAACACACATTTTAATTTCCCACACTTAGCTACTTACTGTTTTGTACTTTTATGGGCAAGGATATAATATCCCCCTTTCCAATTAGCTCATTATAACACCCTTTATTTTACAATATGCTCTTTGTCATTTTAGAAGAGATTGCAGGAATTACAATGAAAACCTAAATATATATATATATATATATATATATATATATATATATATATATATATATATATATATCTCCAACTCTTTGGTTCTAATTAGGGTGCCATCAATGATTGCACATTGCGGTTGACACTTCTTTAACGTCCTTGTGAATCTTAGGCAATCCCTGCTGACAGCACTTCTCATTTTAATTTTTTAGTACATTCTCAATGAGTTTTAGTCAATGGCACTCCTCTTCTTTTTCTTTCCCTGTTTCCTGGAGCCTCAAGGACATTTTTACCCTATGGGCATCCAGCATGCCTTCATATTAAGTTGTAGGACAGGAGAGAAAGTAAGAGGCAAGCAAAAAATAATCCCAACCAGGTAAAATAAATATCAAACATTTTGTCATTAGTGAATGTACTTAATGTCAATGAACTGTACACTTAAAAATCATTAAAATGGCAAATTTTGTGTTATATATATTTTACCAGGATAAAAATATTAAATCAAAATATTAGGAATGACTTTCAACTATACTTTCATAACATAATATATGTGAATATTCATATATATTCTCAGTTTTTTAATGGTACTTTTTGTTTTGTTTTGTAATTTTTATTTTCATTATAAAGGAGGAAGTTCTTTGTTTCAGAGTGTAGGAATACAGAGGTAATTATTGGTACTTTTATCAACCTTAAGAAGGGAGGGACTTTATTTTCTTAGATGTTGCTGCATTCAGTCCGTTCCTTGTTATAGTGTGGTAAAAGCACCAATAAGGCAGAAGAGCAGTTGAACCAGCAGAATAACCAACACACAGTCAACAGTACTGTGCTTCTTCTTGATTGATTATGGTATTGTAGCCTGACACCACTGACCTTAGTTTCCTTGTGTACACAATAACAACCTTATACCCCAAACAATGTAAGTAGACACAGGCTTTTGTAGTTCTGAGAAGTGGCAAACTGGTTTCCCATTTACTTTACATTTTGATGTTGATGCCAGTAGTGGAACTAATCTTTTCTTAGTTTATCTTTGTTTCCATGAGAATTTTGTTATACTAGAAGGAAAAAAAACTATTTAATTATTTTAAAGTATGATAGTTTAATCTTTGGCAAGACAGCATGAAATCTTTAGAGAGGCAGACCAAGGCTGGGATGGTGGGTCAACCATGCAACCAAAGACCTAGATTCCTGTTAGGTTCCATTTCCTCCATACTTAATGTGTAGCCCTTCATCTTCATGGGTTGTTGTTTCATGGGTGGAAAATTGGATATGTCTTTTGTGCTGTCAGGAATAAGTGCAATGTGTGAAGAGAATAGAGCAAATGGCTTTTTATTCAGTTTTGCAATTTTCTACTATAAGCAAAAGCTTCCTAAAGTACTTCTACTTTTTTTTTCCACATTCATGCAACTGGCATTGATTCTTCATTTATAAAGGAACTGGGAGCACATAGGTGGGGGAGATAAACTTTATTTCTTTCTCCTTTTTCAATTGTGCTTTGCTGTGAGAAACCTATCTGAGTTATCTCAACATGGAGCAGATTCATCAGTCACATGCAACAACTAATCCTAGGAGAGACAGGAAAGGACTGATACAGTGGCTCACCAATATCATCAAGGACTTATCCTTTTCCAGATTCCATCGCCCCCAGTCTCAATGTCTAGTTCTTCATCCTTGGGCCTTGTTGAGTCACATTGCAATATGGCAGAGTTAAGTAGAGACCTCTGTATTTTTGCAGTCTGGATTAAGATGGCAGTGTGAAGGACCAAGGTCAAAAGCTTTCTCATTATGCAGCTTTGCCTTCTCCTGGAAGGAAAACCCTCCTAAGAGACTTCCACCTACTTCTTTTTTTTTTTTTTTATTCATTTTTTCCCCCCAAAGCCCCAGTAGACAGTTGTATGTCGTAGGTTCACATCCTTCTAGTTGCTGTACGTGGGACTCGGCCTCGGGTTGGACGGAGATGTGGTTCCTCGGGGCGCGCCCGGGATCCGAACCCGGGCCGCCAGCATCAGAGCGCGCGCACTCAACCGCCAAGCCACGGAGCCGGCCCAGACTTCCACCTACTTCTAATGTCTCATTGGAACAATTATCTTGTTGTTGCCTTATTGTCTCAATTGTCTTATTGTCTCCTTCCTAACACTATACTAGGACTAGGGCCACTCACAAGTCAACTAACTTACTGTATCAGTCATACTCCCTGCTTCTGTAGGGACAGGTTGGCAGTGCCTTGACTCCAGTGGTACTTTATTTGTAATTATAGTATGGCCAATGTTGAGAAGATAGAGGTAAATACACCTAATTAGCTCATTGTAAGGTCTTCCGAGATCCACATTTACTAGACCTAGGACAATGGGCCACTTATTTAATCCCTTCCCACTACCTATTGTTGACGCAAATAATCCATAATAAATCTATAAATCAAAATTGGGGTGAGTTTATTATAAGCCAAAATTTGAGGACCATATAGCCTGGGGCCTTCCTTCCCCCAAGGAAGGAAGGGCACCAAAGAAGCGGGGTGTACAGAGTGGTTATATACCATCAAAGAGCATGTATCACATATGATTACAATGTCCTTTTTACAATAGTCACAAGATTGCCCTGCCAGCACAGCAGGGTTGATGGACACAGCAGGTGTCAGGTCTGCTGTGTCAGATGGGCACAGCAGGTAGCAGATCTGTTTTCTCTAGTTGGGTGGTCACAGGATGAGCACAGCAATCAAATCCTAGCCTAGGGAGAAATATTTATCCTTAAGGAAATGCCAGTGTGGGGGAAGATGCATTGTTATCTTTTTTTTTTTAATTTTATTTATTTATTTTTCCCCCAAAGCCCCATTAGATAGTTGTATGTCATAGTTGCACATCCTTCTAGTTGCTGTATGTGGGACGTGGCCTCAGCATGGCCGGAGAAGCGGTGCGTCGGTGCGCGCCGGGATCCGAACCGGGGCCGCCAGCAGCAGAGCGCGGGCACTTAACCACTAAGCCACAGGGCCGGCCCTGCGTTGTTATCTTAAGGGCATTTTTTCTTGTCTTTGGGACATGGTGAATGCTTAAAGCAGATACACAATGCAAGTTCAAAGGCCACAGTCCCTTTTGGAAAAACAAGGTCAGGCGAAATTAGTTTTACACCAAATGACTTCCTCATATACTCCAATATGTCCTATTGCTTGCCATTTATTTATCACTATGCTTCATTTCCTTATCTGTTACCTGGCGATAATAAAAATGATTACTTTATAGGAATCTTTTGGGAATCAAATACTTTAAGAAATCCAAAGAGTGAACATTTTTTGGAGCTTGCTCCAAGCATTATACATGCTTGATAAAGAATTGCTCTTATTTTCCTGACCTGACATCTGAGGAGAGGGTTTTTCTATGCAAGCAGCAGTACAGAAAGAAAAAAGAAAAACACCGTGAGGACATTGTATCCTCTATGACTATCTTGAAACTGGTTAACCTCAAGAATTTAATTCTGGAGGATAAGTCAGGAAGAGAACTGAAATTTCCAGAAAATTCCTTGTCAGGTTAAAAGATGGTATCTTGATATTGGAATATGTTAGCTGCTTGTCATTTAACATCCATGCCTCAGTTACTTATCTGTTTCATTGCAATAAAATGAAAACAGCTTTATCTGTTATTTGCATGCATTTCACCTTGAAACCTCAAGAAATCATATGAGGAATGTACTCAGCTGAGCAATGCGAGTCTCATGAGGTTAAGAAACTTGCTCAAGATAATAGCCTTCTTCTGCTTGAAAACTCTGAGATAACCTTACCTGGATTAGATGCCACTAAATGGGATGCCCATTCTCTTTGAGTCCCACCACAAATCATTACTTTTTGTTACTAGACCCATGTTAAAAAGAAAACCACAGGCCCCAAATGGCATCACTCATGGCAAAAGCCCATGATACCAAACCTAGATTTAATACCAGACCTAATTGCAGTTTTAACCTCTGCCAGAAATGTAATCTTAATCGGCCAGTCCGGAATTTTCTAGTCAAGTAATCTGTCCAAAGGTCTCTTTATCCCCCTAGGAAGAAGAGGTAATCTGCATGACAAAATCTCTGCCAGTTCCCTTCCCCCTAAAAGGAAGAGGCCATGGCCCAAAATAACCCTTTCTTTCCTTCTGTTAATGACTTTTTTGCCCCACCCTTCTTCCTATAAAAAGCTTCCCTTTTGTCCAATCCCTTGGCACACTCTTCTCGTTGCTAGAGGGGATGCTGCCCAATTCATAAATTGCTTAAAAGGCAAATTACATCTTCAAATTTACTCAGTTGAATTTTGTTTTTTAGCACCCATAAATACTGTCAAATATCAGCATGATCCCAGGGAATAAGTACACACCATGACCCAGGAGGAAAAAGCTATCTGCCAAAAGAATTGCAACATATATTGGCAGAAACCTGTGGAACATGTTTGGAAGTGGATAATAAGGTTGTTATACCAAGGAAAGCAAAATATAACACCTGATTGGGTTGAATTCACAATATCAGGGCAATTACCAGGGATTCAAGATTTATTGTGTTATCTCATGCAGCTGGCGATGGCTCAGTTTGCTCCTGTGAGCACTTAACTGCCAAAGAGACAGTGTATGATTTACCATAAAGGCTGGCAGGAATATACCAATAATCAGCATGTTTTAGCACACCATCTTTGGTGGTAGCTAACTGATCAGAGGGTCCCTAGAACTAAATAGATGGGAAGCCTACTGGAGTATCATTTGATTTATGTAAGAAGAAAAGCCAAAAATGCAACAGATTTCCACCAAACATCCAGACCTAAGTCAATCCACAGACTCAGTGACATTAAATAGACTATGAAAAGGATACTTGTTTACACTATGAGAGCTGAAACAAAAAGGCAGATCATTGCTTTGTTTGACTTTAGCTGAGAACATGCTCTCAAAGGTGACTCAGATTTTTTGCCACTCTCTGCTTGTCTGCAAATGACTATGAAAGTGTCACAAGTATTGATTTTGGGGTTATAAATAAATTTTAGTGAATAGGTGGATTTGCAAATACTGAATCCACAAGTAATGAGGATCTTCTCTATCTTAAAACAACATGAGCTGTAAACATCTCATTTCTGAAGAAAGTTTCTGAAGTAAGATAATGAGCGAGTTAATTCTTAGAAGGTGAATACAGATTTCAAGTGCACAGAATTTAGGAAGGAAAAAACATACAAACAGAGAGGAAAATTTGCAAGTGTAAGCCAGCAAGAAAGAGCATGTCACATTGACACATTACAAAGAAATCCAAATGGCCTGTTCACAGAGTTGTAAATGGAGGTTTGGAGGAAGAGATGAAAACAAACAGGTAGGAAGGACTGATGTCATTTTACCTCTATCCAATTAGGAGAAACTGAGGAATCATAATGTGGGAAAAGTATTTTTGGACTTTAAGGTGATGCTACTTAAATGCTAAATTTTACCTAATTTAGGGACAAGAAGACGGATATAAGGAAACTGCTGCATGTGTGCAAACAAAATTTGAGTGACAACCATGTGGCATGTACTTTATTAAATGTAGTGGATGGACAGGTGAATGAAAATACAGCTTTCCTCCTGTAGTTGACATCAGTGGAGTGGGAATTCACAAACATGAATAGGCAATTAAATTTTGGGTAGTCACAGGCTCCAGGAGACACTACCCCAAAATATGGCACTTTGGCATAATGAATATATTAAGCTGAAGGAATTTGGGAAAGAGAAGGTGTTGGACGGACTCTCTGATGTTCTTCCCTGAAGCAGTTAGTGGTAAGGCCCTCATGAGAGAGGTGCTCTCCCTATACTCTGAGGAAAGGAGCATCCTTATCTCTGAAGGCAGAGGGACACCAAGAGGAATCTGAATGAACAGGCCTTGCTAAGTTTCCTCCAGTTCACTACACTTGGCTCATACCCTTTTGTCCTATCACATTCTTCCATGTCTTTCCACTCTTCATCAAACTGTATAAAAATGCTCAAGTTTAATTGTTTCTATGGGTCCTCATTTCCTTATGAAGGTTCTCTTATCTTGTAAAACAAATAAATTTGTAAGCTTTTCTCTTGTTAATCTATCTTTTGTTACAGAGCCCCAGCTGAGAACCTAGAAGAGTAGAAAGAAAAAGATTTTTTTCCTCCCTTAAAGTAGAAATGCTGTGTATTGGATTGTGCACAGTACTAGAGGATTTCAGAGAATGTATGGGCATGTAGTCTAAATTTAAGTGATCAGAGAAGTCTCCTTGCAGGAAGCAAATTTTGACTAGAGACATAAAGGGTAAGCAATAGAAACTCAATGAAAATAGGGCAGAGAAGACAAAAATAGGATTTTTGTTCCAGGTAGGAAACAGGGTATGAACAGATGAGAAAATATTTGAGGCACCATAGGTAGAGAATATTTCATCCACCTGAATCAAGTTGAACACTTATACACGCTGGGGCTAGATTTTGAGGGTATTCAATCACACTTCAATTACTTGATTTTATGCTGTTCTTTTATTATACATTCATTAGCTACATTTGACATCTTCCCTTAATAGGAATGCCGCTGGTGACACTGTAAATTGAAATTTTTGGTGTCTGAAAAGTTGCTAACACAAACTCTTGGTTTTAGAGAAAGAGTCTGTGCAGGCAAAAGGATAGAGGGTTTGGCAGAGAAAAAAATGTTCTAAAGGCCAAGGGAGAGGTCACAGAACTATGGCTTATAGCTTGCACCATTCTCTTCATCCACTTAGACTTTCCTGTGCAGGATCCCAGATCAGCCCATAAGTATTCCATGCAAAAGTTACTTTCATGCCTTTGTCGCTCATGTTTCAGGAATGGAAACTTCACTTGATTTACAGGATTCAGTATTGCAGCGCCATCTGGCATCAAGAAAATGAGAGGCCAAAGTCAGCCTCATTAAAAAGCTCACAGAATGTTAGCAGCAGCTGCTGGGGATAATGCTGTGTTGTGATGGGAGGGATCAAGTCTCAGAAGCCCGAAAGGAGAAAAAGAGCAAGAAAAAGATGAGTACAAGAACCAAAAATAACTGCTTTCATTTGAGCAGGAATCTTTTTTTTAATCTTTATTTCAAAACTGAAACATACTAATTACAACCCATCACCACACATGCAGAAATAGAAGTACAATGATGTACACCTGAAATTTTTGCAATGTTATAAACCAATGTTACTGCAATAAACAAAAAATTTAAAAAAAATAAAAAATAAATAAAATAAAAATAAATAAAAAAACTGAAACATAATGCTGAGTTTTTCTTCTGGGGAAAAAACACAACTCAGAATTATTCACAGTAAAAATGCAGGAAGCCTGGCTCCATATCCACTTTTTATGCCACTTTCTGTAGTGAATTGTTAAGACTGATGTGAACCCTATTAGGCTGACTGATTTCATTTACCAACGTGGACATACGTTTCCACGGACACACATAAATAGTTCATATTTTATTATAAAACCTCTTCAGTTGTGTTTGTCCTATGTCAAATTCATCCTTCCGTAAGTGTGTGTGTATGTGCGTTATTTTCCTCATCAATTGCACGATAGTTCATAAGATGTATGTAATTTCATAGTCTAAATCCTTGGTAGGTTGTTCTTAAAAGGTTTTCCAATCTGAGAAAAAAATTATCACTTTATTTTCACCTTGTTGAAGTTTCTCTAAATGAATATATTCTCATGTTTTCTTCTTTTGCTAATTTTTCACTGGAAGAAGTCCCGTCACTAATTTTGAATTCGTCTAACTGAAGTTTTTGTTAGCATATTTTTTCTAGGTAGGTGATCTCCTTTCTCTACTTTTTTCCCATAGGTCTTTGAAATCTTTGTTCGAGTCAAAAATTATCTGATTTCCTATCATGCTTGAAAACGTACTCAAGTCTGAAAATAAGATTTTCTTTCTATTGAAATTATAACATTGGCTTTAACTAAGCTATTTTATTCTCTCGGAAATAAGTCTTGGGGTTTCTTTCCCCCACCCAACCAATTAGCTTATTTTGCTGAAATTTAGTTGAAGTTTTAATTAAAATCTGTTCATTTTATGTCAGCTTACAAAGCATTTGAAACGGGACAAAAACCATCTTGCAATTTGTGATTTCCTTTCAGCACGTTGGTAAATACTGCGTTTTAATTTCGGCAGATTCAATTTTATGGTACGTGGATTTTGAATTTTGTGTTAATTTGAAATTACTTCTGGACTATCTGCAGGACAGCGGATAGCGGGATGCGGCCACTATCCTGTAGACTAGAGGCCTTTTGCTGTCGCTTCAGGTTCCAACTGCGCACCTGGCCTACGACCGCCGCCAGAAGGAAAAGCGCCAAGGCTCTGCTCTGCTGGCTCGCTCGTCGCGCGCCTCGGAAAGTCACGTGTACGGCGGAGAGGACGGTAGCCCGCAAGGGACGATCCTGTAAGCGCAGAGCGGCATTGGGGGGCGGGGCCAGGTGCGACTTCCCTCCGCCTCCGGGCCTCTGTCTTTTTAGCTCCTGTGAGATGCTTCCGTTTGGGGAATTTCCATCAGTAGTTTGCTCCACCGAGACACAGACCGGTGATAGTGCTCGACTGCTCCACCGCAGAGTCCCTTTGGGGAGGTGGGGTGGGGAGGGGATTGTTGTGTTTTTGATTTTGGAATTTCAGAATATAGATAAATTAACTTTTACTCAGAAAAATAAAGTGGTTACAGAACTATTGTCTTGTAAAAGTAGCTTATAAACTTATTTATAATATTGTTTTTATTTCTCTTTTATCTAATTTCATGGGTCTAAATTTTCAAATATTTAAAAAATTTGTGTTGAAGCTATTATGCTTCATTAATTTATTTAAATGGTATTCAATTTAAATAAACTTGTAGGTTTTGTTTTGCGTTCTTGGTACTTTCCTTTAAAAAAAGATGCATCTAACTCAAGAACATTGGCTTGAGTGAGAGAAAATTTCGCCTGAGCGTCAAGATTTATGTTAAAAATTACAATTTTGACTTTTTAAAAATGTTCTTACCTTGACAATTTGTGTTTTGCAAACTTTTGAAATAAATAAGTCTCAGAATTCTTTTCAAAGTAGCTACTGAGCTTCCTTTATTTTCACCCCTACTGTATGAATCACTGCTCCCTTTCCTCTCTCTCGCCAGCTGGCACTGGAGCTCACTTTTCTGCCTCAACGTCATTGTCCAATGGACGGGTTTCCCCAGTGCTGGTCTCCTCCTTCTGGCTTCGTTGTATCTTACAAAATACAGCAGAAACGTATCTGTTCCATTCCACAACGTAAGCAATGTAAACTACTGCAAAAATTATTTATTTCTTATTTCCTTTTTCCTTGTAGTTGTTAATTATTTGGAAGATGACTTTAAAAATTTTTTTATGTGATGATAGAAAATATTACTATAGAAAAATTAAGAGGGAGGCAGGGAATAATTCCAACACGATAAAACTCCTAGTGTCATATTTAGGAATGATCTTCAACTATTTCCAGTCTTTTTCTTTTTTTTAATAATCAGAGATATGTGCCTATATATATTTTTTTTCGCCACGTTGACTTTATTGAGGAGGAATGTGTGCTTATATTACTAATTGAAAAAATAACCAATTAAAAAATTAGGAAATGAAAGTCCACTGCAACCTTCTGTGTTGTGCACTTACACTTTGCACATCGGCATTTTGGTTTCTTTCTATTCAGATCTACACTTAAGAATTACCTTCATTGTGTATGTGTGTATGTATTATATAGATCATACAATGGTAACAGTATTAAATTTATTCGGTAGCAGTATGTATTTGTTCAGGATATAGGATGTGCCAAGTTTGAAATTCTTATTAACCAGTTTTTCAAGGTCACAAATTTCCGGAAAACAGGAATATAACTAAAGAAAAGAAAATTTCCTTCAAAATATATGGTGTCATTTTTTTCGTCAATAATCAATTCCTTCTGAATCAAATACTTTTTTAAAAGGACGTATATTTTACGGTGGTATTGTCTTCTTTAAAACTCATATTTTTGGACTATCCTGAGGGAATGAAATGAACTAGTAATTCCGAAGTATTTTTTCTGGCCAGTATAGCCTATTTTGAAAACTAAAATTATTATAGATGGTTTCCCTCGCGATTCCGCACCAACTAAGCCCTCACAGTGCCGGCGGGGATCAGCGAACCCGCCTGCACAGGAGACCGGAGGAAACTCGCCATCAACCGGCGCCGCCGCGGGTCACTCTGGGAAGGTGACGTGCGGGAAGGGTGGACGGTGGCCCACAGGGGCCGATCCTACCTGCGTCTGCGGAGCAGAGCGCAGCGCGTGAGTCCGCGCCAGTGCCTTTCCCTGTTTGTATCTGTGAGGCCGTGGGAAATCAGTTTTGATTTTTTTGGTACTTTTTCGTTATTACGTTTAGGATTTCGTTTTTTAAAAGACGAATTTGTATGTACACTCTTAGAAAGGTACCCTATATAATATATATAATTGTAAAATATAATATATAATTGTAAAAGATCTAGTTTTTCCTATTTATCTTTTACTTTCTTCCTTCAATTCTGTCTACAAATGTCGCCTACAGAGAGCTTTGGATTTTATAAAGAACAGTATGAAGATATTTTTGCATTAATTCTATGGCTACAGAAATCATCTGTGAGGAAATTTATTATGTGCCTTCCTTTTAAAATATTTTGTGTTGTTTTTAATATATTTGTCAAATATATTAAATTTAATGTTTAAAAATGTTTGAAATATTTTTCAGTAAATTTGATGGTAGAGTTCATCAGTTATTTTAATGACTCCTTTTATAAAAAAAAATATTCAGAGTTTTCTTTTTTCTATGAAATTATCCCTACTCACATAGGGCAGACACAAGGGCTTTTTAGTTCACATTTGCCATAGTGCTACTTGCTTTATCTTAAAAGATTATATGAGTTTTGCACAACATATCAGTATATAGCTATTTGTTTCAGTGTTGTGTGAGTGTGCAGGAAATCAAATTTTCTATAAAATGTTTCCTCCCATCTCTATCTCCCCTTTCTGAAGGATGCGAAGCACATTTTTGTGTTACTTTCAGATTTATGCACTTGTATTTTGAACGACCTGATATAGCTTTTCTGTTTGTAATTGTCAACTTCAGCGTGCATGAAGCTTAACTTAGAAGTCAGAATTTACTTTAGAGATTTTGATGTCCCTTTTACCAGTACCAGCTACATTTTCTTATATAAGTAGAAATCTTACTATCTAGCTTCTCACTCTTTACCTGCCACTTGCATGCCCACCCTTTCTATTTCACCATCTCCTCTGTTGTAGATGCTTAAAAAAACTTTTCTTAATATCAGAAACATTTTTCATATTGCTAAAGCAATTATCATTTCAATTACAATTTGATTCTATAACTTAGCCCTTTCCTCATTTTTGGATATTTGCTTTTCTCCAATGGTTCTGCTTGACTCCTGTATCCCTCTGGCAAAAGCAGTGATTCCTCCACTTGAGTGTGCATCAGCATCACCTGAGGGCTTGTTAAAACAAGAGTGCAACCCCCCACCCCTAGTTTCTAATTCACTAGGTCTGGTTTGGGGGCTGAGAATTTATATTTCTAGCAAGTGCCAGGGTTGATCTGAGGACCACAGACCACACTTTGAGAAAAGTAATAGCTCAACCAGTGGGACTGGGGATCACTAACCTAGGGTAGAGAAAATCACTGCAGGGCACCAAGTCTGAGAGTGCAGAGCTGAAGGCCACTTTAATATGTAAATAAGTGCTGTACCTACTCAAACTTCCTCAAGGCGAACAGGGGAGTGGAGGTTACTAGTAAACTCAACTAGGGAGGAAAAGGACTTGTTCAAGCAGTTTAGTTCACAGCAGTTTAGTTAAAATTAGGATTCTATCTGGATTTGTCTCCCTGACAAGTATGCCCCTAAGCAGTATTCTAGACCTTTGTTACTCAATGTGAGGTTTGTGAACCAGCAGCATTGGCATCACCTGGGGTCTTGTTAGAAATCAAATCTTAGCTCCCATCCTAGATGTAGTGAAACAGAATCCAAATGGTAACAAGATCGCCGGTGATTCCTATGCTCGTTACAGTTTGAAATGCACTGAACAAGACTCCCTACCAAACCTCGAGTCCTAGAAGCAGAGTTCGGCTTAGAGTGCGTTTGGATGGCTAATGCTCTATGGTTATGTTCTATCTAAGTCAGCTGCTGTTTAAGATTTGTTTTGGAGAGTTACCCAGGTGTGGTACCCTTCCAAGTAGGCAGGGATTTAAAGGGCATGCCCTAGAGGTGTCCTGTCTTACCTCCCCACCTCACAACAGCTTCTAACTGCTATGGCAGAGACATCCCATGATTTGCCTGTTGGGGATGCTCACAAGTTCTAGAAGTATCATAAATCCAAAGACAGTTATGATATTCCAACTGCTTAAGGCTCTTCTGATAGGATTGCCTTAATGAAGAACTGGATCTCTCCCGGTCAGTGGAACTGGAACTGCAAGTTCAGCTTTGTTAAGCAGCCATGTTTAAGAAGATTGGCATTAAGCAGGTGAACAGAGTTTGCCCTGAGGCTTACTCAGGGACTTAATGAGGAAGCAGGTGCATGATTTTATATATTTGAAAAACAGAGGTCCTGGAGGAGTTGTAGCCCCTCCCAGAAAATATTGCTGCAGAGTAAGCTGGGAGTCATGTCTGTTTGCACTCGAGAAGAATCTTCCTTCTGTTAGTCTAAGGAGAGCCCAACTGATTTTCCAGGTAAGGGAGTGGGAGCAACTGTGATGCAGAAACCTAAGGCATGGGGGTTGAGGCAACATGCAGGAGCAGTTTCTCTAAGTCATTCTGTGGTTAAAAGGCTCCAGCCAGAGAGATGAGCTGAACACCAAGGCAAGTGAGCAGCCCAGGACTCGGTAAACGGCCTTTATATTCAGCGCTGGGCCTGTGATCATGTCAGAACTGAGGCTCAAGATCTGCATCTTGCTTTGCATTTTACAGTCAGGTGGCCAGTGCTGGAAAGAAGGAGGGCAGAGTCATCCGGACCAATTCACTGTTGTCTTCCTTGGCCCATTAAAACAATTGTGCTTTTGAGCAGAACCTGGGGTGTTGGGGGTTGAATATAACAGAGGATGTGAATGTAACCAGTATCATCCAGCATCTGTTGAGTAATTGTTTTGTATTGGCCACTGTTCGTCTTGCTTTCCATGGAATATTACATTTTACAGATGATAAAAATGTCAAAGAGGCTAAGTGGCTTATTCAGGCCAGGCTCACACCCAAGTGAAGAAAAGAAGATCTCTGGCTCCTCCCAAACTACTGGGGGTCCTTTCCCAATCTTGACCTCTTCTTCCAACAGAGATGAATCCTCCATGCTGCTTGTTACAGTTGTATCCCCTGTGATTACATATCTTGTATATAGGAATACAGATTATGTAGTTTTCCCTGCTCTTAACTGTGTTTTTTTTCACTTAATATTATGTTTTCAATATTTATGCGTGTTGTATATAGCTCCAGTTGTTCCTTTTCATCTCCAGATAGTATTCTCTCATTATCTGTCTATATCTATTACCACTACATCTATATCTAATACCACTATATATGTATATATGTGTGTGTATACATATATGTGTATAGATATATACTTAAGCATCTTTGTGTATCTATAGTGATGTTAAATATATGTATATATATGTGAATGATATCCTTATAGCTATATCTATCCCACAGTAGATGGGTCCCTTCTATACCTGACGATTGTTTGGGTCTTGTGTAGTCTGCAGTTATCACAAACACTGCTGCCATGAACGTCTAAGTACGTGTATCCTTAGACCCTTATGCTTAAATGTAAGAGTAGACAAAAATCCTTAAACTTAGCAATGTGAAAACTGACAAATGATGATTGTCAATAGATAACTGGCATGTCTAGCAGGAGGTTTGGGTGGGGTTTGAGGGACTGAGGCCTCTGCTTTAGCTGTGGTGATTTTCTGGCTACTTAAATCCAAATTCATTAGCTTGTTCCCATTCTTTATTGGACTATGAACACAATATGGGCCATATGATTCTCTTCTTTGTTGACTTAAACAGAATTGTGTATGAAGGCTTGTACTGAAGTTACTCAGGATTAGCTGCAGGAAAAGCTAAAATTTCAGCCTCTATGTTTTTGTTTTAGCCTATGCTTCCAAGTGTATGGTATATGTGTTAGTTGTTAGTTTATAAAGGGCTTCTGAGAGAAAGGACATTTCCGGTGTTTTATGTCAATCACAGAAAGAGCATCTGTGTGCCTACAGAGTTTATAATTCTTTGATTCTCAAAATTGGGATCGCTAGCCCCTCCTTGTGCATCCTCCACACTCCGCTGCCTCCACAGCCCCCTTCCTCTGCTACCATTTCTGCCAATGTCATTCTCCATGAATTTTCCAAATTTGTCCTCTTGGAGTCTTTCTTTTGTGTATTAATTTTTCCAGATAATTTAGAAGGAGGGTTGAGAGAGGAGGGGGCTGGAAACTGTAATCCAGATGAAAGTGATGGTGGCTCAGAACATGATAAACTAAGTGTGACAGGATATTTAAAATTAGTGAATCTGGGCAAAGGATAAATGAGAATTATTTTGAATATTCTTGCAATTTCTATATGCTTAAAGTTGTTTCAAAATAAAAGTTAAATAAAAGCATGGATATACCCATTTGTTTAATTTTTTAAAATATAATTTATGTTTGTATTTACTTACATATGCATATTACTTACGTGTGCATAAAATTCCTCCAGAAGTGTACACAAACACTGATAACACCAGTGCCTCTGTAGGTCTTTGGGTGGCAGCGGTGGTGAAAGAACAGGGATCTAAGTAGAGTGTCTGTATAATTTATCACCCAAGCTAGCATACTTCTGAGAGAAAGAAGGGGCTATTCATAATTATGCCAGGACAATAGTTATAAACTGAGTCTTTACCAGGCAAATGGGAATATATGGTCATCAGGGGTTGAAAGTAGACTTTTCACTGTATGTCATTTTGTATATTTTGATTTTTTAACTGTGTGAACATATTGGCTATTCAAATGTATAAATAAAAATAAACAGAATTAAAGAACCACTTAAATATTAATAAATATAATAAATATTGGAAACTGGCTAAATTATTATAATATCCTTACAGTGGAATATAAAATAGCTATTCAAAGAATTAGGTAGATCTAGTCTATGAGTACCACCAAAAGTATAAAGCTAAATATCTATACTTGCTTCAGAAGCCAACCTTTTTTCACAATAAAATAATTTTATACATATGTAAGTAAATACATAGATTCTATTTTTAAATTTTTAAACAAATGGGTGTAGTGCTCACTTTAGCAGCACATATACTAAACAAATGGGTGTAGCCATGCTATTTTTAACTTTTATTTTGAAACAACTTTAAACGTATAGAAATTGCAAGAATATTAAAAAGAACTCTCATTTTACCCTTTACCCAGATTCATTATTTTTAAATATTTTCCCACATTTGGTTTATTTCCCCCTCTCCCTATGTGTAAACTTTTTTGTTTGTTTGTTCTGACCAATTTGAGAGAAGGTTGCCACATATGTATTTCCTAAGGACAGGGATACATATTTACATAACCACAGTACAGTTATTAATTCAGGAAATTTAACACATGCAATTCTTTCATTTAATCTATAGTACATATCCCAATTTCTTCAGTTGTCCCAATAATGTTCTTTATAGCATTTTTTTTTTCTGTAGGAGATCTAGTTCCGGTCTATAGATTCTATCAAGCTACCATGCCTTTTTAAAGTCATCTTTAATCTGGAATGGTTCCCTAGCCTTCTTTGCCTTTCGTGTGGTTATTATTTTTGAAGCATAAGGCTGTTATTTTATAGAATGCCCTCCACATGAGTCTGTCTGAAATATCCTGAAGACTGTATTAAAGTGATGACTTTTTGGTTGGCACAACACAATTTTTTACTCTTCTGGTCAAAAATGATGTTTTTTAACTACATCATTCCTTCAGTATTTTGTAGTTGGCATTCTATCATAAGAAAGGACTTTGTTCCCCCTGCCCCCACTCCATTTCACCCCCGCTCATTCCTTATAATGGGAAAGGTATTTAGAAACCAGGGTCTCAGTGTTACTAGTATTATTGCTTTTAGTTCCTTTCAGATATAGGTATATAGATATAGCTATGTATATAACTATAACTATACATGTATATGTACATATAACTATATGTAGTCGTATATAACTATATATAGGTGTATAAAACTGTGTGTGTGTTGTTGTTTTTTTTTCTGTATTTATAATGATACTTTCAATCCCAGTTCAGTCCCACAGGGTTTTTCCTTGCCTTCCTCCATTCCCTGTTTGCATCACCTCCTTCCACATTGAGAACCCTCTCTCCCAGTATCTCCCTGCTCTGTCCTGTCTTCTTCTCGCCTCCTCTCTTTCCCCCTCCCCTCCTCTGTTTCCCTGCCCTCCCAGTGGTTGCCAAACCAGAGAAGCACAATGCAGGCATCGTAGGTTTAATGTAGAACTTTAAAAGAATCACAGTAAATGCAAGCAGGCTTCTGGAAAATGAAAGGGGGTTGGACTAGGAGGATGATGAATACTGGTTAGGCACCCAGGGCCTCAAGTGACCTTGGCTCAAGGGAAGCCGCAGGGACCCTGTCAGGTGGGTGTCACCTCATGAGGGTGAGAGCCTGTCTGCCTGAGCCCTGGGTGGAAGAAGCAGCCCAGGTCCCTGGGCTCAGGCCCAGCCAACCCTCCACAGGGCTGCCACAGTTTTCTATGAGAGGCATATGTGCACTTTCTTCCAAGTTGGGTCCGACATTTCTTTTCCTGTGGGATAGTGGACATAAAGTTATGGTCCATGTGGTGAATTTTCTGTCAGCATCAATCTCTGGAACAGTAGGAAAATACGTATTTTTCAAGTAAAATTGAATGCAAGAGGTGACAAGTTTGCCTAAAGAAGAGGATCAAAAACCTTTTTGGGGCCAGCCCCGTGGTGTAGTGGTTAAGTTTGGCGTGCTCTGCTTTGTTGGCCTGGGGTTCAGTTCCCTAGGCGCAGACCTACACCACTCAGCAGCCATGCCTTGGCAGCAACCCACCTATAAAATAGAGGAAGATTGGCACAGGTATTAGCACAGGGCGAATCTTCCTCAAGCAAAAAGAGGAAGATCGGCAACAGAAATTAGCTCAGGGTGAATCTCCCTCAGCGAAAAACAAAACAAAACAAAACAAAACAACCTTTTTGTTCAACATTGTAATTTCACTGTGGTTGGGGCTCTGAGTAAATGTTGAATGGGTAATTTATTTGTTTTTAAACTTTCAGTGGTGGGAGGACAATTATATGGTTTTATTTAAGGAAGCAAAGGATATTTTATGCATAGAGATTTTTCTTTCATTTTTCCTATGTCGTTAGTTTAAGTTCTTAGAAGATATCTCCATAAATATGTGGATCTGTGCCCTGTTCCATCTGTACATTATTAGAACTGAGTTTTAACAAATTTTAAAAAGCTGTTTTATAATTGGAAGTACATGGCTACAAGCTAATTTTATTTTTATTTATTTATTTTATTTGTGATTGCATAGTCTGTGATTACCAAGAACTTCACAATTAGTTTTGCTTCCTGTTTTTGTTTTCTTTTGTTTTGAGATGAGAGAATTTTATTTACAGAAAAGTCACAGAAGATTAATAAAATTTTATGAATACAATTTTGTTGGCAACAACAGAATCAAGAATAGTTTAATATATAATATCACTTGGTATATAATACATTAAAATATAGTTTTCCTGCTAGCTTTATCCATTAGTTGTTTTATATTTAACAAATATGAAAATAAGGCAGTGTATGGGCCGGCCCTGTGGCTTAGCGGTTAAGTGCACGCACTCCGCTGCTGGCGGCCCGGGTTCGGATCCCAGGCGCGCAGCGACGCACCGCTTCTCCGGCCATGTTGAGGCCGCGTCCCACATACAGCAACTAGAAGGATGTGCAGCTATGACATACAACTATCTACTGGGGCTTTGGGGGAAAAATAAATAAAATTATTAAAAAACTAAAAAATAAAAAATAAGGCGGTGTACATGAAGCAAATTTCCTAAATATTCTTAAATTTTGCTGCCTTCTTCATCAGATACTACTTCAGTTTTAAAACCATCTGCAGGACCGGCCCCGTGGTGTAGTGGTTGGGTGTGCGTGCTCCGCTGCTGACGCCCCGGGTTCAGATCCTGGGTGTGCACTGATGCACTGCTTGTCAGGCTATGCTGTGGTGGCGTCCCACATAAAAGTGGAGGAAGATGGGTACAGATGTTAGCCCAGGGCCAGTCTTCCTCAGCAAAAAGAGGAGGATTGGCATGGATGTTAGCTCAGGGCTGATCTTCCTCACCAAAAAAATAAATAAATAAAACCATCTGCAAATTAAATGGCCTTTCCATTATAATTCTTAAATATAAAGGAGTTAAGCACCAAATAGAACTCAAGATGCATAAAAGAAACAGTCATAAAATTTAAATGGAAAAGATTACCTTAGCAATATCATAAATTAACAAAGAATTTTGCAAGGACTGTTGCATGAAGTAGGTACGTTAAATATTTTATAATATTAAGTCTAGAATATGTTTTACTTGCATTCTTGTCCATACATTTTAAAACACCAAAGCACTAAATGAATGACAGAGGACCATTCCAAAATGAATAGATTGCACCATATTTCAGATAAAAGGAAGATGGACTATGTGTTTTGAATTGCAAGTAATGTTCTTTATCTAAGTAGATAAAGTAGATATCCTCAATGTTTCCATTATCCTTGAATGACAAGATTCTTTAAGTACTGTGTGAAAAAGAGACCATCCTTTTACTGATGGAAGGCTTCTAATCTTATTTGTGTTGGATCTTCTGGATATCTCAAGGCAATTCCATTAAGTAACAGCAGCTCAATATAAAGTGGCTAAAAGAAATCACTAATTTTGACATGTGGATCATGTGGGACACCAAATAACCCATTGATATCTATTAAATAACACTTCATAAAATGTTAGAGATTATCAGCTATGCAGTTGATTCTTGAATGCTCTTTTTTTCACATTTCCATCAGGTAGAGGATAATGGTCTTCTAGAAACTCACCCCAGGTTATCAAGAGTTTCTCCTTATATTCTTTTATATTAAGCATTTTTGTTTTCAGCTTATTAAAAGTTATCAATTCAGAAAATGTCACTATGTGATGTTTCAATTCATTGTGTAGTATATGAAGAGATTCCAGTATCTGTTGCTGCTCATCAACCATTGTTGTTCTTGTCGGGGGAAGAGTGAGAATCTCCCTCTGCCCTTTTCCTTAAGGTTCTTATGGCTGGCCAAATAATCAACAAGACAGGTTAGCAGGAGAAAATAATACCAAGTTTAATAACATGTATACATGGGAGAAACTCAGAAATGAGCAACTCGTCCCTCTGTCTAAGCTGCTTGCTTAAGTATTGCAGCTAAAGGCGAGGAGCATGTTGGGGGCGGGTAGTGGCCTGGGACTTCAGAGGGCATGAAGACAATTCTTTTCAGGGTCATCTATAGATAATGTGGTCAGGGAGAGACAGAGTTTTTGATAAAAGAGGCTTGGTGCCTTTCCTATTGTAACCTCTATTCTACATTATCTTTACAGCCATCATGATAGAAGATCTGTTCCAGGAAGGAGCCACCATGTCAAATTCTTTAGGCATTTAGTGGGGGAGGTCAAATGTCCCTCAGAGAAAACAATCAAGGTAAAGAGATATATTTCAGGGTGGCCAAATCTTGATCTCCCACATTCTGTTTGCAAGTCTTCCTTTAACTTTCCATTTGACTGAATAGTAGAAAGTGCCATTTCAAGATCATATCTCGTTTTTGGAACTCTTCTTTTCCTAATGTTACCAGAACATCTTCATCCAGTGGAATTATTTCAGGAGTTTCTCTCTAACATTAACTGAGTTCAGTGGTTCAGATATTTCACTTGCATAATTAATAATGATAACTGAGCATTTGAATCAGTGAGTGTCCCAGTTCCAACAAGCAATAATTTGTTCTGACATTCTTCTGTATTGTTTCATGTTTCTTCACATTCTTTAATAAGTTTTTTAGCATCTGTAACATCTTCCACATCTGTAGTACTGTCTGGATCTATAGCTTGCTGATTCACTGAATCGTGCTTGTGATTTTCTTAGCCTTATGATAGTAAAAAACGACATGGAACTTTGGGAAAGTCACTTAAATCATCTGTGCATCAGTTTCTTTATCACTTTCAGAGAATGTGCTAGAGATTAAAGAAGCTCAGGGGAGAAGATGTATTTGGAGGACTTGAAGGGAAGCCCACAAGTTAACAAGTTCCTTCAGTTCCCCACCGCTCCAGCTGTCTCTCCTAACCAGTGAGGTTTTGGAGCTGGAGAAGAGTTATACTCAAGGCATGACTGGACATTGGGTGTTAAGGTCTGTGCACCCAGTTCCAGTGTTTAAATTTTTCCGTACCACCAAGCAATTCTCAGACACCAGCTGGGTGTCCTACAATTCAATTCAGTTCTGATACTGTCTTACCAGAGATAGCATCAGATCCCACAAGTTAAGGGCTTATCCCACGAAACTGTCCCCCTCCTTCAGATGCCAATCTCAAGTCTGAGTTGTTATCTGTACTTCTGATTGACTGGCTTTACATTAGAGGTTCCTATGACCCTCCCCTTGAGTTCAATTAATTTGCTAGAGTGGCTCACCGTACTCAGGAAAACAGTTTACTCCCTAGATTACCAGTTTATTGAAAGGATATTAAAAGATAGGAATCAACTGCCAGAGGAAGAGATACCTAGTGCAAGGTCCTAAACAAAGGAACTTTTGTCCCCATGGAGTTTGGGCCCTGAGCCCGGCATAGTGGCATGTGGAAACATTCTGGTTCACCAACCGAGAACGTGGAAGTTCTCCAAATCCTGTCCTTTTGGGTTTTTATGAAGAATCCATTACATAGACATGATTGATTAAATCATTGGCCATTGGAGATTGATTCAATCTCCAGCCCTTCTCCTCTCCCCAGAGGTCAGGGCGATAGGACTGAAAGTTCCAACTTTCTAATCACTTGGTTCTCCTGGCAACCAAACCAGCCCCCATCCTTCCAGGCCTTCTATTGTCACCTCATTAACATAACAAAAGGGACCTTTATCACTCTGATTACAGGACATTCCAAAGGTTTTAGGAGCTCTGTGACAGAAAGGGGGATGAAGACCAAATATATATGTCTTATTATAAGTCACAATATCACAAGAATCCAGTTCCTCACCTTCAGGACTGGAGCTGCATATCCTGTGAGTTGCCAGCAGCCCCAGTGGCAAGTTTCAACCTGTACGGCACTCTCTGCAGCCCATCTCTTGCCACCACAGAGCCACTGCTGCTTCTGTTTTTTAGTTTTGTCTGGTGGCACTCCCCATCTAAGCCGCTGTCTCTACTAGCAATGATGCCAGATACATTAAAAGATTTCCAGTTTGTTTCAGTTTTCTTCTTTCTTAATGTGTCTCCTAGCAGTGAGAATCATTGATTCTGTAATGTTGATTGAAAGTTCACTTTTTGCCAGCCCGTTTGTGAAATTGTTGGCAAAATAGCTATGGCTCTTGTGGGGACCTGATTTGGAAGAGAGAGGGCAAGCAATCAGACAACCTGCTGTCTATGAGAGGATGATCAGCTAAGTACCGTGTGTTTAGGAGCCTAGAGGATAGCCAGGAAGGGATTCTTAGGGAAGACAATGAGTGGGCTGGAACTCAGTGAGCCCAGGGTAGAGAAGTGGAAGGATTTGATGGAAGTTCACAGACAAGGAACCTGAGCACATCAGAGATACAGCCAAAAGACAAAAGGCCTGCCTTACAAACATATGGAGAGAGAAGGGAGAGGCAAGATATGGGGTTTAACAAGTACACAGGACCCATGGAGTATAGGGTGCATGGCCTATGGTGAAGGATTTTCATCAGGGTGATCCTCTGGTAAGCTAGGGACAAGTCTGCAGGATAATTGGAAAAACAAAGAACGAGACCATAGAGACACATTTGGGACTGACTCAAACTGTATTCATTTATACTGCCTGTCAGCAAAGGATGACCTGTGGCCAAATCCGGACTGCTCCCTGTATGTATATGACTTTTGAGCTAAAATGGATTTTTATGTTTTTAAGTAGTTGAAAAAACAAAAGAAAAATACTATTTCTTTAAATTTCAGTGTCCATAAGTAATGTTATGTGGGAATACAGTCATGCCCATTTGGTTACACATTGTCTATGGCCGCTTTTACACTACAGCAGCAAAGCTGAGTGGTTGCAACAGAGGCCTATGGCTCTTAAAGCCTAACATATTTACTATCTGGCTCTTTACAGAAAATGGTTGCTGACCTCTGATTTATACAATTAAACTATTTTTGTTGAATGCCCGTATGAGGGCAGGAACTCAGTTACTTGTGTGTGTGTAATGGGAGATCACAGACTTATCTTAGAGGTTTCATTCTGGTAGAAGTTAGATTTTGTTTAATAGATAGGTTTATTTGCAGTCTAGATAGAAGTACTGGCGTGGGGAATGTGCTTTGTGTTAAGGTGTCTCTGCCTCTGAAACCTCCTGAGAGGCTTCCTGAAGGTTGTGCAGTCCAAGCTGAGACAAGGATGGAGAGAAAGAAGTGCTAGGCTGCAGGCAAGAGTCTGAACTGAGATTTGGATGTGAAAGGACCATGGAGGGATGGGAGTGTTTCTTGTCTTTAATGTGAAGTGGGAAGCATTTTGGGGAAACAGTAGGGAAGAGAGGAGGCATGAAAGGTTCCAAGGGGAGTGACCCACACCAGGTCATTGGATTGGAGATCACTTTGTTCTAAACATGTCATCTCCAGCATGCATGGCCTATGTAGAGCAAATGCAATCAAGAGAAGTTTTAAACAGGAGAGCTTTCAGACAAACGGAAGCTGAAAAGTTGCCCCAAAATAAGGTTAGGCATTAGAAGGTGCTTCCTGCTTTTGAGAAAAGTGAACTGTGGGTATTCACTTTTTGGGATGAGACAGAGAAATATTATGAGTCGTGTTATTTATATTCTTTCTCCTTTTTGCCCTCTTTCTGCTCCTCTGCACTGAAGATCCCCATGAGTGTCCTGTGAATTGTTTAATTAATGAACCTCCTGCTAAAAGATACACTTATTTATATTCCATAATTCTGTGTAAAATGTGTCTCTAAGAATCAGGGACAGCTTAACATGTCCTTTGGCATCAAGAGTTGGGAAGGCAAGTTTGGTGCTGTATTAACTTTCGGGGAACCCAGATTTCTGATATCTGGTAAAATGGTGCTGGGTGCTGAACTATGAGGAGGTAGGGAACCAGAATCTTAGTGGGAGAGGAATTGGATTTGAGCATAGTACAAGTTTGGACCAATGGAATAATGATGGTTGAGGCCAGGGGAGTGGGGCTAACAAAATTTTACCTATTTTTAATTATCAACAGAATTCACTGTAAATTAAAAAAAATGTATATTTTACCAGTAACTTATAAAGCTATTACTAGAACCAAAACAATTTCCCTGGAAATGTATAATATACTGACTTTTTTAGTATTTTTAAAATTTGCAGCTGGACTTGCATTTCATGCATCTAATAATTTGCTCGTTCATCATAATGCTTTGCGCTATTTTTTTTATTGTGGTAAAGTACCTATTACAAAAAAATTGCCGTCTTAAACATTTTAAGTGTACAGCTCAGTGGCATTAAGTGTGTCACACTGTTTTGCAATCATCAACTATACATCTCGAGAACTCTTTTCATCTTGCAAAACTGAAACTCCGTACCCATTAAATAACAATTCCCCATTTCTCCCTATCACTAGCCTCTGGCAATGACTATTCTATTTTCTGTCTTTATGGATATTGCTCTTCTGGGTATCTCATATAAGTGGAATCATTCAATATTTGTACTTTGCTCTCTGGAGTATATTAGTCACATAATGTACTCAAGATTCATCTATGTTGTAGCCATGTGTCAGAATTCCTTCCTTTCTAAGGCTGAATAATATTTCATTGTATGTACATACTACATATACATACCACATATGATAAATCTATTTTTAATTTTTTTGGGAAACTATGTACAGATGAACTCATAGCTGATGCACTGTTTTACATTCCCAACAGCAAGGCACAAGGGTTGAATTTCTCTACATCCCTGCTAATGCTTGTTATTTTCTGTTTTTGGTTTTACTTTTTAATATAATAGCCATCCTAATGGGTATAAAGTGGTATCTCATTGAATACTGATTTTTACTGATTGGTATAACTTTGGAGAAATGTCTATTCAAGTCCTTTGCCCATTTCTTAATAAGGTTGTTTTTGTTGTTGTTGTTGTAGTTGTTGAGTTGTAGGAGTTCTTGATATATTTTGGATATTAACCCCTTATCAGATATATAGTTTGCAAATATTGTCTCCCATTCCGTGGTTTGATTTTTCACTCTGTTGATTTGATGCAACAGAAGTTTTTAATTCTGATGTACTCCAATTAAACTATTTTTCTTTTGTTTCCTGTACTTTGGATGTCATATCCAAGAAATCATTGCCAAATCTAATGTCATGAAGCATTCACTAATGTTTTCTAAGAGATTTATAGTTTTAGCTCTTAAATTTAGGTCTGTGATCCATTGCAAGTTAATTTTTGTGTATTATGTAAAGTAAGGTTCCAACTGCACTGTGGATATCCAATTTTCCCAGCACCATCTGTTGAAAAGACTGTCCTTTCCCCATTGAATGGTCTTTGCACCCTTGTTGAAATCATTTGACCTATACGCAAAGGTTTATTTCTGATCTCTTTATTCCATTGGTCTATATGTTTTGCCTTCTTTTTTAAAAATATTTTTTAGGCTTTACATTTCAAAATCAACCTTTTTTAGTATGGCATGCAGGAATAAATTCTGTGAGGAATATTGTTAATCACACTATTCTGACCAGGAATCCCTGAGAACTTTTGTGATGTAGGCCAAGTGACTAGGGTAGAGATCAGAAAACTTTTTCTCTAAAGGGTCAGTTTACTCAAGGTCTACTGATTTAAATGTTATCTCATCCAAAAACGCCTTCACGGCAACATCCAAGCTGATGTTTGACCAAGTATATGGTTACTGTGGCCCAGCCAAGTTGTCACATAAAATTACCATCTTCACCCCTTGTCAACATGGCACCCATATACATCTCCTTAATCCATACTTAATTTCCAAATAAAGACATTAGCAATGTCATACTTCTGCCTAACATGATACAACTATCTAGCATAAAATGAAAAACTCACTCACCCCTTCCCTAGAAGAGAAGAGAATGCAAAGTCTTTGGGTGATGTTCATTATTTTCCTTGATATCCTGCAAATGAAATATAAAGTTAACAATACCTAAATACCATGATATTAAGTTACTATGTCTTACGTTATATGATAAGGAGATAAGAGAGGGAAGAAAATAAAGATATATATGAACATACAACCACACAAACCTATCCATAACACAATAAGGAAAAACACTCATCACTATTACAGTGTTCCTTCCTGTAACTATCACATGGTTGTAGCTGGTGTTTATAACTTCTTCCACTACCCATCCTGTATCCCCTCTGCCTTCAGCAAGCACCTCAGTTGGTTGTGATTGACCTGGTGGGGTGACCAAAACTTCATTCCTGAAGGGTCTGGGCCATTAGTAGTCTTGCCTGGTTGTTTCAGTTTTCCACTGGCTTTAATTACAGGGTATAGTAATGCTATGAAATGCCCTAAGAGATCTCCTATATTTCAGACATACTCTTTACTACCTCTATTGTGGAGTAGTAGTCCAATTTCCTATTGGTAATTAGGATCAATCACTGCAGGCAGCACAGTAGCTCCCTTATTTGTTGATTCAGAGACGTGAGGAGCCCAAAGTAGCTGAGTGGCGGTCTCAACTTTCAGTTCAGTGGAATCATTGTTGGGTCTTTTGTTTGAAGTATCCTTCCCTTTGGAACTAAGATCACTTCTGGTAGAGCATAAGCCACAGGGACAGGAAGTAAAAATTTTGCTAGAGGGTCACTAGGGTTAGTAGTGAATGGTGCGACTCTCATTTCTACCCTTTGATTCCTGGACCTGTGAATCCTGGCTATCAGAGAAACTGCACCATATAATGAATGCTGATTCATATCATACAGCCTCCTGAGAACCTTGCCGCAGTTCTACAAGGTATTGCCCCTAGCTGGCACTGCATTTGAGTTTTCAAAAGCCATTCCACCCTTCTATCAAGCCAGCTGCTTTAGGATGGTGGGGAACGTGGTAAGAAGAGTGAATTCCATGAACATGGGTCCATTGCTGCACTTCATTTGCTGTTGTAGGGGAGGAAAATGTTTTCCTTGACCTTCTCAAGGTTCCTGGCTGGGTCGCACAATTAAACTTATAAAGACAGATTAACAGAAGAAAAGAGTGCAAATTTATTTAATGTAAGTTTTATGTGACACAGGAGCCTTAATAAAGAATGAAGACTCAAAGAAACAGTTAGACCTGAGGATATTTATGCTAGGTTTATTTAAGAGTGGGAAGGCATGGAACAGAATGAGAGGTTAAGGAGTATGAGGTAATTGTAGTACACTGAGGGAAATTTAGAAAGGCTTAGTTGTTTGGATTTTTCTCGGCGTCCCTTTGTCTTTGGAGATAAGGATGGTCCATTCCTCCAGATATAGGGAGGACATCTCTCACACGAGGGTTTATGGCCTGTTTCAGGGAAGAATGGTGAGGTACAGGCAAGGTAAGAGTGACCTTCCTGCTTCTGTCATATTCTCAAACTTCTTCAGATTAAAATATTTAATATGCCAAGGTGCCATATTTGGGGGTAGCATGTCCTGAACACCATCACTTTGAAGTGAGTTCCTTAATCCGAAACAATGCTGTGTAGAATACCAGGATGATGGATATGGCATTCCGTAAGTCCATGGATGGTAGTTTTGGCAGAAGCATTGCAAACTGAGAAGGCAAATCCATATCCAGAGTAAATGTCTATTCCAGTAAGGACAAAATGCTTCCCCTTCCATGATGGAAGCAGTCCAATGTAATCAACCTGACACCAGGTACCTGACTGATAACCCTGGGAATGGTGCCATATCAGGGACTCAGTGTTGATTTCTGCTGCTGGCAGATTGGGCTCTTAGCAGTGGCTGTAGCCAGGTTAGCCTTGGTGAGTGGAAGCCCATGTTGCTGAGCCCATGTATAATCTCCATCCCTGCCACCATGGCCTCATTGTTCATGAGTCTGTTGGGCAATGACCGTGTTGGCTGGGGAAAGGGACTGACTGGTATCCACAGAATGAGTCATACTGTCCACTTGATTATTAAAGATTATCATGCGTCTGGCCATTTCTTCTAAGCAAAGTGAACAACTAGGTGCACTGCTGGAAGTTCTGCCCACTGGAAGGATTTCCTTTTACCACTGTCCTTCAGGAATATCCCAGAAAGAGACCATCATCCTGAAGCTGTCTACTTTCAGGTGGTGTCTGCATATCATGCAGGCCTGAGTTTTCTCTTCCTCTGTTATATGATCATAGGGAACTTCCATGAGGCCATATAATCAGCCAATCTCATTTTAACCATTAATTTTTTTTTTTTTTTTTTTTTTTTTTTTTTTTTTTAAAGGTTTTATTTATTTTTCCCCCAAAGCCCCAGTACATAGTTGTCTGCCATAGCTGCACATCCTTCCAGTTGCTGTATGTGGGACTCGGCCTCAGCATGGCCGGAGGAGCGGTGCCTCGGTGCGCACCCGGGATCCGAACCCGGGCCGCCGGCAGCGGAGAGCACGCACTTAACCGCTAAGCCACGGGGCCGGCCCTTAACCATTAATTTGAGAAAAGTTTTTCGAGGGTATCATATCCATGGTCACCCAGAACCTTGCTTCTTGTAAGTATGTGATTAGGGGTATCCAAAGGTGATATTTTGCATATCTCCATTGCTACATCATACCATGGACAATCCATGCTCTCTTTACTACTGGATATAGACTTATTAATGCCTTTAAATCTAATCAGATTAAAGAACCAATTGCAGAAACCCTAGAACCAAGTCAGAAAACTCATCCTTAAGATTCTGTTCCTTTAGAACCACTCTCAGTACTAAAATCTGTATTAGAGTTCTCCTGAGAAATAGAACCAATAGAATGTGTATATAGGGTTGGTCTCTCTCTATCTCTCTTTTGAGAGAGAGAAAGATTGAGATTTATTTTAAAGAATTGACTCATGTTATTGTGGAGGATGGCAAGTCCAAAATCTACAGGGTAGGCTGGCAGGCTGGAGACCCAGGAAAGTGTTGATGTTGCACCTTGATTCCCAAGGCCGTCTGCCGGCAGAATTCCATCTTCCTTAGGGGGACCTCAGTCTGTTTTCTTTTAAGACCTTCAATTGATTGAATGAGGCTCACCTACATTGTGGAGAATAATCGACTTTACGCTAAGTCTACTGATTGAAATGTTAATCCCATCTAAAAAATATCTTCACAGCAACATACAAATTAGTTTTTGACCAAATATATGGGTACTTTGGCCCTGTCAATTTGACACAAAAAATTATCATCACATCCAGATAGTAAATATTTGTGTGTTTATGGAGCATATGGTTTCTGCTGTATAGGGGAGGAAAACGTTTTCCTCAACCCTCTCAGGGTCCCTGACTGGGTCAGAAAATTAAACTGACAAAGGCAGGCAAGTATATTTGATAAGTTTTATGTGACACAGGAGCCTTCATTTCTAAGGAAATGAACATCTGAAGAAAGAGTTAGACCTGATTGTTTTTATGCTAGGTTTGATGAGGTGGGCAGTCATGTAGAAATATGATAGGTCAGAGAGTATGAGGTTAGTGTAGTAAACTGGGGGAAATTTAACAAGGCCTGTTTGTTCAGATTTTCTTGGATTCCCTGTGTCTTTGGAAATAAGGATGCTCCTTCCTTCCAGGTATAGGGAGGGCACCTCTCACAAGAGTTTTTTTATGACCTATTTCGGAGGAGAAGGGTGGAGAGAAGATCAAAGTGACCTTCCTGCTTCTGCTATTTTCTCAAACTCCTTCAGCTTAAAATATTCAATATGCCAAGGTGCCATATTTTGGAGTAGTGTGTCCTGAATCCTATCAGTTTTAACTACTCAACTGTGTAGTGGTAGCCATTGATAATATGTAAACAAATGGGCATGGCTGTTGTGAGATAATAGAAAATATGTTGGTCTTTGCTCCCAGTTCCTGGCACTGAGCTCCTAAAACCCCTGTAATTTCCTAAGTGGTAAGAACGTTAGGAGCATCTCTTGCTCTAATATTTGGTCTTTTACCCCTGTCCCTGACACAGGGCTCCTAAAAGCTTAGTAAATTCCTAAGTGATAAAAGCACTAGGAAGAACTCAGAGTGGGCTGGTCACCAGAAAGACCAAGCCATGATTAGAAGCTTGGATTTTCCAGCGACCCTTCCTCACCCCCCGAGAGGGGAGAGGGGCTGGAAATGGACTTAATAATTGATCATGCCTAGGTGAGGAAGCCTCCATAAAAATCCCAAATGTATGGGATTTGGAGAGCTTCCAGGTTGGTGAACTCATCCAAGTACTGGGAGGGTGGTACACCCCAACTCCACAGGGACAGAAGTTCCAGTGATTGGAACCCTCTCAGAACTTACAGTAGGTATCTCTTCATCTGGCTGTTCATTTGTATTCTTTATGACATCCTTTAATAAAGTGATAAATGTAAGTAAATATTTCCCTGAGTTCTGTGATCCGCTCTAGCAAATTAAGAGAACCCAGAGGAGAAAGAAGTCACAGGAACCCCCAATTTGTAGCCAAGTTAAACAGAAGTTTTGGGTAATATGGGGATCTACTACTCGTGATTGGCATCTGAAGTGGGGGGCAGTTTCGTGTGACTGAGACCTCCAGCTATGGGATCTGACATTATAACCAGGTAGATAGTATCAGAGTTGAGTTAAATATGAGGACACCCAGCTGGTGTCTTGGAGAATTGCTTGGTGTGGAGAACCCCACACACACACATTTGGTAACAGAAGTATCAGAAATGAAGTATTCTGTGTGAGTGTGAGACTAAAGGAGAAACACATAAGAGGTGGAGAACTGGATTTTTCTCTACTCAGGAGGGAAAGACTGGGTTTTTCTATTCAGCTATGTTCTAATTACACTTTATTATAGACACGGAAATTTGAATTTCATATAATTTTCATGTCACAAAATAGTCTTTCTTTTGATTCCCTGCCTACCATTTGAAAAATGTACAGGCAGTAGATGGGATTTTGCTGACCATCTAGGGTGTTCTTGTCTAAAGCTTGGACACAGTGAGAATGTGCAACAGTGGTGGATAAAAGAGTGTCTTTTTTGTTTGAGCATTCTCAAGAAGAGTAAGCACTCTCTTTCCTCACTCAACCTCTTCCAGAGCTGGTCCTGGGATTTTCCAAGGCTGCCATTAGGAGAATCTTCCTCCTGCTGTTCCCCCAGATTGGGGGAAGGAGCCTACAGCCAAGATTTCTCTCTCCTGGTCAGCTTTCTTGTGAATGAATGAATTATGCAGGTAATGAAAGGTTGCCACCCAGTGCCTTGAGCTAGGAGCCGGTCTGGGCAGTTTTTGGACTTCCTTGCTGAAGGTGTGTGTGTCCTGTTTTGTCTTTTCACCCAGCTTTCTTCTTGGGCTTTAGGTTGATATATATGGATTTGTGCAAACCCTTTGTGGAATTAAAATGATAATTACCGTTGGTAGACTGTCATTACAGCATAGGGTAGTGGTTAAGAGCAGGGACATGGGAACCAGAGTGCTGAGTTGGAATCTGGATTCAGATACTTGTGAGCTGTGTGACTTTCAGTGTGGTTCTTCATCTCTCTGGGCCTCAGTTTTCTAATCTGTAAAAGGGATGGAGGTAGGAAATAAACTCATATGGTTGTTATTTGGACTAATGTTAAAGTGCCTGTAAAGTCACCTGCTGCATAGTAAGAACATGTATTTGTAAAATAAATAATAATAAAAATAGCTACTCACATACAACGCGAACTTTAAACCCTATAGTCTTTATAGTTTTTTTTGTGTGTGTGTGAGGAAGATTAGCCCTGAGCTAACATCCATTGCCAATCCTCCTCTTTTTACTGAGGAAGATTGGCCCTGGGCTAACATCTGTGCCCATCTTCCTCTGCTTTATAAGGGACGCTGCCACAACATGGCTTGATAAGTGGTGGGTAGGTCCACGCCCAGGATCCGAAGCTGTGAACGCTGGGCCGCCAAAGCAGAGCGCATGAACTTAATCACTACACTACTGGGCCGGCCCCTCGTCTTTATAGTTTTATTGCCTTAAGTTTCTGCTTCTGAATTTTTATTTTTGTTGTAAAAAGAACTTTAGTCTCTCTGTGGTACCATTTTCAATAGTGTTGTCTACATTCCACAAATTTTTAAGATATAAAATCATTTTACCTGTACTTCAAATTGTTTGCATTTTATTTTATGATTTTTCTTTTATATTTGTTTTAGTTTTGATATATTAGAACGAGATTTTCAAAAATGTTTTAGTGGATATAACTATTTTATTTTCATATTAGCAGAAATGCTTTTTATTTAAGACAAATATAATATTTTAAAGACTCTTCCCCAAAGCCAGAAAAGATAGACTGAGGATTGTCTAGTGGTCACAAACAATACTTTATAATATCTTGTTTCATATTTAACAATTAATGATTTTATATTTTGTTCTGTGATATAGTTATGTTTGTTTTATTTTAAAGATTTTATTTATTTAATTTTTTCCCCCCAAAGCCCCAGTAGATAGTTGTATGTCATAGCTGCACATCCTTCTAGTTGCTGTATGTGGGATTCGGCCTCAGGATGGACGGAGAAGTGGTGCCTCTATGCGCACCCGGGATCCGAACCCGGGCCACCAGCATTGCAGTGCGCGCACTTAACCACCAAGCCACAGGGCCGGCCCTGTTTGTTTTATTTTAAAGTGTTTTTTCACCTCCTCCAAAAGTCTTTTATCCAAGTAGCAGCACATCTTATTTTCATGTCTGGGTAGGACTTTTTATATTTGCCTCAAATTCAGGAAATACAAAACAATTTATATGACTCAAAACATCTCAATCTACCACTCACTTTCCTACAAGAATTTATTAATGTTTCATCAGTATTTCACAGTTTAACAAAAAACTCAATATAGAAATCTGCCTTCAAAACAAAATAAACTTTCTCTCTGCTCCTCCCTGCTCTCAAACTTTTTTGCTAAGATTGACCAAGTTACCTCACAAAATGTCAAGTCTGTGTATTTGAAGTTATCACTGTTTATTTGGATTGTTTCAAAAAGCAAGAAAATTCAAAATAAAGCTATTGGAATTTATGCAGATCTTGTCCAAGCAGCGGACTTTCTGGGGACCAGAATGTGTTTAAAATCCAAAGACCTCATAGTTAGAATCTAACATTTTCTTCTGGCTGTTTCTCAACATCTTCAGTATTTACCTGCGTGCTCCTCACTCTTTCTGATGGTGGGCTGGAGTTTGATAATGGCTGGAGGGTGGGCTCCAAAACCAGGGAGGAAGACTGGTGTTCTTTGTTCTTCACCTGCCAGGGGACTGCTAGGGCTAGAGTGGGGAGTCCACAGGCTGTGTTAAAAGCAGAAAGTAGGAAGGACCACCCAGGTAGAGAGAGCTGCAACAGGTGCAGAGTAGAGAGATCACAAAGACCAAATACGTCAGAATGACTCTGCATCCTTGCACTTTTTCTGTGAAGTTCCCTTTTCCTTATTGATTTCTATGAGTTCTTGATGTAATGGCTAGATATTAATTTACTAAGTATATTGCAAATGGGTTCTCCTGTCTCTTTTCTTTTTTTTTTTTTTTTAAAGATTTTATTTATTTATTTTTCCCCCAAAGCCCCAGTACATAGTTGTCTGTCATAGCTGCACATCCTTCTAGTTGCTGTATGTGGGATGCGGCCTCAGCATGGCTGGAGGAGTGGTGCCTCGGTGCGCACCCGGGATCCGAACCCGGGCCGCCGGCAGCGGAGAGCACGCACTTAACCGCTAAGCCACGGGGCTGGCCCCCCCTGTCTCTTTTCTTTTAACCTTATTTATTGTGTCCTTTTGCCAGACAAATTTCCTTGAACAACTTTTTCTGTACTATTTGCTTGTTTGCTTTTTATTTGGTACAGTTCATAAATCAAATGACATAAAATTAAAAAAAAAATTAGAATTAGAGAGATTTTTCAGTGGGACCTCTCCCTTCTACCCTTTTCCACCAGCCTTCTTGTCCTGTGTAGGTCACTATGTTAGGACATTTTTGTATATCCTTGCTTGATCTGTTTTTTTTCCCCTCTTAATTAACTTTTTTTTTTTTTTTTTTTTTTAAAGATTTTATTTATTTATTTTTTCCCCCAAAGCCCCAGTAGATAGTTGTGTGTCATAGCTGCACATCCTTCTAGTTGCTGTATGTGGGACGCGGCCTCAGCATGGCCGGAGAAGCAGCGCGCCGGTGGGAGCCCGGGATCCGAACTCGGGTCGCCAGCAGTGGAGCGCGCTCACTTAACCACCAAGCCACGGGGCCGGCCCCTTAATTAACTTTTTATTTCAGAAGTTTTATGTTTACATAATTATTTCAAAGAAAATACAGAGAGTTCCCCTATACCTCATACATATATTTCCATATTATCAACATCTTACATAAGTATGGTACATTTGTTACAAAATAATGAACCAATATTGGTACATTATTATTAACCGAAGTTCATACTTTATTCAGATGTCCTCAGTTTCTCCATAATGTTCTTTTTCTGTTCTAGGATCTCATCCAGGATAACACATTACATTTACTATTCCTGTCTCAAGGCTCTTCTTGGTTGTGACAAGACTCAGAAAGTTTCTCAGACTTCTTTGTTTTTGATGCCCTTGACAGTTTTGGGATTACTAGTCAGGAATTTTGTATAGAATGTCTCTCAATGGAGATTAAAAAAAAATTGATTTATAATGCACATATCATAAAGTCCACCTTTTTAAAATTGCACAATTCAGTGTTTTTTGGTATATTCACAATGTTTTACAATCATCCCAACCATCACCTATCTAATTTTAGAACATTTCATCATCCTGTACAGAAACCCCATAACCTTTAGCAGTCACTGCCCATTCACCCCTCCCCCATTCCCTGACAATCACTAATCAGCTTTCTGTCTCTATGGATTTTCCTATTTTGAACGTTTCATACAAATGGACTCATACAAAATGTGGCGTTTTGTGTTTGGATTCTTTCGTTTAGCATTCAGGGTTCATCTATTTTACAGCTTTTGTGTTTGGATTCTTTCGTTTAGCATTCAGGGTTCATCGATTTTATAGCTTTTGTGTTTGGATTCTTTTGTTTAGCATTCAGGGTTCATCTATTTTATAGCTTGAATTAATATTTCATTCCTTTTTATGATCAAATGATATTCCATTGTATGGATGTGCCATACCACATAATATTTTGTTTATTGACATTGGGATAGACATTTGGGATGCTTCCACTTTTTGACTATTATAATAAGACTGCTATGAAAATTCATGTACAACTTTTTGTATAGATGTACGTTTTCACTTCTTTTGGGTTATATACTTACCAGTAAAATTGTGGGTGATAGGGTAACTTTCTGGTTAAATTTTTAGGTACTCCCAAACTCTTTTCCAAAGTGGCTGCACTATTTTACATTCCTATCAGCGATGTGTGAGGGTTCCAATTTCTCCATATCCTCAATAACACTTGTTATGGTCTTTTTGTTTATAGCCCTCCTAGAGAGTGTGAAGTGGCATCTCATTGAGTTATTCATTTGCATTTCCCTAATGACTAATGATGTTGAGCATCTTTTCATGTGCTGATTGGCCATTTGTTTACCATTTTTTGGTTAATCCTCTATTCAAATCCTTTGCCTGTTAAAAAAAATTTTTTTTCTCTTTCTATTGTTGAATTGTGAGACTTCCTGTATTTGCTATATCATTTGCAACTATTTTCTACCATTCTGCTGGTTATCTTTTCATTTTCTTAATAGTGTCCTTTGAAGCAAAACTTTTTATGTAATTGTGATGAAGTCCAATTTATTTTTTTTTCAGTTGCTTGTGCATTAGGTGTCATACCTAAGAAATCATTGCATAAGTCAAAGTCACACAGATTTACACCTATCTTTTCTTCTAAGAAATTTATGTTTTAAACTCTTACATGTATGTCTTTGATCTACTATGAGATAATTTTTGTATGTGATGTGATATAGGAGTTCTGATCACTTTTTGCAGATTCTCCAGCTATAGTTGTATAGAGAATAGTTGTAATCCAGACTTGATATCCTTTAAACTCATATTCCTGAGCGTTTGACTCAGGGATAAGTCTAGACTTTGGAAAAAATGGAGTGGTTGGGAGACACATCAAGGTCTAGTGGCACAGTCCTTATAGCAAAGTTTACTGGTGAAGTCTCCTTTTCTGTATATTTACTTCCCAACTGCAGGATATGCTCAATCAGGCTTATAAGCTAATAAAAATTATCCTCCTTAAGTAGATGAGTGAGCCAAAATGGTAGCTCTCTTTAGATTGTCTGTAGGGTGCAGGGAGCCCATTGTGCCTTCTCTGGCATCCAAAGCCAGCTTCTTAATGCAGTAGAGCAGCCAGGAAATTATGAGGAGAGTAGTCGGAGTTGTCAAAAAGAGCAGGCTAGAAAAGGTGGAAGATGGGTCAAGAAACTAGACAATCAAGTACATTAGAGTTGAAAACTAAGTATAACTTTGTTTTATCTTAATATTTATTTTTAAATTCTAAAAGCAATTAATGATCACTGCAAAAAGTATAAACATGGTAAAAAGTAAAAAACAAAACCAAAATAAAATACCCAAATTGTCACAACCCAGAGGAACCTAGAGAGATGACTACTGAACATAATACGTGTGATATCTTGCAACAGGAAAAGGATATTAGACAAAAAATGAGGAAATCTGAATAAGGTATGGACTTTAGTTAACAATAAAAAATATATACCCAATTTGCACTCCCCTGGGAAGGACCTTTTCCAGGTGGAAGTACCACAGTAATATTTGGTGCAGTTCTAAGAGCCAACACTTCTATAGAGCGTTTAGTCTGTATCAGACCCTATTCTAAATATGTATATTAACTCATTTAATTGTCAAATCATCATATAAGATAAGTACAATTCCCCTGTATTATACAGATTTGGAAAATAAGGCAGGGAAAGTTAGATAACTTGCCCAAGCTAACACTGCTGTCAAGCGTCAAAGCTAGACTTTGAATCAAATGAGTCTGAGTTCAAAGGCATGGTTTTCATCACTAGACTATAATGGTGTATGGTCTTTCATACTTTTTTCAATATGCATGTGAACATCTATTTACATAACATATCCACATATAGTTAATCATTATATTTTGCTATGCACTCGCATGATTAGAGTTGACTTTCTATGTATAGGGGGTTAACTCAGAATAGTCAATATGCCAGAGTGGCATATTTTGAGGTGGCGTGTTCTGAACTCCTTCGTATGTTACTTCACATGAATATGTAAAATTGAACTATTATAAATTGTAATTTTTGTAGGTCAAAAACCTGTTAGATATTGATAATTTCACATGGTTCAGTCTAATACTTCTTTCTTTATGTCAGGCATATTGTATTTTATTGTTTATATATACATTTATTTAGATTATCTATCTTCCATGATGCACATTACATAGTTTCAAATATTTTATTATAGAAGTGTGCATTAACATGTCTCTTTACAGTTGTTTGAATATAAGATCATTGGGAACACTAGCTTAGGGAGATGGGGGGTGGATTTTAGCCATTTAGTCACCAGTAGTCCACCTTTACCCTCAGTTCTTTGATATGGACAATTGAGAAAAGGACAAAGCTATGCAAAACACTATGCAAATACAGCTTCAGGATTATTTCTTTAGCTTCCACTTCTCAGCATTGTCGTTTTCCATGCTACTATTATGTAGAAATTTTGGAGTTACTAAAGTGTCCATTATATCTGTAGACACAGTATCATTAGAAAAAAAAATCATGTATCTGTTTATTAGTGTTGCATGAAAGCGCTATCTCCCCCACTTCGGATATCATTGATTATTGGTTAAAGTTTAAATGTAGCCAAGTAAAGGCTCTTGTTTTATGTAGGGATCCAAGTTCACTTTTTGTTTTACAAGAAATGAATAGCCAATTTTCACAATTTAATGATCTATCCATTCTGTACTGGAGAGTTTAATTACTTTATAATTGGTTTGGCATAATTTACAAAAAAAATTGCAGAAATTAGAAAAAGGGTAAAAAAATCCCACCAAATTTGAACAATACAACATCTTCCTAGAGTTGTATTTTCTTCTAGACAGGGCTTCAGGTATCTAGCATATTTACATTGACTGTGGTTGTGCATCAACTTAACTTTTCCAAACCAGCATTTTTGGTACAGCATATAGGAAGACATGAGGGTGATTGTAAATCAGGATTGCTTGGCTAGTGGTGCCTGCAAAGATTTGTTGGGGAACTAAGTATTATTTCCTGAACATTTTACACATATTTCAAAATAGGGAGATGTTGCCATTAACCTCAAGATAGCCGTGGTCCCGAGATTCCCCCTCTCAAGGCACCACCACCTTGGCCGCTTGGAATCCAGTAGACACCATCCCCTAGTTCTTCGAGTCTGAAAGGGCGCTGGCGCCCCCGCATTGCGGCAGGATCTCAGCTCTGCGGCAAATGGACGCGCATGCGCGGCCCACGACTGAGGGTCGTGTTGTTGCGCATGCGTGGGCGGAGCTGGTGCGGTTAGTTGACGCTGCCGCTGGGAGTCTGGCGCAGATTCCAGCGGCCGCCGGAGATGCCTGACGCTGTGTTCTGAGGAGCGGCCAGCGTCGCGATGGAGCGGGCCAGGTCAGTCGTGCGGGTGTCTTACCTCAGAGACAGCATGGGGGACAGTCGTTTTTGTTTGTTTGATATTCCAAGTGTGCAGAACCTGGAGTATTGTTGTATATATTGGGAATCTGGGCCCCAAAAGTTCTTTGTTCGGTAGCACTGGATGGGACACCTTCGGAGGCTTGAGGCTTGGCTGTCCCTTCCCGGACAGTGTCCTTCCCACTTCGTGTCGCGTCTTGGCCCATCTGCGCTATCCTGTTCAATCCCAATAGATCTTTTCTGGAGTGGCCCTTTGTCCTTGAGCTGTGAGGCCGTGACCGCAGGTACAGAGGGTACATTGCGTTGGCTGTGGTGCGTAGGACGGGGAAAGGTACGACGGCGAGGGGTCAATGGGGGGTGTGCACAGAGGTGTGGAGGCGATGACAGGGTGGGGCGTCTATGGTTTTGGTGACGATGCTGTCTGCAGGAGTGCCTACTATGGTGGCAAGGAGTGGGGTACGCGTGGGCATCCATGGTGGCGGTGACGGTGTGTGTGGCCGCCATGGCGGTGGTGGGAGGGGTGGAGGATGGGATGTTCACAGCAGCGATAGTAGAGGGGGTGGCCGCGGTGTCCATGCCAGTGGTTTGGGGTCAGAGGGGTGGTCACCATGGCGATGATGCAGAGGAGTGGTGGGACCGCGGTGGCCATGGTGCGAGATGGCAGCGGGATGGCCATGGAGGCGGTGGTAGGGGAGGGGCAGTGGGGTGGTCACCATGGCGGCGATACAGAGGGGGCGGCGGGGTGACCATCGTGGCGTTGATACAGAGGGGGCGGCGGGGTGACGATCGTGGTGTTGATACAGAGGGGGCGGCGGTGGTGTGTGGGAGGGTCTCAGTGGAGTGACTGCCGTAGCAGTGGAGGGGTAGGGGCAAAGGGAAGGGGTCTGAGGTTGCGGCATATGGAGGGGGCGTCATGTGGTCTACGGCCGTTGGTTTGAAGGGAGAACATTCAATATTCTGAGACCTGTGGTGGTCTTAGAGTTTGCGTATTCGGGGGAACCTGCTGCCCCACCACTCAGGTGATGGGATGGCTGCAGAAATGTTCATGTCTTTATATATTTTACTTATTTATAATCCTTGGCTTTTGTGCTTTCGGTGTAAGATGAGGGACATGGTGTGCAGAGCTTGCTTTACGCATCTCGTGAGAGACTTGCCAGGTTCTGGAATGCGACACCACAGGGATTTCTCTCTCGCATTGGTTTTCCCTGCGTTCTGAATATGGTTCTCGAAGGCAGGCGGTTCTCAAATAGGAGCTCGAGCGCACAGAAGTCCTGTGTGGCGTCACGGCCATTGTGCGGTTCCCAAAGATGGCTGCCACTGCAGATGCACTAATGTGCGCGTGCGCCACAGCATGGGGGCGGTCGCCCCCTCTGCCCAGTGCGGCAGTGGGGGATGGGCAGTTGCTGCCTCTTCTGCCAGGCAGGAATTTCAGCTGCACCCTCCCCAGAGCGCAGTGTTGAGGGGAGGAGGCGGGCCTGAGTGGGCGGTTATCCCTCCTCAAAGCGCCGCAGCTTGGAAGCGGGCGGGGTGCTCAAGCGCAGCAGAGATGACGTCACCTCCGCCCCGCAGTGGAGAGGGCAGCAGGAGAGGGAGTTTGCGCATCCTCCTGGCGGGGTTGGCAGCCACCTGCTTCACCTGTCTGCTGCAGTTGCTCTTTCTCTGCTGTGATGTAGTGGGGGGAGGGAGGAAGAAGGGCACAGGTTTGCTCAGCCTCTGCCTTGTGGCGGCCCCCACTGTGTGGGAACACAGTCCCGCAGTGGAGGGGGGAGGGCAATGCTGCCAGGGACTTTACAGGGGGCGATTTGTACCTTCTAAGCCTGCTTGGAATGATGGTCACGCTGCCCCCCTTCTTTTCTGTTGCACTGTAGAGGAGAGTTGTGGGGCCTTGGAGGCCAAGAAGGGCAAGGCTTTCCCAAGATCCATCGTGCTACTTAAGGCAGCCTTCACCACTGGTACAGATTTTAAATGTTTTCTGACTGTTCTTCTAGAAAGGCCTACCTTTTCCTTTTTGCAGATTCTCGCTAAGATGTTTTGTGAACAGTCTAATGGTTCTCCATATTCAAAGTGCATTCGTTAACCCTTAAGACAACTCCCGTTCTTAAAAACTTTGATTTCCACTTTTCAGATTTGATAATTCCGTAAGTGCATCACCTTTGAGAGTTTGTCATATTTCTTAATCTCTGGATATTCCATTTGTGATGCTGTCTTGAGAGATGATTTCCTTAAATCGGGGGAAGAGGGCTCCTGGGAGCTGAGAGCTGTAGACTGTGTTTGCTCAAGGAGAAGAGAGGAGAGAATCAGAAAAGTAGTATGCTACAGGGCTGTGGGTGTCATGCACTTAAGGAATTCTTGCCCTTAGTCGAATTTTTAAAATAATGCTTTTGATCTATCATTTTTGAAGTTGGAGCTCCTATGAAAATTTGGTAAGAAAAGTAATTAACGAAGTAACTATTCCTGTATTCTATATTCCAGTTTTTTTCCCCAACATCTTTAAGGAATTTGTTTTCCTTTGCAGGATTTTGATGTGCTTGCCTTTTTTCTTTATTTTTTTTAGTAGCCCATATAATATTTAATAACACTTCTTAATGTAGTTAAACATACATATTTAAAGTCTCAGATTGAATGAAGTAAAACGTTATTTTAGAAAGAATGCTGCTTCTTACTCTCACATTTCATGAAACACTTAGACTCTTCATGCGCACCTTTAGGATGAATAAGTTATCCATTATTAAAGTCACATTTTGAGTCATCTAACAGTTTTACAAAACACATTCTCCTCACTGCTATTGAAGTCCTTTGAGATGGAGAACTTTTGAATCCATATATGATGGGTCACCGGAAATTGTATTCTAACCTGTAAGTACCCGTTCACCTATCACTTGGACAATCCATCATTTCATTCATCCTGTAATTACAATTATGATAATTATATTGATATAATTTATTATATATTCTCTCCAAAACTTAACTGCTATCTGTACTGCCTTTTTAAGTTGGTTACAGTGACATCAAACATTTGAAATTGTGGGATTATACCCCCAGAAATAATGGCTAAATTACTAGTATCTTTGCTTCCTTTTATTTTAACAGTTTCATCAGTTGATTTCTCTAAGCAACACAAACTAGCAGTGATTGAAATGATTTAAGGATGATTTATCTTCTTTTAAAAAATACTTTGTTGTTTAGGAAAAAGATGTTTGAGAGTGCATGCCATGATATGAGAGATTATAGGCTCAAAGGTAAAGCCATTCCTTTTTTTTCCAAGAGATATTTAGAAGATAGCTCACTTTATTATATCCATGCATATGCGGTATGTTAATTATGAATTTAAAAATTATAATAAAGGCTTTCTTCTGTATTTTCATTCATCATACCCAGTGTGTCTGTGCTGAGTTGGAATGTAATTAAGGAAAACAAACCCCAGAAGCTTGGAAAGCTTTGTTCTGGAATTATTTCTTTTCGAGTAGTTTGAAAAATAGCAGGAGTCTGGAACATTGTGATACTTAGGATTTGCACATTTTTCCTGCTTGTACGAAGATATTGCTTCAGATGAATATTTTGGTTTAACTTCTGATCATTTCGCTCATTGCAAGATGAGTGTGTGTTATCCTTGTGCGCCATTTTGTAGTCTTTCACTCAGGTTCAGGATCTCAATATGGCGGATCCTCCTGGAAAGACCTTTGAAGTTTCAAGGTCTCTGTTCTGCCCAGTAAATATTTGGCTTAGTACCACGGCTTTTTAAAAATAGTGGGGGAGTGTGAGCCCTTCCTGTAATTTAGACCATGGAAGCGTAGTTGAGGGACTGTTGTATTGCTGTCTAAGGCAAGGTGCTATCTGGTTTTGGCTTTATTCAGTTTATTTTGTATTATCTTGGTTTCCCCAGTGTATCTTTCCAATGTTTCATTGCTGAAATATTTTCCCCGTATATGATAATGCTGCATCTTAATTCCTCTCTTTCCTTCTTCCTTTGCTTAATGTGCTTAGATTTGTTTTTAACAGATGTCACATTTAAGATGTAAGGCCTCTAAATTAACCTCTAAACTTTGACACTGCGCCCTGCTACTTAGCTATTTTTAGGAAGAATCCTTGAAGTAAGCAGGGTATGTGTGCTGCCTCCACGTGACAGGACAGTGAGGTTTTTGATCTTCTTTCTTCAGTATACATTAGAACTTTATTGCTGGTCCTGTCTGTCTCTTCCACTTTTTGTGTCCCAGAGCTAGAAAGCTTGAGAAAGAGTTGTTGATGGTTAAGGCATCCTCCTTCACTAATAAAGGTTGGGCATGGAAATTATTTGTCTCCCGGTTCCTGAATTCTGGCTGGCCTAGAATTCTCTTTTGTATTCCACAGGTTTTGTTTTGGAGGCACTGATTTTCTTGTTTGTGGGAAGATCTGCAGACTGGGGTTGCCACATATTATCTTTTTCATTTTTTATTTTTCATTCTTGAGATCTTAGTAGTTGAATTTTTAAGGTTTTTTGGTGAAGGTGTAAGGCATATTAAATATTTGATAGACTGTTAGGCAATTAGGGAAAACATTGTGTGATCTCATCACTTTTTGCCTTTCAGTGTATTTCCAAATTAGTACTATTTTTTAATAAAAGTGATTTTGGAGCAAAAAATTAACCTGTACGTATACCGACGTTTTTTTCCCTTAAATGCTTAATTTTCTGAAATATTGGTTTCTGGTTTGGGAAAGCAATTAGGAAGATTATAAATGCATGTGTGTGTTATGTAGAACAAACTTCAGTATTTTCGAAATAAAGCTGCTCATAAATGATTTCGCATGTAGCTTTAAAAAAGATTTAGGAAATTGAATAGCCTTGCACGCTGGTTCTTTTTTCAGTTGAACTCAGACCTTTTCGTACTGAGCAACTGCTATGAAGGGGTAAAGGAACTGAAGATTTTTTTTTTTGTAATGAGGGGTTCTCAATTGCGCTATTAATCATAATCAGTGGGCTATGACATGGAGGCCCATGATAGTTCCTTTTATTGTATTAATAAAATGTTTTATTAATATATTTGTGAAATCACCATGTGGTTTCATGAATCATTACTTCATTCCTTTTTATGAGTGAATGACATTCCATTGTATGGATATACCATACCATATTGTATTTTATCATTCATCAGTTGTACTTTGGGTTGTTCCCACTTTTTGCTTACTACGATTAATGCCGCTAGGTACATTCACGCTCAAGTTTATGTGTTTTTATTTCACTCCATAAGGAGTGGAATCACTACATCAGATGATAACTACATGGTTTAACATTTTTAGGAAATGTTGGAGGCTGTAGCATTTCATATTCCCACTAGCAGTGTATCCACATCCTCCTGTAGTCCTGTGGTATGAGCTGGTATGTGTTTGTGGTTTTGATTTGCATTTCCCTAAAGACTGTAATGATATTGATCATCTTTTCTTGTGCTGATGGAAATTTGTATGTCTTTGGAAAGCAGCCTGTTCAAATCCTTTACTCATTTTTACATTGAATTTTGTCATTTTATTATTAAGTTGTAAGAGTTCTTTACATATTCTGGATACTAGACTTTCATCAGCTATGTGATTTGCAAATATTCTATTCTATTTTGTTGTTTTTTTCACTTTAATATAGTGTCCTTTGAAGCAAAGACTTTTTTTTACTTTTGATGAAATAGAATTTATGGATTGATCTCTCTTGAGGTACTTCAGGTGTCACTTCTAAGAAACTGTCACTAATCAAAGGTCAAGGAGATTAGCAAAGTATACACTTTCATCATTTAAAAATCTGATATGTACATAATGATTTTTTAAATGATCTTTTCTATTGCTTGATTAGAACATTAAAGTTTTGAAAGCAATAAAAACAGCTTGGGGTTGTTGGTAATCTATTTGGGTTACTTTGCATAATCTAACATGAATTTTAAAATAGCTAGGGTTCAGAGAATTAGCTTTTGGGATATGCCTTTTGAATTCTGACTTTGAAATAGTACGTTGCATGACTTTTGTAAAATGTTTTTCCTTCTGTCCTTTTCTGATTTAGCATTTTTTAATTTCAGTTTTATGAGTAGTTCCTGTAGTTTCTAACATGGGTGACCCAAGTTGGAGATTTCATGCTCATATCCCTTGAGCAGCCATTTTGTGAGCTGCTTTGCAGATCATAATATGGCAGAAGCTATGTTTTTATTTTTAATTTTTTTGTTTAAGCATCACTTTTGTTTCCTGTTTTGAAAATCCTAAGCAAGCAGCATTTGTGCAGGAGGTTGCTTAAGTAGACATTTTGTAATTTACAGTTAATACTTTATTCTACCATACAAAAGGATCTATCTATTCTAAATATATTTTTCAAACCATTTTTGGAATCAACATTGCTATTTTTGGGGGTATGTAGTTACGGGTAGTATGTTTGTGTATATAAATCTCTCTGTAAGTCTATAGTTTTATACCTGTATATGTGAAAGTAAGTAGAAATTAAATATATTATTTATTTTTGATTAATTGTCTGATCTTTTTCTCCAGGTTTTGTTCTTTTTTTTTTTTTTTTTTTTTTTGCTGAGGAAAATTTGTCCTGAACTAACATCTGTGCCAATCTTCCTCTGTTTTGTATGTGGATTGCTGCCACAGCGAGGCTGCCTACGAGTGGTGTAGGTCCATGCTTAGAACCGAACCTGGGCCATGTGAACTTAATCACTAGGTCATGGGGCTGGCCCACTTCCCAGGTTTTCTGATGTTAAGGGACGTCTAAAGGTAGAAAGTAGTTTTAGGATAGATCCTGACTATTGGAGGAGAAAGACCTAATATTTTAATTTTACCTTTTTTCCCCCTAGTTTTACTGAGATATAATTAACATACATTACTGTATCTTGTTGTAATTAGATTATGAGCACTTTAAAGACTCCAATCATGTTAAAAATAGCTCTTGAAATAACCTTTAAATAAATGGCTACTTCATGAATTGATTAAGTCTGTCAAACAAATCCCTCTTTTTGCTTCAGGGACCGCTTACACCTGAGACGGACTACGGAACAGCACGTACCAGAGGTGGAAGTGCAAGTCAAACGTAGAAGGACAGCCTCACTGAGCAACCAAGAGTGAGTACAGTCTGGGTTGAAAATCAGTTTAACTCAGTCCTTTTTCAAATTGGAACAAAGTATCATCCAATGAGAGGATTGAAATAAATTTAATTAATGACAGATGCATATGAATGTGATACAGAAGATGTAGCAAAAAAGCAATGAAATCATCCCTAACCATGTAGTCCTAACGTAACTGAACTTCTGTTAAAATTTTAGTGAACTGTATTTCCTTTTTTGCCATACATGTGTTAGGTGTGTTTTATCTTTAGAAAATTCTACATCCTTCAACATATTTATATTTAAAATTGTTTCTGGTTTATTTTTTATGTTGTTACTAAATCACTTTTTCTATGCTTGCAAAATGTTCCGTGCCCTAAAGGGATGTTAATTTATGCATTCATGGTTGCTCTGCAATATTTAGATTTTTTTTGGTTAGTGCATTTATCCAGTTAAATTGAAATACATACATTTTTCCCTCTCCTTATTTAGGATATATACACATGCACACAAAAACTTTTTAAATTTAGGTTTCCAGAAGGGCTATTTTAATTAAAAATACATGAACATTTTTAATGACCTGATAAATATTTGAGTATACGTTGAATCTTTTGCATTTTGTCATTACCACAAATCTTGACAATATCAGTGGGTAGCATTTTTTTTCTTTCCTAAAGCTGTCTTATTAGGTTATTTTTTCAAGATTACAAGTATTAATAATACATGAATATAGTTTTTTTGTAAAACACATAATTTTGAGATAAAAAGTGGGTATTTTCAAGTCACACCAGTCCACGCCCCTTCCTTCCCCAGAGATAGTCCTCAGGTGCTTTGGTCTCTATCATTTTAGACCTTTTCCTCTGCATTCATATGTGTGTACACACACTATGTGGGTGGGGAGGGCAGAGGCATATTTGTGATTTGTTTATATACTTGAGGTTTTTTGTTCTGTAACAATATGCCTTGGGGATGTTTCCATGTCAGTGCATATGAGTCTACCTTATTTATTTTACAAGTTGTGGAGTTTGGATGGTGGAATAACAATTTATCATTAGCTTACTAATGGATATTCAGGTTGTTTGCATTTTTTAGCTATTATAAACAATATAAGAGCATTCAATCTGAAAGTTAATATTATTTATTAATATCATTTGAATTTTATTTCTCAAATCTAAAGCTTTTAAAAAATTGTAAAAAGGGGGTAGCATTTTGTCTTATTTTTGTTATTTGCTCATTTTATATGTGAAAATTTGAAATATATGTTTGTACATGTTAAATTGCTGGTGAGCCTAAGGATTGTCCCATTTTTCTCTGTTTATTTTGTTTACTCTTGAGTTTATTATTATTTTCTTTATTACATTTTCATTTTGGAAATTATTTTGAAAAGGAGTATTTTATGAATGAACATTTTATATAATTTGTCCTTTATAATAGGCTATTTGCCTATTAATTTTCCTTTATATGGTAATGTCTTTTTTCTCTTCAGTCTTTTGTAACTCCAGAAATTTAAAAAGTGCCCTTTTTTTCCCCAGAATCTCTAGAAGTATCTTGAGATACTTTATAGATTTTCGTTGAGGTATGGGTAGGGGGTTCATATCTTAGGGGAGGATCTTTTGTTAGTGAGTGAGGGTTCTGTCGTATTTGTTGTATTTTGTTAGAGCCTTTATCCTCTGCAGCATCAATGTGGACCAGTATGATAGGTGATCTCATCCTGTTTAAGCCTTATTTAGGGGTCATCTATTCGTCCATGTCTGTGGAAACATTTCGTTGCTTTCAAAGAAGAAATAACTTCATTTTTCTGACTTCTGCTGTATATGTGATATATAAATACTACAGGGTGCTAAATTGGGGGAAGGATCTGAGAGGAGTTTTGAGTTAGGGAAATTGTGTAATTTCCCTAGTCACCTCTGTACTTTCAGAGTCAGTGGATTATAGGAATGGGTAAGCACTATTGATAGTCTCTAAGCCCGGCCTTAAGGATACATATGCTCAGAATTCTCTCAGGATTGGGACATTTAATAGTTAAAATCTCAGTGCTCATTTCAATTATAATCCATCAATCTCGCACCTTTTCCCAAACCATAACTACTGGGAGTCAGTATTCCTAATGAACTGTGTGGGTACCCATTCTAAAGACCAGTAAAGGATTGCTATTGTTATCCATCCAAAAAATACAGAACTGAGTAAAAACCAAAACAAGATGCAGACAAAACATCCCACAAATCCTACAATAAGTGTTAATAGAAGTTCATTGATTTATACTCTTGGAATTGATGGTTATTCTGTTTTCCAGTAGATCATCAAATCAGCTCTTGTTCTTGGGGACTGAAGAATGTCTTCCTTGTTTCGTTTTTGTTTTTTTTAAAGAATCTTACCTTACACAAAGGTAACTGTCTTCCTTTTTTTTTTTTTTTTAATAATTTTTATTTATTTTTTCCCCCAAAGCCCCAGTAGATAGTTGTATGTCGTAGCTGCACATCCTTCTAGTTGCTGTATATGGGACGCGGCCTCAGCACGGGCGGAGAAGCGGTGCGTCGGTGCGTGCCTGGGATCCGAACCTGGGCCGCCAGCAACGGAGCGCGCGCACTTAACTGCTAAGCCACGGGGCCGGCCCCCTTGTTTTGTGATGTATTTGAGTTTGAGAGAAATTGGAGATTGGGGCTGGAGAGTCCTCTGAAACTATTTCATGCACTTCTTCAACTGTCTTTCTAAGTTTATATTCTGCATCTTGTGAAGTAAATGCTGTGTGTACTGCATCTTATTTTCTCAGTCTTACCTTAGTCTTGGGTTGGGTTTCAGGTTAAACCCAAGAGGAACACTGCAATAGGAGTTTTCAGAAGAAGAAGCAAAAAACTCTTTTTTTTGGCTGAAACTTTTTTAGAACCTTGTTATGTCAGACACTTAGTTGCCATTTGGTAACAGGATTGGAACTGAGAATGCCCAAATAAAGATTTAATTGTTCAGTGATTGGAATGGGAAAATTTTAAAGGCATGAGCAATGCAATTCTGACCCTTACTACTTGGAGTTAGTGAGGCACAGTCCTTCTGTAAGATCACCCTCAATTTAGATACCAACTGCAAGTCCAGGTTCCTAGGCCACCCGCACATCTGAACAGATTCTGGGTTTTCAACTCTCAGATTCCATAATTTGTTAGAGTGACTCACAGAACTCGAGAAAGCACTATACTTATTATTGATTTTATTATAGAGGATACAAATAGGGATAAGCCAAATGAAGAGACTCATAGGACAAGATCTGAAGCTTCCATGTCATCAGGCTGTGATAATCTCTCAACATATCAATGTATATCATCAATCAAGAAGCTCACAGAGCTTTGAGTGTCTAGAGTTTTTATTAGTGTTTCATTACTTAGACATGATTAATTGAATCATTGACTACATGATTGAACTTGGTCTCAACTCAGTTTCCAGCTCCCATCCCTTCCCAGGAAGTCAGGCTCAAAGCCCCAGCCCTCTGTTCACGAGGTTGGACTTTGTGCCTTGGCCAGCCGCAATCTGGAATCATCTTGTTAGCGTTAACTCAGGTGTGATCCAAGGGGCCTACCATGAATAACAAAAGACGCTCCCATCACTTGATAAATTCAGGGATTCTAGAGGTAATCTTCCAGGAGCTGTGGACAAAGTCCAGCCCAAATCTTTACAATGATAAAAATATGATTTAAAAACTACAGAATATAGGGGAAAAGTAACTTTCATCGCAGTCCTATTTCCAAATCCGACTGCTGTTGAATATTTTCATACACACACACACACACACACTTATGTTTACATGTATATATATACACACATACACACACACACTTATCAACAAGGGCAGAATTCATTGCTGGTGATTTATTTTCTCATGCTTGTCTTGTTAGCCAGCAACCTGTGTAACTTCCTATAACTCTTCCTTATCCTCATGATTAGTCTCACAGCCAGATTACTGATCTATTCCGATATGTTGAGGGCTTTTCTCCAGAATTCCCTGCTAACTGATGGTGGTTGGTATATGGGAGGTTTGAGAGCCTAAACAGCCTGGGCCCTGGACTTTTTTTGTTTCAGGTAGTGACTTCTCAGGAGGGTCAGAATGGATGACAGCCTTACTGTCTCATTGGAAATGCCTCAGCAAATGCACCACCCTGTTGCTAGGGGTTAGAGAATTGTTTTGAGATAGAATAATGGAAACGTGAATAATGGATATAGTATTGACGGTATTTCCACAGGACTTTTTAAACCAAAAGAGCTCTTATTTTTTAGTTCCTGTGGTAGTATCCCCAAAGTGGGTAGGTTTCCCTCAGTTCCTTGTACATCCCTGTATGCAGAGAGAGAGTGCTGTTTCCTGTTTTATGGGTTCTTCATAAGTATTGGCATGCTCTGACCTAAATGAGAGTCTCTTTAAACGTAAGGGTCTCTACATTTTCTTCCATATAGTTATCTATATATGCAAAAGTATTTTCATTTATATATATTGTGCTCTTGTCATAGGTGTCAGCTGTACCCGAGGCGATCTCAGCAACAGCAAATACCTGTGGTGGATTTCCAGGCAGAACTGAGACAGGCATTCTTAGCTGAGACACCAAGAGGTGGTTAAAGCAGTATCGGAACATCCAGGTAGCTGGTTGGAAGCGAAAAACCAGGTTAGAGCTGATGTAGTCATGATCAGTAATAAAGAAATAATTAAAGAATAAGGTGTTTGGAGGTCACTTCATTATATGGGATTTTTAAAAGCATTTTTTTTTCCCTTAAAAACTTCATACAACAAACACTGCAGAAAGTTTAACAAAGGAAAAGCAGGAAGTTAATGCTCTTTCTCTTACACTTTTATCATGTTTCTGTATTACTTTCAAGTCATTGTGCATGCTTTTTAGATACTTTTGTTCATATTTAATTTGTATTGATTTTCAACTTTATATGAAAAGTATTTCATTGCAAATGGCTGCTGAATATCCTGCTAATGAATGTTTTATAATTCCCTTTTGTGGGACTTCATTTTTTTTCTGCTGGTAGTTTGAATAAAGCTTCAGTGAATTGCTTTGCATAAAATATTAGATAGGATCCTTCCTCAGATATGCTGATGTGAAAAGAAATTGAATCAAGGAATATGAACTTAAGGTACATTTTCTAAGTTGTATTACAAAGTATTATGTTAGTCTTTATTGCCTTGAAAAAATAGTGCCAGTTACAATACACTTTGACCTGCATTGATTATTTTAATTACATATCATTTGTCCTTATAGAACTATAAATCCACATCACATTCATTAGCAAATGAGAAGCTTAATTTCCCCATGCTTATTTACTAATTATTCCTTTTTTTCGTCTTTTTCTTACTTGTTTGTTTTCACCAATGTATTTGAATCAGCTGACAATTTAATAAAGCTATTATCTGTGATTTTTCAATGTGATGTAGATTTATTTACAGTCTGTCTTTTTATGTTGGTTTCTACATTTTTAGGAAAAAGCTATTCAGAAGTTGATTTTGATTTAGTACTTTGGTTTTTCTTTGTGATTTCCTTTTAATTTTAAGATTTGAATGACCTCAATCCAAAGGGTTTAATATATACTTTTTAGAAACTAAGAGAGGAAGGGGATTTACAGATGAATTTTCTCCTAGATTTTCTTTATTTTTGTTTTGAAATATTACCCCTCAACTCCAATTAATTAGGCCTGTTTCTGGCTACCATTTTGATGTTCAAAACAAACTAGAAAAAAACAGAAATTTTCTGAGAAAAGCCCTCCCCTGCTGAATCGTTTACCCAGCGTTCTCCAGTAACTGCCTGAACTTGATTAGAAGACAGTGGAATTGATTTTAGACAATGGAATCTGATCATTTTCCTGGCTGTTCCCCAGAGTAAGGACATTTTTAAATGAGCAAGTATACAAAATTGATTTTTTTTAACCAGAAATTTTTTGGCTCCTGAATGCAGTTCACATACTCTAGTAAGTTCCTAAGTTTATTATTTAAAATGTACATTATGATCTGTAAGTAGGACCATCTCATTTTCTGATATTATGTTTTATTCTAGTCTCCAGTGCTAGTTTTATCTAAATAGTATTAGTTACTAGGAATATTTTAGAATAGGGCTTGGTAAAGTATCTGACCCACTCACTGTCTGCTTTTGTGAATAAAATTTTATTGGCACATAGCCATGTCCATTTATTTACGTATGGTCTATGGCTATACTGGCTCTACGATGACAGATTGGAGTAGTTGTGACAGATTGAATGGCAGGCAAAGCCTAAAATATTTATTATCTTTCCCATTAAAAGAAAAAGTTGGCTGACCCCTGTCTTAGAGAACCATTTTTCTTTTAATGTTTTTATTTTTTGTGAGGAAGATTAGCCCTGAGCTAACATCCGATGCCAATCCTCCTCTTTTTGCTGAGGAAGATTGGCCCTGGGCTAACATCCATGCCCATCCTCCTCTACTATATATGGGATGCCACCACAGCATGGCTTGACAAGTGTTGCATCAGTCCGCGCCTAGGATCCGAACCTGAGATCCGAAGCGGAGTGTGCACACTTAACCACTATGCCACCAGGCCAGCCCCTAGAGAACCATTTTTAAAGATGAAAACACCTGAGAACCCTGGTCCGCCGAAGTGGAGTGTGCACACTTAACCGCTATGCCACCAGGCCAGCCCCTAGAGAACCATTTTTAAAGATGAAAACACCAAGATAGAGCCAGTAGGGGAGTGGTGATACTATAGAAGGTGGTGAAGAGAAAGGGGCTGTAGAAGGAGTGTATATGAAGTAAGCATTACCGGGTAGAGAACCAGATGAATTTCTAGGTTAAGGGTCAGGTCTAAGAATCATGTTAAAGTCAGCTGTACATGTACCTAAGTAGTTTTTGAAGACATTTTAACAATTGATACGTTTCCTGTTTCATTATAAAAGTAAAAATCTGAAGCATGTGAGGGATAGCCAAGAAAAGTGGAAAGGTATGCCAGAGACTTTGTATACCCGTGTTTCAACCACCACATGAGGTTGATTTTTTTTTTTTCATTTTGCCCATTTGCTTTTCTTTTGAAAATGTGGTTAGTTGGAATTATGCTTTTAAACTAATTATTTTCTATTTAGTCCACTTAAATGTATATCATTAATGTTTCTTCATTTTATTAAACAGTCCTCATAATTATCATTTGTAATGAATAAAAGATAGTCCATTCATGATTTAATTTCTCTTGTACTTGTGTTTTTTTTCTAGTTTGCTATGCTATTATGAATATTAGTGCTATGTTTTTTAAGATATATTTGGTACCTTAAATTTATTAGGATAAGGATCCAGTTGTGGGCTACAGGGTATAAATATTAGTATATCTCTTAAATGTTTTGTTACATTACTTTCTAACAGCATTATATAAGCAGTGTTGATTGCCATCAAGAATAATTACCAGAGTGCTAGTTTCTCAGTACCACCTCTGGTATCTTTTTTTTTTTTTTTTAAGGACGATTGGCCTGAGCTAACATCTGTTGCCAATCTTCCTCTTTTTCTTCCCAAAGCCCCAGTGCATAGTTGTATATCCTAGTTGTAGGTCCTTCTAGTTCTTCTAGTTCTTCTATGTGGGACACTGCCTCAGCATGGCTTGATGAGCAGTGAGTGGGTCCCTGCCCAGGATCCGAACCTGTGAACCCTGGTCCACTGAAGTGAAACGTGTGATCTTAACCAGTATGCCACTGGGCAGGCCCCCTATCTTTTTTTTTTTTTTTTTAAATAAATAAACAGTTCCAAAAAAGGAAAATTGTCTTCTTGTAGTTCTAACTAGCAGTACTTTGTCAGTGAATATTTTCCATTTAGTTATGTTTTCTCCTGTTACTCGTTAAACTTGTTGCACATTTTTCTGTGAAGGGTTTGTTATTTACCAGATTTGAGTGAGCACCAATGCCTTATCATTATTCTATGATTTCTCATTTGTTCTATGTGCCTTGGCCAAGTCTGACCATCTTATCTTTTGACTCAAAGAAGCTTTATATTCTTAGACAGTTTAATCATTTGAAAGTCCACACTTAGCAAAAGTTTGAAAACTTTTTGTGTGAGGGATCCCAGGATGTTTGAGTCAGGGACTCAGGACCATTTATTTGTTTATGTGCCCTTTGACCTAAGGAGATTTACCATAACTTCTGATTCATCAATGCAGTGTGATGTTGCTGCTCCTCTTGTCCTCCCTCTTGAGGCATTTTGTTCTCCTTTGCTGTGGAGATAAATTTGATCATTCTACAAAGTGATAGATCTCCTTTTCTTTACAAGGGTTCATGATTATGGTGTACTAAATTTAGGGTCAGGAGATAACTGTTGCTAAAATTCAAGTCCATCTCATTAAGGCAAGGAAATCTTGTTTGAATTTGTTGATTTCTTACAGCTAATTTATATGAACCAGGGTTCATAGGTATGTGTTCACTGAAATACCAGGTGGGATAGAACATTTGAAACTGCATCTGGGTGGGGAAATCTGTACTCTAAATCTTTTTTGGCACCTGAAGATAAAAGTTTTGTCTCTGAATTTAAAATTTTTGCTGGAGAGGTGACTTACTACAAATACGTACTTTAAAAGCACATTTGATGCTGGTCCCATTATAGTAATCCTTATACAGGAAATTTTTGTGATTATATTTTTTTCTTTGAATGAAATCTTGAAAAGCTGCATCCAGCCCTACTGTTTTTTTTTTTTTTAATTTTTATTTATTTATTTATTTTTTACCCCCAAAGCCCCAGTAGATAGTTGTATGTCATAGCTGCACATATTTCTAGTTGCTGCATGTGGGACGCGGCCCCAGCATGGCCGGAGAAGCGGTGTGTCTGTGTGCCTGGGATCCGAACCCGGGCCGCCAGCAGCAGAGCGTGCGCACTTAACCATCAAGCCATGGGGCCGGCCCCAGCCCTACTGGTCTTTTGTTTTCTTTTTCAAATAGTCACTGTCCTGTGGCCCATTGTCTGGTAGTATGTCTCAATTGTTGGTAAGGGAGTGTACTCCAGTAATAGTGTCTTGTTGAATGGTTAGCTTTTTTTTTTTGGCACCAATGGCAATATGAAAAGTAATCTTGTGAACTTTGTACATTATTTGAAGTTCTTGACATTTTATTTTTTAAAAACAGCGCTATTGATGTATGGTTTACATACCAAAAAAATTCACCCATGTATAGATCAGTGATTTTTTTTTTTTTTAAAGATTGCCCCTGCACTAACATCTGTTACCAATCTTCCTTTTTTTTTCTCCCCAAAGCCTCACTACATAGTTGTGTATTATAGTTATAGAGTTGTAGATCTTCTATGTAGGACACTGCCTCAGCATGGCTTGATGAGCAGTGAGTAGGTCCGCACCCAGGATCTGAACCAACAAACCCCAGGTTGCCCAAGTGATGCGTGGACTTAACCACTACACCACTGGTCCGGCCTGATCAGTGATTTTTTAAAGTAAATTTACAGAATTTTGTAACCATCACCACAGGGGACTTTTAGGACTTTCCTTTACCCAAGTAAGATGCCTCATGCCCATTTACATTCATTACCCGTTTTTACCCTGCAGTTCAGGCAACTATTTAATTTACTTTCTATCTCCATGGATTACTGAAGATCCTAAATCTTTTATAAAAATGGAAATTGCTAACAATTCAAACATGTACCAAGTATTATGGGTTTAGACTCTACTTTATAGAGAGTTGTGAACATCTAAATTATAGGTCTTAAACTTAAGTGAGTTTGGGTCAGAAACTACATTTATTGGGCGGAGAGGAGCTTCAGTCTGCTGATTTGAGTAGATCTTTTGAGATCTTTACTTACCAGTTTTATGTAAAGCACTACTACAGATATTGGGTGCCAGACATGGAGATATCCCTGATGTCATTCTTGTATCTTGGAGGACTAAGTTGGGTAGATGGGAGAAGAGGCAAGTATAAAGATATTAGAATCAGTTATGATGAGTGTTAGAGGAGTGTCAACGGTGTGTATTGAGAGTGTACATAGATTATCTTCCAGGAAAAACAGCACAACAGATGCATAGCAGTTTGCATGCGGAGAACAGAGGTTGGAAGATATTCTGAGTAGTGCTCAGAAATTTATTTTTTAGACAATCCGATACCCTCCAAGTTCTCATAAAAAATGTATTTAACTGCCATCAACCTTTGGTAATTATAGTGAAACATCCCTTCTACATCTTACCACCCTTGCTGAATTATTGTTTTCATTCCATTATGTTCTCTTCTGATCTCGAGTCATACAGTTCCACATGGAAAGTGGTGTCCTCAAAACATATCTTTTACTTTCTTATTCTGATGTTGCTTTAGTTCATAACCACCATTTAAATGATTTCATTTTCACATCCTGAAGTAGATGATTGAAAATTTACTTAGCCAGTTTACTTTGCTGGTTACAAATTTTCCCTATTGAAAACAGTGGAGAACAATCTTACTGGAAATATTTTCATTGTTAAAAGTACAATTATATCAGATTTTTTTATGATACTGGGCTACCTTTATGCATAAAGTCAATTTCCCATTCAAAAGTAATTTGTGTGTTTCCTTTTTTAATGAATATAGTTAGCAGTTTGAGACCCTTGACCAGTTTTGCTTAGATTTGGTTGCCATACTTAATAAGAGCATTTTATTTAGTATATTTGGGAAAATGATAACATTATTATAACACATGTTCCCTTGATTACTAAGAAGATTGCCCATATATCCATATAAGCATTCAGTAGTTACATTCACTTTCCACTTAGGAAGTCTTAAGCAGGTACATGATAATACGTTTGGTTTGTGGTGAAGAAAGATTACCTAGCTTTATTTTGAAGGGACTGTGTGTGTGGCAACACTGAGGTTGAAAACATTTAGGGGGTTTAGCCAAGAAGCAATATACTAACTCAGGAGTAATTCAGATGAAGAAACTCAGGGGTATCAAAATGTTGATTTTGAGATAATTGGTATTAACTTGGGGCTAGAGAATTAAGCATACCTTAAATAAGGATGGAAAAAGAAACTATTACATTTTGGGAATGCAAAATGAAGCTTATTTTTGAAACGTTTAAGAATTTCTGTGTACTACTGAATAAACTTTGTCACTCTTAGGTGCATAAACTGTGGGCGTTAAGGTGAGAGAACAGTGAAATTTGTTGTTTACTTGGTGGGCATGGGAGCATGGGGGAGATGGTTTTGAATATGTTATAGTGATTTCCATGCAAAATTGTCTACCTGTTTTAAAACATGGTAGATTGCAGTGCAGCAAGATCGTGCTTTCCTCTGCAGGCTCCATCTACTGTTTGAAGCTTCTGCCCCAGCTTGCATTGTTTGTAGGAGAACCTGCGTCATACCTTTATCTGTAGCCTTCCCTTAGGTCTTAAGGATCCCGAAACTTGACTGCGGACATTGGATTTGGTGGAACAGCAATCATGGTAAGATGTATATTAAGGATAGGGATGAGAAGCTACTGTAAGGGCCCAACATAATGGTTTGCCAGAGTGTGGGGTTATTTTGGGTTCTTAATGTTAGAAATAAGATATCTATAGAGATGGTATCTCATTGCATGGCTTAACAACTGGAGAAGAGCTATGTCTCTTATCCTGTTACAGTGGTAAAATGGCTTGGAAAACATCTTTAGAGAAATCTTATAATGTGAGAAAATACAGAAGATAGTTTTTGGTGATAATTACGGTAGTAATTCTCCAGATGGGAGGCTCACTCAGGTCAGGTAACAATAGACATCAGGTCTACTTTGAAAATGGAGGGCTTTGGAGCTTTGAGTCTTGATTATTACAAAGGAAAGCCGTTTGTGGAGAGAGAGCATTTTCAGCATTTTATCCCACAGGGATAAAAATTGGTTCTTGAGAAGATTTTCTTGAGACACATGCTTAGATTTTATACTGGTTTGTGGTCTTCCAAAGGGCCACAGTATATAAGTAAGAGATATAGCATATCTGCATATTAAAATGTCAGTGGAGTGGGTGAGTAGGATAAAAGTCTTTTAAAAAGGTGCCTTAGAAAAACAAAAATGAAAGAGGAACATGTTTGAGAAAACTGATAGAAGTTCTGAATGATATGGGCTGTGGGTTGTGATGGAACTAGGACAGAGGCCTTTGGGGAACTAAAAATTAGTGCATTGTATTTGCGTTGGGTTGTTGGGAGTTTTTGATGGAGGTAGGGATTTCTCATCGTTTGACTAAGTGTCTGGGGAAAAAGAAATAGTCCATGGGGTCAAGTGTTCGGTAGGAGGGTGGGATTTGGGATTATAATTTGGAAAGCAGGATTGGAATGATGGAATACTAAAGGGGCCCTGGGTTTTGGAAGCTGTATTGTGAAGGAAACATAGGATGATGGGAAACTGCATAGGGAGAGATTCTGAGACATAGAGGGTGCCATAGAGGAGTCCTGGGTCCAAATGTGGTCCAGTATCTTGAAAAGGTGTGGAGGAATGTTGGAGAAGAGGTGGAAGAGGGGATGTATTAAGGAAACCAAATTTGGATTGGTATAGGAGTTGGGAAGAAACAGGAGAGGGTTAGAAAGTAGCTGCAGATAAGCTGATGACTGACTGTTCTCTTACTTCTTCCAGACTGTGGGAAAGAGCAGTAAGATGCTGCAGCACATTGACTATAGAATGAGATGTATCCTGCAAGATGGCAGAATCTTCATTGGCACCTTTAAGGCTTTTGACAAGCATATGAACTTGATCCTCTGTGATTGTGATGAGTTCAGGAAGATCAAGTAAGACTGCTTTGGGTTTGGGTAATGGAAGATTGAGAGAAAGGCAGAACAGGGGTAAGGGCTTATAGAGGGTAACTGAAGGAGGCAGGGAAAATGTGACAGGGCTGGTCCACCTGGCCTCATCTCTGAATTAGATCAGTCTTCTGGTTTTAAAGTCATTGTATCCACACTACTTGTTTTAAGTTTGCAAATACAGTCATGAACTTAACAGAAAATGAAACTGCAGTGTGATCAAAGTATCCACTTATGTTTATTTTAAAAATTGAGAAATGTTATAGGTTGGCTTCTGCAGCATTCCTTCAGACTGAAGGGATCTTAAGAACAGCAATTTTTCTTGACGGTTGAGGATTTGGGATGTGATTAGAGTACTCCAGGCCAGGTCTAGCATTTGTTCATCCAGCCTCTTTGCATGCCCTTTTTTTTGTCTGAATCATGTTGAGTGTTGATTTGGTGTCAGTGTCTAACTCCCTTTGCTTATTTATCTTTGTGATTTTCCCATTTCATTTTAACCTCTTTGTGCTTGTGCCTTACCACATGAGGCCACCGTCTGCACCTGTGATTGCGGAGCTTTAACTATGTGCAACAAGAGCGTAGAACTTAGTAGACTTGAGTGACATCCTGCTTTCACTCAGATGACTTTGTTTCAGGCTTTTATATTGGTGCAGAACTTAACAAGGCATCACCTTGGTCCCTGGCTTGATTTCTTGTATTCTCAGAGTTAATGATACACTGTCCAGAAATTTAATTTGCCCACTTCACTTAGGTTTTTTAGATATGAAAAAAAAGGTGATATTCAACTTTGCCTGCCTGCTATAGTCTGAAGTCTGCTCTTCTCAGACAAATTTGAATAGAATTCATAGTATAGTCTCTGTCCTTGCCTTTTCTTTTCTTCTTAGTCTGCTTCCTACACACCAAGTTGGATAATTTCAGAAATTCTAGGATGGTGGATGCTTCAGTGTAAATTTTTTTTTGTTTAAATAGTCCATTTTACTGAAAATAATAAAAAACCTTATGATGTTGATAAACACTAAAGACGTTTGATGTGAGCTTTAGACATATTCTTAATTTCTCTGTTTCACTCTTCTCACAAAGTTACAGGGATAATTTCATCTAAATAATGCTTTAAGTCGTGCATTATTCTCTGTGATAGTACTCACTGGGGTTTGTTAAATGGTACTGTATTAGTTGCTTTTACGTGTATTATGTGGTATAAGCCTCATGCATGTATGATGTTTGCTGCTGACAGTGGAAGAAACTAGAATTGCAGGGGTTTTTAATTTTTTATTTCTCATGGTTATATAGTAAGTGGTAAGGCTAGAAATACACAGGTGTCTGTTACTCAAAGCTTTTTTTTTTTTTCCTTTACCATTTGGTATACCCTCATTGCCTGTTACTGTTGCCATTCCTTATTTCAGTTGTCTGCCATCAAGATTTACTTATTTAGTTAAAAAATGATTTTAAAAAATTTACTTTGCATCGTAGCGTGTGAAAACTGAGGTTTCAGTTTTGCCTTTCTTAAAAGTCTTAGCTATGTCACTTGCATCTGTTTCATAAAGAAGAAATAAGTTTTGCTGTAGTTTAACATTGAGGGAACATTCTGGAAGATTAAAGTTTGATAGGAAAAGATCTTTACCATTTACTCTTAATATTAACTGAGTCTAGTTTTTTTTTGGTCACAACTAACTGAGCATGAGCACCTTGGCATCAGTTATTGTCTTAGTTGATACCTAATGATCTGTAAATATTTTAGTGAGTGAGCAATCCCTAACTTATCTTACTGAAATTTACTTCTGATTTATAGGCCAAAGAATGCGAAGCAGCCAGAGCGTGAAGAAAAGCGGGTTTTGGGTCTGGTGTTGCTGCGTGGGGAGAACTTGGTTTCCATGACTGTGGAGGGACCACCCCCTAAAGATGTAAGGAAAATGTAGGGCAGGACAGAACATTAATGTGGAAGAACATCACATTACTTGAGATGTTTGCTAAAGCAGGGTACAACAGAGGCACAATATTATGTACCTTTGTCAAGTCAAAAGTGCCTAGCACTTGATGTCAGTTCTTGCTTGTCTATACTTGGGGATTAAGGATTTTCTGATGAATTATTCTATGTGCTGGGTACTACCTAGATAAGGGTAGGAGTTGCTGATTTATTTTCTCTTGGTAGGGTCATAAAAATACATATACTCACAGTTTGACAAATGTACATTTAATCTACAGGATGCCTCCATGGTGCACTTGTCCATTTATTCCTTTGAATACAGAGCTAATTTGAGATACGTCATGTGTGAAAATGGTGGGAAGGAGTGATCTTTTAGGAATAAGATTATTGATAACGTTGGTAAATCATTTGATTTCAAGCTATAATTTTTCTTGTTTCAGACTGGTATTGCTCGGGTACCACTTGCTGGAGCTGCAGGAGGTCCTGGGGTTGGCAGGGCAGCTGGCAGAGGTGTACCAGCTGGTGTTCCAATTCCCCAGGCTCCTGCTGGGTTAGCAGGCCCTGTCCGAGGGGTTGGGGGGCCATCCCAACAGGTGAGGAACAAGGAGAAAGTTTTATATTATTGGGAGGAAGTGCCTAGAACCTGAGGCTGAGGGGATTTAAAAGCCTAAGTGTACATCCTGTACTATGTAAGCAGCGTAGGCTATAGAGATCACTTGGGACACAAATATATGTTAGGAAGGGAATAGATTAAAGTCACTTTGATAAGATTAACTTACTGCTGTTGGTTTAAAGCAGGTGACATCCTGCTTTCACTCAGATGACTTTGTTTCAGTCTCTTTACTTTCAGGGAAGTATGGAAGGATAAAACAGAGTTGAGAAAAGGCAAAAGGGTTTATTAAATTAGAAAGTGTCATGGTCAGTTTAAAAGAGAATGTGTTACTGATCCAAGATTTTTTAAATGAGATAATGGGAGAAGTGCAAAATTGCCATAATGATTTCCTATTTAATAGGTCATGGTCCACCATTTATTTTCTGTGTTTGAGTAATATGAGGATATGCCTTACCTTTAATTTCTGACCATGCCTTCTCAGGTAATGACTCCACAGGGAAGAGGCACTGTGGCAGCTGCTGCAGTTGCTGCTACTGCCAGCATTGCTGGAGCCCCGACTCAGTACCCACCAGGACGGGGGACTCCACCCACACCTGTGGGCCGAGCAACCCCCCCACCAGGTAAGGAATTGATGAACAAGAAGTAAAAGAATTTGGTTCTGAGATATAGGTATGGGTCTGTGAAGAGATTGTATCATCTTGAGAAAGTGATGACTAAAACCAGCTCTCACTAAGAAGATACTGAGTTAAGACCCATCCTAAGTACCTTACTAGTTGCTTGGATTATGTTTCCCACTTCTGAATATTGGTTTTTAATGAAAGGCTATCAACTCTTGAGTTGGGAATGACTGACTTGGTAATGGTCAAGGAGAAATAGTTCAACTCTCTACTTGGTACCTGGGCCCATTTCTTTAAATATTATCTTGTGTTTAATTCTGTCATCTTAGCTGAGCTGATTTATGAGGGCTTTATTGCTGCTGTGTTTCTTTTCTAGGCATTATGGCTCCTCCACCTGGTATGAGACCACCCATGGGCCCACCAATTGGGCTTCCCCCTGCTCGAGGGACGCCAATAGGCATGCCCCCTCCAGGAATGAGACCCCCTCCACCCGGAATTAGAGGTGAATGGATACACATGTGCTCAGTGTTGCCAGCCAGGCCCCTGAATGTTTATATGTTCTCTTTCTAATTTTACTTTTTCTTTTCCAGGTCCACCTCCCCCAGGAATGCGACCACCAAGACCCTAGGATACTGTTGATCCTTCTTAGTCACTTTTTTCCTGCAATGTGTCTTGTGAAACTGTGTAGAGTGTTTGTGAGCTTTTGTCCCCTTTGCTGAATTAATATTAGCTAATAAATGCATAGAGCAATGAAACTGTGAGGTACTTGTACATTTTTTTGCCTGTTGATTTTGTTGAGGTCAGAGTGAAGACTGGGATTTTTCTGGTCTTGAACTTATGGATGAGGTGAATCCTGTTTAGCAACTCATATAATTTTCTCCTTTAATTCTTATGACAAAATGATTGTGCTGCTTGTTTCAGTTTCCTAACTTCCACTTTGTGCAGTGACTGGTATCAGTTAATATTCTTTACGCATAAGGAAACTCTTGACCCGGGGTGGGTGGTTAAGTGGTCGAGCCAAGACACACATGGCCTCCTCTACTTTACTGTGCCATACATAACTGAAAGGAAGTAGGGAATGGGATGAAAGACCTTGTAAGGCCACCTATTAAAGGAAATAGTGGTACTGACTCAGACTTGCTTCATTAAATCAAAGCATATAGAATAGGAGGTACTCCTTTTCCTTGGAAGTTTACCTCAATTGATAAGCTTCTACGATGCCATTGTGCCTTCTGATGAGAGTAGATGACACAGTCCTGGAATGGTCATCATTCCCTACCAGTGAGTAAGTATTTACTTATAAATTTTTAAATGAATGGCAGAGCCTGGGTAAGGGGAGCCAGAGCAATTACATGTTTGAGATAAGTTGTGTTACTTAAAGATAACTTAACACCCTAAAATATAACTGACTCTAATGTACAGATTATTATCAGCTGCATCGATGAGTGATGTACTGGAAGTATTCAGAGGAGTAGACAGTCTCTCCAGTTAAATAGTTAAGGAATGCCCAAGTGTCTAGTTCTATTTGAGTTTGTTATGAAACATTGAAATCTACTTTTAAAAGGAAGAGGGAGGAGGTTTTTAGGTTTTACTGCTAAGGTTTCAACTAGGCTATGAGTGAATCCTTACTGATTGTAGGAATTAGCTTGTAAAATACTACAGTTAGAGATTGGTATAAACCCTTAATAACATAAGACTAGTAGACTGATTGTGTCTTTTCCTTTACTTATTACCAGCAGAGGTGTGTATGTCACCTTTTCCATCTTTTTTTTTTTTTTTGAGGAAGATTGGCCCTACTCTAAGATCTGTTGGCAATCTTCCTCTTTTTCTTTTTTTTCTCCCTAAAGCCCTGGTACATAGTTGTGTATCATACGTGTAGAGTTGTAGCTCTTCTATGTTGGACACTGCCTCAGCAGGGCTTGATGAGCAGTGAGTAGGTCTGCACGCAGGATCTGAACTGGCAAACTCTGGTCCACTGAAGTGGAATGCGTGAACTTAACTGCTGTGCCACCAGGTCAACCCCCCCCTTTTCCATCTTTTAAATCATGGCTTTTCAAGTAATAGTCTCCCAAGGAAAAGGGACCTTCAAAATGACTACAGTGCTGTCACCAACTTTATCTACTTTTTAGTATATACTTGATGTACTCGAGTCTCTCGCAGAGTAGTTTCTAAGATTGATGGTCACTGTCAGGTAAGGAATATAATGTAGCCATGCCTTCCTTGGTTTAGGAGATTTATATAATACAGATGTGATGGTTTTTTTAGAGTTTCTGAATGTTAAAAGGAAACTTCCTGGTTACCAGAGCTCCAGGCAAAATGCTTTATCTAGGTCTCTGGAGGCAAAGCCATTCTGTTAAGATAAAATTGACTGATACACATGACCGATACTTGTGCTCTAAAAACTATATAAATGGAATCTAAAGAGCCTTGTTTTCTAATAAGTCTGCTCTCTGGACCAACTTCGAATAATTTTTGGTACTTTTTCTGGTTTTGGAAGGAAAACATTCCTCTTCGCTTAGATCTGCTGGCGTGGATGGCCCTTAGAGTTGGACATGAGCGATCGTGCAGTATGTTTGAAGAGAACCTGTTCTCTAATATTTCCTTAAGTAAAGATGGCCTCTTTTGCAAGTTAGAGGTGAGTGACAAGAACTCAAGATTCTGCTAGTGGCTATTTTGCTGTGGTGATAATACTATTCTCTGCCTAGAACTTCCTTGATTTTTTGAGAACCATGAATGTGGAACATATACTAAAAGACAATTCGGGACACAGATATTCATGTAATTGCGTGTAGGTGTGATCGTTTGTTATGGGTTGCTAGATCTAAGCTTCTGCAGAGTTCTACTGGGAACGCATACTAACATACTAGTTTTCAAATATTCATTTTGCTCTGAATTGTATTACAACATTTTAAAGGCAGTAAATTCTTGCTGTCCCTTATAATTTTTCCTGCATTCCTATAAGTACGTTTCATCTAAAACACAGTTGGGCAATGACTTGTGGTCACATTTATTAACTGTGACTCTATAAATATGTATACATTGCATATCGATATAGGTTTTTATTGTGGTTTACAGAACAGTTTCATATAGAATTCTGTGATTTCATAGTTATGCTACCTTCAACTTTTATTTTAAGTGATTTGTGGTATTCAGTGTTTATATGATAGGTAAACTATAAAAGCATGTCAAAAGTGATGTAGCTCCCTGCCTTCATAAACTCATTGGTTTTTAATCATGTAATCACGTCAAATTTTAGAAGTCCCGTAATTTTTTCCAGCTTCATCAATATATGATTGATAAAAAACATTGCATAATTTTTTTTTTTTTTAAAGATTTTATTTATTTATTTTTCCCCCCAAAGCCCCAGTAGATAGTTGTGTGTCATAGCTGCACATCCTTCTAGTTGCTGTATGTGGGACGCGGCCTCAGCATGGCCGGAGAAGCAGCGCGTCGGTGCGAGCCCGGGATCCAAACCCGGGTCGCCAGCAGTGGAGCGCGCTCACTTAACCACCAAGCCACGGGGCCGGCCCCATTGCATAATTTTAAAATGTACAACATGATGATTTGATACATATTGTGAAAAGATTACTGCAGTAAGATTAGTTAACACATCCATCACCTAACAGTTACCATTGTCTTTTTGTGGTGAGAACATTTAAGATTTATTGTCTTAGCAAATTTCAAGTATACAGTACAATATTGTTAACTATAGTCACTGCTGTACGTTACATCCCTAGAATTTACTTGTCTTATCATTGAAAAGTTATACCTTTTGATCAACATCTCTCTGTTTCGCCTGATCCTAAACCCCTGGCAACTACCATTCTACTGTTTCTACGAGTTCAACTTTTTTAGATTCCTCATATGAGTGAGCTCAGAAGTCTTGTAATTTTTGTGAACAAAACATTTTATTTTTTGTAGGTCTTTACTTGTAATAGAACAATTCAACTAGTTTATGAAATTATGTGATAATACCTGTCTAGAATTTTCATAATCTCATTTCCAAGATAAGAAAAACATACTGTGTTCTTTTCAAATAAAACTTGATTGATTTCAGCAAGTAGTCAATTATAGCCTCTACTATATTATGTGAAATTTTCAAATACATGTTACCCAGTTGATAATAAATTACCAGATTCTGTCTGACTCATCTTTGCATTCCATTTCCCGTGAACTGGCCATGCATATAATAGTGCTCAGTATTTTGAATTTTGTTAAATAAGTAAAGCAAAGCATGTTATCATGGGTTTTTTGTATTGCAACTTTTTCAGTCTTAAGCAATGCCTTTTTGCCCACTTAGTTGATGACTCTGAAAGGAAGAGAGAATTTGATCACTGAATTATCTGATGTGTCAATGTGGATCCTACCCAGTAGTGTCGCAATGAGGCTGAAAATCGGATTAGCTGCGTTTAGAAGAGAAACTTAAACAGCTTCAGGTAAAATAACTTTGTAAAGAAAAGAAAGAGTGTATTTCAGAGGCCTTGGCTAGGTTCATGATGACACAGGACCTTGTCTGAATATAATGATTTCAAAATTTGAGCTTAAAGTGACACTCTGAAATCCAGTCAATGTGCCTCACGACTTTTCAGAGAACATTATTCTCAAGAGAGAATGTTGGCTTGACATGTGAAAACTTTGAATACTTAGAAATGGCAGGTGTAGTAGTACACTTTGCCAGTTACTCAGACATCCCTTTTTTATTTTCATAGATATTCTGAGATAATTCTTTTTTTCTTCTTTTTTTTTTTTTTTTTGCCGCATATATATATGTATGCATGCTGATGAAAGCAAAAAAGGAAGATCATCCTTGGATCCCAGAAGGCACATGTGTGTGGGGAGATGGAAGCGAGGACATGTAAAAAGGAGACTTATCATCTCTTGGATCAAACACTGAATGCCAGAGTTCTGACTAAGTGATGTCCAGGAAGAAGAGGAACTAATATTATGAAACACAACGAATGTGGTAAGTACCTTCACGTGGAGGCTGTTGGTGTTTGAAGACAATTTATTTTGCTTTTTTTTTTTCCCCTTCAGTTGTCTGCACTTGATCAGCAAGTATAAAGCCTGTTATACAGTAGATGTTTAAGAAATGTGACAGCATTACTCATTTTTTAAAACTGTTAGAATACAAGTTTTTAGATACTTTACAGTTAACTTCCTTAGAGTAGAATATCTGTGATTAGAATCTAAGCCTAACTACATACTCTTAACACTCTTAAGTAGTCAGCTATTTGTAGGTAGGGGCCAGTCAAACTACTTAGCATTTCCCAGGACTAGTTTTATTCAAGCTAAGTACCTAGTCATGAAGCTTACAATGTATTTGTGGGGATAAATTTTAGTCAAATTTTGGTCAAAAAGTGGAAACAAATACTATTTGAGTTCACAAAATTGAGAGGACCTTTCTTGCTTAGTGAGATAACAAAGGCCTAATAGAAGAGCCAAGAATGTGAAGTCTGGTTCCAAGGATATGTTTGTTCTAGATGTGAATGTTGATAAACAGCTTCAGGTGTTCATGCAGCAAGTCCATCTCTGCCAACAGTGAGTAAGCAGTTAGAGTAGGGGAGCAGCTGGGTGTTGGCTATAGTATACTTTATTCAGCCTCTCAAATAGTAGAGGAAGAAACCTCAAGGAACTTCTACCTTGTACTAAAAGAGGACGTGCCATCCTGACCATAGTGTCCTTTGCTGTCAGAGATGCGTATTAGAAGAAACAGTTCCATGAGTTCCTTCTACATGCAACATCATCTCAGTTGGCTCTGGAATCCACTTTGCTAACATAATGACTCCTTGCCTATGATTTAGGAAGTTCTGATGTGGAAAGAAATGGTTAATAGGAGAACACTTGGCTGGGTTAATTTTGTTTGGTGACCAAGATTAATATTAAGTAGGTGAGGTGGCCAAGATTCAAGAAAAAACCCCAAAGCTAAACTGGATGTTTGATGATTGTGAATCATTTTGTATTTGATTTACAGCTGATGAGGATAAAACAATAACTTAGAGGGGTTAGATATTTGTACATCTGAATTCATTGGTCCCTCAATTACCATATTTTATAAAACTTATTTCTACAGCTATTTATAGAGTTATTTGTGATCACAAATGTAATCATTTGTGCTATGATAAGAAAAATAAAGTTAAATAGATACAGTGCCCAATATCAGTAATTTCTTGTCTGTTGGTAGACATGTCTCAGGAAAAGTAGTATATGCTCTTGATTTGAGTTATTTTAGCATACCACTTTGGTTCTTTATATAAGAGATGTTAGAACATAGCTTGGACCTCCTTGAGAATGCTCCAAAATGCAGTGTATCAGTAGACTTGTTGGATTTTGTGCTTCATCTGTTTGATCTGCCTTAATTATATTTGACCGTTCTTATTGATTTTTCCATATTATTTTTTTTACACTTAACTCTGGAATATTTTGGTGGATGTTTTCAGTGCAATCTAGGTCTTTACATTGGTTTATAATAAGTTATTGGGGAAAATAGGAAGTTTATACTATATTTGTTTTTAATATTATATCTGTGGTGACATTCGAATATATCAGTTTTAAATTTGTTGGGTGATTTGCTTATAGAAGTAGATTATAAGCTATTATATTTAATTCTGAGACACCAAAGATCTCAATGTTTTTCTGGCAGATTGCTGAGTTTTTATTGTCTTTGATATTTTTTCCATATTTTCACCTTAGTTCTGTGTCAGTTGAATGATATTGCCTCCATTTAACTTTGATTGTCACGTAAGGATGATCATTTTCCCAATCCAGGGGACTTGCTGTTAATAGAGATGTTCTGTCTTACTGGTATTAGTCTCCATACAGAGTTGGGAGAAAGACCTTGGCTAGATTTATGATGAACTATATTTAATGAGCATGATGATGCAAAGCTCAATGTCAGTACTCTGTAGTCCAGCCTATGTCAATCCAAGGACTTGAGACACACATTTTATGAATATAGGTTCTTAAACTGTCCGTTTCACAAGATTTTCCTCATAAATATTGTACAGGTTAGGGAGAATGGAGCTGTAGGTTTTTCCAGTGAAATAGAGGCAGGTTGGTTCTGGGTTCACTACTACAGTTTCTTTTTGTAGAGCATCTTTAATGTTTGTAGCATTGGTATATTTTATCTTTGTCTTTCTTATTATGCATTTCAAGCAGTAACTTCAAGAAAGTAAGGACTTGGGAGCAACTGTGCTGTTTTTTTTTTCCTTCATTATTAGCATCACCCAGTTGTACCCTTGTACCAGAGTTTACTGACTGCATGTCCCCAGCCTCGATGAGCCAGCTCCAATTACTACATGAATAAAAACCTGCTAGTTTGTTGTTGAGACATAGCTTTGGTCTAAGATAAGACTTAATTTTTTTTTTTTGTGAGGAAGATCAGCCCTGAGCTAACATCCATGCTAATCCTCCTCTTTTTTTTCCGCAAAGCCCCAGTAGATAGTTGTATGTCATAGTTGCACATCCTTCTAGCTGCTGTATGTGGGACGCCGCCTCAGCATGGCTGGAGAAGTGGCGTGTGAGTGCGCGCCCAGGATCCGAACCCGGGCCTCCAGTAGCAGAGCGTGCACTCAACCGCTAAGCTACGGGGCCGGCCCCAAGACCTATGTTTTGAGCAGAATGGTAAAGTTACATTTAGAGAGATGACTCTAATTCTTAATAAATTACCATTTTTATTTTCTTGACAAGACAGATGGAGATTTCGAGGGTTTGACAATTTGTGATTCAAGGGAATGAAATTGGCATTTTTCAGTTGTTGATGCTGAGCCCTGGAGAGAGGAACTATTTGGTAAATACCATGCATTTTTTTGAGTCAAGTTTTTAATCACACATTATTGTTTAATATTTATCTTTACTTGTATGAGTAATGAATCTTTGGTTATCTGTGACTGGCATTCTGTGACTGGGTGTTTGCACTTTGCTTATACTAGCTATTAAGGGGTTGAGTAGTAAGTAAACAGGTAATTTAAGAAAAACCTATATAAAAAAGGTACCATGAACAGTTGAATATACCAAGATCTTATCCTTAAGTAGTCATCTTAATTTAAGCTGTGTGTGTATATGAATAAATAATGTGGGTGTTGATACTGTAACAAGTGAGTAGTTTATAGTGAAAAGCTTTTAGGGTTCAGAAGAATACCTTAATTTTAAAGTGAGGTAGAGAAGTTTTTTCACAGTTATTTCTCTTATCAAGTTCCTGTTTTCCTGCCAGAAACTTTACTATATTTATGACCTCTCTGGTTTGTTTGGTTTCTCTTAGTGTTCCTGATCCTGATCCTGGCTGGTAGGGTTGCTGCTGGATGAATTGAGAGAAGGGAGCTACCTTTGCTACTAACTGAATTAGATTAGAAGCATACAGTTGAGTGAGAAAGGAAAGGAATGAGTTTGGGGTCTGTTGAGGTGTAGTGTTTGACATAGGGTCATTTGACTTTGAATGTTTGGTACCATCTAGATTGGTCAATTATTCTGGGAGAAAGGATGCAGTGGTGGTTGCTGGCTCAGCCCTATCCAAATAACCCCATTCTTGGGGTGAGGCTTCTTTACGGGTGACCTAAAGAAAACTCCATGTAAATATGAATCCCTCGAAGAGGGTCAGTTTTTGGGTTTTTTTTGGAGGAGGGAGGTGTGGTTTTATGATCTCATTGTTTCTTGAGCTTGATGACAGCTTTCATTCCTGCAAATGGAATCTGAAGTCCACCCAAGCTGATTTATGATGGGAGAAATTTGGTGAGAGAGTAGTGGAAGGAATGAGTTAGTAATAGATGGTGAGTGCAGTGGTAGATGAAAGGAAGAGAAGATGGAAAAAGCTAGTGTTTAAAGTGATTGTAGCATGTCCTTGTGTTGTTCAGGTATGAAGGGATACATGTAGATTCAGAGCAGTATCCAGGTTGTTTCAATTATTGGCAATAGGAAAGCTGCCCTATTTGAATACTGGAACAGTGGGGTAGCTTAGGAGTCGGAATTAACCATTTACCTGCTACTTTTTGTTTAACTTCAGTTTGTGGGTCTCAGCCTGCTTGCCATGTTAGGTTCTGTGTCCTTTCTTGTGATGACTATGTAGGCAATATTATGTCTTCTGTTGAGATTATTGTGATGAGCAAGATGTGTTGATCAGATGTCTGTTCCTGCAATGAACAGACTGAAATGGGTAAAGAGTGGTGCGTTGCTAGGAAGCTTAGATTAAATCAGACTTGCTCAAACTTTTGTACATATGAGAATCACCTAGAGGGCTTGCACAATTCGAGTCAGTTTATGATTCAGTAGGTCCAGGTCTGAGATGTTTACAGATGCTGCTGGTTTAGGCACCACACGTAGAGAACAACTGGGTTTTATTCAGAATAAAGTATTTATTTTCTAAAAGTGCTTTTATGATTGCTAATTTATATGGATTACATAACGAAATATGTTATAGAATATTTATAAGTATGAAAACGACCAGGGAATTTTGGAGGACAACTGGTTGTCTTATATAATAATCAATGTCAGTGCGAAATACTGTATTTTTTTGTTGCAAGATTATAACAAAATAGGAATGACTGATAATAGCCATTGGAGTCAAATGTGTAGGAGAGACAATCCTATAATTTCTTTAAGAATATGAATCTGTATATCTTAGAAGAACAAATTGCCAGTATACATTAAATTATATACCTCATTTGAGGAAACATTTATTTTTGATAATTTTCTCAACGACACAAATTTTCACTAAGCTCACGTTGGATGAAAATGATCAATAAACAAAAAATTTCAAAAAACAGTACATGTTTTTTAAAACATTTTTCAGAGTAGATAACGATCTTAGTGAACAGTGTGTTGATTTCCTAGAAATAATTTTTGCCTAGTACTTAGACTTTTGAGGTAAGGTTTATCTGGTTTGTGGTCTGTGTTAAGTCATTGAACTATGCATAATTTGAATTACTTGGCATGTAGGCTTATGTCTTGTTTTATTTTAAGTGTCAGCTTTTGGATCATTTTAAGTTGGCCATTAACTGGCAATACCAGTGGATTTCTGGGTGGTGAGTTCGAGAAATACTGTTTTCTGAGGGAAATTTGAACATAGATGTTATAGCTTGCCTGTAGATTCTCTAGTGGCTATATTTAGTTATTGAAATCTAGTACTGTTTTCTAATGATGCTTCTCTATAGGAAGAGTGTTATAATGGACTGTTCACTTATAAACTTAAATTAGCTACTTTAGTTGGCGATTCTTCCAGGTTTCAACGTGCTTAAGAATGTAAATATGTAGATATAGATCAAGTCAGAGTCACTCCCCATGCTGTAGCAATTGTAGAAGGAACCAGAGACTTCTTTTCTGTGGCTTGGACTGAATAAAATAAGAAATCACACAGGCTTTTAAAAAATTGTAACTTAAGATTTCTATGAGAATAAATTATTGCAGTGATACTGATTTTCTTACTTTTGTAGGATGGCAGAAAATTTGGGGCTTTGTATTTATCTAATTATCTTTTGCATAGTGTGTGTAACCCTCTCTAGTGAGCTTGGCTGGACACTGTGGCTTTGAATTTTAGACATACTGGGTGTTTTCTCGACTGAGTGAATTATAGCCCTTAGTGATGTCAGAATAGCAATAGAAATAGTGCATCCCTCAAAAATTGCTGATGTCACAATGAAGAAACTTTCATAAAAGCCTTGACTTACTGAATAATTTGTTTGTATAAGATTATAACATGGCAAAATTTGGTAAAAGGATTACAAGAAGATATAGACTAACTTTTCTGATATTCTTTCTTTATGAGGAGAACAAAACATTAATGGTTCACCATAGGCCTTGGTGGCATTATTACTGTTCTCCAAGGCCTAGCATAATAATTAGCATCTTGTAGGTGTTTGGATAGTTAAGAATTTTATTATATTGATATATTGTTAGCACAGTTATTGGTAGAATCAATAAATGGACGAACAAAAGGTACAAGAAATTTGTGTTATAGGCAGAATTCAGCTTCCAGTTTAACTCTCCATTTTCTCATTCTTTGTAAGGGTTCAAGTCAAGAAATGAGGACATTTTATTGTGCCACATTGCTGGAAGCAGAGAATTGGGTGATAGTATCTTAAACTCAATTTGCATATTCCATCAGAGAGATACTTAAACAAGAGTGCCAAATTTCTATTTGGGCCTTTGGTGGAAAGAGAAAAGGGTGTTCCTTAAGGTTGTCAACTCTTTGTTGGATGCCTCCACCTGTTTGAGTCTAGTAGCTCACTGGAGAATAAATCTTCCATGTTAAAAAAGAAAAAAAACAACAATACATGTTCATTTGAACTTATACCTTATACAAATCTCTTAAAAATGAAGAGGGCCATTGTTGTTGAAGAGTATATGACACAGCTTATTTGTTAGTGGGTAACAGAGTACTTGGTCACATAAAAATATGTGAAAATGTATCAATCATATGATTTAATTTAGGTTGGCAAAATATATTGGTTATTTATTCCTTTGGTTTTTTGTAATGTACATAAACATCTACAACTTGGTATAAATGAAAAGACTTCAAATGATTGTTTCTAAAATGACAAAAACAGGGGCCGGCCCAGTGGCGCAAGCGGTTAAGTGCTCGCGCTCCACTGTGGTGGCCCGGGGTTTGCAGGTTCAGATCCCTGGCGCACACCGACGCACCGCTTGTCAAGCCATGCTGTGGCGGGGTCCCATATAAAGTGGAGGAGGATGGGCATGGATGTTAGCCCAGGGCCAGTCTTCATCAGCAAAAAGAGGAGGATTGGCAGATGTTAGCTCAGGGCCAATCTTCCTCACAAAAAAATAAAATAAAAAATGACAAAAACATGTATAGATAATTAAAAGAAGAAAATAGCAAGTAAATGTGAAATATCTCAAACTCATTCATAACCATCCTTTTAAAATCATTGTATGATACATTTGACTATCAATTATACAGATGTAAAATGTTGATGCCAACTAGGCGGTAAGGGAAATGGCTCTTACATCGGGAGTCTAAGACAGATGGACAAGGATTTCATTCAGAAGATTAGGAAATATATTGCACAATAGATACTGTTCAGACTCCATTAGATGGCTGTTCTGGAGCTACCTATTTGCGAGTTTTGTCATATTTGAACTGTATTAAAACTTCTAACTGGTCGCTTTACTTCTAGCTTCAGATTCTCTAATTCATCTATCTGCCAAATCAGTCTTTGGGAAAGATGATGAACCACATCATGTTTCTTCATAAATCTGCATTTGACATGTTTCAAGAGTATTATAAACAAGCAATAATCAGAGGACGAAGATTATATGAACTGATAATATTTAGAGCATCTTTTGCCACTGTCAAAACTGGAAATTTTCCACTTCTAGTCACTGAACATTTGGATTCATAAATTTTGTGACATTCCTTCACACTTATCCTCTGGATAAAAATCTTGAGAATTTTGTACAACAGGAGGCAACGTGATTGCAACCCAGGAAGATTTAGAGTAGATTTGCAAATCTTTTTTCCGTTAACATAGGTGAGCAGGAGAGTGGGTATAGCCTGAGTGTCTGCTCCTGCGTTGATAAAATTGTAGTTTCCATATTCTTCTGGAGTATTCTGAGAAATTTTACTTACAGACTGCTGTGGAAGTCTTAATCTCATGCCAATTTAAGGAGTCTTTGGCCAGGACACCCGTGTGGAGCCACTTTATAGATCTTCAACTCTGTATTCATTTGCCTGGTCCAACAGCATCAGGACAGCATCTCTCATACCAGATTCCTCCCAAAAATGCAAGTGTGTGAGAACTGAATTGAAAATTATTTCAAGTGGATAAAACTACATTAGTATTGGGCTAGTCTGGACCATCGCAAGTACACGTAAGCCAGCCCTGCAGGAATATGTGGATAGAAAAGGAACAACAGAATGTCTTGAGTTGAACTAGAAGCTTCACCAGCTACAAAATGACAGACAAAATAAAAATAGATTTATACTGTCCTGAACTTCATCTTGCCATTCAAATATTTACATTTAATTGGTAATCTTTGAATTTGGTGGGGGGGGAGAAATGTTTTTCTTGCTGTGGAGTGTCACCTTGCCTTCGAAAGATTTACCAGTAAAATCCCTGCATATGTGGCATTTGTATGCATATGTGATAAACAGATCTTAGTGTGTCCCCCCACTAGCATTTTAAAACAATGTGGAATCTGATCCTGTTAACTACTTTACTAGATGTATATAGCTTAAGAATTTATTTAAATATTTAGGAAAATTGAGTTTGGGTAATGGTATTGAAATGGAAATATAAAATACTCAGTGAATGGTGAATATGTATGAACTGTATATTGGATGTTAGGAGAAGAAGAAAAGGAAATTCAACATCTAATAGTTTTATTGTATTCTTTCTTAGCTTAATCTTTCTTGGAATGTAATACTGAAGCATAAACCTACATTTATAAATATAAATCTACTATTTTTACATACTTTTTAAATGGGTGCCACGATAATAGAGCTGATCTCTTAGGGAAGTTTCTAAAAACATGTTTGGTAAAATTGTCTTCTGGAAAAAAATATCAGAAAGAAATTCTGAGGACATTTTGTAAAGCTGTACATAGTTCTGTATTCATTGTTTGAGTGCTTATGGATAGCAGAAAAGAAATGGGCAGAGGAGTGTTTAATACATTAATCAGGAAAAAAAAAGTAAAGCATTAGTTATATTTTATGTGCATTTTGAGAATGCTTTGTATGAAATAATCAAATATAATTGTGACATTTCTTAGTATATTGTGATTGCTAACAGATTTGCTAAAATATATAGAAAAAATATTTTAATACATGATTATAGAAATAGAATTGTTAGAATACTCCTGAATGATGTGTATTTAAAATCATTTGATTGGATTATTGCTGTGAGTTTTTTGAGGGGAAGAGGATTGTTCTGCATATAACTGTCATGTAAGAAATTTTATTAAGGCTGCTTTATGTGGATGTAGATGTTATTGTGTAAATGGTCTTTATGTTAGAATTTGTATGATATGAGATTTTATTCTCATGATGGAATTGTTGCACAAGAGGCAGCCTCTGTGAACACTTGCCTGTTCAGGGTTGAGTGGGCTTTTTTATTGCTCTGTGTACATATTAAAAAAGTACTGTTATATCATCTTGTCAGGCATAGAGATGGCTGACATTTTGGGCATTTCAATTGTTAGAATATATTTTTATTGGTTGCTGAGAGGAGATTCTAGATTGCTTTGTAAAAGAGCTGAATTTAGGAGATAGAGAATGAGGAGTTTTGGAGGACTGTGTTTATATGCATGCGTATGTAAAGAGAGAGTTTTCGAACAGCCTCCAGAATTTACTCCATGCTCAGATGTTGGTAATCTACATATATTTTGTAAAATATTCTAATGTTAAACAGAGGTATACTATTTTTTTCTTTCACCAGTGCAGTTGTTTAAATTGCCTCTCAACATTAATTCATTTCTGGTAGATATTGTTATATATTTTGTTATAAACAGTATTATAATGTTAAATATTTTTTGTTTAACATCTAGTTCTCTACGTGGATAGACATCATTGTAAATACATATCAACTTATTAGGATAGAACCATTTTTGTTAGCCAAAGAAGAGATGTTAAATCTAGCTTCTCTGTGTTCATTAGATCAATGCATTCAATTTTTAGGCCGTGGTAAATATGTGTAGTGTATAGTATAATATGTCTTTCTTTTATGACAAGATTCATCATGGTGGAAATGTCATTGTAACTGTTGGTCTGCCTTTGCTTATTGTTTTCAGATGTGTCTGCATACAAATAGAACACAGTTCATTGTATAACTTAGAGAAATCTTTACATGTGGTAAAATAGCATAGCTTAGAAAAGTTTTTATTTGCCAGTGGAATTTAACTTCTAATGATAATAGTGAATTGTTTTTGTTTTAAAATACCTAGTTGTATAGGCAGTTTATAAGTTTTTATGAGGAATGTTAGCAATGGCATATCAAACCTGAGTTCATTAAATCATGGGCTTGTCAAATGAATGTTGATGTATTATGTATATTTAATAGACATAGTTATTAATGTTTTTTAAAAGCCTAACAACTACAATATCTGCATCTTTCTTAAATATATTAGAGAATATAATCTTTCTCAAATGGTTGTCAGATTATCTCTGAGTAAATAATTGGGCAGCTGAATGATATTCTGTTAGATGGTTGTGTGTAAAAACTTAGAATGTATATTTTTTGCTTTAAACTTTTAGTACTTGATTTATAGGATTGCTTACATATACATGTCTGTGTATATACGTATATACATACATGCACATATGTATATGGTTGTGTATGAAACAAGTGTTTACTAATAGTAATTCTTAGAATAGAAGCATTATTTTTTGGCCAAATAATTATCACTTAGCTTTAGCCTATGTTCTTTGGATTGTTGGAGGGTAGAGGATATAGGAAGTTTTAGTTTATGAACTTTATTTAGTAGCTGGTGGACATTGTGAGACTGCTAGATATATGGTAGACGAATGTTAGTTTTTGTTTTGTAACGTCTGCATAGGATTTGAGGATAAGCATACATTTTTGAATGCCAAACCGATAGACAAAAGTGAAAAACACATCAATAGGCAAATTGAATTGCAATACCGTGTGTCTGGGATGTATTTGGTTGATGGGGATTATATTTTTACTTTGTTTTGTATGTAGAAGATAAATGTCATTTTATAAAACATTTTTGAACATGTAGCTGTCAGTAGTTTTGAAAAAATTATTTTTATTGAAATGTTAAAGGTAGAATCATTGTTTGATCATAGATATATATAGTAGAATGAGCATCTTCATGAGTTAGGCGTGATTTTAAGGATTTTTGTTGGTTTCTTCTTGTGTTCTTGAGGTTTTTCAATTAGATATTTTTTTTTTAGTGTAGAAATCATCGCCATTCATATTTTCAAATATGTAAACTTGTATAATTTTTCTTATTCAAGTCTAATTTTTTGATTGTTAAATGTTGGGATAGAGCGAGGAAGCATTTGACTGCTGTATGTATAATAGACGAGCTTCTTGTATAACATCTTAATTTCCTTGGTATGTAGAAACAACCTCTCCATACACATGCACACACACAGGCACACACACACACTCTCTCTAAATATATTACTGTTGAACTATGGTGAAAAATAACAATTACTAACAGAAGTGTTATATGACCCCTGTATGTTTTCACTGGGTGTGGGATATATAGACATTGCTGATGTACTTTTAATGTCAGAAACTTTTTTATCAGTATAATAATTAGCTTTCTTCTCTGCATGTTCAGTGGTTTGTTGTGAGCGATATGGACAGGGGGTGGATGTTTTCTTATCTCATGTCTATAATGTATGATTCTTTTGCTTTATATCTATTTTTGGTTTATACAGCTTGTGGACATGCATATGTTGCAGTCATGCCATTGTTAAACTATAAGGTTGAAATGCTTTTGCAAATTATTGTAGAGATGATACAGCTAGTTCTTTTTTTTTTAAACAGCTGTGTTTATAATAGTTACTTTATCACATTTTGGCTTTGTTAATGTATAGAATTGTTCATAAACAGAATGATAGAGGGTAGAAACAGTTTCTTTTGATGATATTTTTAGTACACTTTTATGTAGTCTTCATTGGGTTATTGGGATTATTAGAAACAAATTACTTCAGTTGGGTTAAAAAGTCTCTGAGCTAGTTTTGTTCCTTACACATATGTTATTATGTTAGGGAGAAGATAGTGATAGGTAAAAGTTTTTTACATCATATTTTCATTTAGAAGAAAAATTAGATTATAATCATTAAATTTTATCCATTTTATATAAAGATATCTCTGTCAGTTTAAGGGACATGTAGATATATCTTATTTTCCCAGATTCACTGAGGTTAATGCAATTTAATTTTCTAAAGAATGTTTTATAAAATCTCTGAATTATGTGGTTCTGTGTTCATTTGTTACATGGCAATACCCAAGACAACTTTGTAAAGAATGGGCAAGTGAAATATTTACTTTTAAACATCTAGTATTTCTAGATGTATTTAGTCTCACAAAGTATAATTTTGTAAATATTCATTGTAAATTTGTTAGTTCTATGGTCTAAAATTAACATGGCAATGAAATTGGTTGTTGATAAACAGGCTCTTAGAGCTATACACAATTTATCCTATGTTAATTTGGTGGTTAAGAGGAGAAATTGACAAGATTTTGCATTTACCTCATTCTCATATAGAAGAACAGTTTGCCTCTGTATCAAGTACGAATTGTATATTAAAAAACTTATACCATGTAAATTCATGTGATATTTCTGGATGTACTGAGCTTCCTGATGTAGTTCTTTTATATTACTTTATTTTTTTAGAGCAGTTCTAGGTTCACAGCAAAATTGAGGGGAAGGTACAGAGATTTCCCATATACTCCTAACCCAACATGTGTAATCCCCCCAGTTATCAATCTAACACATGCGTAATCATCCGCATTATCAACATCCCTCAACCGAGTGGTACATTTGTTATAATTGATGAACCTACGTTAATGCGTCGTAATCACTCAAAAGCCATAGTTAATGTTAAGGTTTACTGTTGGTGGTGTATATTCTGTAAGTTTGGACAAATGTATAGTGACATGCATCCATCATTATGGTCTCATACAGAGTATTTTAATTGCTCTGAAAATCCTCTGTAGTCTGCCTATTCATATCTCCCCCTATACTTCTTTTTTTCTTTTGTTTTTAACATTCAGGACATAAATGACTATGTCAAGGAGATTTTGTACTACCTCTTGGAACTATACACAGTTCTGTATGTGTTCCGTTGGTTGCATGACAATATTCAAGACAACTTTGTAAATAATAGGCAGATAGAAGTTTTTAATTTTTAACATCTAGTCTTTCTGGATGTATAGAGTCTCACAGAGTATAATTTTGTAAATAATTCATTGTAAAATGTCGTGGTTTCATTGTTTTTTTCAAATGTCTTAGTGAAATTGATACTCAAGTCATAATTTTGTAGTTGTATTGTTGATAGGGCATTATATACTTTAAACATAGGAAATTTATTTTTCCTCGTGGAATGAATGATACAGTTTTGTATTTGGACTGCATGACAGCATTCAAGACAACTTTGTAAATAACACAAATATTTCATTTAAAACTCTAGTTTTCCTAGATGCATGGAGTTTCATTCACCAAGTATAAATTTGTAAATATTTCATTGTACAATATCATAAATTGGCTTTTGCACGTGTTTTGGCCATGTAATTAATAATTGGCCTCTTAGGGCTGTATGACATTTTGGTGTTTGTTCAGTGGCTTTTTGGGGAGAGGGCTAGACAGATTGCCTCCATATCTTCAGATTGTTAGGTTCTCACGTCTAAGAAAACCTTAGATTGTATACTTAGAACAAACAAAGAAAAATACCCCTGGGATGTATTTTTAACTTTAGGAAGAAAAAGGAAGACATGAGAAGGGAATTGTCATTTTAAATCACAGATATATTCACAGTTAGAAGATACTCACCTTGCTAAAGTAATTGTTATTTTGTTATGCTATATAAATCTGCTCTTTGCGAATTTATATATGTATATGCATATATATTATAAATGTATATAAACACATACCCCTAAAACTAATTTTACATGTGTATAGGTCTGATAATGCTCTCTTTTATCATTTGTTAGCTTATTGCTTTACATTTTTTTGAAAAATATAGAAATTGTACTTTAATTCTAACCTTAAATATTTCTGGAAGCCTGCTTCATGTTATATCTAGATGTATGTTAATTTTTTATAAAATGATTAAGCAGCTCTATATTTATTTTCTAATGTTTCTGTATATATATACGAGAACAGAATTTCTCTGATAATATTTTTTTAACTTTTCTGAGAGCTTTTTAAAATTTTCCAGTGAATAGTTAGATTTGTTATGTGATAATCAGAAACAAATGTCAAAAGTATTTTATCTCAGTTGCCAATAATATAAATTATGAAGATTTCTTAGATCCTATTCAGTATTCATCAAAGTATCAATCAGTATATCTTTGAATAGCAGTTTCAACAGCAGTTTGGCAATGACAATCAAAATTGAGTGTATAAAACTTTTAAAATGGTATAACTTGCTCCTGAGATTTTTATCTTTTGCAACTTTCAAATATATAAAGAAAAAAGTATGTTGTAGATTGAGTATAGCAAATAATTTGCACATCTGAAATACACATCAATAAAAGGTCATAATTATATCTTATTTATCATATGAATGTAATTAAAATACTGAAAAAATATTCTGTTATGGAAGGCTGTTTTAAGTTGATATTTAGAATGGTCATTTTTGAACAAACATCAACTAATTGTGTTTACAATGATGTCTATCTGCCTCTAGTTTTTCTAACTGAAAGGTTAATGGTTACTGTTCCTGGGGAATGGGATTATTCTGATATGATTATAGTGTTAAATAATGCTTACTTGTCAGTGTTATTTTAATGGTGATTATTTTATCATTTTTTGAAACTTGTATACATGTGTAAGTTAAATAGTAAAACATTGTTTATGTATTTGTATATTGCTACATGGCAATCTAAAATGGATATATGAATTATTGAATAGAAAGTTGTCTGGAAGAAGATATGACAAAGTTTTGAGATGGGAATAGAAGGAATGCTTCTACTTTCTGCATTTGAAATTTTTTTTTTATTTTTTTATTTTTTTTTTTATTTTTTTTAAATTTTTTGTTTATTGCAGTAACATTGGTTTATAACATTGTAAAAATTTCAGGTGTACATCATTGTACTTCTATTTCTGCATAGATTACATCATGTTCACCACCAAAATACTAATTACAACCCATCACCACACACATGTACCCAATTATCCCTTTCACCCTCCTCCCTCCCCCCTTCCCCTCTTTGAAATTTTAAAGGTTTTTCAAAAGGAACATTTAAACAACTGAGGGAATTTTAAAGATATAACCAATTTGTGCCTGTCTTCATCTTTGCGTGTCGACATCTTGGGAATATCGGGCTGTTATATCGAACTTTGTATTCCGGTGGCTGTTAGGAATAGTTTTTGAGTGATCACGAAGAGCATGTGATTTAGAGACTAGTGCACCAGAGAGTTATACACTGAGAAACAAAGAGTATTGGATTACCCAAGGAAAGAAGAAGGGAGAAGATGGGATTTGAGGTAGGTGCTAAACAATTATATTTGGGTTGACAAACAGATGAGTGATGAAAATGGTTATTGAAGCTTTCTTTACAGGGTAAATTTTCATAAGGCAATGCCCTATTTGTGGTTACTGACTAGATCAAATCGTTGGAGTTAGAGTTTCTTGGGATGGGTTGGAAGTTATTATTATTTAATGGGAGAAATTGGAGAATGGATTGTTTCCTTCCTTTTACGGTAGTTGAGTCTGTCAGAAGGATTTCAAATAGGTCTTAAGGTTTTTTTGATTAGTCAGAATTAGCACAAAAAACATTTCAGTATTCTCTACATTTGTGCTAAAAGTGTTCTGAGAAGATGAGAAAGTGGAAAAAACATTATCTCTTTGGGCAGTTATCAAGTCAAAGATAGACACATTAAAGATGTGGAGTATATGCAGAATGTAGGAAATTATTTATGTCTTCCTTCAATTAATTTACTTATTTATGACTAAATACAGCAACATGACTAATGTTATAAAGGAAGTGATCAGTTGTCCAAAAGTTATCTCATATTTGCTGGGTGTTTAATTATTTCCATTCACTATTCCTGACTGTTCTAAAGCCATCTTAATTTGTGTGTCCTGGTGTCTCATTTGTATCTAACCTTGGCTATATTGTATACTTACTTACTTTGCAGGTGAACATGATGAAAGAAAGACATTTGCAGTTAATCTGAGGACCACTGATATCATCAGAAACATTTCTCTTCTATGGAGTTCCTTAATTCATAAGTCTTAGCTGTAAACCACAGGTAAGAAGGTTCTAGATCGAGAAGTACTGTTTCAGGATGAGGTTTTGACTAGGCTCAGGAAAGTAACATTGGTGCAGACTTTGTTCTTCTTGGGCATTTTGGAATTTTCAACCATGCCTAAGATTTAGTGAGTAAATAATTATTTAAAAAGATAAGTTTAACACATTAAAGATGTAGAGTGTGTGTAAAATGTAGGAGATTATTTTTGTCTTCCTTCAATTAACTTATTTATGACCAAACATGGCAACATAACTGAATGTTATAAAGGAAATGATCAATTGTCCAAGCACTGGAAATAATGAACTAGACAAACTGTATTTTTGCAAGTATAGTTTTGTAGTGTGATAAAGGGAGAAGTTTGTAGAAACCGAAGAAAGGTGCTGATATTGAAAAGTACTAGTAGTAAATTTATGGCTGACATTGGAGAACTGAATCAGCTACAAGATTAATGAATGAGGAATAGTTTCTTAAGTGTTAATAGAAATTTGTAACAAAGTTCAACATGAACCTCCACTTATTAGCTGCTTCAGCTATTCCATCAGAGAGGGTGTAGATCTGACCATACAGTCTTCCTTTTTTTTTTTCTTTCAGGAGATGATGGTTCCAAGAAAAGATACTTTGTCATCTTTGATTTTAATCCCAAGAATCAGTACCACTGGACCTGTTGCAATATTCCTCATTGAAGTGTTCTTCATTCCCATCTCTCATCCAGGAAGACCACTTGGCGATATGATCGTAAGGACAGTTGAGTGCTCATTTGATTCGGGGGGTGGGGGGGCTTTGGTTAGACGGGAGTTGATATTCTGCTTAAGCCTAATGAATTTTTGGTGGCAGCTAATAGGTATTGAGATCTGTTCAGGTTACATATTGCTGAGTAACAAATTATCCTGAAATTTAGTGGCATAAAACATCATTACTGTGTTAATTCCATGGATTCTGTGGGTGAAGATTTCTGACAGTGCCAGAATGTCTATGGGATCAACTGTGAAGGACCCAGTGGTTGAGAGAGATGCATACATCTACTTCTTCGCTCACATATCTGGCACTTGGTTTGGGATGACTTGGTAGGCTGGGCTTAGCTGAGGGTTTCAACTAGAGCACTTGCACACAGCCGGGTTCACAGGAAGCATCATAAAAATGAGTATTAGAAGAGAGCCTTGTGAAAGTGGCATGGCCTTTCTGATAGCTTCAGAAGTCATGTAGTGTCACTTATGCCATATTCTGTTGGCTAACAGTGTCATATGACCAGCCTAAATTATAGCAGAGATTCCATCTTATAGTGGGGGATTTCTAGTGGGACTGCAGACCCAGACTGCATGTAGGACCAGATGAAAGAAGGCACAGAAGTTAAGAGCTACTGCTGTGGAGCTTCAGTAGTTCTCTTCCTTTTGTTAAAATTTTGGGGTCCTTTCACAAGGTTCTCATCAAATCATGTATCTTTATTAGATCAATTATTAAATTGTTTTTCAGAATTCCACTTCTCATACACACTGAATTTCTTGGAGATAGTTTTCAACAAACGTCTTATTCACTGTCTGGCATTGAATACAGTCTTAATGAATTGTTTTGTGACTTTCGAAGTGATTCAGGGAAAAGATAAGAAGTTGGGGGCCGGCCCCGTGCCTTAGTGGTTAAGTGCGCGCGTTCCGCTACTGGCGGCCTGGGTTCGGATCCCGGGCGCGCACCGACGCACTGCTTCTCTGGCCATGCTGAGGCCGCGTCCCCCGTACAGCAACTAGAAGGATGTGCAACTGTGACATACAACTCTCTACTGGGGCTTTGGGGGAATAAGAAAAAGGAGGAGGGTTGGCGATAGATGTTAGCTCAGAGCCAGTCTTCCTCAGCAAAAAGAGGAGGATTAGCATGGATGTTAACTCAGGGCTGATCTTCCTCACAAAAAAAAAAAAAAAGAAAAGATGTTGGAGCAAGAAAAAAATTACATGATTTTTGGGATAAAGTCAGTGTGGTAAATGCAAAAGAGAGAAGAGCTCAGGTGCAATATGCTGATACTGAAATGTATAATCTTTAAACTACTAAAGCTATGGAACTGTCAAAAGAGTGAAAGGGGACAGTTGTTAATGAAACCAAGACTGTTCTTGCAAATAGTGAATCCCAGCTCCTAACACATCAGTTTTGGGTTACTCATTTTTCCTTCATTTCGCAGTAATTAACCTAGGAAGGTTAATTAATAGGATGTGCTGCCAATAGTGAATGCTGACAATGCCTTAAACAGTCTTTCTCAGAGAGCCTTTACTGCCTACCTATTATCCATGGAATAACTTTAAAAGGGAAGGTTTTAATCAGAAAATGTTGTTTTCTTATGATGAATCATAGCTAAATTGAAGATTATTGAATGACTTTTGGGGGAGGTGCCTGCTCAGCAATTTTGATAGCCAACTGGAATACTGGGTTAGGAGCTAAATCTTTTCCTAAGTTACATTGTAGCCTCTAAATCTTTAATACAGTTACTCTTTCTCTTATCAAAGGTCTGAGCTCCTTTTATGATTTTCTCTGCAATGTTTAGGTGGAACTGTTGTCATGTTGCTTGTACAGAAAGAAATCATGTAGATTGCATCAAATAATTCTGTATTTGAATGAGTTATCTAGAGATACAAGCAACAAAATACATAGTTGAAAAGAGACACAGATAACATGAGGAAGTATCTCCATTTAGCAAGTTATAAGACGAAAGAGTACCAATATCTGGCCTTCTTATTGTTAGAAAATTCCAGAAAGAATTTTGATCCACCTGTTATTTCTTCATAGAATGGCTGTTGCATTTCATTGTACATACAAATTTTATTAGCCCCTACTGATGATCTCACTGTGTCCTCTCAGGTGATGACTGAATAGGAAACTGATGCCATTGCTTCTGCCACCATCTTCGTCAAACCAAAAGGTGGTCTTCGTAATGTATGGAGACTCTTCTTTCATGTGTTGCAGTGGATACTTTTTGCAGATCAGAACAACTGGACTGAGAAAGCTCATGTTTTAAAGTAATCTAAAGAGTGTCACTGGAGAGAATTGTAACCAGGCACGTTGACTGTTTTCATTGTTGCCATTGGACAAAATGTCAGGAGCTTGAATCTCAGAGACATTATTACACAAAAGTTCAGGATGGTGTAATTGCAGGGCTTCATTTCAGTGCTCCCATAAGTATTTAAGTGCATATATTTATAGTTTTCACTTATCACAGGGTAGACTTAAAATTGTTTCATTAAAAAATCACCGTTTTCCTGACCCGGTGGCATAGTGCCTAAGTGCACGCGCTCTGCTTTGGCAGACTGGGCTTTGCGGGTTTGGATCCTGGGCGCGCACCAAAGCACCGCTTGTTGGGCCTGCTGTGGCGGTGTCCCATATAAAGTAGAGGAAGATGGGCACAGATGTTAGCCCAGGGCCAATCTTCCTCAGCAAAAAAGAGGAAGATTGGCATGAGATGTTAGCTCAGGGCTAATTTTCCTCACACACACACAAAAAGTCACCTTTTTCAAGATTTCCAAGGGTAGAGGAATTTGTGTATTATAGTATTTTTAATTCTTAAATGCCTTTTTTCCTCCTGATTCTACTCCCCAGTGTTATCTACTGTCAGTGGGAGTTTTGTGCACATCCTTTTGTGGTATGTTGATAAACAAATTTATAGGCAAGTAGTTTTTTTTGCTCAGACATTAGCTACAGATTTTCTATGCAGTAAACATGCTCATATAAAAATTATTTTGAATTTGTCCAGCTAATTTGTTGAAATAATTTCAGTGAATTGGAACTGCTAGCACTAGGGATATCCAAAAATTTATATTTTGAGTTAACAGTACAGATTTCACCCTAATTGTAGAGACAGTCCTCATTAGTCTTATCTCCCAGATTTTGTTCGTGCGAGTTCTGTTTCCTGAAACTGTACAAACATTAGATAATCAGTGTTTTAATACTTAACAATGTGATATTACAAAGAAATTGCTTTTCTGCTGTTATTGTTCAGCTCCATCATTTTTGTGTATCCTTAATCCTTAATGGTCATTTGTGTTATTTCATTTTCCTCTGCATTTTCTTTTTTTTCCACTTACCTTGGAATATTAGTGTCTGTGTTACTGGTTTCTAAGAGCTCATTTATAACTAAGGATGTTAACCATTTGTCATACATTGCGAGTGAAATACCATGGTTTTTTTGGCATCATTTTACTGTGGTGTTTTATTTTTTGGTTGTACAGAAGTTGTGTATTGAAATACAATCATGTTGTGCTTAGCGCCATTTGAGTTTTGTGTTTTTCTTTAAAAACATGTTTGCATTAGTATCATACATTTCTTTGTATTGTCTAATGTTTTTTCATTTTGTCATTTTATTTTTCCATCAGTCATTACCATTGTTTTTAAAGCATTACATACTCAAATTGTTCACCTTGAGTTAAGCAATTACTGCGTATTTTAAGTTTTATAATTATGTATAAATCCCCACATATAGTTGCCTGCATTTCTATTTATTTGCCTTATCTTGTATTGATACTTTAAAATTACTGATGTCTTTTATCTTTTAGTCTTATCTATTCCATTGAGTTCTCTCATTTCTCTTATTTTTCAGAATATTCCCTGTCTGAACTCACTTTTTTTCCCTCAGTTGATGCTTAAAATTATTTTCCAAGTTGGAAAAAAATGCAGTTTTAATTTCATTTGCACCAAATTTAATAGATTAATTAGGAGAGAATAGATCTCTTTAAAATTGAGTCTTCCTATCCAACTGCAAGGTATGTCTTTCTATTTTTAATCAAATTATGTTGGGATATTGTTAGTATAGTTTTTATTTTATTGGTCCATTCCCAGGCGTTTCATACTGTTGTTGGTGTGGTGATGGGCATCGTACACCCAGCTTATTTTCTTATTAATATATGAAAGCCACTTTTGTATACTTTTCTAATGGCATTTTATTGAAATTCCAAAATTATGGTTTTCTTTTTTCACAGTCCATAGGTACTTCCAGAATATATGGAAGCAGAAAGTGCCCTTAGTTATTTCACTCTTAATACTAATCCCATTAAAGGTTTGTTTAATTACTTATGGGTCATTTTAGGAAACAGCCTCCTTCCTTTTATTGAGGATTTTTCACCAAATTAGATGATAGGTTTAATAAAATGTCTTGTATATTACAGTTGATTATACTTGCCATTATAATTATTGATTAGGACAGAGCTTAACTTTTTATATAAATGAACATTCTTATATCCAGTGAATGAAGGAACTAAGTTGTGTGTGTGTATATGTATATATATATACACGCTCTCCCCTATTGTAATCCTTATAATTTTATTTGGAATTTCTTAAAAGGTAGTCCTAAACAAACAACTTTATTTTGTTGTCAGAGTTTTTTTTTGTTTTCCTGGCTCTACTGAAACAGTTTTGTGTATTTTTGGTATAGGCTGGAAACAATTAAGAAGTGTTAGCATTATTTCTTTAATTTTTATTTTGAAATAACTTTTGGCACACAAAAATGTTGCAAAAGTAGTACGTAGTTTTTTTTTTTTTTAATATTGGTCTTCAGATTCCTCTTGTATTAGCAAGTTTCGTATGCATGATATAATTATCTAAACCAGGATATTACCATTGATGTGCTGCTAACTGATCCTTTTATAGGTCCATGATTTAAAGTGAATGTTTGACTGTGCTTTCAATTTTCCATGAACTCTCATGCGCATGGGATTTCTTAAAATATGTCCCAAATAGAATCTGATAATGCCCTTCCATTTTCCCGTTTCCCACCCAATAGTTAACAACTAAGACCTAGTTTTCTTTTATAATTTCTTCTGAATGTATTTTCTTGTGTCTCAAGATTTGGGGACAACAGTATTTTTAAAACATAATCATCGTGCTATCTGCTGAAAAATATGAAATGTAGTAAATAATTCCTTATATTGTTATCACAATGGATACCCAGTACCACTTATGAAATATTTTTGATAAAAAAATCTTACTTGAGCTTGTCTGATGTGTTTTTAAAATAGTTATGTTTAAATCATCTCTTGTAGAATCATGCATTCCATTCCATTTGGTTTGTTAATCTGTGGTTCTTTGAATCTGCAGCAGTCCTTGGTATTTAATTTTTTTCTTGCTGTTTACTTTTGGAGCAAATTGGGCTGTTTTGCCCTTTAAAACTCGTACATTTCTATACTCTGGAGATGGTTGATGGCATCCTGTGTGATAGTGTTTAATATTTTCCTCAATTTCCTATTCTTAACATTTATTAATTTTTTAATCATTTATCAAAATGTTTCCAGTTGCATTACATTGTAATTCATTTATTATAAGAACACTACTTAACTGTATCACATTATGTTTGTTTGTATATCTTTCTACAATGTAGAGGATCATTTAGCGTTTAATTTTGGGCATCAGCTTTTCACCTAAAAAATCATAGCCTCTTCATCATTTCATTAGTAGCTGCACATTTGCTCTAAATAAGAGTAAAATTACTCTAACTGATGAGTAATTTCTTCATCTAAATAAGAACTTTTTTCAACTATTTTAAGATTTTAATTGAAAAGAAAATGTAGCATGAATCTTGATTCTTTCCCTTATCAGTTATAGAATAATGAGTTTGATATCCTATCAGTCTCCCAAAGGTGAGTAGTATAAAATCATATAGTATAGTCTACAGACAGAATGAACCACAAAGAAACTTGAGAATTTAGCAGTTGTGTTGTTAATATAACACAAATATTGCAATTACAAAACTAATGCACGCACATAGAGACAGTAGGATAAAATATAGATAATACGTATTTTAATTTTTGTAATTTCCAGTTTATTCAAATGTATGTTCAATTTATACAATTCACTTGTACAGCCTGTAGTTAGAATATGTTCTTTTTTCTCAGCCTTTATAAAATTAATTTTTATTTCATTCATACATAGAGCAAATAATGTTTGGTTTTTATTTACTTTTTGTATACTTTTTATTTATCTTTTCATGTTTTCTGTTTCTTCCTTTCAGAAATATGTCATCATGTTTCCATTTGTTACTTTGACTGATTTTCACCACATTGTTTTGGAAAGATGCACAGTATTTTTTCAACAATTTAGCTTATATCTTTTAAAATAATCTTAACTATATATCTAACTTTTGAGCAATTTGTGAACGTTTTCCTTTTGGCATTTTTAATAATTTTATTTATTTATTTATTTTCCCCCAAAGCCCCAATAGATAGTTATATGTCATAGCTGCACATCCTTCTAGTTGCTGTATGTGGGATGCGGCCTTAGTATGGCCGGAGAAGCGGTGCGTCTGTGCGCGCCCGGATCCGAACCCCGGCCGCCAGCAGCGGAGCGCGCACACTTAACCGCTAAGCCACAGGCCGGCCCTCCTTTTGACATTTTTATTTGAAAGTTGAAGACTGACATCTTCCATCTCCCCCATATGTAAATGTTAGTAATCAATATGATCATAATAGGCAAAATTGAGTTCTTAAACTTAAGTATGGCAAGGTCTGTGTTAGTTTTACATACTTTGTTTTACAGTTTCGTAAGTCCCGTATGAGCTAGCAGCTTTACTTGTACTCCTTTTATAGATGTGTCTCAGTTACTACACGAGTAAAGTTAGGGCAAAACAGTGTGTTTGTCTCAAAGAGTTCCAAAATATTAAGTGAATTATTCAGAAACAGCTAAGAAATGAGCCTAGCTGATCACGGTGCTCTTTTTCCTAGATGTAGTAATACTGATAGTAATGCTGGTAATACTGGTGTTAAGTTAATGAGGTAGGATCTGAACCTTACTGTGTCTCATTTGTGAAGTCCCTGGTCCCATAACTTTAATGCCATAGTGCCGTCTACTCATGAGTAATACTTGGTTTCTGCCCCAGAGTATGTATTTAATATATCCACTTTCATTGTTACTTTATCAATTGAATTGGTTATGCAATTACATTGTCTTTTGTTGTAATAGAAGCTCAGTTAAGAGGTACTTCCATATGTAACAGGTTTAGTGTTAGTTTCTTAGATCATGACCAGAGATTGTTAACAGGGTACACTATTAAAGTGGTCAGTTACTAAGTCCATAACTCTACCTGGATATATTCTAAAAGTAGAAGGATGCATTCCTTAAAGGTCAGTTGGAACTACATTCCAGTCTACTTATTGTCTGCCTCACAATAAATACAAAAGCCCATCATCAATTAGTAGTATGTTCTTAAGGCTTGCCCACAGCTCCCATCATAAAACAAACCCAGCAGAAAGAGAAATGCTTTGTATGTTAGTAGAGGACTGGAAATTCCATGAATGCGTTTGTTTTCATCTGTTTACTAAGAGGGGGAATGTGTTAGCAAATAAAATTGAAGATAAAATGGATGAGAATCAGTTGAAGAGATGAGTATTTTTTAGTGAATCTGATCCATTTTGCAGTAACAATTTGTTGAATTATTTTCTGAAAGCTAATCCTTAACAACAGTTGAGGAAATTATTTCGTATTCTTTTGTTTCCATCTATGAATTTTACAGGCTATTAGGAAAAACATGAATCTGGAGGTGTATTTATAACTTCTTTGGTTAGCTTTTTTTGTGTGTGTGAGGAAGATTAGCCCTGAGCTAACATCCGTTGCCAATCCACCTCTTTTTGCTGAGGAAGACTGGCCCTGGGCTAACATCGTGTCCATCTTGCTCCACTTTATATGGGACGCCACCACAGCATGGCTTGACAAGCAGTGCGTTGGTCCGCGCCTGGGATCTCAACCTGCAAACCCCTGGCGGCTGAAGCAGAGCATGCAAACTTAACTACTACGCCACCGGGCGGCCCCCTCGGTTAGCTTTTTAAATAAGTATCAATGTAATTTCTTTGATTATTTTTTCCTTCTCTCTCTTCCTTTATCTGCTTGCCCCACCTCTCTCCCTTGTCTGGTGATCATCAAAGCCACATTTATTATATTAAAGTGAGACATAAGACAGAAGTATTGTTAGTGAGGTTCACTATAGCCCAGTAGTACTTCAAATCAGAGGCTCTTTTTGGGGCTCAGGATGGCCATTATGTTTATGAAAATGTGTGCAAATACCAGGCTGTCTCGTTCCTTTAGGGTGATTCAGATAGTTACATCTGCAGAGAAGAATCTTGTTCTTCATATATCTTTACCTCATATCTGTCACTGCAAATAGGTAGTATTTGCCTAGTATTTTTCAGAGTCAAATTCTTAAAATTGGCAGTGATAAGTGACACCATGTAAGTTTATCTTCACTTGAGATTCAAGATCATAAGTCAAATTATTTATGAGTCAATTTAAAATATTAGAAATTTTTAAAAAGTCATTTTCTTCACCCAGGCATTTTTTGATTATAGATTTGAGGAATAAACATGTAAGAATAGTCAGGAAAACTTGTATAGAATAGGAATGGAAGATGAGTTAGCTATTGATTCCAGATGTTAAAACATTGCAGGTAGTTAGATACATGTTATTGGCACTTCAGTGTGCAGAGTAATGTAATAGTATAGAAAGTCCAGAAGTTAATATTGCATGAGAAAAAGGAAAGTGCAATAAAATTATCTGCAATCACTGGGGGAAATTGTTAGCCAAATGGAGAAAGATAAAATTTCATCCAGTCCTCATGATACACAGCAGGAAGAATTTTAAGTGAATTAGAGGTTTAAATTAAAACTAAAGAAATTACAGGATTGGTCCTGCCCTGTGGCTTGGTGGTTGGGTGCGCGTGCTCCTCTGCTGGCGGCCCGCGTTCGGATCCCGGGTGCGCACAACGCTCCGCTCCTCCGGCCATGTTGAGGCTGTGTCCCACATACAGCAACTAGAAGAATGTGCAGCTGTGACGTACAACTAGCTACTGGGGCTTTGGGGGAAAAAATAAATAAATCATTAAAAAAAAAAAAAGAAATTACAGGATTACAGAACATAATGGTGAATTTTTTTTTTAACCTGCAAGTGACGAAAACTTCATTCTTTATGATCTAAATTCCAGGGACAATAAAAAACAATGGTAAATTTGATATTACAATAAAATAAGAACTTAATAGGCAAAGTAAAAACCAAATGACAATTGGGATAAGACATTAGTAACATCACATAAGAAGACTGAAGTCCCTAAAAGAAGAAAAATATCAACAAACTTAAGGAAAAACAATTTGAAGAGATAGTTCACAGAAGAAATGTAAATCACTATTAATCATGAAAGGATTCTTGGGTTTGCTTATAATAAGAATAATTAGAATTCAAAGTACAACCGAGATATAATGAACTTTTCAACTATCAAATTAGCAATGAATCCAGATATTTGACAACATTCTTTTTCAGCAGTCTGAGGAGAATTAGGCAAAATCATATGTTGCTGGTGGGAGTGTAAAATGTAAAACCTCTGGATTGGAATTAAGTAGTGAATTTTCTTAATCTGTGGCAAATCCATAGTACATATTGCACTAGGATACAGCTATATCAAGGGTAAATAAATATTTTTATGTTACTATGGAATAATTTTTGGGATATAAATGGGAATAGAGTTGGTATGTAGGAAGTAATGATGGCAAAATGGTATTTATAGTGTTTTTATCACCATAAGTATGATAGATAACTGTCCTTGTTTCTATTGCTGGGTGGTAGCTGAAATAGTTTAGAGCTTTCAACAGAGTTTTGTCAAACAGGACAGTGGACAAGGGAATTAGCTGAGGAATGAATGTGTGTGTATAAGTTAGAAATAAAAGGGATAAATTTTGGTTTAGGTAGGTAATCAAGGGACTTGTGATTTTGTCATGTCATAGAGAACAGGTATTCCTGGAAAAGTTGCAGAAGTATAAAGGTAGCATTTTTTTTGTACTGGGAGTAATGAATGAAGAAGCTTTCTGTCGCAGAACATTGGCAGTTCCCAAAGTAAGTCTTGAGCTCCTCTACGCTTTAATTTTCTCAGAGAATGGTTTGAGTTAGCTCTTGAAGGAGTTGGTCAATACTGCAAACTGATAATAGAGATACATATGAGTCCATGTAAAGATTTTAAAGTCAGATGTTAGGAAGGTCATTTGAAGTTAGATGTGTTGCCAGTTGATCTCCGTTAGTGAAAAATATTTAAGCAATGTAGTAACTAGAACCCTCGGCTGTACTGAGCTCTACCTGCCCAGCTTGGTGACGTGTGTATGATCAGTGAATGGAATTGACAAATGTAAGATTGCTTCATTGGATGATGGGGTAAATGCCAGAATGATTGGATGAATTAACAGATGTAGGAATGGATAAATTGATCGTTGTGATGTCAGGATAATGGATGGAATCAAGAATAGATGATTCTTAAATGGAAGGCTGCATGTTTGGATTGTTGGATGGATTGATGGATCGATGAATGGGTCCAGAAGTGCATTCTGGATGAAATTAAGAAACAAGGTTATATATGTAATTTAATGAACAGGGATGATACACTAATACATTAATATATTCTTACAATTATATGTATGGGTTGATGCAAGAATGGAAGGGAATATGGATGAAAAAGTCTCTGTGTGAACATAGATACATTAAGATATATTGAGAATGTGAAATGAACAGATAAGTAGATGGAGATAAGAATGGATGAATTGATGGATATATGTCTGAATGAATATATACATAGGTCGGTTCAGGAAATGCTAATTCCTAAATATCAGTGACTTTAAATCACAAAGATGTATTTTTCACAGTGACTGTCCAGCAGGGATTGTTATGGGTCCCATGCTCATGGCAGTCATTGATAGGCTGAATGTCACAAACACACTAATACCTCATGTTGCTTCATTCACAACAAAGTTTTATGGTTCCTTGTCACTAAGAGAGAATATGGAAAATTGCACCATACTTCTTGAATGATTTTATTCTAGAAGTGACACTTTATGTTGGGTAAAACAAATCAATCACATGGACATCTGTAACTTTAGGGGGTTTAGAAGTTGAATTCCATGTTTTCAAAAGGAAAGTTTGGCATCTACCATGGGATACCTCTGTGGTCTCAAATACTGGATTTACTTTCTACTTTACACGGTAGACTTTACCCCTTTCTCAGTGGGAACAAAAGCCTCATCCAGTTAAAAGTCTGATACCTCTCAGTTGTGCGTTGGGATCAGGAGGTGATTTGCGGTAATCTTGTCAGGTCTCCTTGGGAGCAGAGAGTGTTTTATTAGGCCTTGGGAGATGCTTACTTCTCCTTTGTTCTTCCTGGCCCTACCTTGGCTCTTTGACACATTGTTTGATTCCCATTATCCTGCTTAATTATTTTTAACAAAGGTAGTGTGAGATATATCCTCTATGGGAGCTGCAGAGCTTTCTCTATTTAGAAAGAGTTGGCGCCTAAAAGTCATTTTAAGCCTTAAACAATGACAGATTTTTAGTTTTTCGGCAGTACAACTCCAATATGTAGGATGCCTAATGTCTGTCATGGGCAGAAGACTTTAGTAGCCTGTATGTGGTTCTTCATGTCTTATGTGCTATGGTCATAGCACCATGTGTTGAAGCAGAGGTGCTACAAAAGGAGAATAGCCTGGAATAATGATCTGTCAAATGGGGCAAAGTTACTCTGGAGAGCCACTGGATCAGATCCACAGAGGTTTTTTCATGAGTGGGAAATAAATGTTTGTTGTGTTTAGCCAGTGAGATTTTGAAGTTGCTGTGATTTCAAACTGACTTAATATAGATGGATAAATTGCATGTAAGAATTCAAGGATTGGGGGATGAATGCAAAGAATGGAGGATTGGATTGATGGTTTAGATCTTGGTTGTATGAGTGGATAGATGAAAGGAAGCATGTAAGGATGATGAATGAAATTTTAGACATAATAACATAAGCTTATGTGGATTTGAGAATTAGTGGGTGAAGGAATACAAGATTGGATATTTGGAAAGAAGGCTGGAAAATGGAAAGATGGATGCAAAAATATTTTGCTTTATAGAATTTAGGGCACAATAATGGATGAATGAATGCAAAATTGGGTGAATGTAAGAATAGATTGAAACTGGAATATATGAGTGGATGGCTGGATACAAGAATCGAGAATGAATGTTTTGAAAAAAACAGTTGGAGGTACATATGGATGTATGGATTGATGGACTCAATATTTAGTGAAGGAATAGATGGTTAGATACCTAGATGTTAGAATTTGAGTGGATTCCAGAATGTTGGATGTATGGATCATGTACAGATGTATGATTGATAGATGCAAGTATGGCTTCCTAGAATAATGGATGAATGTAGGGATCAATGCACAGATAAATTGATTGCATGAGTGTGGTAGCAGCACCTTTGATGGTTTCAGGGTAGCTTGATAGATGGATTAATGCACAGATGGTTTGATTCAAGAAGGGTTGGTATAGGAATCTCATCATTGGGAGAATAGACTGATAAAATAATAAAATCACATATGTAAAGTTGAATGAAAAGATAGATGGGCTATTGAGGGATATAGGCTAATTTGATGTTATTTATAAAATCAGAAAAGTTTGGTGATTGGATTCTCAACAGTGTTGTAATAGTAAATAGGAAAAAACAAAAGAAACCAAAAACCAACTGTAGTGTGTTCACAAGAGTGGTAGTTTTCTCTAATAATGATTTTTTATATTTTAATAATTTGGAGATTTTTAGGAGGTTGATCAAAGAGCCAACTTTACCCTTTTGTATTTTATATTGGTCATGGTATATATCACAATTTTCCCATATTTTCCACAGTTTTAACTGAGGTGTTACCAGTTTAAGAAGTGAGACCTTTTAGATGCTTCAGTACCTGACATTTCTATATCAATCCAAATTCTTATACTTGTTTATCCTTTCTGTGGACTTCATTCTTCAAAAGTGCTGGTAAGAATCACTTATACTGGTGTACTCTTTATTTTTTGACCAGTTTGGTGTGGAATCTAAATTGTAGTATTTTAAAATCTAAAACCATATATGAATTCCATAAAAACATATAAAAATGTCATATTGTGGAGTGATTGCCAATTAGATGCAATAGAAGAGATAAAAAGGGTCTTCAATTTTGATGCAGTGTTGATAAATACATTATATAGATTTCCGTTTATTACTGTTACCTACTCTCACCATAGCATGTAATGTTATCTAGACAGAAACTATAATCTCTGTACGCTCGGCAAATTTTAAATACGTTTAAATATCAAATGTCTTAGGATAAATGCATTAATGGTGGTTGGATAGAGGGAGACAAGGAAGGAAGTTAGGTGGGGAAGAAAGTGAAAGGGGTATAAAAAGACATCAGAAAGCAAAGCCATTAATAAGTAGAATTTGCTGCAGATAATGTGGGTCTTAATGACAGCAGGAAATTGAATTTTATTTCCAGATGCATGATTTAGGGTATTGCTGATGTTATCAGTGGGTAGGTAAGGAAGTTGAGGAATATTCCAATATTAGTATGGTGGAAGTAGGTTCTTAACACCCTTTCATTTGATGAATGAATGAAGATTCTTTAAATATTTTCAAGCATTCCTTTTTCTTTGTTTCTCTCACAAGCATCTTTCATAAGCAAGAACCAAAGAGATTTTGAATGCAGGTAAGGGCATTAAGGCCTATATTCTGATTTTTGAGATATCCTTTTGGTTATGTTGATGATGTGTTACGTTCTTGTCTGAGTTATTTGACGCTACATTTCTTTTTCATCAAACCTGTTATGTGGCCTATGTGATTATTTTGAGGTTCTAGTTTAAGTCAAGATTTTAGAGTTGTCTTTTGTTTGTAAACAATACTTAATGAAATCATGAGTGGAAATACAAGGGATTTTCTTCCAGTTAAGACCATCAGAAGTTGCACAAGAAGCATCCAGGAAAGCAGGGAGAATAGATATGTGGGTATTATGATAATGGGTTTTGGTTTTCAGAAAGGTTTTCATGAAATACTGTGGAGTTTACAGAGCACATTATTAGTATTTCCTTGTACCATTGTCTTTCTTTTTTACTTTTTAACCCTGAACTGGTATATAAATTATCACTAAAAAGTTACACAGGAAATGGTGGTTCAAAGAATGCATGCATGGTTGAATGGCATGGAAATAATTTGAAATAGAACATGGGTACTCAAATCACAGTAAATGGGCTGAGGAAGGAGAATTATGTTTTCATCATTTTTGTACAGTGAGTATACCTGGCTTTTGTAGCTTGCAGATACTTAGCAACGGGATCATGGCAGTTGTTTTCCATTTAGTACCAGTAGAATACTTGAATTGAAGATGATATCCATCTAACACAAGGCATGGCTATGTGATAACCTGTTGTTTATTTTCATTTGCGATCTCTCCCTCTGAACTCTCCCAGGTGGCGAACATGTGAACAAGAGGATCATAGATACCTTCTGCAGTGGTTCCAACCACAGCATCATCCAGATGCTGTCATTATTTCCCCCTTCTGGAAGCTTTTGCGTCTTTGTATCTCAAAGGGCACAACTTTTACATATGTATCCCTATGAATAGAAGTGGCCTGCTTGTGGCAAGTAATTGCCTGAAATGTCGTTAAGTACTTCTCTGTGCTCTGAATATATCTTGTGCTTTCCTCTATTGTATTCACCTCATGGCATTTTTTATCCATGTTTTACTTTACAAATGAGAGTGAGATTTGTATGTGGTAAATTTGATTAATACAACCTCATGGGTACCTTGATCATGCCCCAGATAACAGCCAGGCTTTCTCACAAGCTGAGTGCCTCCCATGTCCAGTTTTGGTTCCTTTTGTATGATACTTTGTTCCTCATTTGAATCATGAGCCCACAGTTTTTAGAGAGGTCCCAAACACGATCCTCTTAAAATATTTGCATTACCTGCAATAGACCATCTGCAGTTTCCGTTTTTATTGAACATATTAGGTCTCACTTGAGAACAGGATCTGAGTCTGAATGTAGTTGACCTCTTCCCCGATGCCTGAACATAAGACTTGGATGTCATCACAACTCTGATTGTGTAAGGGAGAACCGTACCCTTGCACTGACATTTTGAGCCACGGTGATGCCATCTTGTAGAACACCTGATTCCATCACTTTGTTGGTATTGCTGTAATTTTCTTCTTTGGGATTGGAGTAAAAAACTCAAGGTACCAAAGCGATTTCACTTTTATCCACATTACCCTGATTTTCATTTGTTTTCTGTTTAACCTAAGTGGGCTTAATATAGATGGCTGTGTTTATTGGAAGTTTTAATTGTCTACTTCTGGAGCATAAACTGCACTGTCATCAGGGAACTACTAACTACATTGCCCAGTCTATCTCAATAGAGAGGCTTGACACCTAGTACATTGACACCGGGCCAACAAGAATGAGTGAGTTGTTAAACAACTTAAAGCGAATTGTGGTCAGAGTTGTGGTCATTCTCCTCCATTTTACGTTCCTGCGTTTTACATTCCTGTGTCCTAAGGATGACAAGAGTTAACCATTTGTGGTATAGTGGTTAGTAACTTTTATGAGCTTATATAAATTTATGTAGAATTTATTTTACAAATTTTCCATCATTAAGGTGTATGTTGTTTTGCAACTTTATTTTTTTAAATATATTATGGACATATTTCCAAACCAATAAATACAGCTTATCTGCAGAATTTTCATTGGATGTAAAGTACATATCATAATGAGTCTGTTTATTGCTCTGTTTTGGGAAATGCAAGTTAACTGTTTTTGCTGCTGCATACAATGCATTGTATATAATTATATATCTATATTAATGCACTTGGGATCCTAATTCTATAAGATAGATTTCTGGATGTGGGATTGTTAGATCATCAGTTCTGCATTCTTTTGATTTTAGTAGGTATTGAGAAATTGCTCTTGAAATGTTTTCCAAGCCAGCACACAGCTGTGGTGTAATGGCAGTGCTAATTTTCCTAAAAAATTATATATAATGGATATTATCAATCTTAAATTTTTAGCCAATCTAATAGGTGAAAATAGTATTTTTAACCTAAGTTTAATTTAAACAGTAAATGGCCATGGATAAAAAAGACCAAATAGTGATGAATTATTTATTTGAAAAAATAAAGCAATAGTCCACATTCTAATCAGAAGTCATCCTGGTTGTCAGAGATAGAAACCATTGACCTTTGCTAAATGTAGTGCTTCTTGGAGTTTCATAAACTTCATAAGTATACCACATACCTGTGTTTATTTTTTTGACTCTTTATTTTTAAAATAATTTTAGATTTAGTGTTGCAAGAATCATATAAAAAACCCCATTATACTCTTCACCCAGCTTTTTGTTTACATTGTGTTCTTTTTGTTAGTGTACCTCCCTTCCTCATTCATCTTTCCCACCTTCTTTCTTTCTTTTTGTCTCTCTCTCCTCCTCCCCATATTTTTCTTATTTTATTAATTATTTAAGTTGCAGATGTTATTGTCTCTTTAACCGAAAATGCTTCAGCATTCACTTTCTAGGAGCCCAGGCATCTTCTTACAATAACCTTGGTACAATTTTCAAAATCATGAAATTTATCAGTATTACAGAACATTAATATATAGTCCATAGATTTCACCAGTGGTTTTAGTAATGTTCTTTACAGCAATTTCTCCCCTTATTCAGGACCCAGAAAAGGATCCTGTATTGCATTCAAGTGTCATGTTTTTTTAGTCTTTTAATCTGTAACAGTTTCTCATTCATTCTCTGTATTTGATGACAGTGGCATTCTTGAAAAGTAATGGCTAGTAGTTTTTGAAAAGATCCCTCAAATTTTAAATTCTCTGATGTTTTCTCATGAGTAGGTTTAGGTTATATATTTTTGGCAGGAATACTTCATAATTGATGCATGTCGAACTCAGTGATTCGCATCACGTGGCAAATGATGTCACTTTGTCCTGTTATTGGTGACATTAACTTTGATCACTTGGTTCAATTGGTATTCATGAGGTTTCTCCACTTTAAAGTTAACATTCCTTTGTAATTAATTAATATTTTTTAGGGAGATCATTTAAAAATATCTAAATATCTTATTTGTCATCAAACTTATTTACACAATAGTTTGAGCAGTCACAGGTGATTCTTAGCAGAATCAATGGTGATTTTTCAAAATATTTGTTATTGGTTATGTATATTTGTTGGTATTCTGCTGTAAGAAGGAGTTTATGTATCATGGCTTGTGAGAAATGTTCACCAAAGTGTTTTCTAACTGAAAATACAGAATGAAAGAATGAGATGGTAATCCCCAGGACAAAGCAGGGAGAGCCTTATCTAACAGTTTTAATGAAGTTTATAGCTAAACTATGGAGTGGATTGTGAGTGGCACATAGAAATCTTTAGAGGTAATTGCTGAAATACATTTGCATGGCGGAGGGAGAAGAGCCGTGCTTTTGGTAATAAGTCTTAGCTAGGGGATGTAACAATGCCATCATTATTGGCATGTTGTTCAAAAATTTTCTTGATCGGTGAGGCATGACAGTGGAATCCATGTTGAGATTCACTCTAGATTGATATTCTGTGTAGATGGTAAATCACCAGTGTTTTTCCCTATTTTATTTTTGTCATTGTTTTGTTAAATGTCCATATCCCTTTAGAGTATCTGAGATTGATGATGAAGGAACTGTATTTGAGGTGCTATCTAAAGATGAACACTCAGCTTTCTGAGCTTTTATTCATGTCTCACCTTTCACTGTCCCTCTAACCCTATGTGGTGATGTCTATGTAGATAATACAGACAACTGCTGTGGTTATATGGGTTGGCTAGAACCCATATATCCCTAAATTCTGTTCTTTGTTCTCTGTAACCAGGGAACTGTAAGCAATCTAATTATCCTAATCCCACATTTCATGCTAGTTAAATAAAGTTTCCAGAATAAAAATATAGTAAGTTTTAAAGAGTGACTTGTTTGAATTGGTGAAATGTTCTTAATCATCCTGAATATGATGAGTTTCAAAATCGGGCTCAGTATTGCTGAGATGCAGGCCACCTGATATGAATAGAAATGTCATATCAGTTTATAAATTGTAAACCAAGGCAATGTATTTACAGAGGCATGGATATGACCTAAGGCTTTGGCTCAAAATGGTGATCTGAATGTTCCCTGGATATGGGAAAGTCTAACTTTGTACTTAGTCTTTAATGACAGGCTTGTAGCAGTGGCTCAATAAATATTGTCATTAAATGCATGAAGGAGAAAATGGAAGTGAGGCCAAAATTACTGACTGTAAACAAATGACATATAAACTGAATGAATGTGCAAATAAACAGGCAAACAAATTACCAGTGAAAAAACTTGTCATCTAAAGAAGGAGAGGGGCCGGCCCCATGGCATAGTGGTTAAGTGCACGTGCTCCACTGCTGGTGGCCCTGGTTTGGATCCTGGGCACGCACTGATGCACCACTTGTCAGGCCATGGTATGTTGGTGTCCCATATAAAGTAGAGGAAGATGGGCACGGATGTTAGCCCAGGGCCAGTCTTCCTCAGCAAAAAGAGGAGGATTGGTAGATATTAGCTCAGGGCTGATCTTCCTCACAAAAAAAATAAATAAATAAAAATAAAGAATGGGAATCAACTGAAGAAGGTGTCAGGGACCGAGGGAAGTCTGTTACCATTTTAATATAAATATTGTTGCTTTCATATATAATAAGGGTATCTTGGGAAAGTTGACATCTGCCTGCCTTAACCACATCCTTCTCTCTTCCACGAGGGCACGTATATCACATTATTGTTTTAGTGTTGATGTTAAAGACAGTTTTATTACCAAATTCATGAATTCAGCCTCAATCTAGCAAACCCTTAAAATTTCCATGATATGAATGGAGTTTTCAAAAAATAAATAGGAAATAACAACAGGAAAGCATGTTACTATTTAATTATTCTCTGGGATAATAATAGAAACTCTGCTGCCAAACACTTTTATGATATAGGAAGAAATGCAGGTTAGTCCCAAAGAGAGCTCAGCCTATCTAATTTCAAATCTAAATGTGATCCATATGCCCTTCCCCTGGAGAAGAGGGCAGGGGGGCAATATGCCTGGGTCTTTTTCGTGAAGGTACTTTCCAGGTATCAACCTATGAACTCGAAATGAGTATGCTAGGGGAGAGTAAACATTGATGACCACAGAACATAGTCACTTCCCATTAAAGAGAGGCCCAGTAATTACCATGGAATCGCTGTGATCAGAGTGGAGTGTCCTCCTTCCATTGGGAGCAGAGTAAGGTAGACCAAGAAAATATTTAAGGAGAATGTTGTAGACTGTTATTTCTTCCTATATCTCTTGAGTTCTGCTACTCTCTAATAAACAATTTGTACAAAAATCCAGACCTGTTGCTTTTTTGGTAGTTGGTTTAAATACGACAGGACATTATGTTAATTCTAAGGGAAAACTATACATTTGGTTAAATATACTACCTGTGTATTTATTTGACTGTTTGAAATATTCTCTACTACATCATTTTACCTAGTTCATCATATGGGATTATATGACAATCATGTTATCTTTATTTTCATTTTTCCACAAGATAATTAAATTTGGTATATTATTTATCTCCATGAACTATAAACCCTAAATATATCTCTCCTCCCATAATTTTTCATTCAGCATTTTCCAAGGTAGAGTGTTCTCACTTAGTGCTTGGGGTAAGAAGTGTTGTCCTGTTCAATGGCTGTATTTTATTCATAATTAATATGCCAACTGCTTTGGTATTTCAAAGTTTCCAAATTTTTATTTCTATAGTACTTAAGTTTTCTATACTTTTGTATATTCAAACAAGTTAGATAGAATAAAGATCACAATGGATAAAATATTCATAAGATCGCAAAAGTGGAAGTAAGAAAGCAAGTTACCTGATTAGTTCAATAGTCATATGAAAGATGTTGTACTAGGTTGGTTGATGTGGAAGTGTTGAGAAGTACTGAGATTTAGGATGTAATTTGAAAGTATTGTCAGTCCTACTTGACGAAGTATTGAATGGTACTGGGTGAGACCTGAAGAGGATTCAAATAGGACAGTTATGATCAGGGCCTCAGCAACTGAGTGAATGGTGATAGCATTTACTTTGCTGGGTAAGTTTGAGTTTCTCAGAATGCATGATAAGAAAGACATCTATTTTGCCAGTTTTATATTCATATTAAACCCACAGATTAAGATGTTGATTTTTAAGGTAGAAATAGGACTCGGGGGGTCATGGAGGAGATTGGGGTTTGAGATATTACTTTGGATTAATCAGTGCAAAACTGTTATCTATGCCCAGGGGAAAGGATGAGACCTAGAGATGGAATATACGTGGGAGTAGGAATACATTTGTCTGAAGATTATGCCTGGGATCCTATAGCATTTAGATATTGAGTAAATGAGGAGGACCCATCAAAGGAGATTGTCAAGAGTGACTAGAGTCATTGAGTAAAAACCAAAGGATTGTGTTGTCCCTGAAGGGAAATGAAGAATGAGTTTCAAAAAGGAATGGGATAGCAGGTGGCTTTTGCATGGCATTGAAAGGCACAATTAAGTTTGGAAATAAAGAGAATGTCATTGATTTTAAGTAAAACTGCTGTATGGAAGGAGAGAGTAGGTAATACTTTTAATATTGGCAAGGCCAAATCAAGGGATCCCTCTGAGTCAATACTGTAATGATGTTACAGTGTCAGCCTGGCACAGACACATGCTGATATCTTGTGAGTTCCTTGCATAAATCATAATAAAATGAAGATACATCTCAGTGGTACAATTTGAGATCCTCTTCAGTAATTCACATTACATGCATACAGGATAGAACTTGTCTTTAGTACAACTCCTTGGTCATCCAGTTATACTCTTTGTGCAACTTGATCTTTTGAGTTTCCACTTGCATTGTGTCTGTCTGCTCCTGAATCCATCGGTTATAGTAGGTTTCATGATGGCAAGACTGCTCAATAGTTCCAGAGATCTTGGCTTTTGTGAGATGTTGAACAAAGACTTGAAGAAAGAAATGAGTGAAGGGCCAAGTGAATAACAACCTAATCATGAACAAGTAAAAAAGAAGTGAAGAAAAGATGGTGCTGTGAATCAATGAGTGAAGGGAGATGGAATGTACAGAAGGTAGAATTTTGAAGCAAAGAGCTATAAGGGAGAGGCCAAGGTGTTCTGAACCTACATTCTAGATACTAGTTCTAGAGGACGGTAAATGTGAATAACATCACTAAAGTCAAGGAGAAGATATGACTCAGGAAGATGATCTTTCACAATTGAGTCTGGAACATTTGCAGAAACTTACTGTACATTGCTGTTCACTAGCTAATGGTTTAGAAATGAATCTGGACATTTTTTGTCCAACCTGTCTAAATTGCCACCATTTGATTTATGACATGCTTTATGTCTCTACCATTTCATTTGCCAAATTTTATTTTATTTTTGTGTCTAACAGACTAGAAAATAATGAGCTCCTTTTGACAGGGATATTTTCCTATTGACATTTAACTTTTTATTACCTTACAGAGCCGAGCGTGTAGCAGATACATGATTTTATAAGTGCATTGACTGAATTACTTGTTTAGTGTGTAGATGAGTGAGATTTTGATGAATTAGCCCATCACTTAAAGGGCAAGAAAAGTAAAAGTTTATAGAGACCTAGCATGAGGCAGCTCTTTGAGGATATTTTTTGTTGGTGTTATGGCGATGACTGAGGAAATCATAGATTCTGTAGACTATGCTGAATTGGAATGTGCAAATACAGATCGTAGTGTTGGGGAATTGAGCATCTGCTGGGTTAGAGTTTTTGTGATGAAAATTATGGGTTGGGTTATCAATCTCCATTGATAGCTGTGGTGTAGTAGGATGCAGCCTTTGTTTTGTTAACTGCTAGAATGGCGTGCACCACTGGTGTCCTTGTTTTCTACTGAATTATCTCAAACAAAAACAATCCAAAGATGAAGGTTTATGTATGCTAGACTTTTTCCTTTGGATAGAATCAACAACGTATTTTGTGGTCTTGCTTTTTTTATGTGCCATCTGTCCCTAAAAAATATTCATTTTCTCTGTGTTATACACTCCTCTATTTTTAAAATTAACTTGAAAGAGAAGAGCCGTTCTTCAGGAGAGCCTGTGGACAGATCAATGATAAGACGTTAAATTGTAGAATATAGTCACTTACAAATGGCTTTCCATCATGAGGAGGAGCAATATAGGACAATCTATATGGGTGACTTTAGTGAGACCATTCAGTGTCCTCATAATACTGTATTTATATTGCTGTCTTTGAACTTTCTAACTTTTAAAAATTATTTGTTTATCTGTATGCCATCCTACCATGCTAACTATGATGAGTGTTTCCCACAGCTATGATAGTTTTATTCATCTGTGTGACTCAGTTCACTTGTTTAGTATTGGAATTCAAGGAGTGCTGAAGAAATGTATACTGACTAACGACAGATGGAGGAGTATATGTGTTTCAAAGAAGAGACCAAGAGAGACAGTAAGGAAAGGGAATTGTACACGAGCCTTTCACATTACTCTCAAGTTTAGAAAGTCTAGAAGAAGAAGAAAACTCACCTTTATGGAGATTGTGAAGAGGTGAAAAATGCCCTATAAGCAGAAAGCTGACCAAGTTGTCTAAGCGTGTTGATTTCAAAAGGATGTTGAAATACTAGATGAATAGGAGATGTACCCCCTCTTCTTGCCTTCTTTCTGGCTTGTAGTCAGCTGTTCTATCTTTAAAATTTCTTCTGACTTCCTTACCTTTTGAAAAGTATTACTGTTGGTTCAATTTGTAGTAGTGACATACAACTAAAGCTCTGTTAAATTGTCTAGTTTATTCATGATTATCTTCATTTGTAATATTATATGAGATCCCCACCCACACCCCCTTCTCTTAGTGGAGAAAGTGCTGGTTTGGATAGAGCATCTGAATGGATTCATGATAAAATGGTAAATTAGGGATGAGACCATTGTTGATTGGCACTCAGATCTGAAGTGTCTCAGGGTTGGTCAATATGTCTTAATGTAAATAGCTGCATGCAATGAGTCTTTTTGCTTTGGCTCCCCACTTCAAACTCTTAAATGCTGTATTTATATCCTTATCAATACACATACCAATTCTGATTTATTTTGTCTTGTGTTCTGTCTCCTTTTCCCAAAATATATATAGCGAGCTCCTACTTGACAGGGATTTTTTTTTTCTATTGTCTTGTCTTATGCTGCAATGTCAGAAAGTAAGAATTTCATCGAAGGTTACTAAGCAAACAAATTTGTGAAGGAATTAGAGAAATAACAAGAGAAAAAATATAACAATAAAGGAATGGTAGTGTTATTCAGATAGACATGATGTTATTTGAGTAATCTGGGAATCTCAGCTTTGACAATGTTGAAAGAGAAGAACATAAAATTTAGTGATTTTTTTTTCCTGAGATGTAGACATATAGGTTAACTCTTTTAGAATAAAGTTGTTTATTTAAAAGTAAATAATAGGTAATAACCATAAAAATGTCTGAATTTGGGAAATCAGAAAAGGATCACTCTCTGGGGCCTCCCTTCTATGTCTGTTCCAAGTGAATGTTGTATAATTTTCACTTTTCTATGACTCACACTTTGCTAACCCCTTTGAATTTGTACAGGGAAGGGAGAGGACCACCACTGATTAACAGTTTGTATCTATCTTCATATTCATTGAGATGGCAAGGGATGTGAGCTTTGGTGGACTAAGAAGGGCTCTCTCTGTTGCCCATGGAAATATAAGGGCTTAGTTGATGTTGCTACTACTTTTGTCTGATACTGCTTAAGAAATCTGTATTCCTAACGTTTTTTTCCAGAGCTTTATTGAGGTATCATTGACAAAATTGTCAGATCTTTAAAGTATGATATAAAATTGTAAGATATATAAAGTGATATTTAAAGATGATTTGATACATATATATACAGTGTGAAAGGATTCTCCCAACTGAGTTAATTAAAACATCCATTACCTTACAGTTTTTTTCTTATTTTTGGTGAAAACATTTAAGTTCTACTCTCTTAGCAATACAGTGTTACCTACTATAGTTAACATGTTATACATTAGATCCTCAGACTTTATTCATCTTATAATTGAAAGTTTGTACCCTTTTACCAACCTCTCTCTATTTTTCCCACCCCCCAGCTCCTGGAAACCACTTTTCTACTCTCTGTTTCTGTGAGTTTGACCTTTTTGTTTGTTTGTTTTAAGATTCCACATATAGGTAATGCCATACAGTATTTGTCTTGCTGTCTGGCTTATTCCACTTAGCATAAAGTCCTCCAGGTTTATCCATTTTGACACAAATGACAAAATTTCCTTCTTTTTTAAGGGTTAATAATATTCCATTTTGTGTGTTTGTGTGTGTGTGTGTGTATAAAATATTTTTGTTATCCATTCATCTGTCGATGGACACTTAGGTTGTTTCTATACCTTGGCTATTGCAAATAATACTGCTATGAAGGTGGGAGTACAGATATCTCTTCAGGATGGTTTCATTTCCTTTGGGAGTACAGATATCTCTTCGGGATGGTTTCATTTCTTAGCATATATACCCAGAAGTGGGATTGCTGAATGATATGGTAGTTCCATTTTTAATTTCTTGAGGAAACTCCATATTGTTTTCCATAGTGGTTGTTCCAGTTTACATTCCCACCAATAGTGTACAAGGGTTCTCTTTTCTCTACCAGCATTATCCTCGCCAGTGTTTGTTATCTCTTGTTTTTTTGATAATAGACATCCTAACAGCTGTGAGATGGTATCTCATTGTGGTTTTGATGTGCATTTCCCTCATGATTAATGATGTTGAGCACATTTTTATGTACCTGTTTGCCATTTTTATGTCTTTGGAAAAATGTATACTTAGGTCCTTGTCCATTTTTAAATTGGGTATTTGGGGCTTCTTTGCTATTGAATTATATGAGTTCCCTTTATATTTTGGTTATTAACCTCTTATCAGATATGTGGTTTGCAAATATTTTCTCCCATTCAGTAGGTTGCCTTTTCATTTTTTTGATGCTTGCCTTTCCTGAACAGAAGCTTTTAGTTTGATGTAGTCCCACTTGTTTATTTTTGCTTTTGTTTCCTTTGCTTTTGTTGTCAAATCCAAAAAAAATCAATGCCAAGACCAATGTCAGGGAGCTTACCCTCTGTTTTCTTTTAGGAGTTTTATGATTTGAGGTCTTACATTCAAACACATTTTTGTGTTTGGTATAAGATAGGGGTACAGTTTCATTCTTTTACATGTGGCTGTCCTGTGTTCCCAACAAAATTTATTGAAGAGACTCTTCTTTACCCATTGTATATTCTTGACTCCTTTGTTGAAAATTAATTGACTGTAAATGCATAGGTTTATTTCTGGTCTCTGTATGCTGTTCCATTGATCTCTGTGTCTCTTTTTATGCTAATACCATACTCTTGTGATTACTATAGCTTTGTAGTATAGTTTGAAATCAAGAAGTGTGATACCTCTGGCATAGTTCATTTTTCTCAACATGACTTTGACTATCCAGAGTCTTTGGTGGTCTCATACAAGTTTCAAGATTGTTTTTTTCCTATCTCTGTGAAAAATGCCATTGGAATTTTAATAGAGATTGCATTGAATCTGTATATTGCTTTGGGCAATATGGACGTTTTAACGATTTCAGTTCTTCCTATCCATGAACACAGAATATCTTTCCATTTGTGTCCTTTTAAAATTTCATTCATCAATGTCTTTTAGTTTTCAGTGTACAGATTTTTCACCACCTTGGTTAAATTTATTCCCAAGTGTTTTATTCTTTTTGATGCTTTTGTAAATGGGATTGTTTTCTTAATTTCTCTGTCTGATAGTTCCTTGTTGGTGTATAGAAACAGAACTAATTTTTGTATATTAATTTTGTATCCTGTAACTTTACTGAAATTGTTTATTAGTTCTAACTGCTTTTTGGTGGAGTCTTTGGAGTTCTTTCTATAAAATATCACGTTATCTACAAATAGTGACAGTTTTACTTCTTCCTTTCCAGTTTGGATTCCTTTTATTTCTTTTTCTTGCCTAATTGTTCTGGCTAGGACTTCCAATACTATGTTGAATAAAAGTGGCAAGAGTGGGCCTTCTTGTTTTGTTCCTCACCATTGAGTATGATGTTAACTGTGGGCTTGTTGTATGTTGAAGTATATTCCCTCTCTACCCACTTTCTTCAGCATTTTGCTCATAAATGGGTGTTGAACTTTGTCTAGTGCTTTCTCTGCATCTATTGAGATGATCATATGATTTTATCCTTCACTTGTTAATGTTGTATATCACGTTGATTTGCTGATGTTGAAACATTCTTGCATCCCTGGAATGAATCCCACTTCATCATGGTATATGGTCCTTTTAATGTATTTTTGAATTTGGTTTGCTAATATTTTGTTGGGGATTTTTGCATCTGTGTTCATCAGCGATATTGGCCTGTAATTTTCTTTTCTTGTGATGCCCTTGACTCGTTTTGATATCAAGGTAATGCTGGCCATGTAAAATGAGTTTGGAGGTGTTCTCTCCTTTTTTATTTTTTGAAAGCTTTTGAGAAGGATTGGTATAGTTGTTTAAATGTTTGGTAGAATTTACCAGTGAAGCCATCTCGTCCTGGAATTTTCTTTGTTGGGAAGTTTTTGATTACTGATTCAGTCACCTTACTAGCAATTGATCTGTTCAGATTTTCTGTTTCTTCAAGATTCAGTCTTGGTAGTTTGTACGTTTTATGAATTTATCCATTTCTTATAGGTTCTTTAATTTGTTGGTGTATGATTATTCATAGTAGTCTCTTATGATCTTTTATGTTTCTGTGGTATCAGTTGTAATGTCTCCTGTTTCATTTATAATTTTATTTATTTGAACCTTTTGTTTTTACTTAGTAACTTTAGCTCAAGTTTTTTCTATTTTTGTTATCTTTTCAAAAAGCCAGCCCTTAGTTTTATTATCTTTCTATTGTCATTTTAGTCTCTATTTTATTTACTTCTGCTCTGATCTTTCTTTCTATTGTCATTTTAGTCTCTATTTTATTTACTTCTGCTCTGATCTTTGTTATTTTCTTCCTTCTGCTAACTTTGGGCTTTGTTATTCTTTTTCTAGTTCCTTTAAGTGTAAAGTTAGTTTGGGTTTCTTTTTTCTTAATATGGGTATTTATCACAATAAACTTCTCTCTTATAACTGTTTTTGCTGCATCCCATAAGTTTTTGTGTGTTGTGTTTCCATTTTTGTCTCAAGATATTTTTTGATTTCTCTTTTATTTTCTTTTTTGACCCATTGGCTGTTCAGGAGCATATTGTTTAATCTCCATATATTTGTGAATTTTCTAGTTTTCTTCTTGTAGTTTATTTCTAATTTCATACCACTGTGGTCAGAAAAGATGCTTGATATGATTTCGGTCTCCTTACATTTGTTAAGACTTGTTTTGTGGCCTAACATATGATTTATCCTGGATCATGGTCCATGTACACTTGAGAAGAATGTGTATTCCACTGTTGTTGGATGAAATGTTCTGTATATATCTGTTAAGTCTGTCTGGTCTAATTTGTAGTTTAAATTCAGTGTTTCTGTTAACCTAAACGTAAATAGCCAAAATGAGAGGCAGACAGGCATTTATTTTGGCATCAAAGCATTGCAATTCAGGGTACATAGATTCAGATAGCAACCCAAATAGTGTCCCACTAGGGAGTAAGAGGCAGGGGCTTTTAAAGGCAAAAGAGGGAGGTTTGCATTATAAAGAATGTTAATTGGGGTTGGCTGTAGAAAGCTAATCTTGGCTAAACATAATTGATTGCTGAGTCTATAGCTAAAGGAAGCACAAGTCCCTCACTGTGGTGTGTTGCAGATCTCACTCAGGGGTCTCCAAATATTTGTGTCTTGATTCTGTTCAAAAGTTCATGTTCTGGAGCCAGCCCTGATGGCCTAGCATTTAAAGTTCTGCATGCTCCGTTTCAGCGGCCCAGGTTGGATTCCCAGATGCAGAACCACTCTACTCGTCTGTCAGTGGCCATGCTGTGGTGGCAGCTTACATGGAAGAACTAGAAGGACTTACAACTAGAAAATACAGCTGTGTCCTGGGGCTTTGGGGAGAAAAAAAAATAAAAGAAGAGCAAGGAATTGGCAGCAAATCATAGCTCGGAGCGAGTCTTTCCTGGCGAAACAAACAAAAAAAAGTTTGTGTTCTGCCTGATGAGGACATGCATAAGTCTTATTTCCTTAATGGTTTCCTGGCTCCATTTTAAAGCCTTAGATGTAAGTAACTCTGTTTTGTTTCAGATTTTACATTTTCTCCTTTTTGATTCAGACCTTTCTCTGAAAGCATTGCTGATCAACCATAAATTTGTTTAGTCCCATGTTGCTGGGATCTGTGTGTCCCATAAAGCCATGTCCCATGTCTGGGGGAAATTTTTTTTTTCTGATGGTTATTCCAGTGAGTCGTTATCATAAGGGTTAGGCCACATTTGCACAGCAAGGAGGCAGTCAGGAAATGACTCTTAGGCAGTCTCATCTGGTTACCTGAAGGTTCAGGTCAATAAGCCTTATCTAGCATTTCAATATGTTGAGCAACCATAATCTTGGTGTTTGTAGAAGTCCTAGAGCAGATCTGAGGGAACAGTAGCAGAAGATGTTTAAATACAAGTACATGTAGCAAAATTCCAATAATCATAAACAATATTTGAAGTCCTGATTTTATCCAAGCACCAATACCTGAAGGAAGCCAGCTGAAAACTTCGGTAGGTAACCAGAGGGTGTCATCAAAAGACGTTGGACTGGAGAAGTCCTGCGCTATTTTTCTAATTTCTCCAAGGTCTAACTCGACTTCATCTGAAGAGTTGATCCAGGTACAGCAGGAGGTGTTGGCTATGGCACAGACACCACCCTATTCTGAAAGGAGATAACCAATGCTGTTCAATTATCTAGTACAACCCTTGCTAGGGAATTCAGGGATCATTGTTGTTGAGCAAAGGCTCAAGCAGTAGAATTTGCCAGTTCAGCTATGGTTAGAGATAAATTTTTTTATCAACAGGTCATTATGGATTACACCAACCCAAGGGACAAATCCTTTGGCAACGGTAATCAATAGAGAGTAGATGGGATATAAAAAGGGGGTTTCCAAAGTCTCACCTAGACCTAGAGATTGTGGTTGGGTTTTTTCTTTAATCAGAACTTGAAATGGAACACCGTGGTGTCCTAAAACACATTGTCCTGCCATACGCCAGCTGTCTAGACTTTCATAAGCCCATGATTCCTCACTGTAATCAAACACAAAGGTGTACCCAGAAGGGGCACGTAGTATGCCACCAAGAGTGGGGTTATTTTTTTCTCATTGGCAGGTATGAGCTTGGGGATACATTCTAGCCAAGGATCAGTGTGGCCATTACAGCCCATTAAGGGGCCAGCTAATAACCATCTGTCCTTGTTGTGATAAAAGCCTTTACATAAACAGGTGGGATTACATTTCTTAGAAGTTTTGGTCAGCCATTTGCTTGATGCTGGAGGCAAAATAGCATGAGGGTCTGGGTGGTTGGAATGGAAGAGGAATAGGGCATTAGGGAGGTGTTTTGTGGAGGTCAACCAAAATCAAAGTGGTGATGCTCAATTGAACAGTTTTACTCTGTAGGCAGTTTTAAGGGCTGGGCACTTAAAATCTGTTGTAGCACTGGGGACCAAGGAGAAATTGGTGATGGGTATAACAAGGGGGTTCTTAGTTCTGGTTGATGGTAGCCTTTGGAGACATACTCAACGCTTGGAGAAACTTCTCCCAGTTGCTGTAGTTTGGGAATGGTTCATTAGAATATTATCTTCCCATTTACCAATAGACATACCCTCAGGGAAGGTAAAAATTTCAGCTAAGATTAAACAGTTTATAGCAAAACACTGACTAGTCGCCATCTTGGACATGATAAAGGAAGTCATTAAGTGATATTCTGAAACCACCAGCTATCTAAGTTAGTCTTCCTTAGCAAGAATGTTGAATTATCATGAAGCTCAATAAATTTATCAGTGTGATAGAGTAGGTCTATTATGAAGAGGATCGGTAATAAGAATATATATACTATGTAAACTGGCCTGGTCCTGAATTTTGGAAAAGCTGTCAACATAAGATGCCGTCTGCTTCACTTTCTTGTTAACTTTATTCATAATCCTCCACTGGGTTTGGAAGTCCAGTTGGGCATTGGAGCCTTCTTTATGAGAAACATGAATCTAAGAATCAATACCTGATATGGTCCTTTCCATCTAGGTAGTAAAAAAATCTTTCTAAAAATGTCATTTCCAGTCGACCAAATCACTTGCTTATAGGTTGTGATGTTTGTTGTATTCGTTTCCCAGGAGCGCACTGTGGGAGGATTGTCCTACCAGTGCATGGTTTTTATTTAAGGCTCTTACTTCTTTGCAAAGTTGAAGTTTGTTTCTGTTAATTAATTAAATATCGAGAGCAGAGAGTACCAAGTGCATAGGTTGGCTGGTAATTACTTCAAATGGTGATAGCTTGTGGTTCCCAAAGGGGATAGCTCTTAGTTTCAGAGGGACCAGAGGAAGTGCTTTAGGCCAAGCCAATTTCAAGGTGTCCATAAATTTTGCCAGACGAGTCTTAATAATGCCATTTTTGTTTCCAGCAAGCCAGAGGAATCATAAGCACAATGAAAATGCTGTAGAATAGACCAAACTTCACATACCTATTTCATAACATGGCCAGTTAAATATCTTCTTTGGTCACTATGTAATGCTGAGGGTACACCACAGGTGGGTATAATCTTTTCTAATATGTTGGGAACTGCTGAAGTGGTAGCCCGTTGGCAAGGGAATGTTTCAACCCAATGAGAAAACCTGCAAACCATATCAAGAATAAATTTATAGCCTTGAGAAGGAGCTTTAGGGAAGTCAGAATGTCTGGGAGCAATCTGGATAGACTTTTCTGGGTTGTATTTGGGATATACAGCACAAGTTTATTGTGCCTCCTTGGCAGCTTTAGAAATATTTCCCCACCACTATTGTTCTGTGAAACTTACAGATTAGTCTACTGCCCAGTGGATCATCTGATGTATTTTCATGGACTGTGGCAAGATAGGTTTTTTGTTTGGGCCATGCCATAAATTGCTTAATGGGCTGAAAATACAACTGTTAGCGGTCCAAGAAAGCCTTTCTTGACGTGGTGCTGTAGATGGGGCATGTTTGATGATTTTCATTAGATCCTCTTTTGGAATACAGTCAAAACTTTGCTATAATTGCCTCAGTTATGGTGGCATGTAAGACAGCCATTCTTGTGGCCTGATGAGCCAAATTTTTTTTTTTAGCTTCATCTGAAATTAACTTTGAATGCTCAGGCACCTTAATAATGGCTAGGGCAGATGGAAGTTGGATTGATTGTAGTATTTCATTAATGAAGGGATCCTCCAGAGGTTAGAAATCCTCTCTATTTCCAGAGCATATCAAAATCATGAATGAACTCAAAAGCATAACTGTCTGTATAAATGTTTGCAGTTTTTCCTTTTGCTAAAGTACAGGCTCTAGCCAAGGCATATAGTTTGCCTTGCTGAGCTGAAGTGACTGCTGGCAGTGAAGCTGCTTGATCACCTCGAAAGGAGTGGTGATAGTGTATCCAGCACAATATTTTCTCTTATTTCTTAAATAGGAACCATCAGTAAACCATGAGAGCATTTGTAATAGGAGTTGCCTGTAAATCAACCCTAGGTGTCAGTAGTTGGTCAGTGAACTTTAAACAGTCATGAGGTATCTCTTCAGCAGGCAGGGGGTGCCGGCCCCGTGGCTTAGTGATTAAGTGCACGCGCTCCGCTACTGGCGGCCCGGGTTCAGATCCTGGGCGCGCGCCAACGCACCGCTTGTCCGGCCATGCTGAGGCGGTGTCCCACATACAGCAACTAGAGGGATGTGCTGCTATGACGTACAACTGTCTTCTGGGGCTTTGGGGAGAAAAGGGGGAAAAAAAGGAGGAGGATTGGCAATGGATGTTAGTTCAGGGCTGATCTTGCTCACACACACACAAAAAAAGGCAGAGGAAGGAGAGTCACAGGATTAAGATTTTTATGTAAGCAAGTGTAATGTAGGGAGAAGTTAATGACGGGATCTCATTAGAGATGAGTCAGTTTGCAGAAAGATGTTGAGAGTGATGAGAATCGAGTAAGGCTTCCACAGCATAAGGAACATGTGGAGGGGTGAGCTCATAATAATTTCCTCTGTTGATCTTGTAAGAGCTGCTGTACCTGATATTGCTCTCATGCAAGAGGGGAGACCTTTGGCTGCTGGATCTAATTGTTGACTATAGTAACCAACCAGTCTATGTTGTCTTCCATGTGTCTGCGTAAGGATACCCAAGGCATTTCCTTCGTTCTCATGTATAAAAAGTGAAAAAGAGAGTTGGTAATTTAGATATCCTAGTGCAGGTGTGCTGAGAAGCCCTTCTTTCAGTTGGCAAAAGGCTGTACTAGCAGTTTCATTCCATCCTAGGCTCATTAGACTTTAATAAGGCAAATAGAGGTTAGGCTGTTAGGGAAAAGTTTGGTATCCAATTTGTACAATATCCTGAAAGGCCTAGAAATCCTTTAAGTTGTCTTTTAGTCTTCGGTTGGGGAAAACTCAGAATGCTCTGCAGCCTATCAGAGTCTAGAAGCAATCCCTGATCTGAGATTAAATGTCCCAAATATTTAACTTGAGTTTGAACAAATTGGAGTTTTTCCTTAGCTGCCTTGTGCCCTTTAATTGCTAGTTCTTAAGGAGGGAGAGTCTGTCATGTTTACATGCTTTTTTAGAAAAGAAGCTTTCTTTATGGAAAATAGGTGGGACTGTCTGTGTAACCTTGTGGTATAAACTATCCAGGTAAATTGTTGCCTGTCCCAACTGAAAGCAAATAGAAATTGGCTTTCAGGATGTACAAGTATGCTAAAGAAGGCACTACGAAGATCAATCACAGTGAAGAACCTGCTTTCTGTGTGTGAATGGAGGGTAGGAGAATATGAGGATTGGAAACAACAGAGGGTCAAGGAATGACAATATTATGCATAGCCCTGAGATCTTGTACAAACCTCCGTCCTCATCCTTGAGGTTTCTTTACAGGGAGGTTAGGTATGTTAGAAGGGCTGGTACAGGGGAATACGAGGCCCTGAATTCTGTATCCTTCCATGGTTGGTTTAATTCCTGCAAGGGCTTCAAGATTTAAAGAATATTGTTTAATGTTTGGGAGAAGCTTGTTAGGGTCAACTTGAATTTTTTTCAGGGGAGCTGAGTGAATCCTCCCAATATCTTTTGTGGGTTTTGCCCAAAGGGTGTTATGGACTTCCTCCAAATGGATAGGTTCTTGGAGTTATCCTTTGTTTAATGATGAAAAACTGTTAGGGATACTGAGGAGCTCTTAATGTAGTCATCTGAAGCACTGGCGGTTGAGTCAATTTCAAGAATTATTACCCACTTCTGAGAAAAAGAGCAGCGTGATATTTTTCTAAAATGTCTTGTCCCAGTAAGTTGGCAGTAGCAGAATTGTTCAATAGGAAGGAATGGCTGTCCTAGAGAGGGCCCTATTGGAAAGGGAAGGAAAGGGGTTTATATGCTGTAAGGGATTTATTAGGTACTCCCACCATTTGAATTTTCTCGGTACTCCGAGGAAGGGGTTGTTTGAGGTTGACAGGGTGAAGCATGAAAAGTGTGGCTCCAGTATCAATTAAGACAGTAAGACCTAATATCTGATTAATTAGTTTGTTGAGGCCTCTGGGAGGAGGCTGATAGTTGTTGAAGCTGTAAATTCTTCATTTTAGTAGTCTTTTGTTTATTTGATTTTTAGATAGTCCAGGTTAATTGATTTGCCAAATTAACCAAATCAGGAGTTGTTATAATTTCCCAATTAAGTTGTGCTTGCTTTACTAGAAGTGCAAGATCTTCATCTAAGCTATTTATGAAGATCGAATTAAAGGCCACTTTAGTAGACTCTGTGTCTGAAGGGAGTCCAGAGTTTTCCTTAACAGGGAGTCCAGAGTTTTCCTTAAAAATAACTTCAAGCCTGTTGTAATAGTCATGCACAGGTTTATCAGTCCTTTGTGTGCATGCTGGAATTCTCTTCCAATCAACAGGTTTTAGGAAGGCCTGAGGGATGGCCTCGTATAAGGTTTTTGCTCTTTCTGGGGCTTTAGGTGTATCATCTGGCAAGGTCTGTGGCAAGTCCTCTAGGGATGATTCCGGCCAGGATTAGCCATCTAATGTTGGGCCTGACCACCTCCCATGAGCAGGTGAATTAATTGATAAAGATCGGAAAATCTAGGCTCATAGGTTTAAATAAAAATGTTAAATTCTTCTGCAAAGTGGTGAGGGTCCTCAGTAACCTTGAGAAACACTTTGGCTATAGCCCTCAATTCTGTTTTAGTCCAAGGCATGTAAGCTATATTTAGGTGGATGCTCTCTTAGTTTAAAAGAATGAATTTGAACTGGTTGAGTAAGAGAAATTGGGGCTGGAGGATGGAGGCAAACCTCAGGGTCTTGGAGATAAAAAGGGAGCTCAGCAAGGGAAGGATAAAGCTAAAAGGGAGAGCTGGTGGGTGAAGGACAGGTTTGAGAAGCAGGAGGGGGAGGAGGAGGAACAGGATGGGGTTACAGGAAAGAGTTATGAGTCTTTTGTAGTTGGGAAATCTTTTCAGTAAGTTTAGAATTTGTGCCTTGGAGGGAAGCAATTTTTGAGTCCTAGGCTCTTAGAAGCTTCTAAATACCAATTAAAGTAAGCATCCCATTCAACTTGTTTTGTTTTGTGGTTTTAAAGTTTATTGCAAAGAAAAATTAGTTTAGAAATTTCAAAAGAGCCTCATTGTGGTCACTGTAATTTTAAATCATCTTTGGTGTTATTGGTCCACCAAGATAGACATTTAGAAGAGGAAGGACCATAGTTCTTAAACATAAAGCCAGCTGGAGTTCCCCAAGGGAGGAACTTCTCAGGAAACTTTAGGAAAATGAAAAGTCCCATGGTAAAGAAAATCACGCAAATGAGAAAGATAATAGGGAAATCCCTCAATTTATTTAGTGTGCTTACTCAGTGACCAAGGAAAAAGTCTTGCTGAGGGAAGTCCCTCCTGCAGCAATCAGCACAAAGCAAAAAAGCTGCACAAGCACTGAGACAGTTGTCTCCTGGGCAGTCACCCCCGATCCTCCCCCAAGAAAGGCACTGATCTTGACCAAATGGAGGAAGTTCAGAACAGAAAGTCATTGGAAGAATCAGTGATCTGTGGAAATGGTGAGCCCAAGGGGGTCGTGTAGGTACTGTACCCTATTCCAGGAGATGCCTGTCGGCAAAGCTGAGATCACTTCAGGTCCTACTTTCTGACACCATGTATGTCAACCTAAAAATAAAGAACCAAAATGAGAGGCAGAGAGTCATTTATTTTGGGATAAAAAAATTGCAGTTTGGTGGGCCAGCCCTGTGGCGTAGTGGTTGGGTTTGGCATGTTCCACTTTGGCAGCCCATGTTCACGGGTTTGGATCCCGGGCGCTGACCTAGACCACTCATCAGTCTCAGGCGGCAACCCACAAATGAAATAGAGGAGGATTGGGACAGATGTTAGCTTAAGGCTGATCTTCCTCAGGCAAAAAAAGAGGAAGATTGGCAACAGATGTTAGCTCAGGGACTGATCTTCATCACAAAAAAAAATAAATACATAAATGAAAATTGCAATTTGGGGTATACAGATTCAGGTAGCAACCGAAATAGTGTCCTGCTAGGGAGTAAGAGGTAGGGCTTTTAAAGGCAAAAAAGGAAGGTTTGCAGTACAAAGAATGTTAGTTGGGGTTGGCTGTAGAAAGCTCATCTTGGCTAAATATAATTGATTGCCAAGACTATAGCTAAAGGGAGGTAAAAGTTTGTCGTGGTAACCAGTTGCAGGTCTGCAGTGGTCTCAGAATATTTGTGTCTTGACTAAGTTCAAAAGTTCATGTTCTGGGGGCTGGCCCCATGGCGTAGCAGTTAAGTGTGCGCGCTCCACTGCTGGGAGCCCAGGTTCAGATCCTGGGTGCGCACTGAGGCACCGCTTGTCAAGCCATGCTGTGGTGGTGTCCCGTATAAAGTGGAGGAAGATAGGCACAGATGTTAGCCCAGGGCCAGTCTTCCTCAGCAAAAAGGGGAAGATTGGCATGGATGTTAGCTCAGGGCTGATCTTCCTCACGAAAAAAAAAAAAGTTCATGTTCTGCCTGATGAGGATCCTTATAAGACCCATTTCCTTAATGGCTTCCCAGCTCCATTTTAAGCCCTTACACATAAGTGACCCTGTTTTGTTTTACATTTCACAGTAAATTTATTTCCTGTCTGGATGATCTATCCATTGTTGAAAGTGGGGTATCGAAGTCCTGTGCTATTATTGCTGTCTATTTATTTCTTCAGATCTGTTAATATATGTTTTATATATTGAGGTGCTACTATGTTGGGTGTGTATGTATTTACAGTTATGTCTTCTTGATGAATTGACCCCTTTATCATTATATAATGACCTTGTTTGTCTCTTTTTACAATCTTTGGCTTAAAGTCTATTTTGTCTGATAGAAGTATAGCTACCCCTGCTTTATATTGGTTTCTATTTGCAGGGAATATCTTATTCCCTCCCTTCTCTTTCATTCTGTGTGTGTCCTTAAAGCTTAGTTGTCTCTTGTAGGCATTATATAGTTGGGTCTGTTTTTTTTTTAATCCATTCAGCCCTCTGTCTTTTGACTAAAGACTTTAGTCCATTTACATTTAAAGTAATTATTGATAGTTTTAGACTTACTAGTGCCATTTTGTTAATTGTTTTCTGGTGGTTTTGTAATTCCTTTGTTTCTTTTCTCCTCTTTTTCTCAATTCCTTTTTGATCTGAGGATTTTTCTGTAGAAGTATGCTTTGATTTTTTTCTCTTTCTATTTTGTGGATCTAGTATAGGCTTTTGCTTTGTGGTTACCATGAGGCTTACATAAGATATATTTTATATGTAACAGTCTGTTTTAAGCTGATAATAACTTTGAATGTGTATATATGCTCCCCCACTCCCACATACGTTTTTGATGTCACAATTTTCATCTTTTTACTTTGTGTATCCATGAACAAATTATTGTACTTAGATAATTTTTTAATCAGTATTTTTAATACTTTTGTCTTTTAACCTTCATTCTAGAGTTATAAGTGATTTACCCATCACCATTACATTAGAGTATTCCGAGTTTAACTATATATTTACCTTTACCAGTAAGTTTTGTATTTTGATATGTTTTCCTCCTATTAACATCCTTTTCTTTCAGCTTGAAGAACATTTTTTGTAAGGCTGGTCTAGTGGTGAGGAACTCTTTCAGCTTTTTTTTTTTTTTTTTTTTTTTGGTGAGGAAGATTGGCCCTGAGCTAACATCTGCCAATCCTCCTCTTTTTGCAGAGGAAGACTGGCCCGGGGCTAACATCCATGCCCATCTTCCTCCACTTTATATGGGATGCCGCGACAGCGTGGCCTGGCAAACGGTGCATCAGTGCTCACCCGGGATCCAAACCGGCGAACCCCGGGCCGCCACAGTGGAGCATGCCCATTTAACCGCTTGCGCCACCAGGCCGGCCCCTCTTTCAGCTTTTGTTTGCCTGGAAAACTCTTTCTTTCTCTTTTAATTCTGAGGAACCACTTTGATGGGTAGAGTATTCTTGTTTGGCAGTTTTTTCTTTCAGTTCTTTGAATATATCATCCTGCTCCTTTCTGGCCTGCAAGATTTTTGCTGAAAAATTTGCTAATAGTCTAATGTGGGTTCGCTTGAATGCAACAAGTTGCTTTCTCTTGCTGCTTTTAAGATTTTCTCCTAGCTTTTAACTTTTTTTTTAATGATTTTTTTTTAACCGAGAAAGATTCACCCTGACCTGACATCTGTTGCCAATTTCCTCTGTTTTTTTTTTTTTTTTTTTTGCTTGAGGAAGATTAGTCTTGAGCTAACATCTATGCCAACCTTCCTCTATTCTGTATGTGGGTTGCCACCACAGCATGGCTGACGAGTGGTGAAGGTCTGCACCCAGGATTTGAACCCATGAACCTGTGCTGCTGAAGCAGAGAGCACCTAACTTAACCACCATGCCCCTAGTCTTTAACTTTTGACAATTAAATTATAATGTGTTTTGGTGTGGGTCTCTTTGGATTTCTCCTTTTGGTATTCTCTGGGATTCCTGAGTCTGGGTGTCTGTTTCTTTCCCCATATTATGGTAGTTTTTAGTCATTTCTTTGAATATGCTTTCTGCTCCTTTCCCTCTCTATTCTCCTTCTGGGACTTCTATAATGCATATATTGGTTCATTTGATGGTGTCTCATAAATCCCTTCAGCTATCTTCACTTTTTCATTCTTTTTTCTTTTGGGTTACCTGATTGGATGAATTCTACTGCTCTGTCTTCAGTTTCACTGATCCTTTCTTTTACTTAATCTAGTCTACTGTTGAATACACCTATTGGATCTTCAGTTCAGTTATTGTATTATTTAGCTCTGTGGTTTCTGTTTCGTACCTTTAAATTTTTTTCTTTATCTTTGTTGAAATTCTCACTTTGTTTATACATTCCTCTCCTGACCTCAGTGAGCATCTTTATGACCATTGTTTTGAACTCTCTATCAGGTACATCACTTATCTCAATTTTATTAAGATCTGTTTCTGGATGTTTATCTTGTTCTTTCGTTTGGAACATAGTCTTTTGTTTCTTCATTTTCCTTGACTTGCTGTGTTGTTTCTGTGCATTAGGTAAAACAGCCACCTTTTTCAATTGTGAAAGAATGGCCTCATGTAGGAAATGAACCTCGGTGATCAGCCCGACCCAAGCTTCTAGTTGTCTCTCAAACCTTTGTGGTTGTCCAAGTCTCCTTTTATGTTCTTAGTGGCTCCCAGTATTTGTGGATGTGCCAAGAACCATCAGTGTCCCAAAGGGGAGGTTCACAGTCCGCACCTAGATGCATGCTGATTAGAAGCTTGTCTTTCAGGCAGCATCTGGGAAAGTATGTAGTTAAGCCCCTTCCAGGGAGAAACTGGGAGATGGACATTTTTGCCTGCTCCCTCTGTTGTGGGCCTGGGTGTATAACCAAAGGGTGGATTGCTGTTGCACCCATTAAGAATGATTTCTTTGTTTATTACAGTCCTCTGGGACTTGTGAATGCAAGCCCCATGTCTGTTAGTGCCAGATGATCTTGGAGCCTGTCCCTCAGGTGGCTGCTACAAAAGTGGGGTGCCAGATGTGTTTAGAAGCTCCTTTGAGAAGGATTGGTAGTTTGGTTTTATTATTGGAGTAGGCTGGAGGGAGAAGTTTTGAGAGGTATTACCTGCTTCCCTGGTTTCTGGGGAAGATTGCAGCCAGCCCCTAGATGCCTGCTAAAGTAGAAGCCTGGCCCTCAGGCAGCAGCTTTTATAGTATGCACACAGACCTCTTTCAGGGAAAAATTGCAAGTTGGGCAATTTAGCTTGTTCCTTCTGCACTGAGCCCTGAGGGAATGCCTGGTTAGGAACTGCTTTGTTTGCTACAGGCCTGTGGGACTTGTGAATGGAAGCCCCTTTATCTATCAGAGCCAGATGGTCTGGATACCTGGTCCTCACTGGCAGCTATAAATGCTGGGGTGCAGGTGAGTGTACAAGCTCCTTCCAGGAAGATACTGGGAACTTAGAGCAGGCTGGAGTGAGAAGGTGTGAGTAGTGTCCACTTCCCCAGTCTTTGGGGAGGATCACAGCCAGTGCCAGTGCCTGCTAAATTAGAAGACTGGCCTTCAGGCAGCAACTTTTAAAGTATGCAGTCTCTTATGGAAAGACTATGAGATGTGTGATTTTGCCTGTCTCCTCTGTGCTGATCGCTGTGATGATAGCCTTGGTGAGTGCTCGCACACTGGTTGAGAATTGTTTGTTTTTTTAGAATCTTGTGAGTCTTGTGGATGCAAGCTCCAGTGGCATTTAGAGGTAGAGGTTTTGTGAGCCGATCCCTCTGGGGGGAATCTTAAATGTTGGGGTGCTACATGTGGAGTCCAAGCCCTTCACCCTCAGGGAGAAGGTAGAAGTTGAGGGTTCCCACCCAATTGTACCAAGCTGTGCTGGGGTTGGGGTTTATGGCAAGAGTGTGTCTCAGCCTAACTTACCTGTTTTGATGTGGGTATTTTCTTATTTGTCCTATGTGTAGGAGTCACTCAGCTAGTTTCTGGATCTCTTTCAGAGGAAATTGCTGTGTGTGGAGCTATATATTTGGTGTGTCTGTAGGAGGAGGGGAGCTCAGGAGCCTCCCATGCACCATCTTCGTCAACTCCCAATTCCTAAACTTTGAGTCTTGCTTCTCAGTCAAAGTTTTTACCTTTGCTCTAACATTATTTTTCCTAATTTGAAGTATCTTCTTCAATAATATTTTAATCTTTTGAGTTTTCTTACCCCTGGGTAAGATGCCCCATTTTAATGACAGTAAAATTATTTCTCTGTGGGGTGGGCCCCATGGCCTAGTGGTTAAGTTTGGTGCGCTCCACTTCGGCGGCCTGGGTTTGGTTCTTGGGCACAGACGTACACCACTCGTTGGCGGCCATCCTGTGGCGGCAACCCACGTACAAAATAGAGGGAGATTGGCATAGATGTTAGCTCAGGGCAAATCTTCCTCAAGCAAAAAGAGGAAGATTGGTGACAGATGTTAGCTCAGGGTGAATCTTCCTCAGCAAATAAATAAATAAATAAATAAAATTTCTTTCTGCCAAGTCTCTTCCTGAGATGTGGAACCATTATTCTAGGGTTGCATTTCAATCCTTTGCTGACTTACTCTTTTAAGTAAGGATTACTTAACTTTAAAACAGAACTAAGTTAAGAACATATAATTATGGAAAATCAGAGACACTTTTATCAGCTACATAAATTTTATTAGCTATGCAAATTTCACTAGCTATGTAAATGTATGTCTTTTCCTGTTTCCTTTTTTTCTTTAAAGATATTTTGTTATGTGGATCTAATGTTCATTATGGTTAGTAAACGTATTCTATATAAGTTAAATGATGTTAAAGCTTTTGAGACTCGGTTTTTGCCTGAGTATATGGCTTTTCTTAGTGAATGTACCATACACACTTAAAAAAAAATTACATTCATCCAAAGTTGTTGATTATAGTGTTTTATAAATGTCCATTCAGTTGAGATGGTTGATAGTGTTGCTCATATCTTCTGTGAGTGATATTGGGTCTTGTTCTAGAAATTACTGAAAGAGTAGAGTTGAAAATCACCAACTGTGATTGTGGATTTGTCTGTTACTCCCTTTATTTCTGTCAGTTTCATTTCATGTAATTTGAAATTCTGTTATTAGTCATATAAACATCCGTGCTTGTTATGTCTTCCTTGTAAATTGACCGTCTTATATTGTGAAATATCTCTATCTCTAATAATATACAGTCTTGAATTTTACTTTAAAATTGATATAGCCACTCTAGCATTCTTATGCTTACTGTTTGTATGGTGTATCTTTTCATCTTTTTTTCTTTCAACCTGCATCTTTATGTATAAAGTTTTGTCATTTTAGATGGCAGATAGTTGTGATATGTTTTAACCTTCGACAGTTGGAGTTTTTATTTTATTTACTTATAATTATTGAAAAGGTAGATTTAAGTCTGCCATTTTTATTGTTTCTTTGTAAAGGCGTACTCCCCTGCAGTGTCTGTTCTGTTTTTTGTTCTTCTGTCTCTTCTTTTCTGCCTTCTTTTGATTGTTTGAAGTTTTTTTTTTTTTTAGAATTCCATTTTCCTTTACCTTTGTAGTCTTTGCATTTTTTAGTGATTACTATATATATATATATATATATAGTTTTTTCAGTCTTTTAAGAGTAAATAGTATATCACTTCACATAAACATAAGTCTTACAACCATATATACTAACTTTCCTAGTCCCTGCCCCCTTTCTGCTAGAGTTGTCATATATATTATATCTACATTTATTATAAACTCTACAGCCAATGCTATATTTGTTTTAAATAAGTGTATTTATTTTAAAGAATTTAAGAGGGAAAATAATGTTTCATATTTACTTAACTATTAACCAGTTTCTGTGCACTTCATTCTATTCTTAAGATCCATGTTTCTTTCTGTTATCATTATCTATCTTCCCAAAGTAGTTTCTTTAGCACCAGGACTACTGGTGATAATTTTTTGTAGTTTTCTTTTATCCGATAGTGTCTTTTTTAGCCCTCCTTGTTAAGGGATATTGTTACTGAATATAGAATTATGGCTTAACTTTTTTTTTCTAGTACATTAAAGATAATATTCCATAGTTTTCTGGCCTTCATTAAATATAACCATTTCCTTCTTTGATTGGTAGTTGGTATAGAAAATAATTGAAACAAAACTTTTGGCTAGCAAAGCAGGATGTGATAGATGCTGGAACAAAAGGTTGTTTTGAAGAGCTGTCTTAACTAAACAGTTTATCTTCCTCTCTGTGTCTTTTGCAATTTTGATAAAATGAGCTCCTTTGACAGGGAATTGGTTTTGTTTATATTCTTGTCTTACCCAGAAAGTCATACAGAAAATAATTATTCCATGTTTTTAAATGGCTATTTTTGCTTACATGACATTTACAGTGAAAGAATAAGTTAGCGAGTGAATGGATAACTTTGTTTAAGAGAAAAAGCAAAGTAAAAAGATTAGGGTGAATTGGTGATAGAAATATCATTTAATTTAAATAATTGATAACACTACCATTATGGTCAAAGTGTAGAAATATGAAATATTTTGTGAATTGTGTTGTGTTGTAAACATTTGATGTGAGTTTCCTAACATAGAATTGATCCAGCTCTTGAAATACCATCGTTTTATTGAAGGTAAGTGGGACATAGAAACCATACAACCTATGAATTTGGGGAAGATGATATTAATCTTCCAATTTTATCTATTTGACTTGAATGGCATTATTTTCTTACTTTGTCATGATTCCCACATGTCCACTCCCATGGCAAGCACACAGGAAGGGGAAACTGTTACAGTTTTTACAATGTACACCATCACCAAAACATACTACTGTTCTTCTGTGATCCTATGAGAAATTTAGAAATAGTATTCCAATGTCCATGCGAGATAAGTTTCTGTGGAAACAGAAGTGCTCAGTTTTGAGAAATACTTTGATTGGTATTGTTATGTCTTATGTTAATGATTCTCAAATTCTGCCCCAATTCTACTTTTATCTATCTATCTATCTATCTATCTATCTATCTATCTATCTATCTATCTATCTATCTTTCTTCCATAATCTATCAGTATATCTCTACTGATTAATCATCTGTCAATCTACCTATTTATAAATCACTCACCTTATCATCTATCTGTCTATCATCTATCTATTCTGCCATTAGGTGTGAGAGGCAGAAGGGCATAGCAATGGAGAACCAAGAGGGTTACCTCCCATGTGAAAGGACAGTAGTGACAGTCGTCTCTGAGGTGATGATGTATAGAAGGAGAAAGCAAGAAGAGAACGTGAGGACTGAAGGCCATTAACTCAGGGACCCACCCAGTAGGAACTCTGGCCTTATTACTATATTTGAATTTGGAAAATAAAAATAGAGCTGCTTAGGATGTGCAGCTATGACATACAACTATCTACTGGGGCTTTGGGTGAAAAAAATAAATAAATAAAATTTTTTAAAAAAAAAGAGAAAAATAGAGCTGCTTCCATCCTATGTCAGCTTGACATGAGAAAATTGACTAAATTTTCTCTACTTTTTTAGTCTTTCTATACTTCCATATTTTAAAACTCTGTTTTAATTACATGGAATTATCATCTAATGCTATGTTAAAGTAAACCATGGATTAGCAAGCCTTTTCTATAAAGGGCCAAATAGCAAATACTTTCGGTTTTTCAGGCCTTGTGATCTCTTTGGCAGCTAATGTACTCTGCTGTTATTGTCTGAAAGCAGCCAGACACAGTGTGTAATTGAATGACTGTGACTGTGTTCCAATAAAACTTTATTTACAACAGCAGCTTGTGGGCTTGAGTTTACCAATCCTTGAACTAGAGCATTGGTTAAACCAGAACCAGAAAAATAATCAGATCAACTCAACCACGTCGTAAAAATACTGGAGAATTATTTCCGCAGTATAATTCCGCAGTATAATTGTTTTTATGAAAATTATTTTTAGCTCCTTTGCTAAATCTCATTCATAAAAGAGCGATATAAATGAGTACTGCATGCTGTCATAACCTAAGCAATGTAAAACCCACACTGTATAAGAGATTGCAGTGATATGAACCGCTTTTTAGTTATAACAAATTATATTTCAAAATTGAACGTATTTCTCTCACATTCCATCCATAAAGGCTCCAAGCTCCAAAATCTTGCCTGCCTTTGTTTCCCTTTCAGTGCAATTTGAATCAAAATGTTGTCTCGCAGCTTCCTTGGTGGTGTCCAGCCTCCTTGGGCAATGACTTCAGTCTATTTTGACTTCATTTTAGCAGCTGTAATTGTTTCAATATCTCAGAATAGAATTTATATATTCCAAGACTATTATTTAAATTAGTTTGTAAATCTTGAAAGAGTCAACAACATACATAGCCAGTGGATACAATCTTTAATACAATTGAACTGTGTTTTCGAAGTTTGTTCGTTTGTCCATGTTGCATCGGAGAGTCTAGAAGAGAGAAAAAGAGAATCTAAAAACTATTAAAATTAAATTTAGGCTATTTTTTATTTTGCAGTCAATTAAAACTATATATGTATATTTACTTGAGACTTATATGACCAGTTTAGTGTTAACATTCTATGAAAGACTAACTCAAAATTAATTAGAAAAAGAGAAGAATCCCAGTACAAAAGTGGGAAAGTGCATAAATTAATTCATAAAAGAAAATTATTGTGAATGGTCAAGAGCATATAAAAATATGCTCAACCTTATCTTTATAATAATTATGTATGAGATAATTATAAATTATTATAAATATATAATTATGTGTATGTGTCTGTGTGCACAAGCATAACACACATAATGAAACGCATAATGAAATAAATCAAGTTACTTTTTTTCACCTATCAGATTAATAGTTACATTTGTTAACGAAGTGTGGAGAGTTTGGGACTCCTGCTGTCTTTTCAGGAGACAGTGCACAATACATATTAGATGGAAATTAGCACATATGGACTAACAATTTTATTTTCAGAAATTTACGTATAGGGTGTAATAGGAGGTGTTTAAAGATGTATATAAATTCAAGGATACTCATTGCAACCTTAGTTATACTTGTGAAATTGTAAGTAACCTGTTTATCAAGTCATAATGCTAGGAAAATTATTCATGATAACATTTATCCAGTTGGACTGTATTCAGTTATATATGGTAATGTGTGTTCAAATTAATGGATATGAAAATCTAGGGTTTTCAAAACTCTATTTATCCACCTGTTATTGAATACCAACTATGTTTGAGGCATTAACATTGTATTTCATTCATGTAAAATGATATATGTTATGTGCTTGTTCGGATATGGCCAATAAACCAATTTTATAGGAAGAATATTAAAAAATGTTGATAGTTCTGGTCATTATTTTACTGTTTCATTTGTGTGTGGTGTGTGTGTGTATAGTTTCAAATATATATTTCGGTTATATGTAGTGTTTATTAAGTTCTTAGTATATGTACCACATGCTAAGATAAACACTATTTCATGGATTATCTCATTTGATGTTCACAATAACCATACAGAGTAGGATATTTACTTCTTTTTAAAGATAAGAAAATAAAGGCTGTGTCTGATTGTGTAATTTATCTTATTATTCACATCTTTAAAAAAACATGACCCTATAGTGTCACAGCCTTTGGAAGATAATAAAAATACTTAGATTTTGCTAAATCTATTGAGCAAAACCATGTTTTGGAAAAGAATGAACATTTCTGAGGTCATATTCATTCTCCCTGTCTCTTCAAGGTCAGAGCCATGAGAATTCTCAAGTGCAATTAATCAAGCAAAAAAGTCTAAGTGTTGAGATATTGCAAGAACGGGAGAAAAAGATGAATAGGACATTGGTTTGTGGAAAATTCCATGGCATAAACCTACAAAGAATGAACCCCTATAAATGAGGGATGCCAGTGCTTAGGAGACAGGACACTGTGTTCCTTAGCAGAAACCATTTCATAGATAGAGCACTCGGATGCCATGAGGGCGCAGATCACAGTCCAAAGAAAAACAGCCTAGAAGAGGAATGCCACTAAATGAAAGAAAGCAACTTTGGAATATACCCGATAACAGGCAATACCAAAACATAAATACTGCAGGTAGCAGGGAAAAGGCCAATGAGGATCTCAGAGTGAAAAAGCAATCCCCAGCTGATATAGATTTAAATGTCATAATCACCTGTTGGAATATATTTTTTCCAATTGTAATTTATGACCATATGGTCTGGATTCTAAACTACCTACCTCCTTTGAATATGTGTTCCATAATCAGTTCACTTTTCCCCAGTTATCTGTATTTGTTCTAACCCTTTTCTAAAAGTATTTTGTGTCTTGCAAGTGCAATTAATTAGCAATTCTGGGCTAGTAGCTGAAATGTTGGCCAAAATGATAAGCAGAGGGAGTTGTGACATAAATTTTGCCTGACTATGCCACAACAGTGGCTAAAGTATGTTTAGCAGTTTGACTGGTTTATAATGTAAGAAATGTGCTGTTCTAACTTTGCCTTTTTATCTTCTGGTATTTTGAGGGGAAATGGACTTTTATAAGTTACTTGCAGTTGGGGCTCTGATACATTGAGAATACTGAAGGAGCAAGATAAGTACAGAAGGAGAAAGCAGTCATAGATTGATAAGGCTGCATCTGTTAAAGAGGACTGCTGGACACCAAGCAGTGAGCCACCTCTGCTTTTTACTTGGATACACTTTGGGCTTGTTTGGACATGGTAAATCTCTTTAAGGATGAGAAAACTTATTAATGATGGTAAGATGTTTATAATGTTATTAAACTAATATGTAAGTGAATGAGAGAATGAATGGATGGATAAATAGGGTAGAAAGTTAAGTTGTTTACAACAGAAAGCTGTAATAAACATAATGGGAGTGATAGGATATGAAAAATAAGCATTTGGCAATAATCATAATAATTGTTTCAACCAGGAACCATCAGAGGATGTTAAAACTTCTTGGAGAAAATTTGAGGAGAGAGGTTACTTTTATAGTCTGCAATTATCTCCATGAGTATCTCCTCCATGATATACCTATCAGTTACAAACAGAAAATAACTTCATGGTGGGGAACCAGGCAGACACCACTTCAGTTAAGAGATGAACGTTAATACCACCAGTAATGTGGTCATTTGGCATCATTGAGAGGAAGCACTGAGAAGAACAGAGCCTCATTTCTGTAGTATTTCAGACAAAAGTGCATAAACCTGAATCTACTCATAAGGACATATCAGACCCAAACTGAGTGACATCCTGCAAAAAAAAAAAAAACTGGCCTTTAGTCTTCAAACATATTAATATCACTGAGGAAATGTTCCAGACTAAGTCAGACTAAATAGCCATGAAAACTGAATACAATATTGATTCAGGATTTCTATAAAAAACATTAAAGAGAAAATTGGCAAAATTCTGAGAAAGTCCATCAAATAGGTTATAGTATTATATAAGGCAAGTATTAATTGCCTAATTTTGATGATGATACTCTGGCCATGTAACAGAAATCCTTGTTTTAAGAAATTATTTAGTTGGCAAAGGAACATCATAACTACAATTTTCAAATTGTTTGGATGAAATAATATGTGAATATACGTATTTTAAAAAATAAATACAAAAAATGAAAAGAGACAGATTAAACAAATTAATAAAATGTTAGCAAATAGGGAATTCAGGTAGAAATTGTCCAGGAATTCTGGATACTCTTGAATCTGCTCTTTAAGTCTGAAATTATGTCAAAATGATAATATAAAATAATATGTAAAAAGAGGAATGGCTTGAAGTGTATGGCCTCAAGTATATATATATGCTCAGGAAATATGAAAGTATGGATTAAGAGTATGAAAACTGATACGCAAGGGCCTTCTTTGTCTGCATTTGAACCATTTACATTAGAACAAGTCTTTTTACCCTCAATTCTTTCACTTGGCATAGTGTTCAAGGTTTAGCGATGTTGTAGCGTGTAGTAGAACTCCATTCCTTTTTATAGATGAGTAATAGTTTGTAGTGTGTTGTATGGATATATCACATTTTGCTTATCCATTCATCATTTAGTAGATATTTGGGTTGTTTCCACTTCTTGGCTATTAAGAATAGTCTTGCTATGAACATTTGTGTAGAGGTTTTTGTGTATACATGTATTTGTAATTGTTTTGGGGGTGAGGATATGGTAACTCAGTTTAACCTTTGAGGAACGGTCTGACCAGGATTTTAAGATCATATTTGCTGCATTTAAAGGCGTAAAATGTCTGTGCATAGTTCCTTTTGAATATTAATGGAAACTCTTGTTGTGGAAATAATTAAGTAAATTGAAAAACCAAGATATACATAGTTGAAGCCCATTTCCTCACACCAGTCTGGTTCAGTGGGTGTATATATTTTTTATCATTGCACATTTTTGCTTTTGTGTTCTCAGTTTTAAATGTTATGAAATTAATGTTTGAATATAAAGCATTTCCTTGCCTTAAAACATTAATTAAGATGCAGAAAGGCTAGCATAAGTGAATTATATATTACTCAATGATAACAGGATTGTTCATATCAGTAGAATTTTGCCACAGAAATATACTGAATTTCCTCATAATGTTCATATTGAACTGCAAAGGAAAACTTTATCTCGTGGGCGTAATATCTGACGTAGCCTCCCTCGTTCATTATCTTCATTTTTCACGTGTAAATCAAGTGGTTTGGTATGTTTGAGTATGTTTAGTATGAATGCCTGTATGATTTCACGTGTGGCTTCGGGGTGTATCCTTACTGGTAGCAAGCAACAGGTACCCTGTTGAGTGAATGTGCCTGGATCACATATTCATACATTGTGAAAAATCAGAAGAAAATGATAGACAAAATCCCTGATTTTGAGCAGTACGGTGTTTCTATTCTAAGCAAGTGGGGTGGACTTCCACTTACTCATTTTATAATTTTATTTATTTATTTATTTACTTTTTCCCCCAAAGCCCCAGTAGATAGTTGTGTGTCATAGGTGCACATCCTTCTAGTTGCTGTATGTGGGACGCGGCCTCAGCATGGCCGGAGAAGCGGTGTGTCGGTGCGCACCCGGGACCCGAACCCGGGTCGCCAGCAGTAGAGCGCACGCACCTAACCGCTAAGCCACGCGGCCCCCCCACTTACTCATTTTAGTGCTATCCCACAGTTTTTGGTAGGTTTGAATGCTACGAGTCTTGCATGTATTAAAGATTTAATCTCTGAATATCTGGCTTCTTGGTTAACTGGTGTTCCTTTGAGTGTGTGCCTGCTAACAAACATACAGGCTCAGTACGTGAGAGTGTTGAGTGGGTACATGGACACTAGGCCCAGTATTGTGTCCCAGCCTTTGTCAATTTTTTTTTAAATACATGAGGTTTTATTTTTATTACTTTATTTTTTTTGAGGAAGATCAGCCCTGAGCTAACATCCATGCCAGTCCTCTTTTTGCTGAGGAAGAGTGGCCCTGAGCTAACATCTGTGCCCATCTTCCTCCACTTTATGTGGGACGCCACCACAGCGTGGCCTGACAAGCAGTGCATCAGTGTACGCCCGGGATCGGAACTCGGGCCGCCAGCAGCAGAGCTCGCGCACTTAACCGCTCCACCACGGGGCCAGCCCCCCTTTGTCAATTTTATATGTGTACATTTATATAATTTATTTTTATTTTACATACAGTAAAATTTACTCTTTGTCATTTACAGTCAATGAGTCTTAACAAATGTATAGTATATCTAACACCACAATCATGATTTGGAGGGGTTCCATTACTCTAAAATCCCCTTATGTTACTCCTTTGTAGTCAGCCCGTTCTTCTACTCCACAATCTCTTGCAACCACTGTTTCTATAGTTTTGCCTTTAACATAATGTAACTTAAACAGAATCAAACATTACATAGCCTCTGAGGTCTGGCTCCTTTTACCTAAAACTTTGAGTTCCCTAGTTCACTTGCAAGCATTTAACCTTCAGAGACCTCTGCTGGCTTATCCATGCATGCCTCCTAGGATTCTTAATTGCATTGCATGTTGAGTACAGATGGACTATGCTTACTCCATCTTATTCCTCTTATGTCTTACCTCTCTAATGTGCTTTTTCATTTGGTTCTTTTTTATAATTTCCATGTATCTTATGAAATTTCTGTTTTTCTATTCTTGCCATTGTTCCATCAGTTTCTATATTTTTTTTGTAATAGATTTTCAAACTTCTTATCCCTTACTTACTTCCAGATATATGTCTCACAATACCCTTTCATGTGCCCTTCATTTTACCCATCACAGAGCATTTTCATGAAGTCTTTATTTGGTGAAGTATAACTTTAGAATTTCTCATTGAAAGAGAAAATTGCTATGCCACTAATTTGCTTAGCATCGTAGAGAGGATTATTGACTATTTGCAGAGTGAAGAATTCAGAGGGGAAATAAGTGAAAAAATGAAATGGCAAAGGTGATAAAGGGCCAGGCAACTGTAATTTGTGTGGCAAGGACTAGAAGTGTGGGGGAATGCTTATATGAGAAATAATTACTAAAGGGCCAATTATTGTACTTTATTTTTAAATGGATTTTCTGTATTTTCTGATCTGATTTATATTTTTGTGATGTTTTGCTGCAGGTCAAAGGCTAGAACAAGTTATACTTCACAGAGGAGAGGTGAGCCACTACTCTGGTGCTTTGGAAATTCTTTATGTGTGTTGTGGCTAGTGATGTCAGAGTGTCAAGTTCTGTGGGCTCATTCCTTCAGAGGCTCAAGGGAGAATATTTTTTGATAGATTTTTACCCCCATAGGTGTACTTACTTTGTTAAAGGAATCTTTGCTATTGTTTCTTTCTTTCATTAAACAAAAATCTGTTTTTGAAGTAACCTGAATAACTTTTGGGAATCATTGGCATGTTTCCTTTTTGTACCATTTTATAGTGTATGAAAATCATCATACACTAATGAATGGCACATCAATGAAATTTAAATGTGCCAAAATATTGATTTATGTATCTTTTTTGTTACTGGCAAGTTTAGAATATAGATGTTTCTACTCATATTTCTACTGTAATCACAACTTATTTGCTACCTCATTTACAAATGCTACCCCATTATTCTTTGAAATTTTAATTTACTATTTTTTTTGGTATTTTTTAGAGCAATACAAGGTCGTATGCCTTTTGTGCTATATATGTGAGAGGTTCATTACTCAGATACTAAACAAAATGTCTACTGTGTATTTGCTGTTCTTTATTCATAATGCAGTAGATAATCCTGAAGAAAATAAGCCTGGCGATGTAAATGCTTATTTGTTGGGAGGGTGCTTGTCTGGATCAATGATGAGCACAATTGTCTGAGGATGCTGAGGGACTCATTCCAGATGTCAATCTGAGGTCCAGATGAGTGGCCCTCTAATAGGACAAATAAGACTCTCAGAGCCTGGCTGTATTTGGTAACCCCTCAGTGACAACATAATTCTTTTTTTGGAGCAAGCCATTAGCATGCTATCTTATGAGTCAGTATGCAAATCTAGATATGCTCAGTGACCCAAGACTTGCTTCATTTTGCTCACTTTGAACAGAGAATTGTAGATAGTTACTTGTATATAGGAAATAGGTTCTTGAGTAATGAATAAGGAAACAAAAGAAAGATTGAATTAGGAAGAGGTCAGACAACTGTGATGGGTATTGAAATCCTCATTAGTGTTGGGCTAAAAGAAGGGAACACTGAATGCCTATACTAAATATTGATGATGGAATCAATTTTAGTGCTTTATTATTTTTACTGTTGAGTATTTTGAGACTGTATCTTTGCTTTTCTTTCTGCCATGTTTTTCTGAGGCAGAAGGGCTGGAATGAGGTCCTCCACTTCAGAGAATAGGGGTGAGTAGCTATTCCAGGTTCCTTTGACAGTCATATGTCATGTGTACTGTGCCACATCCTAAGGTCTCTGTGTTCATCTTTTCAGTGGCTTACTGGACAATATTGTCATGATATACTTTTGTTCTTTGGTGAGTGTCTCCACTCTCGTTTCCAAGTTTTAAATTTTATTTTGAGTTTTGAGTTGACTGACAAGTGTAGAATTTTGGAAAATTGTCATTTTTGTTTGTTTGTTTGTTTTTAGTTTCCTATTGCAGTGAAATATCCTTGTGTGAAATTAAGCTATGCTTGGAAATTTCCTTAACTAATTCTTATGGTTTTGGAATGTTGACCCCATGATTAAGATTGTCATTTTGGTCAAATCTGTAAGATCATTATGGATCATTATTGCTACTCTTCTCATCATTGAGTTTTGACTGTAGTTAGTTTTTTCTTTTTTAATTTTTTTGATGTGGAAAATTATATGTCAAATTTTATGAGATATTTCCACGACCACAAAGATTTTAAGTGATAAAGAACCATGAAGTACTGCATTTTTCTGAAACACAAAACAGTTCAATTTCCCATACTGTGTTGGCCTCACAAAAGATATTAGGTTGGGTTAATACAGTGGAGAGATAATGAAATTTCATATACTAAGTCATTAATCATGATTTTTTGTTAAAGTTGAAACATCTATCAAGAAGTAAAATAGTCTGTATATATCTTGACATGATTACACAGAAGGTTTTGTGTTGCCTGGGGCCTGGTGTTTAATACTTTAGGAATAGGTAAACTCTGTTTTTCTCTTGACAAGGTACTTGTCACAAATTCTTTCAAGGAGTAATTATTTTGTGTTCTTTTTATACTTATTTACTTATGTATTTTAAATTTGTATTTATTTCTCCAGAACCTATTAAGGTCATTCAAATAAGCTCAATAACAATCAATAAAATATTCCTGAACACTAATAATTATAACATCAGGGAGGAAAAGAGCCCTACTAGATATTGAAATGGACTACAGAAACTCCATCATTAGACAAGGTTTGAGGATGAATTTGAATGTTAGGAACCCAAGAAAATATTTTGGTATGATAAATATGGTCCTATAAATATGTACTTGTATATTTGCCCATGTTAATATATAAGTAGATTTGTGGTGCATGGCTGTTGTCTCAATGTATGGAAGTATATTCACATAATATTTCTGCTGTAAATGGCAAGTATTAAATGTACAACCCACTGTATTTTAAAAAGAAGTGCTTTCTCCCTAAGATTGGGAACAAGACAATGATGTTCTGTCTCATCAATTCTATTTATGTTGTTCTGCAAAGTTGTAACCCATGCAATAGGGCAAGAAAAATAAATAAAAGACATAAAGATCAGAAAGGAAGAAACAAAGCTTTATTTGCAGACAGCATGATTGCTTATGTTAGAAAATCCCAAAGAATTTACAAATAATACTCCTAGAACTAAAAACTAAGTATAACAAGTTCACAAGATACAAGGTACAAAAGTCAATCATATTACTATATTCCAGCAATTAAAAATTGGAATTTGAAATAAATATCATTTATAATAGCACAAAAAATGAGTTACTTGAGTGTAAATCTAATAAAAATGTGCAGTATATCTGTGTTGAAAGCTGCAAAACACTGATGACAGTTATCAAACAAGACCTTATAAATGTAGAGATATACTCCATTCATGGATCAGAAATCTCAATATTGTTAAGTTGTCTGGTTACCTCAATTTCATGTGTAGATTCAGTACAATCCACATAAACATCATTGCAAGTTTCTTTGTATAAAGCAACAAGGTGATTCTCAAATTATATTGAAGGTGAAAGAACTAGAGTAACAAAAGAGGTTCTGAAAAAGTCCTAAAATCAGAGAACACCATCTTATTTTAAAGCTTACTGTAAAGATATAGTAAACAAGATAGTATGTTGGTGAATGGATTGAAAAATAGATCAACGAAGATGATGATATCTGTGGAAGGTAGTCATAGAAACAAAATACCTGGGTGCTTTCTGGAGTACTGGTAATGTTTGTTTCTTGATTTGTGTGTTGAGTAATTGCTGTGTTTAAAAGATGAACATTTATTAAGCTGTACATTTATTAAGCTGTACAACATTTATTAAACTGTACAATGTAATGCATGCACTTTGCTGTATCTATCTTATACTTCAATAGAAAGTTAAAAATTTCCCATCGAACTAGTCTAAATGTTGGTTAATGTGTTTTCTAGGAGTTGTCCAATAGATTGTGTGTTACTTGGGACTCGATGATTGATGTCCTTAGGGTAGGTCAAGAGTGTTCTTCTTTTAACGCAGGCATTTCAGCAAATCGTATCAAGGAGTAGTTGTTTATGTATTCATAATTTTTACATATGTGTATACATATGGTCCTTGACATATGATAGTTCAACTTAATGATTTTTTGACTTAATGATGGTGCAAAAGTGATGTACATTCAGTAGAAACCATACTTCAAATTTTGAAGTTTGATCTTTTCCCAGGCTAGCAATATGTGGTATGATACTCTCTCGTGATGGGGGGCAGTGGTGGTGAGCCACAGCTCCCAGTCAGTGATGCGATCACAAGGGTAAACAATAGATACACTTACAACTATTCTGTACCCATATAACTATTCTGTACCCATATAACCATTCTGTTTTTCACCTTCAGTACAGTATTCAATAAATTACATTAAATATTCAACATTTTGTTATAAAATACGCATTGTGTTAGATGATTTTGCCCAACTGTAAGCTAATGTAAGTGTTCTGAGCATATTTTAGGTAGGCTAGGCTAAGCTATGATGTGCTCTAGGCTAGGTGTATTAAATACATTTTCAGCTTAAAATATTTTCAACTTATGATTGGTTTGTCAGGATGTAAACCCATTGTAAGTTGAGGAAGATCTGTATTTTTCCATGTGTTTATTTACTTATCCATTTTTCTCGTATGATAATGTGCTAAACAATTCAGAAGTCTTAAATATTGAAGGTATTTTATTTTTGTAGTTTCCTTTGACATTAAAAATCTTCTTGCAATTATTATATAATAAATTCTACCATTTTTTTCTTTTGGCATATACTACTTTGAGTTTTAACTCGTGTAAATTTTTGTAACCATGACCATAATCAGGATATAGAACAAGTGTATGCTTTGTCCTTTAACTCCCAAAACTCTCTTGTCCCTTTATAGTCATACTCTCCCCCCACCACTAACCCCTGACCACTACTAGTATTTTCTCTATCCCTGTAGGTTTGTCTTTTGAGAATGTTACAGAAATGAAATCATACAGTATGTAACCTTTGAGGCTATTTCACTCAGCATAATTCCCTTGAGATACATTGAGATTGTAGCTTGTTTCAATAGTTTCTTTTTTATTGCTGAATAATATTCTATTCTGTGGCTGCACCATAATTTATATATCCATTCATTCTTTGAATGGCACTTACACTGTTTCCAGTTTTTGGCTCTTATAGATAAAGCTTCTATGAACAATCATCTGTAGGTTTCTGTGTGAACCTAAGTTTTCTCTATGGTGAACATCAGCAAACTTTTTTCTTGAAGTGCCAAATAATACACCTTTTAGATTTGTGGGCTGTAAAGTGTCTGTCATAAACTACTCATCTCTGCTACTATAGCACAAATGAATGGGTGTCACTGTGTTTACATGAAACTTTTCTTAAAAAAGTGGTGGTCGGCCAATGGGACATATTTTTCCAACCCTTGCTGTAGAGAAAATACTCGGGATTGGGTTTGCTGTATTGCATGGTGAGAATATGTTTAATTTAAAAGAAACTGTCAAGTTATTTTCCTTAGTTTTTGAATTGTTTTACATTCCTGGCAGGCATAAATGGGGCAACCTTTTGTTCTATAGTCTTATCAGCACTTGGTATAGTCAGTATGTTTTATTTTAGACATTCTGATAAATGTGTGCATTACCCTAATGGCTAATGACATTGAAAAACATTTCTTGTGCTTATTTGTCATCTATGTATCTTCTTTGATGAAGTTTCTGTTGATATCTTTTGCTCTTTTTCTAATAGAATTGTTGTTTTCTTGTATTGAATTTAGAGTTTGTCGTATAACATGTTTATATACCATGAACCAAAGTCCTTTGTGTTGGATGTGTGACTTCCAACTCTTTTTTCACACTCTGGCTTGTCTTTTAATCCTATAAACAGTGTATTTCTCACAGCAAAGGTTTATAATTTTGATAAAATCCAATTTATCATTTTTTAAAATTGATCTTACCTTTGGTTGCATGTGTAATAGCTGTTCAGCTAACTCTAGCTCATGAGGATTTTCTTTTGTGATTTGTCCTATAGTTTAATGTTTCATTAAGATCTATAATTTAGACCTATATTCATTTTGAGTTGATCTTTGAATATAGTGTGAGGATTAGGTCGAGGTTCACTTTTTTGCAATTGTATGACCAATCGTTCTAACACCATTTGCTTCTCCATTGAATTGCTTTGTATCTTTGTGAAAAACCAAATGGACATGTTTATATAGATCTGTTTCTAGACTCGCAATTCTGTTTTATTCATCTATATGCCTGTCCCTTACCCAATTTTACACTGTCTTGATTGCTGTATTTTTATAATGGTTTTAAAACCAGGTAGAATGACTCCTCCAACTTCATTCTTCTTTATCAAAAATTGTGTTAGTTATTTTTTGCCCTTTTTTATACATTTCACGATCAGCTTATATGTATAAAAAATTGTGCTCTAATCTTTTTTTTAATCAAAGTATAGTTGAAATACAAAATTTTGTTAGTTTCAGGAGTACCACATAGCGATTTGACCTTTATATACGTTGTGAAATGATTACCACGGCAGGTCTAGTAACCATCTGTCATTGTACAAAGGTGTTACCATATTATTGACTGTATTCCCTATGCTGTACATTACATCCCCGTGAATTATTTATTTGATAACTGGAAGTTAGTACCTCTTAATGCCCTTCACCTATTTCACCCATCCTTCCACCTGCCTCCCCTCTGATGACTACCAGTTTGTTCTTTGTTTCTATGACTTTGGTTCTGCTTTGTATTGTTTGTTTTGTTTTTTTAGATTCCACATATAAGTGAATTCATACAGTATTTGTCTTTCTCTGTCTGACTTATTTCACTTAGCATAATACACTCTAGGTCTATCTATGTTGTTGCAAATGGCAAGATTTCATTCTTTTTTATGGCTGCATAATGTTTCATTATGTATATATATCACATCTTCTTTATCCATTCATCTTATCAATGAACACTTAGGTTGCTTCAGTATCATGGCTATTGTAAATAATGCTACATTGAAAATAGGGATGCATATATCTTTTCAAATTAGTATTTTCATTTTCTTCAGATAAATACCCAGAAGTGTTGTTCTTTCTCAAGATTGCTTTGCTTATTTGGGGTTTTTGTGGTTCCGTACAAATTTTAGGATTGTTTGTTCTAGTTCTGTGAAAAATGCCATCATAGGAGGGCTGGCCCTGTGGCCTACTGGTTAAGTTTGGCACTCCCCTTTGGCAGCCTGGGTTTGGTTCCTGAGCACAGACCTAAACCACTTATTGGCGGCCATGCTGTGGCGGCAACCTACATACAAAATAGAGGAAGATCGCACAAGATGTTAGCTCAAGGCAAATCTTCCTCAAGCAAAAAAAGGAAGATTGGCAGCAGGTGTTATCTCAGGGTGAGTATTTCTCAGGAAAAAAAAAATGCCATCATATTTTGGTATTTTGATAGGGTTTGCATCAAATCTGTAGATTGCTTTGAGTAGTATGGACATTTTAACAATAGTAATTCTTCCAGTCCATGAGCATGGTATATCTTTCCATTTATTTATGTCATCTTCAATTTCTTTCGTCAATACCTTACAGTTTTCAGAGTACTTGTCTTTCACCTCCTTGGTTAAATTTATACCTAGGTATTTTATTATTTTTGATACAACTGTAAATGGGATTGTTTTCTTAATCTCTTTTCCTGATTATTTGTTATTAGTGTTTAGAAATGCAACAGATTTCTGTGTATTGATTTTCTATCCTGCAACTTTACTGAATTCATTTATTAGTTCTAATATTTTTTTTGGTGTGGTCTTTAGGGTTTTCTCTATATAGGATCATGTCATCTGCAAATAATGACGATTTTACTTCTTACTTTCTAATTTGGATGCCTTTTGTTTCTTTTTCTTGTCTGATTGCTGTGTCTAGGACTTCCAATACTATGGTGAAGAAAAGTGATGAGAATAGGCGTTCTTGTCTTGTTCCTCATCTTAGGTGAAATGCTATCAGATTTTCACCATTGAGTATGATGTTAACTGTGGTTTGTCATATATAGCCTTTATTATATTAAGCTATGTTCCCTCTGTGCCTACTTTGAGAGTTTTTATCATAAATGGATGTTGAATTTTGTCAAATGCTTTTTCTTTATCTGTTGAGATGGTCATTATTTTTATCCTTTCTTTTGTTAATGTGATATATCACATTGATTGATTTGAGGATATTGAATCATCGTTGCATCCCTGGGATAAATCCCATTTGATAGTGGTGTATGATCATTTTAATGTATTGTTGAATTCAGCTTGCTAATATTTTTTGAGACTTTTTGCATTTGTGTTTATCAAGCACATCGACCTGTAATTTTCTTTTTTTGTGTGGTGTCTGTCTGGTTTGGTATCAGAGTAATGCTGGCCTCATAGAATGAGTTTGGAAGTGTTCCTTGCTCTTCAGTTTTTTGGAATCGTTTGAGAAGGATAGTTATTAACTCTTCTTTAAATATTTGGTAGAATTCACCTGTGAAGCTGTCTGTTCCAGGACTTTTGTTGGAAGTTTTTGATGGCTGATTCAATCTCATTACTAATAATTAGTCTGTTCAGATTTTCTATTTCTTCCTGATTTAGTCTTGGAAGATTGTGTGTTTCTAGGAATTTATCTCTATTTCTTCTAGGTTGGCCAATTGTTGCCATATAATTGTTCATAGTAATCTCTTATAATCCTTTGTGTTTCTGTGGTGTTGGTTGTAACTTCTCCGCTTTCATTTCTGATTTTACTTATTTGGGCCCTCTCTCCTTTTTTCTTGATAAGTTTAAATGTTTAGCAATTTTGTTTATTTTTTCAAAGAAACATCTCTTAGTTTAATTGGTCTTTTCTATTGTTTTTCTTAGTCTTTATTTATTTCCACTATGATCTTTATTACTTCCTCCTTCTACTAACTTTGGGCTCTTTTTGTTCTTCTTTTTCTGGTTCCTTTAGGCTTAACGTTTGGTTGTTTGAGATTTTTCTTGTTTACTGAGATGGGCCTCTATCACTATGAACTTCCCTCGTGGAATTGCTTTTGCTGCCCCCCATAGATTTTGTAACATTGTGTTTCTTTTTTTTTTTTTTTTAATAAAGGGATTTGTTTATTTAAGTCATTGGACTGGACTATGTTTTCAACAGCAATAGAAATTACATTAGCAAGAACAATAAAAAGCATATTTTCTAAACAAATTAGGAAAGTTGGTAACTGGGAAATAATGTGCAGTTTTAAAAATAAAATAAACTTCTTGTGTGTATATATCTGAATTGTGATTCTGTATTTAAACTTCATAAATGGGTGTCTCTTATCTGGGAGTTTTTCAACTTTTTTTTTTTTGTTTTTTTTTTAATTTTTTGTTTATTGCAGTAACATTGGTTTACGACATTGTAAAAATTTCAGGTGTACATCATTGTACTTCTATTTCTGCATAGATTACAGCATGTTCACCACCCAAATACTAATTACAACCCATCACCACACACATGTACCGAATTATCCCTTTCACCCTCCTCCCTCCCCCCTTCCCCTCTGGTAACCACCAATCCAGTCTCTGTCCCTATGTGTTTGTTTATTGTTGTTATTATCTACTACTTAATGAAGGAAATCATACGGTATTTGACCTTCTCCCTCTGACTTATTTCACTTTGCATTATACCCTCAATGTCCATCCATGTTGTCACAAATGGCTGGATTTCATCATTTCTTATGGCTGAGTAGTATTCCATTGTGTATATATACCCCAGTTTCTTTATCCATTCGTCCCTTGATGGGCACTTAGGTTGCTTCCAAGTCTTGGCTATTGTGAATAACGCTGCAGTGAACACAGGGGTGCATGTACCTTTACAAATTGGTGTTTTCAAGTTCTTTGGATAAATACCCAACAGTGGAATAGCTGGATCATATGGTAGTTCTATCCTTGATTTTTTGAGGAATCTCCATACTGTTTTCCATAGTGGCTGCACCAGTTTGCACTCCCACCAGCAGTGTATGAGAGTTCTCTTCTCTCCACATCCTCTCTAACACATGTTGTTTCCTGTCTTGTTAATTATAACCATTCTGATGGGCGTGGGGTGATATCTCATTGTAGTTTTGATTTGCATTTCCCTGATAGTTAGTGATTTTGCACATCTTTTCATGTGTCTGTTGGCCATCTGTATATCTTCTTTGGAGAAATGTCTGTTCAGGTCTTTTGCCCATTTTTTATTGGGGTTGGTAGTTTTTTTGTTGTTGAGATGCATGAGTTCTTTATATATTTTGGAGATTAAGCCCTTATCAGATGTATGGTTTGCAAATATCTTCTCCCAATTGTTAGGTTGTCTTTTTGTTTTGTTGATGGTTTCCTTTGCTGTGCAGAAGCTTTTTAGTTTGATGTAGTCCCATTTGTTTATTTTTTCTATTGTTTCTCTTGCCCGGTCAGACGTGGTGTTTGAAAAGATGTTGCTAAGACTGATGTCGAAGAGCGTACTGCCTATATTTTCTTCTAGAAGTTTCACAGTTTCAGGTCTTACATTCAAGTCTTGAATCCATTTGGAGTTAATTTTTGTGTATGGTGTAAGGTAAGGGTCTACTTTCATTACTTTGCATATGGCTATCCAGTTTTCCCACACCATTTGTTGAAGAGACTTTCTTTTCCCCATTGTGTGTTCTTGGCTCCTTTGTCAAAGATTAGCTGTCCATAGATGTGTGGGTTTATTTCTGGGCTTTCGATTCTATTCCATTGATCTGTGTGTCTGTTTTTGTGCCAGTACCATGCTGTTTTGGTTACTATAGCTTTGTAGTATATTTTGAAATCAGGGAGTGTGATACCTCCAGCTTTGTTGTGTTTCCATTTTCATTTGTTTCAAGGTATTTTTTTATTTCCTCTTTGACTTTTTCATCGACCCATTGGTTGTTTAGTAGCATGTTGTTTAACCTCCATGTATTTATTCTTTTTTTTCGGTTTTATTCTTGTAATTGATTTCTGGTTTCATACTTTTGTGGTCAGAAAAGATGCTTCATATGTTTTTAATCATCTTAAATTGATTGATAATTGTTTTGTGGCCTAACATGTGATCTATCCTGGAGAATGTTCCATGTGCACTTGAAAAGAATGTATATTCTGCTGTTTTTTGGATGGACTCTTCTGTATATATATATATTAAGTTCATCTGGTCTAATGTGTTATTTAAGGCCAGTGTTTCTTTGTTGATTTTTCTGTCTGGATGATCTATCCATTGACTTAAGTGGGGTGTTAAAGTCCCCTACTATTATTGTATTACTCTCAATTTTTCCCTTTATTTCTGTTAATATTTGCTTTATGCATTTAGGTGCTCCTCCATTGGGTGCATAGATATTTACAAGTGTTACATCCTCTTGTTGGATTTACCCTTCATTATTATGTAAGCCCTTCTTTGTCTTTTGTTACAGTCTTTTTTTAAAAATCTATTTGATTTGATATAGGTATTGCTACCCCAGCTTTCTTTTTGCTTCCATTTTCATAGAATATCTTTTTCCATCTCTTTGCTTTCAGTCTGTGTTTGTCTTTAGATCTGTAGTGAGTCTCTTGTAGGCGGCATATATATGGGTCTTGGTTTTTCATCCCTATGTCTTCGATTGGATCATTTAGTCCATTTACATTTAAAGTAATTATTGATAGGTATGTCTTTATTGCCATTTTGTTAATTGTTTTCTGTTTGTTTTTTTTTAGTTTTTCTCTATTCCTTTCTTCATCTCTTGCTCTTTTCCTATGTGATTTGATGACTTTCTTTAGTGTTATGTTTGTATTCTTTTCTCTATTGTTTGTGTATTTATTATAGATTTTTGAATTGTTATTCCCATGAGGTTCATATATAACAGCCTATATATGTAGCAGTCTATTTTAAGTTGATGGTCACTTAAGTTTGAGTGTATTCTAAAAGCACTACATTATTACACCTCCCCCCACGTTTTATGTTTTTCATGTCAGATTTTACTTTTTTTTGTATTCCTTAACTAATTATTGTAGATATTGATGCTTTTGCTACTTTTGTCTTTTAATCTTCAAATTAGCTATGTATGGTTGATTCAATATATTTACTATATGTTTGCCATTACCAGTGTGATTTTTTCTTTCATAATTTTCTTCTTTCTAGCTATGGCCTTTTCTTTCCTATTTAAAGAAGTCTCCTTCACATTTCTTGTAATGCCAGTCTAGTGGTGATAAACTCCGTTAGCTTTTTTCTGCCTGGGAAATTCTTTATCTCTCCTTTGTTTCTGAATGATAACAATGCCAGGTAGGCTATTCTTGGTTGTAAATTTTTTTACGTTCATCACTTTGAATATATTGTGCCACTCTCTTCTAGCCTGTAAAGTTTCTGGTGAAAAATCACCTGATAGTCTTATGGGGATTTCCTGTACGTAAGTAGTTGTTTTTCTCTTCCTGATTGTAAGATTCTCTCTTTATCTTTAACTTTTGACAATTTAATTATAATATGTCTTGGTGTGGGTCTCTTTGGGTTCATCTTATTTGGGACTCTCTGTGCTTCCTGGGGATGTTTGTTTCCTTCACCAGGTCAGGGAAGTTTTCAGCCATTATTTCTTAAAATATTTTTTCTGTCCCTTTCTCTCTCTCTTCTCCTTCTGGGACTCCTATAATGTGAATGTTATATGTATGACATTGTCCCAAAGGTCTCTTAAGCTATTCTTGTTTTTTTTTAAATTCTGTTTTCTTTTTGCCGTTCCAATTGAGTGTTTCCACTGCCTTGTCTTCTAGATCACTGATCTATTTTTCTGTGTCATCTAATCTACCATTGATTTCCTCTAGTGTATTTTCCATATCAGTTGTTGTATTCTTCAGCTCTGATTGGTTCTTGTTTATATTTTCTGTCTCTTTGTTGAAGTTCTCACTATATTCTTCCATTCTTCTCCTGAGTTAGTTCTGTGAGCATCTTTATGACCATTACTTTGAACTTCTTATCTGGTAGATTGCTTGTCTTCATTTTGTTTAGTTCTTTTTCTAGAGTTTTGTCTTCTGCTTTTGTTTGGAATATATTCCTTTGTCTCCTCATTTAGCCTAACTCTCTGTCTTTGTTTCTATGCATGAGGTACAACAGCTACATCTCTTGGTCTTGAAGGAGTGGCTTTCTGTAGAAGGTGTCCTATAGTACCTAATAATGCAGTTCTCCCTGGTCAGCAGAGCAAGGTCCTTTAGATGCGTCTCCTGTGTAGGCTGTATGCACCCTTCTGTTGTGCCTGGGCCATGATTGCTGCAGACATGCTGGTTTGCAGGGCTGGCCCCTCAGGGAGGGAGCTGCTCTGGAGGGTCTCTGATGCTGGCTGGGGCGAGGCAGGAGCCACTTTGCAGGAATATCAGCTGGGGCGGGTCTATAGAGGACTGCTAGGGCAGGGCAAGTGGTGCTAGCAAGGTATATGGAGAGTGTTAAAAATGGCACCCATCAGGGCCAGGCCAGCTAGATAGAAGGAGAGTAAAAACAAGTGGTGCCCACCAGCACTTCCATCCCCAGAGAAAGTTCAGACAGATCCCTGCTGCTCTGGCACATGACCTAAAATTAGTCAGTGAATCTCCTTCAAGTATAACCCAGGCACTTTTCAAACTGCTGCTTCTGCACTAGGACTTGGAGCAAGTGAGTTTGTGTGTGTACTCCTTTAAGACTCTAGTCTTGGTTTTCTATAGCTCTTTGGCTCTCCCATACATTAGCCACGCTGATTTTCAAAGTCAGATGTTATGAGGACTGGTCTTCTGAGTGCAGGTCCCCTGGGTTATGGAGCCCAACATAGAGCTCAGGACCCTCACTTGTCTGTGAGGACCTCCACAATTGTGATATCCCTCCTGCTTGTGGTTTGCTGTGCTGGGGGTGTGGGTCCTAACTAGACCACATCTCCACCCCTCCTACCTGTCTTGATGTAGCATTTTCTTTATATCTTTAGTTGTGGAAAATCTCTTCTGCTAGTCTTCAGGTTGTTCTCAGCAATAGTTGTTCTATATGTGGTTGTAGTTTTGGTATTAATGTGGGAGGAGATGAGCTAAGGATCTTCCTACATCTTGATGCAATCTCCCCTACTTTAATATTGATTACTATTGCATTAGATCTTTGAAAAATGTGGGGAAAATTGACATGTTTACTATTTTGAGTCTTTCAGTCTATAAACATGATGTTTGTTTACATTTATTTAGGTCATCTTTGATTTCTTTCATCATCATTTTTTAGTTTTCAGTATATAGATTATCTATGTGTTTTGTTAGATTTGTATACCTCAGTAGTTCATAAGTATTGGAGCTTTTGTATTCTTTTAATTTAGATTTTCCATTGTATATTGCTGTTATATATAAATACTGTTGATTTTTGGATTGAGATATATATCTATATCTATCCACATACATACAAGTTTTCACAGTCTATTCTTCAATATTTTAGAACTTTAAATTAAATGTATCAATTTTATTCCATTTATCCTCCTTCTTTTGTGATATAGTTGTCTCTACATAATTTGTGAACTATGTCAAAGATAGAATTTTTGCTTTCAATTACAAAACATTGAAAAACTCAAAGGGGGAGGTATAATGTATTGTATTTACTTAGACATTTTCCCTTTCTGTTGCTCTTCCTTACTGAATGTCCACATTTTCTTTTGTTACCATTTCTCTTTTGCCTGAAGAACTTTCTTTAGCAGTTTGTTTAGAGCATGTCTATTGGCCAGAAATTCTCTTGGTTTTCTTTTGTCTGAGCATGTCTTTATTTCACCTCCATTTCTGAGGGATCTTTTCTCTAAATACATAATTTTCCTCTCACAGTTATTTTATTTCTGCTTTTAAAAATTATTTTGCCACTATCTTCTGGCATCCATGGCTTGGATGAGAAGGGTGTCTGACCTCAGCAGCTGATGGAGAGGAGAGAGATACTGCTATTGCTTGCATTAGTATAGAGTGGGGTTGACTGTCAGACACCATCTGTTGGGGAAGGGGCTTGTTACTTTCTCCTTACTGCAGGGTGTGGATCGAAGACAGATCGCCTGTAGTCTCTGCTGATGTAGTACCTGGTGGATATGTGGAAGGGTCTCATTGATCTTTACTCAGAGTAGGACATGTGTATAGTAAATGGAATTCTTTCCTACAGCGCTGTTCATTCTTCAGACTTTTGACTAGAGAGGGCATCCTTTTACTCTGGGCTTTTTCCATTTCCCTTCATTGGCATTTCCAGGCTATGGGCTGCTCTAGGTACCAGGCTATGCTATTTAAGAGGTCTAAATAAAGGGGCTAAAAATGCACTTCTGGATTGTTCTTCAAGTCCCACATCCCTATTCAATCTGCCTTCTTACCTCAGCCTTTCAGGGTTTATCTGTTGCTTTATATATTTTTTCTAGAATTTTTTGTTGTAATTAGAGGGAGGAATAGGATGGAGTGCACTTATTCCACCTTGTCCAGAGCAGTATTCCTTACTAAAATTTTAATAGTTCTTAATTTTTTTTCTTGTTCATTTGTATTCATGTACTCCCTAAAAAAGATACAGTTTCTAATTACTTATAGGAATAATTGCAATTTGTTGTAATTTATTAACAACAAAGAAGAATGTGAAATAAAAATTATTTTTCTCTATTTTTCCAGTCTAGTTTTGCAGAATGAAAATGGTTCATGATATGCTAGACTATACTCCAGTTAATAAACTTTTTATGCTGATACAGATTCTGTATTTGAATACACACACACACGCAAACACATTTTCAAATAGGTGAAACTTTCCTAGAGGATTTTATTTGAAATTGGACATTTTCTAAAATATAGTATTTGAAAAAATCTCCAAGTCCATATTAATAGGTCAGAACTAGTATCTTTGATACAGTGTATAGCATAATTATCAGTGTAATAATAATGTATATCTTATTTTAATAATATTTGTCATCATATTTCCTGTAGCAAGCAAGATTCTTATACTAGCTCCACATCAGTCTATATACACGTTACAAGTTTAGTGAAGTTGTTCCTTGGAGTGAGCAGTGGTTGATTCGCAGATTTCTCTTTTTTCATTTGATAAAGAGAAATAGCCTTGTCTTGATATTTTCCCTGACTACCATTTTAACATCGATCATTTGGAATGCTGATATACATTAATTTATTTTCATTTTGCAGGATATCGTCATCTAATAATTTTGAGCATGCTGACATCCTAAAATATTTTACCTTCTAAATATCTTACACAATAATACATATTTAAATATTATGTTAAATGAAATATAATTAACATTAATTTAAATGTTAAATATGCAAATATATAATTTAAAAAAACTCATGTCTGCTTTGAATGTGTATACTACTTCTTGTGCCAATGAGAGGGAATCCTGAATTAGTCTAGTATTTTCTTCTGGAGTCAGCGATGTGGTAAGCATTATTACACTCTTGCCAATTATTTCTAGATCCTCTATTTTAATAAATAACAATATTTATCATTGCACTTTCAGTGTTTTGCTCTAATTATGGTTAAATATGTGAGTTTCTCTTGATTTTTTTTTTTGTCTTTTTCAATCAGAATTAATTGGATTTTCATCTTTAGTGCTGGTAAAAAATATTTAACAGAGGTTTGTGTGTTGCTAAATATGAAAAATTATGAATATCAGACAGATTAAATGTGAATAAGGAGTAACATGTAGGTGGTAGACAGTGGCAAAGGAGGTATGAGATATGATAGATATATGACTATTTTTTGAGGTATTTTTGATTTTAGTAAGCAGAACTGAGAGGATCTTGGAAAAACAGCAAAACCTGTAAATTATTGTCCTGACCCATTTTTCATAAAGATGCATAGTTGCTGGTGGAAATTATGCTTTGAAGAAAAATAGGGAGATTTTAGCTCATTTAAATATCAAAAGGTAGGACTATCTTAAGTTAAATTGAAGCAGGGATTTTTAAAGCTATATTGAGATATAATTCACAAATCATAAATTTATCCATTAAGAGTGTACAGTTCAGTTATTTTTAGTATATTCACAAAGTGTGTGACCATCATCACAATCTAATTTTTGAACTTTTCCAACTCCTAATTTTTCAGTCACCATTCTTTCTTTTGCCTAATTGCACTCATTAGAACATCCAGTACCATGTTTAATAGAAGCAGTGAGATCGTATATCCTTGTCTTTTTCCTGATCTTAGGGGGAAAGCATCTAGTCTTTTGCATTAAATATGACGTTCACTGTGAGTTTTTCTTGGACACTCTTTATCAGGTCAAGTATTCCTTCTGTTCTTAATATGTTGAGTGTAAGGGTGGTGGATTTTGTCAAATTCTTTGCATTTATTAAGATGATCAAGTACTTTTCATCTTTCATTCTACTGAAAGCATATATTACATTGATTGATTTTTGTATATTGGACCACTCTTGCATTCCTAGGATAAGTCCCACTTGGTCATGGTGTATAATCCTTTTAATATGCAGCTAGATTTGGTTTTCTAGTATTTTGTTGAAGATTTCTGTTCAAAATCTTCATGGAACTTATTGGTGTATGTTTCGTTTTCTTGTGATGTCCTTGTCTGTCTTTGATATCAGGGTTATATTAGCCCCAGACTATGAGTTAGGAAGTGTGTGCTCCTCATCTATTTTTCGGAAGTGTTTAAGAAGTATTGGTGTTAATGCTTCCTTAAATATTAGTAGAATTCACCAGTGATGCCATATTGTCCTAGGCTTTTCCTTAAAGGAAGTTTTGTTTTGTTTTGTTTTTTTTCCCTAACTCAATCCCTTTACTTTTTATCAGTCTGACTTAATCTATTCAGGCTATTACAACAAGATGCCACAGACTCCATAGCTTATAAACAACAGAAATTTATTTCTCACAGTTTTGGAGGATAGAGTACCAGCATGGTTGAGATCAAGGGTCCAGCATGGTAGGATAAGAGCCTCTGCTGAGTTGCAGACATCTTGTTGTATCGTCACATGGTGGAAGGATCAGGAGAATTCTGTGGGGGGTCTTTTTTATTAGAAACAAATCCCATTCATATCTCCACCCTCATGACTTAAGCACTTCTCAAAGGCTCAACCTACTAACTTTCAGACCATAGCAAGATCTATTCAGATTTTCTATTTCTTTTTGAATTATTTTGATAGTCTATATGTTTTTTGGAATTGGTCCATTACATCTATATTGTTTAATTTGTTAGTATACACTTGTTCATAGAATTGTTTCTAATCCTTTTTGTTTCTTTGAAGTCAATAGTAATGTCCCTGTGTTCATTCATAATTTTAGAAAGTTGAGTCTTTTATCTTTACCTCTGGTCAGTCTAGGTAAAGCTTTGTGATTTTTTTTGAATTTTTCAAGAATCAGTTTTTGGCTTCATTGACATTATTTTTTTTCCAAATGCTTATTTTAATCTTTAATTTTTATCTTCTGCATTAATCTTTATTTTCTCTCTGTTCTTTATGTTTGGATTGCTCTTCTTTTTCCAGTTTCCTAAGGTGGAAGCTTAGCTTATTGATTGGAAATCTGTCTTCTTTTTTGATATAGGTGATAACAGCTATAAAATTTTCCCCAGAGTACTGCTTTTGGCATCCCACAAGTTTTGGGATGTTGTGTTTTCATTTTCATTCATCTCAAAGAATTTAATGATTTGCCTTAAGATTTTTTATTTGATTTAATGTTTATTAGGAATATGTTTCTTAATTTCCACATTTGTGTGCATTTTGTAAATTTTTGTCTGTTATTGATTTCTAATTTAATTCTGTTGCAGTCAGTCAACATACTTTGTATGATTTCAGTGTTTAAAATTTATTTAGACTTATTTTGGGTGTTATATGTGGTCTATTCTGGAGAATGTTTCACACACACTTAGGAAAAATGTGTATTCTACTGCTTTTAGGTATGGTGTTCTGTATATGTCTGTAAGGTGTGGTTGGTTTATAGTGTTGTTTAAATCTTCTATTTGTTTAATGACTTTTTTTCTAGTTCTATTCATTATTGAAGTATCCAAATATTATTGGAGAATTGTCTATTTCTCCATTTAGTTCTATACAATTTTGCTCATATGTTTTAGGAGTTTGGGCTTGGATGTGTATAAGTTTATAATTGCTATGTCTTCCTAATGGATTGACCCTTTTATCAATGTATAATAGACTCATATCAAGTTTGTTTAAAGACTATTTTGTCTGGTATTAGTATAGTTGCTCCAGCTCTCTATAGGTTACTATCTGTATGAAATATGTTTTCCATGCTTTTACTTTCAACAAGTATGTGTTTTTGAATCTAATGTGTGTCTCTTATAGAAAACGTCTAGTTGGATTAGGTATTTTAGTCCATTTTGCCAATCTCTGCCTTTTACTTATAAATTTTAAATCACTTGCATTTAATGTAATTACTGATAAAGAAGGGCTTCTGCTGCTTTGCTATTCAGTTTCTCTATGTGTCTTATATGTTTTTAGTTTTATTTCCTCCATTATTGCTTTCTTAAATAGATATTATTGAGTGTACCATTTTATTTTTTAAAATTTTCATGTTTCTTTCTATATATTTTTGAGTTATTTTCTTAGTGGTTGCCTTAAGGATAACAGTTAACATCTTAATTTATAACAACCTAGTTCAGATTAATACCAGTTTAATTTCAATAGTATATAAAATCTTTGCTTCCATATTGCTCCATTTCCCCTTTTTGTTGTCATTATTACAGATTATGTCTTTATACATATAGACTCCTCACCACAGACTTATAATTATTGTTTTATGCAGTTATTTAAAAATATGATAGGAAAAAGTTACCAAAAAAATACATTAATCCTGGCTTTTATGTATGCCTACATAGTTATCTTTAGCCAGCCCTGGTGGTCAAGTGGCTAAGATTCGACACTCTCACTGCCACAGCCCAGGTTTGTTTCCTGGTCGGGGAACCACACCACCTATCTTTTGATTGCCATACTGTGATGCTGTGTGTTGCGGTGATGCTGAAAGCTGTGTCGCTGGCATTTCACATACCAGCAGGTCATTCATAGTGGTCATTCACAGTTTCAGCTGAGCTTCCAGACTAGTACAGACCAGCAAGCAGGACCTGGCCACCCACTTCCAAAAACACTGGCCATGAAAACCCTATGAATAGCAGTGGAGCATTGTCTGATGTAGTGCAAGAAGGTGAGAGGATGGCACAAAAAGACTAGGCAGGCTTTTGCTCTGCTGTGCACAGGGTCACTAAGAGTTGAAGTTGACTTGACACTAACAACGAAGTTAACTTTACTGGTTTATTTACTTCTTGATATGGATTCAAGTTACTGTCTATTGTCCATTCATTTCAGATTGAAGGACTCCCTTTGGTGTTTGTTGTAGGGTCAGTCTGCTATCAAAGATCTTTCTCACTTTTTGTTAATCTTGAGAATGTCTTAATTTCTCCTTCATTTTCGTAGGAAATTTTTGTCAGATAAAGAATTCCTGGTTGAATGTCTTTTTGTTTGGCACTTCAGATGTGTCAACATACTGCCTTCTGGCCTCCGTGTTTTTTGATGAGAAATGAGTTATTGATCCTAATTTTTTATCCACTTATTTATTTTTTTTTTGAGGAAGATTAGCCCTGAGCTAAGATCTGTGCCAATCCTCCTCTTTTTTGCTGAGCAAGATTGGCCCTGGGCTAACATCCATGCCCATCTTCCTCCACTTTTTATGGGATGCTGCCACAGCATGGCTTGATAAGCGGTGCATAGGTCCGCACCCGGGATCCCACTTGCAAACCCCAGGCCGCCGAAGTGGAGTGTGCAAACTTAACTGCTATGCCACCAGGCCGGCCCCAGTTGTTGATCTTATTGAGAATCATTTTTATGCTTTTGCTTTTATGCTACTGCTGCTTTCAGAGTTCTCTCTTTGTCATTGTCTTTCAACAAGTTCATTGTGATGTGTCCCAACATGGATCTCTTTGAGTTTATCTTACATGGAGTTCACTGGTCTGATTGTGTAGATAAGTTTAACATTTTTCATCAACTTTGGGTAGGTTTGGGCTGTTATTATTTGAAATATGCTTTCTGTTTGTTTCTTATTCTGCGATTCTCATTATGCATATATTGATACACTTGGTGGTGCCCTCACAGGACTTTTAGGCTATGTTCATTAAAATATTTTTTTATGCTTTTAACTGAATAATTTCAATTGCTTTATCTTTAACTTAAATTTTTTTTGTTAGCTCACATTTGCTATTGTGCCCTTACAGTGAGTTTTTTTTTTATTTCTGTTATTGTACTTTTCAACTCCAGAATTTCTACTTGATTTCGTTTGAAAAATTTCTGTCTCTTTATTGATATCCCTAATTCCTGAGACCTTTTTTGTGGGATTTATTTAGTTATTTAGATATATTTTATTATATCTCTTTGGACATATTTAAAATAACTGATTTAAAGAATTTCTCTATTGAGTACAATGCCTGGACTTCCTGAGGGAGAGATTCTTTTGATTGTCTTTGTTTTTTCTCTGTGTGTGGGACATATTTTCTTGTTTGTTTGAATGCCCGTACTTTTTTGTTGAAAATTGGACATTTTGAATATCATAATGTGGCACTCTGGTTATCAAATCATCCTCCACTCGCTGGGTTTGTTGTTGCTTTTTGTTGTAAAAGTTGTTTGTAGTGTGTGGCCACTGAAGACTCTGTTCCACTAAATCAGTGATCACCTGATAATTGGCAGAGATTTCCTTAAAAAAACCTGAAAACAAAAAAATCTCCATGTCTTTGCAGAAAGTCTCTCTATATTGCGCTATGTCTTTAACACTCAACCAGACATCTTAAACTTTCCCTTAGCCTCAGTTTTTGCTTCCCAAGAGCCTCAAGTTCACCCAAACACGAGAGCTTAGGGGCTTCTCATCTTTCCTGAATATGCACATAACACTGCATCTGTACTGCCCTTATAGATTCCTAGGAACACACTGGATCTTCTCCACAGCCATTATTCCACAAAAAATCTCATTCCCCAACCTTGCCTCATGAAGTTTTTGGTTTATTGTTTTCTGCAGATGTTATCCATTGCATCAGACAGCAGTAACAAACACTATAAATCATGGTCAATCTAGCTGCTATAACACTGAGTGAGTTCTGAATTAGGAGAAATAAAAGCAAGTCTTTGAGGCAGTCTTTTCGGGAGGCAATGTACAAACCAAAATAAATAATCACAGTTATTTGGATATGAGGTCCCTTTTATTTGCTGTACCATTACTAGGAACGTGCACTGTTATTTTCAATAATGCCACTGAGCTGGGGAGTGAGAGATGGAATCAGGGGAAGTTAAACAGCACATTGTTCCTTTTTTAAAAATTCAATTTTTTTTTTTTATTAAGAGATCCCCTGTGGTTACAGTCATGTCTTGGTGAGATTCCAGATTTTAAAAAAATTAATTCTGCAAGATTTTGACAGTTTTTTGTTGTGAATATTTTATGGAGGGACAGATTTTTGGAGTTCCTTACTCTGCCAGTTATGCTGATGTCACTCCTCATTTGATTTTTGATGTCTGAAACCACTAATGATATTGGGAATATTTCCATGGACTTAATTGTCACTTCTGTGTCTTCTCTGGGTAAATGTATATTAAAATAATTTAACAGCAATTAACTGGGTTATTTGTTTTCTAGTGGAGTCAAAGAGTTGATTATATGTTTCGAAACCAAATGTCTTAATGAAAGATATAATTTGAACATGATTTTATAAGATTCTTTGTGCTCTTCTTTCATTGTATAAATGGTATCCGTAAATCACAAAATAAGTTAATATTGATGAAGTGAAATTTATGGACGTTCTTCGTTAATTTCTTTAATGGTGAAGGACATTTCGTCTATTCCAATTGCTTCCGCTGATGAATTATTTACATTTACTTTCTGTAATAATGACATGCTGAAGAATGGATAATAGATTAAATCATATATGATTGATAAAAATCAAAACGTTTATGAATGTGCTCCATAAAGTTTGTTGAAGCCGATGTTAATGTAATACTTGAGGGTATTTCAAAAGAGTCTTGTGTTCCAGGCGAGAAGATGATACTTTGAAAGAAGAAGTACGTGACTGACTGTCTGCAGAAGTCAATAAAATGAAGCTCACCGGGAAAGGAATGGGAAATGGGCACTATTACTGAAAGGTTTAACATGGGACAAGGAGTATACAAAAGTGAAAATGCACATAAGACTCCTCATGGCGCAATCAGAGCATATCGACTTAGCATTACAGGGTCTGTCCTAAGTATGTTCCTCAAGATTCCAAGTGATATCGCTACAGTTCTGCGGTGGAACTCTGTACAGAGCATGCTGCCCGCCACTGAGAGAAGATGTTAGTGTCCTGTATGAGCGAGCTACGAGGGAACGGCGGAAGTAGTGTGGCCCAGGATGCGCACGGTGCCCGTGGGTGGCTCAGGACGGTAAGCCTTACGTTGTCGCCAGTTCTGCCTTCGGCCCTAGGCTCTCGTGGACCTGCCTTAGAGGCTGTCTGTCCGCGTGTCCCCAGTGGCATGCGGGCTCGTGCTCTAAGGGTGGATCGACTGTTCCTCTCGCTCGGTGGCTTGGCTCTGGATTCTCCAGGCTGCTGGCGGACTCTGAGGCGATGGGCTCACCCGCTGAGCCGGCCAGCCTGTCCTCTTAATTGTTCCAGGTTCCCAGAATGTGCTCGGATCGATGATGACTCCCTCATATGCATTCCTTGGAAAATCTGAACAAAATGAGTGAGAACTCACTACCGTCGTTCTCATCGAAACTGAGGTCCAGCACGTTGTCTTCCCCAGGGACGGCAGGAGTGAGGGACAGCTTCCCCTTGCTCACACTCGTCCAAACACCAGCCCAGGGCGTCAGCGTTTGGGAGCCTCTCGCCTTGGGGTCGTTCCTTTCTCCGCATTCGTTGGGTGTCCGTCAATCGGAGGTCCTGGGTGAATGGCCTGGCTCTCGCACGGCGTGGCTGCCAGCTCGCATCCTAGGGTTAGAAGTCGGCGCTGGCATAGGCCCCGTGAGCTCACGGCGTTGTGTCTGTGTGGGCCTGGTTCCCGCTTCAGACGAAACCCCTGGGGGGTGTGCGTCTCAGAGCTGAACAGCAGAAGTTCCCGTGGTGTCTGATGAGAGCCCCAGGCCAGACAGGGAGCCATTACCCCTTCACTGCCTTTTGGCTTGGTGAGGCAACCGGAGCGTCCGTCGGGGTTTGGGGCAGGCGGCAGAGTTCAGGTTAAGGCTGCGGTCCTGCAGGTGGAGTTCCTCTACGTGACCCACTCGCCCGAGCCTCACAAAGGCGCCCAAAGGTGGACTGTGCTAGGCACCTCACGCTTGTGTCAAGACACTGTGCTGGCTGATGGCTTGTACGGTGGGGGGAAGGGCACAGAGAGGACAGGTCCTAGTGTGATGCCATGGGCTTCCAGGGGACGGACTGTCTCGTTGTGTTCCAAGTGCCGTCATGGGCTTGTCAGGGATGTGTCCTGGCTCTGACGGGGCTGCCACTTGGTGCGTACCAGAGAAGGCTTGCGGGCCCGTGTGTATGCACTGTGGTAGGTGACCCTTGTGGTGGGTGGCATGTCTGTTCCAGAGTGGTGGCGCCAAATGGTTCCCTTCCTGGTCCCTTGAAGAGGGCCACTGGCTCGGGACTGCGGGCCGGCCACCGCTGCTCATCGAGTCCCTAGGCGAACGTTGTCTCTGATCCTCTGCCCTCTGATCTTGGGCACGGAGTTTGCAAGGAGAAAGTGTACCCCAGGCTGGTCCACTTTTCCTGGCACAGTTGGATCATTCCTCCTCGGAGGACTTTAGTCGTATCTGTGGAAGCCCGTGGGCGTGCCAGAGACGGGGGGTGTTGCTGTGACCCGAGGCGCACTGCCACGGAGAGACGTGTAGCTTGGGAAACGTCCACGTCTCCTTGCGTGGAATACGTGTCCTAGTTTAAGTCTTGCTCTTGTCTTCCTGGGTGAAGCCAGCCTTTGAGCCGTGGGAGGTGGTTTGTGGTGTAACAGGTGTCGAAGAAGGCGTCAACGGTTGAAGCTGATGGGTCGAGTTAGGCAAAGTCACAGTTCCTGCATGGCTGACCTCCCTGAGGCTCACTTCTCCCCGATGTGTGTGTAGTGTTCCAGGCACCTCTTGGGGGACTTGTTTTGAAGGCCTGGGGATGCTCCTTTGGACGGGGCAGCCGTGTGTTGACCCATTCCCGAAAGGCCAGGTTCCAAAGAGCGGTCGGCTGTGGAAATGCCAGGTCCCTGGATGGGAATTTGCTCGAGGTTCAGTCGGGTTTTAGCGTGGGTCATGGTGGCCGTAGACCACCACCTCCCGGCGCTTTTCCCGCTGGCCCGCGGTGGGCATTTCGTATTAGTTAGGTCGAAGAGGTACCTGGCCTGAAGTGGCTGGGCCGATTCAGATTGAGATGGGCTGCTTCTTCCCTATAGCCCGTGTCCCCGTGGTGGAGGCCCTCGAGTCTGCGGTTTAGTTATGGCGGTGGCCACTGCGTTCCCCTCAAGTGCGGTTCACGTGGGGCGGCTTGCGGGGACCCAAGGTCCACCTAGCCTTAGCATCCGCAATCGGGCGGAGCGTGTGCCTGCTAGCGTCTCGTTTTCCGTTGGTCAGAAGGAGTGGCTGTGACAGAGGGAGTCTGTGGCCTAGTGGAGCAGCCTGCCCTAGAGGTCAGCCGCCTGACCAGTAGGGGTCAAAGTTGGCGTCGTTTCTTGGGAAGTCACCGGTCCTCCGCTGCCGTCGTGTGGCAGGCCTGAGGCCAGGGGTCTGTGCGGAAGACGAGCTTTTTCAGGGGCTTCGGCCTCCGCACCCGAAGACACGCACACGCACCTAGCTGCACACCGTCCCGCCCTCGTGGTGTCACACACACACACCTTCCGTCGTGGCTGAGGGAAAGAGGGAGAGGGCAGGAAGATGCAGGGCTTGCCCCGGGGGAATCCTTGGCCTGGATCTTGTTCCCTAAGACCCTGGCTACGTTTCTCAAGCAGCCGTGTGATTTGTCTGCACTTCTCAGGTGGAATCTCCGTGCAAAGCTTGCCGTCGACCAAGAAGAGAAGAGCTGCCTGTCCTCTGTTGAGCGGAGATGAGAGGGAATCCCGGGAGAGGTGTGGCTCACGGTGCGCGCCGGCCCCGTGGATCGCTTAGGACGGTAAGAATTCCTTTGCACCCAGCTGATGCCATTGGCTTTAGGATTCGTGGAGCGGCCTTAGAGGCTTCTTGTCCGCGTGTCCCCAGGGGCATGCGGGGTCACGCTCTAAGGGTGGATGGAGAGTTCCCCTTGCTCGTTGGCTTGGATCCTGGATTCTCCAGGCTGCTGGCGGCCTCTGAGGTGATGGGCTCACCCGCTGCGCCACCCAGCCTCCCTTGCGACAACTTCCAGCTGCCCAGAAGGTGCTCGGATCGATGATGACTCCCTCAAATGCATTCCTTGGAAATCTGAACACAATGAGTGAGAACTCACTACCGTCGTTCTCATCGAAACTGAGGTCCGGCACCTTGTCTTCCCCAAGGTTGACAGGAGTGAGGGACAGCTCCTCGTTGATCACACTCGTGCAGCCACCACCAGGGCGTCAGCATCCTAGAGTCTCCCGTCTTTGCATCAGTAGTTTGACCGCTTTAGTTGGGCGTTCACGGATCGGAGGGGCTTGGTCGAATGGCCAGCCGCCGCTGGCGTGGCGGCCCGGTGGCATCCCAGTTTTAGAGTCGGAGAGGGTGGCGTTGCCACAGGCCCAGGGAGTTCCCGGCAGGGAGTATGTGTTGGCCAGGTTCTGGCTTGAGACGTAGCCCCTGGGGGTCTGTGTCTCGAAGGCGAACAGCAGACTCTTCCCTGGTTTCTGGTCAGAGCCCCTGTTTCGGCCAGGCAAGTAGCAGTAGCTGTTCTTGCCTTGCTGCTCGGTGAGGAGGTTTGATCGGCCCGTGGGTTTGGGGGCGGGGTCCGAGGAACTAGGCCCCAGCGCTGCCGTTGGCAGCTCTTGTGTTGCACCTCGTCACCCGGTCGACACAAAGGGGGCCCAAGATCGGCTGCGATGTGGACCCAGCACTGACATCAAGACACTGTGGTGGCTGACGCGGTGGACAGGGAGGGTAGGGCACGGAGAGGACCGGTCGTAGCGTGATTCCACGGGCTTCCGTAGGCTGTACCGCCTGGTTGTGTTCCAACCTCTGCCGTGGGCTTGCCAGGGGTGCCGTTGGGCCCTAAGGGGGCTGCCGCCTGGTGCCTGCCAGGGAAGGCTTCGGGGTCCGTGAGGATGCGCTGCGGTAGAGGACCTTTAGGGTAGATGGCATCTCACTTCCTGAGGAGTGGCGCTCAGTGGTTCTCTTCCTGGTGCCTTGAAGAGATCGAGAGGCCCACGACTGCCCGCCAGCCACCTCTGCTCCAGATTGCTTAGGCGAACGTGCTGTCTGCCCCTTTGCCCCCTCGGGCACGGAGCTTCCAAGGTGAAAGCGTTACTCCAGGAGAGTTTGCTTTTCCTGGCCCGGGTGGCTGACATCCTCCTGGCAGGGGTTAGGATTCCTCTGTGGAAGCCTGTGGGCGTGGCCGAGACCGAGAGTGCTGCGATCCTAGGCGCCCTGCCCCGGGGACAGACGTCTAGCGTGGAGGAGGACCACGTCTCCTTGTGTGGGAACTGTGTCCTCGTTTGCTTGTTTGTCTTGTCTTCGTGGAGGAAGCGTTTGTCCTCTCTGTGAGATCGTCTGTGGTGTCAGGGGGCCAAAGGGAAGGGGTCAGAGGTTGAATGGGATGGGGTCGACTCATGCACAGTCAGAATTCCCTTAGGGCCGTCCCGCGTGAGGCTCCCTGCCCCTCGTGCAGCCGCAGTGTTGGGGGCTCCAACGAGGGGGACTTGTTTTGCAGGCGTGAGGATGCTTCTTGTTTGGACCAGGCAGGCACGGGCTTGAACGTTTCCTAGAAGGCCAGCAGGCCAGCCGGCAACCCGCTGGCTGTGGAAATGCCAGGTGCCCGGGCGGGAGTTTGCTGTGGTTTGAGTCGGGTTTTACCCTGGGTCATGGTGGCTGAAGACCACCCGTTCTAGTGGGGTCTCCCGCCGGCCCGCCGAGGGCCTTTGGGCTTAGTGAGGCCAAACCGGAGCCCGGTCTGAAGTCGTTTGGCCACTTCAGTTGAAGACGGGCTGCTTGTGTTCTGCTGCCCGTGTCCCCGTGCGGCCAGCTTTCCTGTCAGTCATTTTGTTCTGGTGGCAGCCGCATTTCCGTCACGTGCGGTTCACCTGAGGCGGCTCGTGGGGACACGATGTCCACGTTGACATCACATCCACGGTCGGCGTGAGGCTGTCTGTAGCTTCTCGGTGCCCTTTGCTCAGAAGGAGTGGTTCTCAGAGAGGGAGCTCGTGGCCAATTTGAGCAGCCTCTAGAGGTCAAAGTTGGCGTTCCCGCTTTGGAAGTCACCGGTGTCCTGCATCGGGTGGTGGGGCACGAGGCCAGGCGTCTGTGCGGACGGCATGCTTTTTCAGGTGCCGAGGTCTCCGCACACGAACACACACGCACGGGCGCACGCGCGCACGCCCAGTCCTGCATACCTGCCTCCACTCGTGGTATCACACACGCCTTCAGTCACCCGTAAGGGATAGAGGTAGAGGACAAGCAGATGGCAGGTGACCCCGGGGGAAACTTTGGCCTGGATCTTGTTATCTGACCACCTGGGTACGTTTCTCAAGCAGGCGTGTGATGTCTCTACACTTGTCAGGTGCAAGTGCCGTGCGAAGCTCGCTGCCGGCCACCGAGAGAAGACCTTCGTGTCCTTTGATGAGCCGAGGTGCGAGGGAACGGCGGAAGTAGTGTGGCCCAGGATGCGCACGGTGCCCGTGGGTGGCTCAGGACGGTAAGCCTTACGTTGTCGCCAGTTCTGCCTTCGCCCTAGGCTCGTGGACCTGCCTTAGAGGCTGTCTGTCCGCGTGTCCCCAGTGGCATGCGGGCTCGTGCTCTAAGGGTGGATCGACTGTTCCTCTCGCCGGTGGCTTGGCTCTGGATTCTCCAGGCTGCTGGCGGACTCTGAGGCGATGGGCTCACCCGCTGAGCCGCCAGCCTGTCCTCTTAATTGTTCCAGGTTCCCAGAATGTGCTCGGCTCGATGATGACTCCCTCATATGCATTCCTTGGAAAATCTGAACAAAATGAGTGAGACCTCACTACCGTCGTTCTCATCGAAACTGAGGTCCAGCACGTTGTCTTCCCCAGGGACGGCAGGAGTGAGGGACAGCTTCCCCTTGCTCACACTCGTCCAAACACCAGCCCAGGGCGCCAGCGCTTGGGAGCCTCTCGCCTTGGGGTCGTTCCTTTCTCCGCATTCGCTGGGTGTCCGTCAATCGGAGGTCCTGGGTGAATGGCCTGGCTCGCGACGGCGTGGCTGCCAGCTCGCATCCTAGGGTTAGAAGTCGGCGCTGGCATAGGCCCCGTGAGCTCACGGCGTTGTGTCTGTGTGGGCCTGGTTCCCGCTTCAGACGAAACCCCTGGGGGGTGTGCGGCTCAGAGCTGGACAGCAGAAGGTCCCGTGGGGTCTGGAGGGAGGCCCCGGCCAGACAGGGAGACATTACCCTTCACTGCCTTTTGGCTTGGTGAGGCAACCGGAGCGTCCGTCGGGGTTTGGGGCAGGCGGCAGAGTTCAGGTTAAGGCTGCGGTCCTGCAGGTGGAGTTCCTCTACGTGACCCACTCGCCCGAGCCTCACAAAGGCGCCCAAAGGTGGACTGTGCTAGGCACCTCACGCTTGTGTCAAGACACTGTGCTGGCTGATGGCTTGTACGGTGGGGGGAAGGGCACAGAGAGGACAGGTCCTAGTGTGATGCCATGGGCTTCCAGGGGACGGACTGTCTCGTTGTGTTCCAAGTGCCGCCATGGGCTTGTCAGGATGTGTCCTGGCTCTGACGGGGCTGCCACTTGGTGCGCACTCAGAGAAGGCTTGCGGCCCGTGTGTATGCACTGTGGTAGGTGACCCTTGTGGTGGGTGGCATGTCTGTTCCAGAGTGGTGGCGCCAAATGGTTCCCTTCCTGGTCCCTTGAAGAGGGCCACTGGCTCGGGACTGCGGGCCGCCACCGCTGCTCATCGAGTCCCTAGGCGAAGGTTGTCTCTGATCCTCTGCCCTCTGATCTTGGGCACGGAGTTTGCAAGGAGAAAGTGTACCCCAGGCTGGTCCACTTTTCCTGGCACAGTTGGATCATTCCTCCTCGGAGGACTTTAGTCGTATCTGTGGAAGCCCGTGGGCGTGCCAGAGACGGGGGGGGTTGCTGTGACCCGAGGGGCACTGCCACGGAGAGACGTAGTTGGGAAACGCCCACGCCTCCTGCGTGGAATACGTGTCCTAGTTTAAGTCTTGCTCTTGTCTTCCTGGGTGAAGCCAGCCTTTGAGCCGTGGGAGGTGGTTTGTGGTGTAACAGGTGTCAAGAAGGCGCCAACGGTTGAAGCTGATGGGTCGAGTTAGGCAAAGTCACAGTTCCTGCATGGCTGACCTCCCTGAGGCTCACTTCTCCCCGATGTGTGTGTAGTGTTCCAGGCACCTCTTGGGGGACTTGTTTTGAAGGCCTGGGGATGCTCCTTTGGACGGGGCAGCCGTGTGTTGACCCATTCCCGAAAGGCCAGGTTCCAAAGAGCGGTCGGCTGTGGAAATGCCAGGTCCCTGGATGGGAATTTGCTCGAGGTTCAGTCGGGTTTTAGCGTGGGTCATGGTGGCCGTAGACCACCACCTCCCGGCGCTTTTCCCGCTGGCCCGCGGTGGGCATTTCGTATTAGTTAGGTCGAAGAGGTACCTGGCCTGAAGTGGCTGGGCCGATTCAGATTGAGATGGGCTGCTTCTTCCCTATAGCCCGTGTCCCCGTGGTGGAGGCCCTCGAGTCTGCGGTTTAGTTATGGCGGTGGCCACCGCGCTCCTCAAGTGCGGTTCACGTGGGGCGGCTTATGGGACCCAAGGTCCACCTAGCCTTAGCATCCGCAATCGGGCGGAGCGTGTGCCTGCTAGCGCCTCGCTTTTCCGTTGGTCAGAAGGAGTGGCTGTGACAGAGGGAGTCTGTGGCCTAGTGGAGCAGCCTGTCCTTGAGGTCAGCCGCGTGACCACTAGGGGTGAAAGTTGGCGCTGCTTGGGAAGTCACCGGTCCTCCGCCGTCGTGTGGCAGGCCTGAGGCCAGGGGTCTGTGCGGAAGACGAGCTTTTTCAGGGGCTTCGGCCTCCGCACCAAGACACGCACACGCACCTAGCTGCACACCGTCCCGCCCTCGTGGTGTCACACACACACACCTTCCGTCGTGGCTGAGGGAAAGAGGGAGAGGGCAGGAAGATGCAGGGCTTGCCCCGGGGGAATCCTTGGCCTGGATCTTGTTCCCTAAGACCCTGGCTACGTTTCTCAAGCAGCCGTGTGATTTGTCTGCACTTCTCAGGTGGAATCTCCGTGCAAAGCTTGCCGTCGACCAAGAAGAGAAGAGCTGCCTGTCCTCTGTTGAGCGGAGATGAGAGGGAATCCCGGGAGAGGTGTGGCTCACGGTGCGCGCCGGGCCGGTGGATCGCTTAGGACGGTAAGAATTCCTTTGCACCCAGCTGATGCCATTGGCTTTAGGATTCGTGGAGCGGCCTTAGAGGCTTCTTGTCCGCGTGTCCCCAGGGGCATGCGGGTCACGCCTAAGGGTGGATGGAGAGTTCCCCTTGCTCGTTGGCTTGGATCCTGGATTCTCCAGGCTGCTGGCGGCCTCTGAGGTGATGGGCTCACCCGCTGCGCCACCCAGCCTCCCTTGCGACAACTTCCAGCTGCCCAGAAGGTGCTCGGATCGATGATGACTCCCTCAAATGCATTCCTTGGAAATCTGAACACAATGAGTGAGAACTCACTACCGTCGTTCTCATCGAAACTGAGGTCCGGCACCTTGTCTTCCCCAAGGTTGACAGGAGTGAGGGACAGCTCCTCGTTGATCACACTCGTGCAGCCACCACCAGGGCGTCAGCATCCTAGAGTCTCCCGTCTTTGCATCAGTAGTTTGACCGCTTTAGTTGGGCGTTCACGGATCGGAGGGGCTTGGTCGAATGGCCAGCCGCCGCTGGCGTGGCGGCCCGGTGGCATCCCAGTTTTAGAGTCGGAGAGGGTGGCGTTGCCACAGGCCCAGGGAGTTCCCGGCAGGGAGTATGTGTTGGCCAGGTTCTGGCTTGAGACGTAGCCCCTGGGGGTCTGTGTCTCGAAGGCGAACAGCAGACTCTTCCCTGGTTTCTGGTCAGAGCCCCTGTTTCGGCCAGGCAAGTAGCAGTAGCTGTTCTTGCCTTGCTGCTCGGTGAGGAGGTTTGATCGGCCCGTGGGTTTGGGGGCGGGGTCCGAGGAACTAGGCCCCAGCGCTGCCGTTGGCAGCTCTTGTGTTGCACCTCGTCACCCGGTCGACACAAAGGGGGCCCAAGATCGGCTGCGATGTGGACCCAGCACTGACATCAAGACACTGTGGTGGCTGACGCGGTGGACAGGGAGGGTAGGGCACGGAGAGGACCGGTCGTAGCGTGATTCCACGGGCTTCCGTAGGCTGTACCGCCTGGTTGTGTTCCAACCTCTGCCGTGGGCTTGCCAGGGGTGCCGTTGGGCCCTAAGGGGCTGCCGCCTGGTGCCTGCCAGGGAAGGCTTCGGGTCCGTGAGGATGCGCTGCGGTAGAGGACCTTTAGGGTAGATGGCATCTCACTTCCTGAGGAGTGGCGCCCAGTGGTCCTCTTCCTGGTGCCTTGAAGAGATCGAGAGGCCCACGACTGCCCGCCAGCCACCTCTGCTCCAGATTGCTTAGGCGAACGTGCTGTCTGCCCCTTTGCCCCCTCGGGCACGGAGCTTCCAAGGTGAAAGCGTTACTCCAGGAGAGTTTGCTTTTCCTGGCCCGGGTGGCTGACATCCTCCTGGGAGGGGTTAGGATTCCTCTGTGGAAGCCTGTGGGCGTGGCCGAGACCGAGAGTGCTGCGATCCTAGGCGCCCTGCCCCGGGGACAGACGTCTAGCGTGGAGGAGGACCACGTCTCCTTGTGTGGGAACTGTGTCCTCGTTTGCTTGTTTGTCTTGTCTTCGTGGAGGAAGCGTTTGTCCTCTCTGTGAGATCGTCTGTGGTGTCAGGGGGCCAAAGGGAAGGGGTCAGAGGTTGAATGGGATGGGGTCGACTCATGCACAGTCAGAATTCCCTTAGGGCCGTCCCGCGTGAGGCTCCCTGCCCCTCGTGCAGCCGCAGTGTTGGGGGCTCCAACGAGGGGGACTTGTTTTGCAGGCGTGAGGATGCTTCTTGTTTGGACCAGGCAGGCACGGGCTTGAACGTTTCCTAGAAGGCCAGCAGGCCAGCCGGCAACCCGCTGGCTGTGGAAATGCCAGGTGCCCGGGCGGGAGTTTGCTGTGGTTTGAGTCGGGTTTTACCCTGGGTCATGGTGGCTGAAGACCACCCGTTCTAGTGGGGTCTCCCGCCGGCCCGCCGAGGGCCTTTGGGCTTAGTGAGGCCAAACCGGAGCCCGGTCTGAAGTCGTTTGGCCACTTCAGTTGAAGACGGGCTGCTTGTGTTCTGCTGCCCGTGTCCCCGTGCGGCCAGCTTTCCTGTCAGTCATTTTGTTCTGGTGGCAGCCGCATTTCCGTCACGTGCGGTTCACCTGAGGCGGCTCGTGGGGACACGATGTCCACGTTGACATCACATCCACGGTCGGCGTGAGGCTGTCTGTAGCTTCTCGGTGCCCTTTGCTCAGAAGGAGTGGTTCTCAGAGAGGGAGCTCGTGGCCAATTTGAGCAGCCTCTAGAGGTCAAAGTTGGCGTTCCCGCTTTGGAAGTCACCGGTGTCCTGCATCGGGTGGTGGGGCACGAGGCCAGGCGTCTGTGCGGACGGCATGCTTTTTCAGGTGCCGAGGTCTCCGCACACGAACACACACGCACGGGCGCACGCGCGCACGCCCAATCCCGCATGCCTGCCTCCACTCGTGGTATCACACACGCCTTCAGTCACCCGTAAGGGATAGAGGTAGAGGACAAGCAGATGGCAGGTGACCCCGGGGGAAACTTTGGCCTGGATCTTGTTATCTGACCACCTGGGTACGTTTCTCAAGCAGGCGTGTGATGTCTCTACACTTGTCAGGTGCAAGTGCCGTGCGAAGCTCGCTGCCGGCCACCGAGAGAAGACCTTCGTGTCCTTTGATGAGCCGAGGTGCGAGGGAACGGCGGAAGTAGTGTGGCCCAGGATGCGCACGGTGCCCGTGGGTGGCTCAGGACGGTAAGCCTTACGTTGTCGCCAGTTCTGCCTTCGGCCCTAGGCTCTCGTGGACCTGCCTTAGAGGCTGTCTGTCCGCGTGTCCCCAGTGGCATGCGGGCTCGTGCTCTAAGGGTGGATCGACTGTTCCTCTCGCCCGGTGGCCAGGCTCTCGATTCTCCAGGCTGCTGGCGGACTCTGAGGCGATGGGCTCACCCGCTGAGCCGGCCAGCCTGTCCTCTTAATTGTTCCAGGTTCCCAGAATGTGCTCGGATCGATGATGACTCCTCATATGCATTCCTTGGAAAATCTGAACAAAATGAGTGAGAACTCACTACCGCTGTTCTCATCGAAACTGAGGTCCAGCACGTTGTCTTCCCCAGGGACGGCAGGAGTGAGGGACAGCTTCCCCTTGCTCACACTCGCCCAAACACCAGCCCAGGGCGCCAGCGCTTGGGAGCCTCTCGCCTTGGGGTCGTTCCTTTCTCCGCATTCGCTGGGTGTCCGCCAATCGGAGGTCCTGGGTGAATGGCCTGGCTCTCGCCGCGGCGTGGCTGCCAGCTCGCATCCTAGGGTTAGAAGTCGGCGCTGGCATAGGCCCCGTGAGCTCACGGCGTTGTGTCTGTGTGGGCCTGGTTCCCGCTTCAGACGAAACCCCTGGGGGTGTGCGTCTCAGAGCTGAACAGCAGAAGTTCCCGTGGTGTCTGATGAGAGCCCCAGGCCAGACAGGGAGCCATTACCCCTTCACTGCCTTTTGGCTTGGTGAGGCAACCGGAGCGTCCGTCGGGGTTTGGGGCAGGCGGGAGAGTTCAGGTTAAGGCTGCGGTCCTGCAGGTGGAGTTCCTCTACGTGACCCACTCGCCCGAGCCTCACAAAGGCGCCCAAAGGTGGACTGTGCTAGGCACCTCACGCTTGTGTCAAGACACTGTGCTGGCTGATGGCTTGTACGGTGGGGGGAAGGGCACAGAGAGGACAGGTCCTAGTGTGATGCCATGGGCTTCCAGGGCACGGACTGTCTCGTTGTGTTCCAAGTGCCGTCATGGGCTTGTCAGGATGTGTCCTGGCTCTGACGGGCTGCCACTTGGTGCGTACCAGAGAAGGCTTGCGGGCCCGTGTGTATGCACTGTGGTAGGTGACCCTTGTGGTGGGTGGCATGTCTGTTCCAGAGTGGTGGCGCCAAATGGTTCCCTTCCTGGTCCCTTGAAGAGGGCCACTGGCTCGACTGCGGGCCGCCACCGCTGCTCATCGAGTCCCTAGGCGAACGTTGTCTCTGATCCTCTGCCCTCTGATCTTGGGCACGGAGTTTGCAAGGAGAAAGTGTACCCCAGGCTGGTCCACTTTTCCTGGCACAGTTGGATCATTCCTCCTCGGAGGACTTTAGTCGTATCTGTGGAAGCCCGTGGGCGTGCCAGGGACGGGGTGTTGCTGTGACCCGAGGCGCACTGCCACGGAGAGACGTGTAGCTTGGGGAAACGCCCACGCCTCCTTGCGTGGAATACGTGTCCTAGTTTAAGTCTTGCTCTTGTCTTCCTGGGTGAAGCCAGCCTTTGAGCCGTGGGAGGTGGTTTGTGGTGTAACAGGTGTCGAAGAAGGCGTCAACGGTTGAAGCTGATGGGTCGAGTTAGGCAAAGTCACAGTTCCTGCATGGCTGACCTCCCTGAGGCTCACTTCTCCCCGATGTGTGTGTAGTGTTCCAGGCACCTCTTGGGGGACTTGTTTTGAAGGCCTGGGGATGCTCCTTTGGACGGGGCAGCCGTGTGTTGACCCATTCCCGAAAGGCCAGGTTCCAAAGAGCGGTCGGCTGTGGAAATGCCAGGTCCCTGGATGGGAATTTGCTCGAGGTTCAGTCGGGTTTTAGCGTGGGTCATGGTGGCCGTAGACCACCACCTCCCGGCGCTTTTCCCGCTGGCCCGCGGTGGGCATTTCGTATTAGTTAGGTCGAAGAGGTACCTGGCCTGAAGTGGCTGGGCCGATTCAGATTGAGATGGGCTGCTTCTTCCCTATAGCCCGTGTCCCCGTGGTGGAGGCCCTCGAGTCTGCGGTTTAGTTATGGCGGTGGCCACTGCGTTCCCCTCAAGTGCGGTTCACGTGGGGCGGCTTGCGGGGACCCAAGGTCCACCTAGCCTTAGCATCCGCAATCGGGCGGAGCGTGTGCCTGCTAGCGTCTCGTTTTCCGTTGGTCAGAAGGAGTGGCTGTGACAGAGGGAGTCTGTGGCCTAGTGGAGCAGCCTGCCCTAGAGGTCAGCCGCCTGACCAGTAGGGGTCAAAGTTGGCGTCGTTTCTTGGGAAGTCACCGGTCCTCCGCCGTCGTGTGGCAGGCCTGAGGCCAGGGGGTCTGTGCGGAAGACGAGCTTTTTCAGGGGCTTCGCCTCCGCACCCAAGACACGCACACGCACCTAGCTGCACACCGTCCCGCCCTCGTGGTGTCACACACACACACCTTCCGTCGTGGCTGAGGGAAAGAGGGAGAGGGCAGGAAGATGCAGGGCTTGCCCCGGGGGAATCCTTGGCCTGGATCTTGTTCCCTAAGACCCTGGCTACGTTTCTCAAGCAGCCGTGTGATTTGTCTGCACTTCTCAGGTGGAATCTCCGTGCAAAGCTTGCCGTCGACCAAGAAGAGAAGAGCTGCCTGTCCTCTGTTGAGCGGAGATGAGAGGGAATCCCGGGAGAGGTGTGGCTCACGGTGCACGCCGGCCCCGTGGATCGCTTAGGACGGTAAGAATTCCTTTGCACCCAGCTGATGCCATTGGCTTTAGGATTCGTGGAGCGGCCTTAGAGGCTTCTTGTCCGCGTGTCCCCAGGGGCATGCGGGGTCACGCTCTAAGGGTGGATGGAGAGTTCCCCTTGCTCGTTGGCTTGGATCCTGGATTCTCCAGGCTGCTGGCGGCCTCTGAGGTGATGGGCTCACCCGCTGCGCCACCCAGCCTCCCTTGCGACAACTTCCAGCTGCCCAGAAGGTGCTCGGATCGATGATGACTCCCTCAAATGCATTCCTTGGAAATCTGAACACAATGAGTGAGAACTCACTACCGTCGTTCTCATCGAAACTGAGGTCCGGCACCTTGTCTTCCCCAAGGTTGACAGGAGTGAGGGACAGCTTCTCGTTGATCACACTCGTGCAGCCACCACCAGGGCGTCAGCATCCTAGAGTCTCCCGTCTTTGCATCAGTAGTTTGACCGCTTTAGTTGGGCGTTCACGGATCGGAGGGGCTTGGTCGAATGGCCAGCCGCCGCTGGCGTGGCGGCCCGGTGGCATCCCAGTTTTAGAGTCGGAGAGGGTGGCGTTGCCACAGGCCCAGGGAGTTCCCGGCAGGGAGTATGTGTTGGCCAGGTTCTGGCTTGAGACGTAGCCCCTGGGGGTCTGTGTCTTGAAGGCGAACAGCAGACTCTTCCCTGGTTTCTGGTCAGAGCCCCTGTTTCGGCCAGGCAAGTAGCAGTAGCTGTTCTTGCCTTGCTGCTCGGTGAGGAGGTTTGATCGGCCCGTGGGTTTGGGGGCGGGGTCCGAGGAACTAGGCCCCAGCGCTGCCGCTGGCAGCTCTTGTGTTGCACCTCGTCACCCGGTCGACACAAAGGGGGCCCAAGATCGGCTGCGATGTGGACCCAGCACTGACATCAAGACACTGTGGTGGCTGACGCGTGGACAGGGAGGGTAGGGCACGGAGAGGACCGGTCGTAGCGTGATTCCACGGGCTTCCGTGAGGCTGTACCGCCTGGTTGTGTTCCAACCTCTGCCGTGGGCTTGCCAGGGGTGCCGTTGGGCCCTAAGGGGCTGCCGCCTGGTGCCTGCCAGGGAAGGCTTCGGGTCCGTGAGGATGCGCTGCGGTAGAGGACCTTTAGGGTAGATGGCATCTCACTTCCTGAGGAGTGGCGCTCAGTGGTTCTCTTCCTGGTGCCTTGAAGAGATCGAGAGGCCCACGACTGCCCGCCAGCCACCTCTGCTCCAGATTGCTTAGGCGAACGTGCTGTCTGCCCCTTTGCCCCCTCGGGCACGGAGCTTCCAAGGTGAAAGCGTTACTCCAGGAGAGTTTGCTTTTCCTGGCCCGGGTGGCTGACATCCTCCTGGGAGGGGTTAGGATTCCTCTGTGGAAGCCTGTGGGCGTGGCCGAGACCGAGAGTGCTGCGATCCTAGGCGCCCTGCCCCGGGGACAGACGTCTAGCGTGGAGGAGGACCACGTCTCCTTGTGTGGGAACTGTGTCCTCGTTTGCTTGTTTGTCTTGTCTTCGTGGAGGAAGCGTTTGTCCTCTCTGTGAGATCGTCTGTGGTGTCAGGGGGCCAAAGGGAAGGGGTCAGAGGTTGAATGGGATGGGGTCGACTCATGCACAGTCAGAATTCCCTTAGGGCCGCCCCGCGTGAGGCTCCCTGCCCCTCGTGCAGCCGCAGTGTTGGGGGCTCCAACGAGGGGGACTTGTTTTGCAGGCGTGAGGATGCTTCTTGTTTGGACCAGGCAGGCACGGGCTTGAACGTTTCCTAGAAGGCCAGCAGGCCAGCCGGCAACCCGCTGGCTGTGGAAATGCCAGGTGCCCGGGCGGGAGTTTGCTGTGGTTTGAGTCGGGTTTTACCCTGGGTCATGGTGGCTGAAGACCACCCGTTCTAGTGGGGTCTCCCGCCGGCCCGCCGAGGGCCTTTGGGCTTAGTGGGGCCAAACCGGAGCCCGGTCTGAAGTCGTTTGGCCACTTCAGTTGAAGACGGGCTGCTTGTGTTCTGCTGCCCGTGTCCCCGTGCGGCCAGCTTTCCTGTCAGTCATTTTGTTCTGGTGGCAGCCGCATTTCCGTCACGTGCGGTTCACCTGAGGCGGCTCGTGGGGACACGATGTCCACGTTGACATCACATCCACGGTCGGCGTGAGGCTGTCTGTAGCTTCTCGGTGCCCTTTGCTCAGAAGGAGTGGTTCTCAGAGAGGGAGCTCGTGGCCAATTTGAGCAGCCTCTAGAGGTCAAAGGTGGCGGTCCCGGTTTGGGAGTCAGCCGTGTCCTGCATCGGGTGGTGGGGCACGAGGCCAGGCGTCTGTGCGGACGGCATGCTTTTTCAGGTGCCGAGGTCTCCGCACACGAACACACACGCACGGGCGCACGCGCGCACGCCCAATCCCGCATGCCTGCCTCCACTCGTGGTATCACACACGCCTTCAGTCACCCGTAAGGGATAGAGGTAGAGGACAAGCAGATGGCAGGTGACCCCGGGGGAAACTTTGGCCTGGATCTTGTTATCTGACCACCTGGGTACGTTTCTCAAGCAGGCGTGTGATGTCTCTACACTTGTCAGGTGCAAGTGCCGTGCGAAGCTCGCTGCCGGCCACCGAGAGAAGACCTTCGTGTCCTTTGATGAGCCGAGGTGCGAGGGAACGGCGGAAGTAGTGTGGCCCAGGATGCGCACGGTGCCCGTGGGTGGCTCAGGACGGTAAGCCTTACGTTGTCGCCAGTTCTGCCTTCGGCCCTAGGCTCTCGTGGACCTGCCTTAGAGGCTGTCTGTCCGCGTGTCCCCAGTGGCATGCGGGCTCGTGCTCTAAGGGTGGATCGACTGTTCCTCTCGCTCGGTGGCTTGGCTCTGGATTCTCCAGGCTGCTGGCGGACTCTGAGGCGATGGGCTCACCCGCTGAGCCGGCCAGCCTGTCCTCTTAATTGTTCCAGGTTCCCAGAATGTGCTCGGATCGATGATGACTCCCTCATATGCATTCCTTGGAAAATCTGAACAAAATGAGTGAGAACTCACTACCGCCTGTTCTCATCGAAACTGAGGTCCAGCACGTTGTCTTCCCCAGGGACGGCAGGAGTGAGGGACAGCTTCCCTTGCTCACACTCGTCCAAACACCAGCCCAGGGCGCCAGCGCTTGGGAGCCTCTCGCCTTGGGGTCGTTCCTTTCTCCGCATTCGCTGGGTGTCCGTCAATCGGAGGTCCTGGGTGAATGGCCTGGCTCTCGACGGCGTGGCTGCCAGCTCGCATCCTAGGGTTAGAAGTCGGCGCTGGCATAGGCCCCGTGAGCTCACGGCGTTGTGTCTGTGTGGGCCTGGTTCCCGCTTCAGACGAAACCCCTGGGGGGTGTGCGTCTCAGAGCTGAACAGCAGCAGTTCCCGTGGTGTCTGATGAGAGCCCCAGGCCAGACAGGGAGCCATTACCCCTTCACTGCCTTTTGGCTTGGTGAGGCAACCGGAGCGTCCGTCGGGGTTTGGGGCAGGCGGCAGAGTTCAGGTTAAGGCTGCGGTCCTGCAGGTGGAGTTCCTCTACGTGACCCACTCGCCCGAGCCTCACAAAGGCGCCCAAAGGTGGACTGTGCTAGGCACCTCACGCTTGTGTCAAGACACTGTGCTGGCTGATGGCTTGTACGGTGGGGGGAAGGGCACAGAGAGGACAGGTCCTAGTGTGATGCCATGGGCTTCCAGGGGACGGACTGTCTCGTTGTGTTCCAAGTGCCGTCATGGGCTTGTCAGGGATGTGTCCTGGCTCTGACGGGCTGCCACTTGGTGCGCACTCAGAGAAGGCTTGCGGGCCCGTGTGTATGCACTGTGGTAGGTGACCCTTGTGTTGGGTGGCATGTCTGTTCCAGAGTGGTGGCGCCAAATGGTTCCCTTCCTGGTCCCTTGTAGAGGGCCACTGGCTCGACTGCGGGCCGGCCACCGCTGCTCATCGAGTCCCTAGGCGAACGTTGTCTCTGATCCTCTGCCCTCTGATCTTGGGCACGGAGTTTGCAAGGAGAAAGTGTACCCCAGGCTGGTCCACTTTTCCTGGCACAGTTGGATCATTCCTCCTCGGAGGACTTTAGTCGTATCTGTGGAAGCCCGTGGGCGTGCCAGAGACGGGGGGTGTTGCTGTGACCCGAGGCGCACTGCCACGGAGAGACGTGTAGCTTGGGAAACGCCCACGTCTCCTTGCGTGGAATACGTGTCCTAGTTTAAGTCTTGCTCTTGTCTTCCTGGGTGAAGCCAGCCTTTGAGCCGTGGGAGGTGGTTTGTGGTGTAACAGGTGTCGAAGAAGGCGCCAACGGTTGAAGCTGATGGGTCGAGTTAGGCAAAGTCACAGTTCCTGCATGGCTGACCTCCCTGAGGCTCACTTCTCCCCGATGTGTGTGTAGTGTTCCAGGCACCTCTTGGGGGACTTGTTTTGAAGGCCTGGGGATGCTCCTTTGGACGGGGCAGCCGTGTGTTGACCCATTCCCGAAAGGCCAGGTTCCAAAGAGCGGTCGGCTGTGGAAATGCCAGGTCCCTGGATGGGAATTTGCTCGAGGTTCAGTCGGGTTTTAGCGTGGGTCATGGTGGCCGTAGACCACCACCTCCCGGCGCTTTTCCCGCTGGCCCGCGGTGGGCATTTCGTATTAGTTAGGTCGAAGAGGTACCTGGCCTGAAGTGGCTGGGCCGATTCAGATTGAGATGGGCTGCTTCTTCCCTATAGCCCGTGTCCCCGTGGTGGAGGCCCTCGAGTCTGCGGTTTAGTTATGGCGGTGGCCACCGCGCTCCCCTCAAGTGCGGTTCACGTGGGGCGGCTTATGGGGACCCAAGGTCCACCTAGCCTTAGCATCCGCAATCGGGCGGAGCGTGTGCCTGCTAGCGCCTCGCTTTTCCGCTGGTCAGAAGGAGTGGCTGTGACAGAGGGAGTCTGTGGCCTAGTGGAGCAGCCTGCCCTAGAGGTCAGCCGCCTGACCAGTAGGGGTCAAAGTTGGCGCTGCTTCTTGGGAAGTCACCGGTCCTCCGCCGTCGTGTGGCAGGCCTGAGGCCAGGGGTCTGTGCGGAAGACGAGCTTTTTCAGGGGCTTCGCCTCCGCACCAAGACACGCACACGCACCTAGCTGCACACCGTCCCGCCCTCGTGGTGTCACACACACACACCTTCCGTCGTGGCTGAGGGAAAGAGGGAGAGGGCAGGAAGATGCAGGGCTTGCCCCGGGGGAATCCTTGGCCTGGATCTTGTTCCCTAAGACCCTGGCTACGTTTCTCAAGCAGCCGTGTGATTTGTCTGCACTTCTCAGGTGGAATCTCCGTGCAAAGCTTGCCGTCGACCAAGAAGAGAAGAGCTGCCTGTCCTCTGTTGAGCGGAGATGAGAGGGAATCCCGGGAGAGGTGTGGCTCACGGTGCGCGCCGCCCCGGTGGACCGCTTAGGACGGTAAGAATTCCTTTGCACCCAGCTGATGCCATTGGCTTTAGGATTCGTGGAGCGGCCTTAGAGGCTTCTTGTCCGCGTGTCCCCAGGGGCATGCGGGGTCACGCTCTAAGGGTGGATGGAGAGTTCCCTTGCTCGTTGGCTTGGATCCTGGATTCTCCAGGCTGCTGGCGGCCTCTGAGGTGATGGGCTCACCCGCTGCGCCACCCAGCCTCCCTTGCGACAACTTCCAGCTGCCCAGAAGGTGCTCGGATCGATGATGACTCCTCAAATGCATTCCTTGGAAATCTGAACACAATGAGTGAGAACTCACTACCGTCGTTCTCATCGAAACTGAGGTCCGGCACCTTGTCTTCCCCAAGGTTGACAGGAGTGAGGGACAGCTCCTCGTTGATCACACTCGTGCAGCCACCACCAGGGCGTCAGCATCCTAGAGTCTCCCGCCTTTGCATCAGTAGTTTGACCGCTTTAGTTGGGCGTTCACGGATCGGAGGGGCTTGGTCGAATGGCCAGCCGCCGCTGGCGTGGCGGCCCGGTGGCATCCCAGTTTTAGAGTCGGAGAGGGTGGCGTTGCCACAGGCCCAGGGAGTTCCCGGCAGGGAGTATGTGTTGGCCAGGTTCTGGCTTGAGACGTAGCCCCTGGGGGTCTGTGTCTCGAGGGCGAACAGCAGACTCTTCCCTGGTTTCTGGTCAGAGCCCCTGTTTCGCCAGGCAAGTAGCAGTAGCTGTTCTTGCCTTGCTGCTCGGTGAGGAGGTTTGATCGGCCCGTGGGTTTGGGGCGGGGTCCGAGGAACTAGGTTCCAGCGCTGCCGCTGGCAGCTCTTGTGTTGCACCTCGTCACCCGGTCGACACAAAGGGGGCCCAAGATCGGCTGCGATGTGGACCCAGCACTGACATCAAGACACTGTGGTGGCTGACGCGGTGGACAGGGAGGGTAGGGCACGGAGAGGACCGGTCGTAGCGTGATTCCACGGGCTTCCGTAGGCTGTACCGCCTGGTTGTGTTCCAACCTCTGCCGTGGGCTTGCCAGGGGTGCCGTTGGGCCCTAAGGGGCTGCCGCCTGGTGCCTGCCAGGAAGGCTTCGGGGTCCGTGAGGATGCGCTGCGTGTAGAGGACCTTTAGGGTAGATGGCATCTCACTTCCTGAGGAGTGGCGCCGAGTGGTCCTCTTCCTGGTCTCTTGAGGAGATCGAGAGGCCCACGACTCCCCGCCAGCCCCCTCTGCTCCAGATTGCTTAGGCGAACGTGCTGTCTGCCCCTTTGCCCCCTCGGGCACGGAGCTTCCAAGGTGAAAGCGTTACTCCAGGAGAGTTTGCTTTTCCTGGCCCGGTGGCTGACATCCTCCTGGGAGGGGTTAGGATTCCTCTGTGGAAGCCTGTGGGCGTGGCCGAGACCGAGAGTGCTGCGATCCTAGGCGCCCTGCCCCGGGACAGACGTCTAGCGTGGAGGAGGACCACGCCTCCTTGTGTGGGAACTGTGTCCTCGTTTGCTTGTTTGTCTTGTCTTCGTGGAGGAAGCGTTTGTCCTCTCTGTGAGATCGCCTGTGGTGTCAGGGGCCAAAGGGAAGGGGTCAGAGGTTGAATGGGATGGGGTCGACTCATGCACAGTCAGAATTCCCTTAGGCCGTCCCGCGTGAGGCTCCCTGCCCCTCGTGCAGCCGCAGTGTTGGGGGCTCCAACGAGGGGACTTGTTTTGCAGGCGTGAGGATGCTTCTTGTTTGGACCAGGCAGGCACGGGCTTGAACGCTTCCTAGAAGGCCAGCAGGCCAGCCGGCAACCCGCTGGCTGTGGAAATGCCAGGTGCCCGGGCGGAGTTTGCTGTGGTTTGAGTCGGGTTTTACCCTGGGTCATGGTGGCTGAAGACCACCCGTTCTAGTGGGGTCTCCCGCCGGCCCGCCGAGGGCCTTTGGGCTTAGCGAGGCCAAACCGAGCCCGGTCTGAAGTCGCTTGGCCACTTCAGTTGAAGACGGGCTGCTTGTGTTCTGCTGCCCGTGTCCCCGCGGCGCCAGCTTTCCTGTCAGTCATTTTGTTCTGGTGGCAGCCGATTTCCGCCACGCGGCGGTTCACCTGAGGCGGCTCGTGGGGACACGATGTCCACGTTGACATCACATCCACGGTCGGCGTGAGGCTGTCGGTAGCTTCTCGGTGCCCTTTGCTCAGAAGGAGTGGTTCTCAGAGAGGGAGCTCGTGGCCAATTTGAGCAGCCTCTAGAGGTCAAAGTTGGCGTTCCCGCTTTGGAAGTCACCGGTGTCCTGCATCGGGTGGTGGGGCACGAGGCCAGGCGTCTGTGCGGACGGCATGCTTTTTCAGGTGCCGAGGTCTCCGCACACGAACACACACGCACGGGCGCACGCGCGCACGCCCAATCCCGCATGCCTGCCTCCACTCGTGGTATCACACACGCCTTCAGTCACCCGTAAGGGATAGAGGTAGAGGACAAGCAGATGGCAGGTGACCCCGGGGGAAACTTTGGCCTGGATCTTGTTATCTGACCACCTGGGTACGTTTCTCAAGCAGGCGTGTGATGTCTCTACACTTGTCAGGTGCAAGTGCCGTGCGAAGCTCGCTGCCGGCCACCGAGAGAAGACCTTCGTGTCCTTTGATGAGCCGAGGTGCGAGGGAACGGCGGAAGTAGTGTGGCCCAGGATGCGCACGGTGCCCGTGGGTGGCTCAGGACGGTAAGCCTTACGTTGTCGCCAGTTCTGCCTTCGGCCCTAGGCTCTCGTGGACCTGCCTTAGAGGCTGTCTGTCCGCGTGTCCCCAGTGGCATGCGGGCTCGTGCTCTAAGGGTGGATCGACTGTTCCTCTCGCTCGGTGGCTTGGCTCTGGATTCTCCAGGCTGCTGGCGGACTCTGAGGCGATGGGCTCACCCGCTGAGCCGGCCAGCCTGTCCTCTTAATTGTTCCAGGTTCCCAGAATGTGCTCGGATCGATGATGACTCCCTCATATGCATTCCTTGGAAAATCTGAACAAAATGAGTGAGAACTCACTACCGTCGTTCTCATCGAAACTGAGGTCCAGCACGTTGTCTTCCCCAGGGACGGCAGGAGTGAGGGACAGCTTCCCCTTGCTCACACTCGTCCAAACACCAGCCCAGGGCGTCAGCGGTTGGGAGCCTCTCGCCTTGGGGTCGTTCCTTTCTCCGCATTCGTTGGGTGTCCGTCAATCGGAGGTCCTGGGTGAATGGCCTGGCTCTCGCACGGCGTGGCTGCCAGCTCGCATCCTAGGGTTAGAAGTCGGCGCTGGCATAGGCCCCGTGAGCTCACGGCGTTGTGTCTGTGTGGGCCTGGTTCCCGCTTCAGACGAAACCCCTGGGGGGTGTGCGTCTCAGAGCTGAACAGCAGAAGTTCCCGTGGTGTCTGATGAGAGCCCCAGGCCAGACAGGGAGCCATTACCCCTTCACTGCCTTTTGGCTTGGTGAGGCAACCGGAGCGTCCGTCGGGGTTTGGGGCAGGCGGCAGAGTTCAGGTTAAGGCTGCGGTCCTGCAGGTGGAGTTCCTCTACGTGACCCACTCGCCCGAGCCTCACAAAGGCGCCCAAAGGTGGACTGTGCTAGGCACCTCACGCTTGTGTCAAGACACTGTGCTGGCTGATGGCTTGTACGGTGGGGGGAAGGGCACAGAGAGGACAGGTCCTAGTGTGATGCCATGGGCTTCCAGGGGACGGACTGTCTCGTTGTGTTCCAAGTGCCGTCATGGGCTTGTCAGGGATGTGTCCTGGCTCTGACGGGGCTGCCACTTGGTGCGTACCAGAGAAGGCTTGCGGGCCCGTGTGTATGCACTGTGGTAGGTGACCCTTGTGGTGGGTGGCATGTCTGTTCCAGAGTGGTGGCGCCAAATGGTTCCCTTCCTGGTCCCTTGAAGAGGGCCACTGGCTCGGGACTGCGGGCCGGCCACCGCTGCTCATCGAGTCCCTAGGCGAACGTTGTCTCTGATCCTCTGCCCTCTGATCTTGGGCACGGAGTTTGCAAGGAGAAAGTGTACCCCAGGCTGGTCCACTTTTCCTGGCACAGTTGGATCATTCCTCCTCGGAGGACTTTAGTCGTATCTGTGGAAGCCCGTGGGCGTGCCAGAGACGGGGGGTGTTGCTGTGACCCGAGGCGCACTGCCACGGAGAGACGTGTAGCTTGGGAAACGTCCACGTCTCCTTGCGTGGAATACGTGTCCTAGTTTAAGTCTTGCTCTTGTCTTCCTGGGTGAAGCCAGCCTTTGAGCCGTGGGAGGTGGTTTGTGGTGTAACAGGTGTCGAAGAAGGCGTCAACGGTTGAAGCTGATGGGTCGAGTTAGGCAAAGTCACAGTTCCTGCATGGCTGACCTCCCTGAGGCTCACTTCTCCCCGATGTGTGTGTAGTGTTCCAGGCACCTCTTGGGGGACTTGTTTTGAAGGCCTGGGGATGCTCCTTTGGACGGGGCAGCCGTGTGTTGACCCATTCCCGAAAGGCCAGGTTCCAAAGAGCGGTCGGCTGTGGAAATGCCAGGTCCCTGGATGGGAATTTGCTCGAGGTTCAGTCGGGTTTTAGCGTGGGTCATGGTGGCCGTAGACCACCACCTCCCGGCGCTTTTCCCGCTGGCCCGCGGTGGGCATTTCGTATTAGTTAGGTCGAAGAGGTACCTGGCCTGAAGTGGCTGGGCCGATTCAGATTGAGATGGGCTGCTTCTTCCCTATAGCCCGTGTCCCCGTGGTGGAGGCCCTCGAGTCTGCGGTTTAGTTATGGCGGTGGCCACTGCGTTCCCCTCAAGTGCGGTTCACGTGGGGCGGCGTGCAGGGGACCCAAGGTCCACCTAGCCTTAGCATCCGCAATCGGGCGGAGCGTGTGCCTGCTAGCGTCTCGTTTTCCGTTGGTCAGAAGGAGTGGCTGTGACAGAGGGAGTCTGTGGCCTAGTGGAGCAGCCTGCCCTAGAGGTCAGCCGCCTGACCAGTAGGGGTCAAAGTTGGCGTCGTTTCTTGGGAAGTCACCGGTCCTCCGCCGTCGTGTGGCAGGCCTGAGGCCAGGGGGTCTGTGCGGAAGACGAGCTTTTTCAGGGGCTTCGGCCTCCGCACCCGAAGACACGCACACGCACCTAGCTGCACACCGTCCCGCCCTCGTGGTGTCACACACACACACCTTCCGTCGTGGCTGAGGGAAAGAGGGAGAGGGCAGGAAGATGCAGGGCTTGCCCCGGGGGAATCCTTGGCCTGGATCTTGTTCCCTAAGACCCTGGCTACGTTTCTCAAGCAGCCGTGTGATTTGTCTGCACTTCTCAGGTGGAATCTCCGTGCAAAGCTTGCCGTCGACCAAGAAGAGAAGAGCTGCCTGTCCTCTGTTGAGCGGAGATGAGAGGGAATCCCGGAGAGGTGTGGCTCACGGTGCGCCGCCGGCCCCGTGGATCGCTTAGGACGGTAAGAATTCCTTTGCACCCAGCTGATGCCATTGGCTTTAGGATTCGTGGAGCGGCCTTAGAGGCTTCTTGTCCGCGTGTCCCCAGGGGCATGCGGGGTCACGCTCTAAGGGTGGATGGAGAGTTCCCCTTGCTCGTTGGCTTGGATCCTGGATTCTCCAGGCTGCTGGCGGCCTCTGAGGTGATGGGCTCACCCGCTGCGCCACCCAGCCTCCCTTGCGACAACTTCCAGCTGCCCAGAAGGTGCTCGGATCGATGATGACTCCCTCAAATGCATTCCTTGGAAATCTGAACACAATGAGTGAGAACTCACTACCGTCGTTCTCATCGAAACTGAGGTCCGGCACCTTGTCTTCCCCAAGGTTGACAGGAGTGAGGGACAGCTTCTCGTTGATCACACTCGTGCAGCCACCACCAGGGCGTCAGCATCCTAGAGTCTCCCGTCTTTGCATCAGTAGTTTGACCGCTTTAGTTGGGCGTTCACGGATCGGAGGGGCTTGGTCGAATGGCCAGCCGCCGCTGGCGTGGCGGCCCGGTGGCATCCCAGTTTTAGAGTCGGAGAGGGTGGCGTTGCCACAGGCCCAGGGAGTTCCCGGCAGGGAGTATGTGTTGGCCAGGTTCTGGCTTGAGACGTAGCCCCTGGGGGTCTGTGTCTCGAAGGCGAACAGCAGACTCTTCCCTGGTTTCTGGTCAGAGCCCCTGTTTCGGCCAGGCAAGTAGCAGTAGCTGTTCTTGCCTTGCTGCTCGGTGAGGAGGTTTGATCGGCCCGTGGGTTTGGGGGCGGGGTCCGAGGAACTAGGCCCCAGCGCTGCCGTTGGCAGCTCTTGTGTTGCACCTCGTCACCCGGTCGACACAAAGGGGGCCCAAGATCGGCTGCGATGTGGACCCAGCACTGACATCAAGACACTGTGGTGGCTGACGCGGTGGACAGGGAGGGTAGGGCACGGAGAGGACCGGTCGTAGCGTGATTCCACGGGCTTCCGTAGGCTGTACCGCCTGGTTGTGTTCCAACCTCTGCCGTGGGCTTGCCAGGGGTGCCGTTGGGCCCTAAGGGGGCTGCCGCCTGGTGCCTGCCAGGGAAGGCTTCGGGGTCCGTGAGGATGCGCTGCGGTAGAGGACCTTTAGGGTAGATGGCATCTCACTTCCTGAGGAGTGGCGCTCAGTGGTTCTCTTCCTGGTGCCTTGAAGAGATCGAGAGGCCCACGACTGCCCGCCAGCCACCTCTGCTCCAGATTGCTTAGGCGAACGTGCTGTCTGCCCCTTTGCCCCCTCGGGCACGGAGCTTCCAAGGTGAAAGCGTTACTCCAGGAGAGTTTGCTTTTCCTGGCCCGGGTGGCTGACATCCTCCTGGGAGGGGTTAGGATTCCTCTGTGGAAGCCTGTGGGCGTGGCCGAGACCGAGAGTGCTGCGATCCTAGGCGCCCTGCCCCGGGGACAGACGTCTAGCGTGGAGGAGGACCACGTCTCCTTGTGTGGGAACTGTGTCCTCGTTTGCTTGTTTGTCTTGTCTTCGTGGAGGAAGCGTTTGTCCTCTCTGTGAGATCGTCTGTGGTGTCAGGGGGCCAAAGGGAAGGGGTCAGAGGTTGAATGGGATGGGGTCGACTCATGCACAGTCAGAATTCCCTTAGGGCCGTCCCGCGTGAGGCTCCCTGCCCCTCGTGCAGCCGCAGTGTTGGGGGCTCCAACGAGGGGGACTTGTTTTGCAGGCGTGAGGATGCTTCTTGTTTGGACCAGGCAGGCACGGGCTTGAACGTTTCCTAGAAGGCCAGCAGGCCAGCCGGCAACCCGCTGGCTGTGGAAATGCCAGGTGCCCGGGCGGGAGTTTGCTGTGGTTTGAGTCGGGTTTTACCCTGGGTCATGGTGGCTGAAGACCACCCGTTCTAGTGGGGTCTCCCGCCGGCCCGCCGAGGGCCTTTGGGCTTAGTGAGGCCAAACCGGAGCCCGGTCTGAAGTCGTTTGGCCACTTCAGTTGAAGACGGGCTGCTTGTGTTCTGCTGCCCGTGTCCCCGTGCGGCCAGCTTTCCTGTCAGTCATTTTGTTCTGGTGGCAGCCGCATTTCCGTCACGTGCGGTTCACCTGAGGCGGCTCGTGGGGACACGATGTCCACGTTGACATCACATCCACGGTCGGCGTGAGGCTGTCTGTAGCTTCTCGGTGCCCTTTGCTCAGAAGGAGTGGTTCTCAGAGAGGGAGCTCGTGGCCAATTTGAGCAGCCTCTAGAGGTCAAAGTTGGCGTTCCCGCTTTGGAAGTCACCGGTGTCCTGCATCGGGTGGTGGGGCACGAGGCCAGGCGTCTGTGCGGACGGCATGCTTTTTCAGGTGCCGAGGTCTCCGCACACGAACACACACGCACGGGCGCACGCGCGCACGCCCAGTCCTGCATACCTGCCTCCACTCGTGGTATCACACACGCCTTCAGTCACCCGTAAGGGATAGAGGTAGAGGACAAGCAGATGGCAGGTGACCCCGGGGGAAACTTTGGCCTGGATCTTGTTATCTGACCACCTGGGTGCGTTTCTCAAGCAGGCGTGTGATGTCTCTACACTTGTCAGGTGCAAGTGCCGTGCGGCTTCGCTGCCGGCCACCGAGAGAAGACCTTCGTGTCCTTTGATGAGCCGAGGTGCGAGGGAACGGCGGAAGTAGTGTGGCCCAGGATGCGCACGGTGCCCGTGGGTGGCTCAGGACGGTAAGCCTTACGTTGTCGCCAGTTCTGCCTTCGGCCCTAGGCTCTCGTGGACCTGCCTTAGAGGCTGTCTGTCCGCGTGTCCCCAGTGGCATGCGGGCTCGTGCTCTAAGGGTGGATCGACTGTTCCTCTCGCTCGGTGGCTTGGCTCTGGATTCTCCAGGCTGCTGGCGGACTCTGAGGCGATGGGCTCACCCGCTGAGCCGGCCAGCCTGTCCTCTTAATTGTTCCAGGTTCCCAGAATGTGCTCGGATCGATGATGACTCCCTCATATGCATTCCTTGGAAAATCTGAACAAAATGAGTGAGAACTCACTACCGTCGTTCTCATCGAAACTGAGGTCCAGCACGTTGTCTTCCCCAGGGACGGCAGGAGTGAGGACAGCTTCCCTTGCTCACACTCGTCAAACACCAGCCCAGGGCGTCAGCGTTTGGGTGCCTCTCGCCTTGGGGTCGTTCCTTTCTCCGCATTCGTTGGGTGTCCGTCAATCGGAGGTCCGGGGTGAATGGCCTGGCTCTCGCCGCGGCGTGGCTGCCAGCTCGCATCCTAGGGTTAGAAGTCGGCGCTGGCATAGGCCCCGTGAGCTCACGGCGTTGTGTCTGTGTGGGCCTGGTTCCGCTTCAGACGAAACCCCTGGGGGGTGTGCGTCTCAGAGCTGAACAGCAGCAGTTCCCGTGGTGTCTGATGAGAGCCCCAGGCCAGACAGGGAGCCATTACCCCTTCACTGCCTTTTGGCTTGGTGAGGCAACCGGAGCGTCCGTCGGGGTTTGGGGCAGGCGGCAGAGTTCAGGTTAAGGCTGCGGTCCTGCAGGTGGAGTTCCTCTACGTGACCCACTCGCCCGAGCCTCACAAAGGCGCCCAAAGGTGGACTGTGCTAGGCACCTCACGCTTGTGTCAAGACACTGTGCTGGCTGATGGCTTGTACGGGGGGGGGAAGGGCACAGAGAGGACAGGTCCTAGTGTGATGCCATGGGCTTCCAGGGGACGGACTGTCTCGTTGTGTTCCAAGTGCCGTCATGGGCTTGTCAGGGATGTGTCCTGGCTCTGACGGGGCTGCCACTTGGTGCGTACCAGAGAAGGCTTGCGGGCCCGTGTGTATGCACTGTGGTAGGTGACCCTTGTGGTGGGTGGCATGTCTGTTCCAGAGTGGTGGCGCCAAATGGTTCCCTTCCTGGTCCCTTGAAGAGGGCCACTGGCTCGGGACTGCGGGCCGGCCACCGCTGCTCATCGAGTCCCTAGGCGAACGTTGTCTCTGATCCTCTGCCCTCTGATCTTGGGCACGGAGTTTGCAAGGAGAAAGTGTACCCCAGGCTGGTCCACTTTTCCTGGCACAGTTGGATCATTCCTCCTCGGAGGACTTTAGTCGTATCTGTGGAAGCCCGTGGGCGTGCCAGAGACGGGGGGTGTTGCTGTGACCCGAGGCGCACTGCCACGGAGAGGCGTGTAGCAGGAAGCGTCCACGTCTCCTTGCGTGGAATACGTGTCCTAGTTTAAGTCTTGCTCTTGTCTTCCTGGGTGAAGCCAGCCTTTGAGCCGTGGGAGGTGGTTTGTGGTGTAACAGGTGTCGAAGAAGGCGTCAGCGGTTGAAGCTGATGGGTCGAGTTAGGCAAAGTCACAGTTCCTGCATGGCTGACCTCCTGAGGCTCACTTCTCCCGATGTGTGTGTAGTGTCCCAGGCACCTCTTGGGGGACTTGTTTTGAAGGCCTGGGGATGCTCCTTTGGACGGGGCAGCCGTGTGTTGACCCATTCCCGAAAGGCCAGGTTCCAAAGAGCGGTCGGCTGTGGAAATGCCACGTCCCTGGATGGGAATTTGCTCGAGGTTCAGTCGGGTTTTAGCGTGGGTCATGGTGGCCGTGAGACCACCACCTCCCGGCGCTTTTCCGCTGGCCCTTGATGGGCATTCGTATTAGTTAGGTCGAAGAGGTACCTGGCCTGAAGTGGCTGGGCCGATTCAGATTGAGATGGGCTGCTTCTTCCCTATAGCCCGTGTCCCCGTGGTGGAGGCCCTCGAGTCTGCGGTTTAGTTATGGCGGTGGCCACTGCGTTCCCCTCAAGTGCGGTTCACGTGGGGCGGCTTGCGGGGACCCAAGGTCCACCTAGCCTTAGCATCCGCAATCGGGCGGGGCGTGTGCCTGCTAGCGTCTCGTTTTCCGTTGGTCAGAAGGAGTGGCTGTGACAGAGGGAGTCTGTGGCCTAGTGGAGCAGCCTGCCCTAGAGGTCAGCCGCCTGACCAGTAGGGGTCAAAGTTGGCGTCGTTTCTTGGGAAGTCACCGGTCCTCCGCCGTCGTGTGGCAGGCCTGAGGCCAGGGGGTCTGTGCGGAAGACGAGCTTTTTCAGGGGCTTCGGCCTCCGCACCCGAAGACACGCACACGCACCTAGCTGCACACCGTCCCGCCCTCGTGGTGTCACACACACACACCTTCCGTCGTGGCTGAGGGAAAGAGGGAGAGGGCAGGAAGATGCAGGGCTTGCCCCGGGGGAATCCTTGGCCTGGATCTTGTTCCCTAAGACCCTGGCTACGTTTCTCAAGCAGCCGTGTGATTTGTCTGCACTTCTCAGGTGGAATCTCCGTGCAAAGCTTGCCGTCGACCAAGAAGAGAAGAGCTGCCTGTCCTCTGTTGGCGGAGATGAGAGGGAATCCCGGGAGAGGTGTGGCTCACGGTGCTTGCGCCGGCCCCGTGGATCGCTTAGGACGGTAAGAATTCCTTTGCACCCAGCTGATGCCATTGGCTTTAGGATTCGTGGAGCGGCCTTAGAGGCTTCTTGTCCGCGTGTCCCCAGGGGCATGCGGGGTCACGCTCTAAGGGTGGATGGAGAGTTCCCCTTGCTCGTTGGCTTGGATCCTGGATTCTCCAGGCTGCTGGCGGCCTCTGAGGTGATGGGCTCACCCGCTGCGCCACCCAGCCTCCCTTGCGACAACTTCCAGCTGCCCAGAAGGTGCTCGGATCGATGATGACTCCCTCAAATGCATTCCTTGGAAATCTGAACACAATGAGTGAGAACTCACTACCGTCGTTCTCATCGAAACTGAGGTCCGGCACCTTGTCTTCCCCAAGGTTGACAGGAGTGAGGGACAGCTCCTCGTTGATCACACTCGTGCAGCCACCACCAGGGCGTCAGCATCCTAGAGTCTCCCGTCTTTGCATCAGTAGTTTGACCGCTTTAGTTGGGCGTTCACGGATCGGAGGGGCTTGGTCGAATGGCCAGCCGCCGCTGGCGTGGCGGCCCGGTGGCATCCCAGTTTTAGAGTCGGAGAGGGTGGCGTTGCCACAGGCCCAGGGAGTTCCCGGCAGGGAGTATGTGTTGGCCAGGGTCTGGCTTGGGGCGTAGCCCCTGGGTGTCTGTGTCTCGAAGGCGAACAGCAGACTCTTCCCTGGTTTCTGGTCAGAGCCCCTGTTTCGGCCAGGCAAGTAGCAGTAGCTGTTCTTGCCTTGCTGCTCGGTGAGGAGGTTTGATCGGCCCGTGGGTTTGGGGGCGGGGTCCGAGGAACTAGGCCCCAGCGCTGCCGTTGGCAGCTCTTGTGTTGCACCTCGTCACCCGGTCGACACAAAGGGGGCCCAAGATCGGCTGCGATGTGGACCCAGCACTGACATCAAGACACTGTGGTGGGTGGCGCGGTGGGCAGGGGGGGTAGGGCACGGGGGGGAGCGGTCGGAGCGGGGTCGCAGGGGCTTCCGTAGGCTGTACCGCCTGGTTGTGTTCCAACCTCTGCCGTGGGCTTGCCAGGGTGCCGTTGGGCCCTAAGGGGCTGCCGCCTGGTGCCTGCCAGGGAAGGCTTCGGGGTCCGTGAGGATGCGCTGCGGTAGAGGACCTTTAGGGTAGATGGCATCTCACTTCCTGAGGAGTGGCGCTCAGTGGTTCTCTTCCTGGTGCCTTGAAGAGATCGAGAGGCCCACGACTGCCCGCCAGCCACCTCTGCTCCAGATTGCTTAGGCGAACGTGCTGTCTGCCCCTTTGCCCCCTCGGGCACGGAGCTTCCAAGGTGAAAGCGTTACTCCAGGAGAGTTTGCTTTTCCTGGCCGGGTGGCTGACATCCTCCTGGGAGGGGTAAGGATCCCTCTGTGGAAGCCTGTGGGCGTGGCCGAGACCGAGAGTGCTGCGATCCTAGGCGCCCTGCCCCGGGGACAGACGTCTAGCGTGGAGGAGGACCACGTCTCCTTGTGTGGGAACTGTGTCCTCGTTTGCTTGTTTGTCTTGTCTTCGTGGAGGAAGCGTTTGTCCTCTCTGTGAGATCGTCTGTGGTGTCAGGGGCCAAAGGGAAGGGGTCAGAGGTTGAATGGGATGGGGTCGACTCATGCACAGTCAGAATTCCCTTAGGGCCGTCCCGCGTGAGGCTCCCTGCCCCTCGTGCAGCCGCAGTGTTGGGGGCTCCAACGAGGGGACTTGTTTTGCAGGCGTGAGGATGCTTCTTGTTTGGACCAGGCAGGCACGGGCTTGAACGTTTCCTAGAAGGCCAGCAGGCCAGCCGGCAACCCGCTGGCTGTGGAAATGCCAGGTGCCCGGGCGGGAGTTTGCTGTGGTTTGAGTCGGGTTTTACCCTGGGTCATGGTGGCTGAAGACCACCCGTTCTAGTGGGGTCTCCCGCCGGCCCGCCGAGGGCCTTTGGGCTTAGTGAGGCCAAACCGGAGCCCGGTCTGAAGTCGTTTGGCCACTTCAGTTGAAGACGGGCTGCTTGTGTTCTGCTGCCCGTGTCCCCGTGCGGCCAGCTTTCCTGTCAGTCATTTTGTTCTGGTGGCAGCCGCATTTCCGTCACGTGCGGTTCACCTGAGGCGGCTCGTGGGGACACGATGTCCACGTTGACATCACATCCACGGTCGGCGTGAGGCTGTCTGTAGCTTCTCGGTGCCCTTTGCTCAGAAGGAGTGGTTCTCAGAGAGGGAGCTCGTGGCCAATTTGAGCAGCCTCTAGAGGTCAAAGTTGGCGTTCCCGCTTTGGAAGTCACCGGTGTCCTGCATCGGGTGGTGGGGCACGAGGCCAGGCGTCTGTGCGGACGGCATGCTTTTTCAGGTGCCGAGGTCTCCGCACACGAACACACACGCCCGGGCGCACGCGCGCACGCCCAATCCCGCATGCCTGCCTCCACTCGTGGTATCACACACGCCTTCAGTCACCCGTAAGGGATAGAGGTAGAGGACAAGCAGATGGCAGGTGACCCCGGGGGAAACTTTGGCCTGGATCTTGTTATCTGACCACCTGGGTACGTTTCTCAAGCAGGCGTGTGATGTCTCTACACTTGTCAGGTGCAAGTGCCGTGCGAAGCTCGCTGCCGGCCACCGAGAGAAGACCTTCGTGTCCTTTGATGAGCCGAGGTGCGAGGCAGCGGAAGTAGTGTGGCCCAGGATGCGCCGCGGTGCCCGTGGGTGGCTCAGGGCGGTAAGCCTTACGTTGTCGCCAGTTCTGCCTTGACCCTAGGCTCTCGTGGACCTGCCTTAGAGGCTGTCTGTCCGCGTGTCCCCAGTGGCATGCGGGCTCGTGCTCTAAGGGTGGATCGACTGTTCCTCTCGCTCGGTGGCTTGGCTCTGGATTCTCCAGGCTGCTGGCGGACTCTGAGGCGATGGGCTCACCCGCTGAGCCGGCCAGCCTGTCCTCTTAATTGTTCCAGGTTCCCAGAATGTGCTCGGATCGATGATGACTCCCTCATATGCATTCCTTGGAAAATCTGAACAAAATGAGTGAGAACTCACTACCGTCGTTCTCATCGAAACTGAGGTCCAGCACGTTGTCTTCCCCAGGGACGGCAGGAGTGAGGGACAGCTTCCCCTTGCTCACACTCGTCCAAACACCAGCCCAGGGCGTCAGCGTTTGGGAGCCTCTCGCCTTGGGGTCGTTCCTTTCTCCGCATTCGTTGGGTGTCCGTCAATCGGAGGTCCTGGGTGAATGGCCTGGCTCTCGCCCGGCGTGGCTGCCAGCTCGCATCCTAGGGTTAGAAGTCGGCGCTGGCATAGGCCCCGTGAGCTCACGGCGTTGTGTCTGTGTGGGCCTGGTTCCGCTTCAGGCGAAACCCCTGGGGTGTGCGTCTCAGAGCTGAACAGCAGAAGTTCCCGTGGTGTCTGATGAGAGCCCCAGGCCAGACAGGGAGCCATTACCCCTTCACTGCCTTTTGGCTTGGTGAGGCAACCGGGCGTCCGTCGGGGTTTGGGGCAGGCGGCAGAGTTCAGGTTAAGGCTGCGGTCCTGCAGGTGGAGTTCCTCTACGTGACCCACTCGCCCGAGCCTCACAAAGGCGCCCAAAGGTGGACTGTGCTAGGCACCTCACGCTTGTGTCAAGACACTGTGCTGGCTGATGGCTTGTACGGTGGGGGGAAGGGCACAGAGAGGACAGGTCCTAGTGTGATGCCATGGGCTTCCAGGGGACGGACTGTCTCGTTGTGTTCCAAGTGCCGTCATGGGCTTGTCAGGGATGTGTCCTGGCTCTGACGGGGCTGCCACTTGGTGCGTACCAGAGAAGGCTTGCGGGCCCGTGTGTATGCACTGTGGTAGGTGACCCTTGTGGTGGGTGGCATGTCTGTTCCAGAGTGGTGGCGCCAAATGGTTCCCTTCCTGGTCCCTTGAAGAGGGCCACTGGCTCGGGACTGCGGGCCGGCCACCGCTGCTCATCGAGTCCCTAGGCGAACGTTGTCTCTGATCCTCTGCCCTCTGATCTTGGGCACGGAGTTTGCAAGGAGAAAGTGTACCCCAGGCTGGTCCACTTTTCCTGGCACAGTTGGATCATTCCTCCTCGGAGGACTTTAGTCGTATCTGTGGAAGCCCGTGGGCGTGCCAGAGACGGGGGGTGTTGCTGTGACCCGAGGCGCACTGCCACGGAGAGGCGTGTAGCAGGAAGCGTCCACGTCTCCTTGCGTGGAATACGTGTCCTAGTTTAAGTCTTGCTCTTGTCTTCCTGGGTGAAGCGCGGCTTTGAGCCGTGGGAGGTGGCTTGTGGTGTAACAGGTGTCGAAGAAGGCGTCACCGGTTGAAGCTGATGGGTCGAGTTAGGCAAAGTCACAGTTCCTGCATGGCTGACCTCCCTGAGGCTCACTTCTCCCGATGTGTGTGTAGTGTTCCAGGCACCTCTTGGGGACTTGTTTTGAAGGCCTGGGGATGCTCCTTTGGGCCGGGGCAGCCGTGTGTTGACCCATTCGAAAGGCCAGGTTCCAAGAAGCGGTCGGCTGTGGAAATGCCAGGTCCCTGGATGGGAATTTGCTCGAGGTTCAGTCGGGTTTTAGCGTGGGTCATGGTGGCCGTGACCACCACCTCCCGGCGCTTTTCCGCTGGCCCGCGGTGGGCATTTCGTATTAGTTAGGTCGAAGAGGTACCTGGCCTGAAGTGGCTGGGCCGATTCAGATTGAGATGGGCTGCTTCTTCCCTATAGCCCGTGTCCCGTGGTGGAGGCCCTCGAGTCTGCGGTTTAGTTATGGCGGTGGCCACTGCGTTCCCCTCAAGTGCGGTTCACGTGGGGCGGCTTGCGGGGACCCAAGGTCCACCTAGCCTTAGCATCCTGTCGGGCGGAGCGTGTGCCTGCTAGCGTCTCGTTTTCCGTTGGTCAGAAGGAGTGGCTGTGACAGAGAGTCTGTGGCCTAGTGGAGCAGCCTGCCCTAGAGGTCAGCCGCCTGACCAGTAGGGGTCAAAGTTGGCGTCGTTTCTTGGGAAGTCACCGGTCCTCCGCCGTCGTGTGGCAGGCCTGAGGCCAGGGGTCTGTGCGGAAGGCGAGCTTTTCAGGGGCTTCGGCCTCCGCACCCGAACACGCACACGCACCTAGCTGCACACCGTCCCGCCCTCGTGGTGTCACACACACACACCTTCCGTCGTGGCTGAGGGAAAGAGGAGAGGGCAGGAAGATGCAGGAGCTTGCCCGGGGAATCCTTGGCCTGGATCTTGTTCCCTAAGACCCTGGCTACGTTTCTCAAGCAGCCGTGTGATTTGTCTGCACTTCTCAGGTGGAATCTCCGTGCAAAGCTTGCCGTCGACCAAGAAGAGAAGAGCTGCCTGGCCTCTGTTGGCGGAGATGAGAGGGAATCCCGGGAGAGGTGTGGCTCACGGTGCGCGCCCGGCCCGTGGATCGCTTAGGGCGGTAAGAATTCCTTTGCACCCAGCTGATGCCATTGGCTTTAGGATTCGTGGAGGCGGCCTTAGAGGCTTCTTGTCCGCGTGTCCCCAGGGGCATGCGGGGTCACGCTCTAAGGGTGGATGGAGAGTTCCCCTTGCTCGTTGGCTTGGATCCTGGATTCTCCAGGCTGCTGGCGGCCTCTGAGGTGATGGGCTCACCCGCTGCGCCACCCAGCCTCCCTTGCGACAACTTCCAGCTGCCCAGAAGGTGCTCGGATCGATGATGACTCCCTCAAATGCATTCCTTGGAAATCTGAACACAATGAGTGAGAACTCACTACCGTCGTTCTCATCGAAACTGAGGTCCGGCACCTTGTCTTCCCCAAGGTTGACAGGAGTGAGGACAGCTCCTCGTTGATCACACTCGTGCAGCCACCACCAGGCGTCAGCATCCTAGAGTCTCCGTCTTTGCATCAGTAGTTTGACCGCTTTGGTTGGGCGTTCCACGGATCGGAGGGGCTTGGTCGAATGGCCAGCCGCCGCTGGCGTGGCGGCCGGTGGCATCAGTTTTAGAGTCGGAGAGGGTGGCGTTGCCACAGGCCCAGGAGTTCGGCAGGAGTATGTGTTGGCCAGGTTCTGGCTTGAGGCGTAGCCCTGGGGTCTGTGTCTCGAAGGCGAACAGCAGACTCTTCCCTGGTTTCTGGTCAGAGCCCCTGTTTCGGCCAGGCAAGTAGCAGTAGCTGTTCTTGCCTTGCTGCTCGGTGAGGAGGTTTGATCGGCCCGTGGGTTTGGGGCGGGGTCCGAGGAACTAGGCCCCAGCGCTGCCGTTGGCAGCTCTTGTGTTACACCTCGTCACCCGGTCGACACAAAGGGGCCCAAGATCGGCTGCGATGTGGACCCAGCACTGACATCAAGACACTGTGGTGGCTGGCCAGCGGTGGACAGGGAGGGTAGAGGCACGGAGAGGACCGGTCGTAGCGTGATTCCACGGGCTTCCGTAGGCTGTACCGCCTGGTTGTGTTCCAACCTCTGCCGTGGGCTTGCCAGGGTGCCGTTGGGCCCTAAGGGGCTGCCGCCTGGTGCCTGCCAGGGAAGGCTTGAGGGTCCGTGAGGATGCGCTGCGGTAGAGGACCTTTAGGGTAGATGGCATCTCACTTCCTGAGGAGTGGCGCTCAGTGGTTCTCTTCCTGGTGCCTTGAAGAGATCGAGAGGCCCACGACTGCCCGCCAGCCACCTCTGCTCCAGATTGCTTAGGCGAACGTGCTGTCTGCCCCTTTGCCCCCTCGGGCACGGAGCTTCCAAGGTGAAAGCGTTACTCCAGGAGAGTTTGCTTTTCCTGGCCCGGGTGGCTGACATCCTCCTGGGAGGGGTTAGGATTCCTCTGTGGAAGCCTGTGGGCGTGGCCGAGACCGAGAGTGCTGCGATCCTAGGCGCCCTGCCCCGGGGACAGACGTCTAGCGTGGAGGAGGACCACGTCTCCTTGTGTGGGAACTGTGTCCTCGTTTGCTTGTTTGTCTTGTCTTCGTGGAGGAAGCGTTTGTCCTCTCTGTGAGATCGTCTGTGGTGTCAGGGGGCCAAAGGGAAGGGGTCAGAGGTTGAATGGGATGGGGTCGACTCATGCACAGTCAGAATTCCCTTAGGGCCGTCCCGCGTGAGGCTCCCTGCCCCTCGTGCAGCCGCAGTGTTGGGGGCTCCAACGAGGGGGACTTGTTTTGCAGGCGTGAGGATGCTTCTTGTTTGGACCAGGCAGGCACGGGCTTGAACGTTTCCTAGAAGGCCAGCAGGCCAGCCGGCAACCCGCTGGCTGTGGAAATGCCAGGTGCCCGGGCGGGAGTTTGCTGTGGTTTGAGTCGGGTTTTACCCTGGGTCATGGTGGCTGAAGACCACCCGTTCTAGTGGGGTCTCCCGCCGGCCCGCCGAGGGCCTTTGGGCTTAGTGAGGCCAAACCGGGGCCGGTCTGAAGTCGTTTGGCCACTTCAGTTGAAGACGGGCTGCTTGTGTTCTGCTGCCCGTGTCCCCGTGCGGCCAGCTTTCCTGTCAGTCATTTTGTTCTGGTGGCAGCCGCATTTCCGTCACGTGCGGTTCACCTGAGGCGGCTCGTGGGGACACGATGTCCACGTTGACATCACATCCACGGTCGGCGTGAGGCTGTCTGTAGCTTCTCGGTGCCCTTTGCTCAGAAGGAGTGGTTCTCAGAGAGGAGCTCGTGGCCAATTTGAGCAGCCTCTAGAGGTCAAAGTTGGCGTTCCGCTTTGGAAGTCACCGGTGTCCTGCATCGGGTGGTGGGGCACGAGGCCAGGCGTCTGTCGCGGACGGCATGCTTTTCAGGTGCCGAGGTCTCCGCTGCGAACACACCTGCCTTGCAGGCGCCTTGGCGCTGCGCCCAATCCCGCATGCCTGCCTCCACTGCGTGGTATCACACACGCCTTCAGTCACCCGTGGGGATAGAGGTAGAGGACAAGCAGATGGCAGGTGACCCCGGGGAAACTTTGGCCTGGATCTTGTTATCTGACCACCTGGAGTACGTTTCTCAAGCAGGCGTGTGATGTCTCTACACTTGTCAGGTGCAAGTGCCGTGCGAAGCTTCGCTGCGGCCACCGAGAGAAGACCTTCGTGTCCTTTGATGAGCCGAGGTGCGAGGCGGCGGAAGTAGTGTGGCCCAGGATGCGCCACGGTGCCCGTGGGTGGCTCAGGGCGGTAAGCCTTACGTTGTCGCCAGTTCTGCCTTCGGCCCTAGGCTCTCGTGGACCTGCCTTAGAGGCTGTCTGTCGCGTGTCCCCAGTGGCATGCGGGCTCGTGCTCTAAGGGTGGATCGACTGTTCCTCTCGCTCGGTGGCTTGGCTCTGGATTCTCCAGGCTGCTGGCGGACTCTGAGGCGATGGGCTCACCCGCTGAGCCGGCCAGCCTGTCCTCTTAATTGTTCCAGGTTCCCAGAATGTGCTCGGATCGATGATGACTCCCTCATATGCATTCCTTGGAAAATCTGAACAAAATGAGTGAGAACTCACTACCGTCGTTCTCATCGAAACTGAGGTCCAGCACGTTGTCTTCCCCAGGGGCGGCAGGAGTGAGGACAGCTTCCCCTGCTCACACTCGTCCAAACACCAGCCCAGGGCGTCAGCGTTTGGGAGCCTCTCGCCAGGGTCGTTCCTTTCTCCGCATTCGTCGGGTGTCCGTCACTCGGAGGTCCTGGGTGAATGGCCTGGCTCTCGCACGGCGTGGCTGCCAGCTCGCATCCTAGGGTTAGAAGTCGGCGCTGGCATAGGCCCCGTGAGCTCACGGCGTTGTGTCTGTGTGGGCCTGGGTCCCGCTTCCGGCGGAACCCCTGCGGGTGTGCGTCTCAGAGCTGAACAGCAGAAGTTCCGTGGTGTCTGATGAGAGCCCCAGGCCAGACAGGGAGCCATTACCCCTTCACTGCCTTTTGGCTTGGTGAGGCAACCGGAGCGTCCGTCGGGGTTTGGGGCAGGCGGCAGAGTTCAGGTTAAGGCTGCGGTCCTGCAGGTGGAGTTCCTCTACGTGACCCACTCGCCCGAGCCTCACAAAGGCGCCCAAAGGTGGACTGTGCTAGGCACCTCACGCTTGTGTCAAGACACTGTGCTGGCTGATGGCTTGGACGGGGGGGGGAAGGGCACAGAGAGGACAGGTCCTAGTGTGATGCCATGGGCTTCCAGGGACGGACTGTCTCGTTGTGTTCCAAGTGCCGTCATGGGCTTGTCAGGGATGTGTCCTGGCTCTGTGGGGCTGCCACTTGGTGCGTACCAGAGAAGGCTTGCGGGCCCGTGTGTATGCACTGTGGTAGGTGACCCTTGTGGTGGGTGGCATGTCTGTTCCAGAGTGGTGGCGCCAAATGGTTCCCTTCCTGGTCCCTTGAAGAGGGCCACTGGCGCGGGGCTGCGGGCGGCCACCGCTGCTCATCGAGTCCCTAAGCGACGTTGTCTCTGACCCTCTGCCCTCTGATCTTGGGCACGGAGTTTGCAAGGAGAAAGTGTACCCCAGGCTGGTCCACTTTTCCTGGCACAGTTGGATCATTCCTCCTCGGAGGACTTTAGTCGTATCTGTGGAAGCCCGTGGGCGTGCCAGAGGCAGGGTGTTGCTGTGACCCGAGGCGCACTGCCACGGAGAGGCGTGTAGCAGGAAGCGTCCACGTCTCCTTGCGTGGAATACGTGTCCTAGTTTAAGTCTTGCTCTTGTCTTCCTGGGTGAAGCCAGCCTTTGAGCCGTGGGAGGTGGTTTGTGGTGTAACAGGTGTCGAAGAAGGCGTCAACGGTTGAAGCTGATGGGTCGAGTTAGGCAAAGTCACAGTTCCTGCATGGCTGACCTCCCTGAGGCTCACTTCTCCCCGATGTGTGTGTAGTGTTCCAGGCACCTCTTGGGGGACTTGTTTTGAAGGCCTGGGGATGCTCCTTTGGGCCAGGGCAGCCGTGTGTTGCCCGAGTCCCGAAAGGCCAGGTTCCAAGGAGCGGTCGGCTGTGGAAATGCCAGGTCCCTGGATGGGAATTTGCTCGAGGTTCAGTCGGGTTTTAGCGTGGGTCATGGTGGCCGTAGACCACCACCTCCCGGCGCTTTTCCCGCTGGCCCGCGGTGGGCATTTCGTATTAGTTAGGTCGAAGAGGTACCTGGCCTGAAGTGGCTGGGCCAATTCAGATTGAGATGGGCTGCTTCTTCCCTATAGCCCGTGTCCCGTGGTGGAGGCCCTCGAGTCTGCGGTTTAGTTATGGCGGTGGCCACTGCGTTCCCCTCAAGTGCGGTTCACGTGGGGCGGCTTGCGGGGACCCAAGGTCCACCTAGCCTTAGCATCCTGTCGGGCGGAGCGTGTGCCTGCTAGCGTCTCGTTTTCCGTTGGTCAGAAGGAGTGGCTGTGACAGAGAGTCTGTGGCCTAGTGGAGCAGCCTGCCCTAGAGGTCAGCCGCCTGACCAGTAGGGGTCAAAGTTGGCGTCGTTTCTTGGGAAGTCACCGGTCCTCCGCCGTCGTGTGGCAGGCCTGAGGCCAGGGGTCTGTGCGGAAGGCGAGCTTTTTCAGGGGCCGGCCTCCGCACCCGAACACGCACACGCACCTAGCTGCACACCGTCCCGCCCTCGTGGTGTCACACACACACACCTTCCGTCGTGGCTGAGGGAAAGAGGAGAGGGCAGGAAGATGCAGGAGCTTGCCCGGGGGAATCCTTGGCCTGGATCTTGTTCCCTAAGACCCTGGCTACGTTTCTCAAGCAGCCGTGTGATTTGTCTGCACTTCTCAGGTGGAATCTCCGTGCAAAGCTTGCCGTCGACCAAGAAGAGAAGAGCTGCCTGTCCTGTGTTGGCGGAGATGAGAGGGAATCCCGGGAGAGGTGTGGCTCACGGTGCGCGCCCGGCCCGTGGATCGCTTAGGGCGGTAAGAATTCCTTTGCACCCAGCTGATGCCATTGGCTTTAGGATTAGTGGAGGCGGCCTTAGAGGCTTCTTGTCCGCGTGTCCCCAGGGGCATGCGGGGTCACGCTCTAAGGGTGGATGGAGAGTTCCCCTTGCTCGTTGGCTTGGATCCTGGATTCTCCAGGCTGCTGGCGGCCTCTGAGGTGATGGGCTCACCCGCTGCGCCACCCAGCCTCCCTTGCGACAACTTCCAGCTGCCCAGAAGGTGCTCGGATCGATGATGACTCCCTCAAATGCATTCCTTGGAAATCTGAACACAATGAGTGAGAACTCACTACCGTCGTTCTCATCGAAACTGAGGTCCGGCACCTTGTCTTCCCCAAGGTTGACAGGAGTGAGGGACAGCTCCTCGTTGATCACACTCGTGCAGCCACCACCAGGGCGTCAGCATCCTAGAGTCTCCCGTCTTTGCATCAGTAGTTTGACCGCTTTAGTTGGGCGTTCACGGATCGGAGGGGCTTGGTCGAATGGCCAGCCGCCGCTGGCGTGGCGGCCCGGTGGCATCCCAGTTTTAGAGTCGGAGAGGGTGGCGTTGCCACAGGCCCAGGAGTTCCGGCAGGGAGTATGTGTTGGCCAGGTTCTGGCTTGAGGCGTAGCCCCTGGGGTCTGTGTCTCGGCGAACAGCAGACTCTTCCCTGGTTTCTGGTCAGAGCCCTGTTTCGGCCAGGCAAGTAGCAGTAGCTGTTCTTGCCTTGCTGCTCGGTGAGGAGGTTTGATCGGCCCGTGGGTTTGGGGCGGGGTCCGAGGAACTAGGCCCCAGCGCTGCCGTTGGCAGCTCTTGTGTTACACCTCGTCACCCGGTCGACACAAAGGGGCCCAAGATCGGCTGCGATGTGGACCCAGCACTGACATCAAGACACTGTGGTGGCTGGCCAGCGGTGGACAGGGAGGGTAGGGCACGGAGAGGACCGGTCGTAGCGTGATTCCACGGGCTTCCGTAGGCTGTACCGCCTGGTTGTGTTCCAACCTCTGCCGTGGGCTTGCCAGGGGTGCCGTTGGGCCCTAAGGGGCTGCCGCCTGGTGCCTGCCAGGGAAGGCTTGGGGTCCGTGAGGATGCGCTGCGGTAGAGGACCTTTAGGGTAGATGGCATCTCACTTCCTGAGGAGTGGCGCTCAGTGGTTCTCTTCCTGGTGCCTTGAAGAGATCGAGGCCCACGACTGCCCGCCAGCCACCTCTGCTCCAGATTGCTTAGGCGAGCGTGCTGTCTGCCCCTTTGCCCCTCGGGCACGGAGCTTCCAAGGTGAAAGCGTTACTCCAGGAGAGTTTGCTTTTCCTGGCCGGGTGGCTGACATCCTCCTGGGAGGGTTAGGATTCCTCTGTGGAAGCCTGTGGGCGTGGCCGAGACCGAGAGTGCTGCGATCCTAGGCGCCCTGCCCGGGGACAGACGTCTAGCGTGGAGGAGGACCACGTCTCCTTGTGTGGGAACTGTGTCCTCGTTTGCTTGTTTGTCTTGTCTTCGTGGAGGAAGCGTTTGTCCTCTCTGTGAGATCGTCTGTGGTGTCAGGGGCCAAAGGGAAGGGGTCAGAGGTTGAATGGGATGGGAGTCGACTCATGCACAGTCAGAATTCCCTTAGGGCCGTCCAGCGTGAGGCTCCCTGCCCCTCGTGCAGCCGCGGTGTTGGGGGCTCCAGCGAGGGGACTTGTTTTGCAGGCGTGAGGATGCTTCTTGTTTGGACCAGGCAGGCACGGGCTTGAGCGTTTCCTAGAAGGCCAGCAGGCCAGCCCGGCAACCCGCTGGCTGTGGAAATGCCAGGTGCCCGGGCGGGAGTTTGCTGTGGTTTGAGTCGGGTTTTACCCTGGGTCATGGTGGCTGAAGACCACCCGTTCTAGTGGGGTCTCCCGCCCGGCCCGCCGAGGGCCTTTGGGCTTAGTGAGGCCAAACCGGGCCCGGTCTGAAGTCGTTTGGCCACTTCAGTTGAAGGCGGGCTGCTTGTGTTCTGCTGCCCGTGTCCCGTGCGGCCAGCTTTCCTGTCAGTCATTTTGTTCTGGTGGCAGCCGCGTTTCCGTCCACGTGCGGTTCACCTGAGGCGGCTCGTGGGGACCACGATGTCCACGTTGACATCACATCCACGGTCGGCGTGAGGCTGTCTGTAGCTTCTCGGTGCCCTTTGCTCCAGAAGGAGTGGTTCTCAGAGAGGAGCTCGTGGCCAATTTGAGCAGCCTCTAGAGGTCAAAGTTGGCGTTCCGCTTTGGAAGTCACCGGTGTCCTGCATCGGGTGGTGGGGCACGAGGCCAGGCGTCTGTGCGGACGGCATGCTTTTTCAGGTGCCGAGGTCTCCGCTGCGAACACACTGCGCGGGCGCCGCGCGTGCGCCCAATCCGCATGCCTGCCTCCACTCGTGGTATCACACACGCCTTCAGTCACCTGTAAGGTATAGAGGTAGAGGACAAGCAGATGGCAGGTGACCCCGGGGCGAACTTTGGCCTGGATCTTGTTATCTGACCACCTGCGTACGTTTCTCAAGCAGGCGTGTGATGTCTCTAGACGTGTCAGCTGCAAGTGCCGTCCGGACGTCGCTGCCCGCCACCGAGAAGACCTTCGTGTCCTTTGATGAGCCGAGGTGCGAGGAGCGGCGGAAGTAGTGTGGCCCAGGATGCGCCGCGGTGCCCGTGGGTGGCTCAGGGCGGTAAGCCTTACGTTGTCGCCAGTTCTGCCTTCGGCCCTAGGCTCTCGTGGACCTGCCTTAGAGGCTGTCTGTCCGCGTGTCCCCAGTGGCATGCGGGCTCGTGCTCTAAGGGTGGATCGACTGTTCCTCTCGCTCGGTGGCTTGGCTCTGGATTCTCCAGGCTGCTGGCGGACTCTGAGGCGATGGGCTCACCCGCTGAGCCGGCCAGCCTGTCCTCTTAATTGTTCCAGGTTCCCAGAATGTGCTCGGATCGATGATGACTCCCTCATATGCATTCCTTGGAAAATCTGAACAAAATGAGTGAGAACTCACTACCGTCGTTCTCATCGAAACTGAGGTCCAGCACGTTGTCTTCCCCAGGGGCGGCAGGAGTGAGGACAGCTTCCCCTTGCTCACCCTCGTCCAAACACCAGCCGAGGGCGTCAGCGTTTGGGAGCCTCTCGCCTTGGGGTCGTTCCTTTCTCCGCATTCGTTGGGTGTCCGTCAATCGGAGGTCCTGGGTGAATGGCCTGGCTCTGCATGCGGCGTGGCTGCCAGCTCGCATCCTAGGGTTAGAAGTCGGCGCTGGCATAGGCCCCGTGAGCTCACGGCGTTGTGTCTGTGTGGGCCTGGTTCCCGCTTCAGATGAAACCCCTGGGGGGTGTGCGTCTCAGAGCTGAACAGCAGAAGTTCCCATGGTGTCTGATGAGAGCCCCAGGCCAGACAGGGAGCCATTACCCCTTCACGGCCTTTTGGCGTGGTGTGGCGACCGGAGCGTCCGTCGGGGTTTGGGGCAGGCGGCAGAGTTCAGGTTAAGGCTGCGGTCCTGCAGGTGGAGTTCCTCTACGTGACCCACTCGCCCGAGCCTCACAAAGGCGCCCAAAGGTGGACTGTGCTAGGCACCTCACGCTTGTGTCAAGACACTGTGCTGGCTGATGGCTTGTACGGTGGGGGGAAGGGCACAGAGAGGACAGGTCCTAGTGTGATGCCATGGGCTTCCAGGGGACGGACTGTCTCGTTGTGTTCCAAGTGCCGTCATGGGCTTGTCAGGGATGTGTCCTGGCTCTGACGGGGCTGCCACTTGGTGCGTACCAGAGAAGGCTTGCAGGCCCGTGTGTATGCACTGTGGTAGGTGGCCCTTGTGGTGGGTGGCATGTCTGTTCCAGAGTGGTGGCGCCAAATGGTTCCCTTCCTGGTCCCTTGAAGAGGGCCACTGGCTCGGGACTGCGGGCCGGCCACCGCTGCTCATCGAGTCCCTAGGCGAACGTTGTCTCTGATCCTCTGCCCTCTGATCTTGGGCACGGAGTTTGCAAGGAGAAAGTGTACCCCAGGCTGGTCCACTTTTCCTGGCACAGTTGGATCATTCCTCCTCGGAGGACTTTAGTCGTATCTGTGGAAGCCCGTGGGCGTGCCAGAGATGGGGGGTGTTGCTGTGACCCGAGGCGCACTGCCACGGAGAGACGTGTAGCAGGAAGCGTCCACGTCTCCTTGCGTGGAATCGTGTCCTAGTTTAAGTCTTGCTCTTGTCTTCCTGGGTGAAGCCAGCCTTTGAGCCGTGGGAGGTGGTTTGTGGTGTAACAGGTGTCGAAGAAGGCGTCAGCGGTTGAAGCTGATGGGTCGAGTTAGGCAAAGTCACAGTTCCTGCATGGCTGACCTCCTGAGGCTCACTTCTCCCCGATGTGTGTGTAGTGTTCCAGGCACCTCTTGGGGGACTTGTTTTGAAGGCCTGGGGATGCTCCTTTGGACGGGGCAGCCGTGTGTTGACCCATTCCCGAAAGGCCAGGTTCCAAAGAGCGGTCGGCTGTGGAAATGCCAGGTCCCTGGATGGGAATTTGCTCGAGGTTCAGTCGGGTTTTAGCGTGGGTCATGGTGGCCGTAGACCACCACCTCCCGGCGCTTTTCCCGCTGGCCCGCGGTGGGCATTTCGTATTAGTTAGGTCGAAGAGGTACCTGGCCTGAAGTGGCTGGGCCAATTCAGATTGAGATGGGCTGCTTCTTCCCTATAGCCCGTGTCCCCGTGGTGGAGGCCCTCGAGTCTGCGGTTTAGTTATGGCGGTGGCCACTGCGTTCCCCTCAAGTGCGGTTCACGTGGGGCGGCTTGCGGGGACCCAAGGTCCACCTAGCCTTAGCATCCGCAATCGGGCGGAGCGTGTGCCTGCTAGCGTCTCGTTTTCCGTTGGTCAGAAGGAGTGGCTGTGACAGAGGGAGTCTGTGGCCTAGTGGAGCAGCCTGCCCTAGAGGTCAGCCGCCTGACCAGTAGGGGTCAAAGTTGGCGTCGTTTCTTGGGAAGTCACCGGTCCTCCGCCGTCGTGTGGCAGGCCTGAGGCCAGGGGGTCTGTGCGGAAGACGAGCTTTTTCAGGGGCTTCGGCCTCCGCACCCGAAGACACGCACACGCACCTAGCTGCACACCGTCCCGCCCTCGTGGTGTCACACACACACACCTTCCGTCGTGGCTGAGGGAAAGAGGGAGAGGGCAGGAAGATGCAGGGCTTGCCCCGGGGGAATCCTTGGCCTGGATCTTGTTCCCTAAGACCCTGGCTACGTTTCTCAAGCAGCCGTGTGATTTGTCTGCACTTCTCAGGTGGAATCTCCGTGCAAAGCTTGCCGTCGACCAAGAAGAGAAGAGCTGCCTGTCCTCTGTTGAGCGGAGATGAGAGGGAATCCCGGGAGAGGTGTGGCTCACGGTGCGCGCCGGCCCCGTGGATCGCTTAGGACGGTAAGAATTCCTTTGCACCCAGCTGATGCCATTGGCTTTAGGATTCGTGGAGCGGCCTTAGAGGCTTCTTGTCCGCGTGTCCCCAGGGGCATGCGGGGTCACGCTCTAAGGGTGGATGGAGAGTTCCCCTTGCTCGTTGGCTTGGATCCTGGATTCTCCAGGCTGCTGGCGGCCTCTGAGGTGATGGGCTCACCCGCTGCGCCACCCAGCCTCCCTTGCGACAACTTCCAGCTGCCCAGAAGGTGCTCGGATCGATGATGACTCCCTCAAATGCATTCCTTGGAAATCTGAACACAATGAGTGAGAACTCACTACCGTCGTTCTCATCGAAACTGAGGTCCGGCACCTTGTCTTCCCCAAGGTTGACAGGAGTGAGGGACAGCTCCTCGTTGATCACACTCGTGCAGCCACCACCAGGGCGTCAGCATCCTAGAGTCTCCCGTCTTTGCATCAGTAGTTTGACCGCTTTAGTTGGGCGTTCACGGATCGGAGGGGCTTGGTCGAATGGCCAGCCGCCGCTGGCGTGGCGGCCCGGTGGCATCCCAGTTTTAGAGTCGGAGAGGGTGGCGTTGCCACAGGCCCAGGGAGTTCCCGGCAGGGAGTATGTGTTGGCCAGGTTCTGGCTTGAGACGTAGCCCCTGGGGGTCTGTGTCTCGAAGGCGAACAGCAGACTCTTCCCTGGTTTCTGGTCAGATCCCCTGTTTCTCACAGGCAGGTAGCAGTACCTGTACTTGCCTTTTGCGCTCTGTGAGTATGCTTGATTGGCCCCAGGATTTGTGGGTCATGATTGAGGTATTAGGTTGCAGTTCTGTGGTTGGCAGCTCTCCTATTTCCCTTCCTGACCCTGTCCACACAGTTGTGGCCAGTGATGCATGGTAGTATGAACCCAGAGCTGACATCAAGGCAATGTGGTGTCTTACTTGTTGTATAGAATTGAAAAGACATTGTGCTGACCTGTCATAATGTGATTGCATCGTAAGATGTGCTGTCTTTTGTTTTCTTGATGCTGTCATCGTCTTTCCCCCGGTGTGTTTGGCCCTGTGGGGGACTCCCAATTGGTGCATTGCACGTAATGCTTCATGTTTTGTTATGCTGTGCTGCTGTGCATGACCTTGGCTGTAGTTGGAGTCTTACTTGCTGAGTTCTTGCTTTCAGTTGTTCTGTTCCTAGTGCCCTGAGTACGTCCACAGGAAATTTGTGGGGCCAGTGTTCTTTTCTCGTCTCTGTCCTCTTTTCTCCGAATTTCAAGAAGTGTATGTTTTCTCAGGTTGTCCAGGTTTGTTTCTTTTCCCAGCCCACATACACTTTCCCGAAGGTTGAATTTTCTCTGAGGTCTGCATGGAAACTCTGGGGTCCGTTGCCATGTCAAAGACTCTCGTATTAGGGACACGAAAGTCTCTTATTTGAATCATTTTGTAATTCTTCCTGCTCTTTTCTCTGGCTAAATCATTCTTCTTTTGTTGGATAACTGTGGGGATCCAAGGACAAGCAAGGGCTCAACTGCCCTTTGACTGCAAGACAGTGCTCCCATGCAAAGACCCTCTGGTCTATGGCAATTATGCCCTCAGGTGTTAGAACTCCTGCAGTGTTCCGCATTTCAGGCTATCTTTTGTCTTCTCACGTTGCACCCCCATCAATGACACTTTGGTCCAGATTGAATTGTGATTCAAATTTTTCTCTGACGTAACCGTGTTGAAGGACCCTGCTTGGAAAAATGCATGATCCAATGGGAAGTGACCTACTTCCAGTAAGCATTTTGCCCTACAACTCTTGGCCTTGGAACGTTTCCCATCCTGTTAAGATTTTCTGTTTTCCAAATGAAAAGATTTTGCCTTGGCTTTGAGGAAGACGAAGGAGTGTGCTTGTGAATTTCAGTGGTCCCGTTCATGTGGACATCTTCTGCACTTTGGTCAGTGTCCCTGAGAAGCCCCTTTTGATGGTGGTGACCTCATGATCTGGTGGCTGTTGTCTTTCAGCCAAGTACAGTTTCCTTGTGAATCCTTCCAGAGAATATGTGTCCACCTTTTTTCAAATCTGTTGTGAGGAAGTATATATGGAAAGAGTAGATTAGTTCCCACGGTAGGTAGTGGGTTTTATTAAGACATATCTACGTTATTTAGGTACCTGCACATTGTTCCAGTTCACATCCTTCTGATTTTAGTCATTGTTCTTCAGAAGTGTGATTACCCAGTGTCAATCCAGGAAGCTTTATATAGCAAGTCCTTTTTAAATTGATGAATTACACCCATACATAGCTGCCTTCATACACACATGCATCCTCTTCTGCTTTTTTTTTCCTTTGGCAAATTTTTCCAAAAAAGTCATAATGGAATTGAACGTTGCTATGTTCTCATTTGTTTTCCATATGCCCATTTGTTTACTGGAGCTTCAAAGCTGAATATTTTTTATTTGATAGTGAAATTATACTTCCATATATTTATACTACTACTTTACTTTTCTGTGTTTGACTTTCATTAGATTATTATACTTTTTCAAATGACTTAATATACAGAAATCTTAACTTCTCCTTATCACATACAGATATTTACTGTTTCTTCTTTTTAGACTATTTTCTCTTGTTTTAAGATTAGAGAAAATCAATTGATCCATACTAAGTTCACTTAATAGCTTAATTGTTATGTCCGATCTAATAATGAGCCTATCCAGTGAGATTATTATATCTATTGTAAAGTTTTCTGGTTTTTTTCATTTTTTTGTTTTTTTTTACAATTTTTATTACTTACCTGAGATTCTTTACTTTTTCCATTTGTTTTAAGATACTTTGTAGTTACACTGTAAACATTTTTATCATACTATTTTTAAATCCTTCTCAGATAACAACATCATTTGTTTAATCTCTTGTTGGTTTCTTTTGATTTTATCTTCTCATTCTATTCATGATTTTCCTGTTTCTTGTTTGATAGGTTATTTCTTATTTCACCATTGACAGTTTTTGCTATTGGGTTAGACGTACCTGAATTCTATTCAAAATTTTTCTTTTAGCACTCATGCACCCCGTTTAGGTTTAATACAAATGTCTTGTCCTACTTTTGTAGGCTATGATTTCAATGGCAGTCTAATTGTCAGAGTTGTTATGTGGTGCTGTTTCGGTCACTAGTTTTGATGGGCCTCCATGTAGCTCCTACTAGTGCCCCCAAAGGTGTCAGAATGTTTTTCCTAGTCCAGGATGCCTATGCATCTAATTGGGGGAAGAGAGACTCCAAAATACAGAAATGAAGAGTTCCTGTTAGTTCAGGCAGCTCAATAACTTGAGGTAACCTGACCTATGTCACCCAGTTGATAGCCTCTTGAGGTGCAGAAGGAGATTCTCCAGTCTGGAAAACTTTGAGGCTGTGCAAGTGAGAATGCCTGCAGTGTAGGGATCCCTAGGCTAGTTGATCAGTAAATGTCTGTGTTACAAATCTTGGCTCATTTTTGCTCTATTTTTACAGTTCAACATAGAATCAGCACTGGTTTTCATATGAAAGAATTTTTTTTTTCACCTTGACAAGTAAAATGATGGAGACTAATTCTGGCATCTAAAATTCACTGTCCAGTGGGAATTTTCACACTGGTAAGCATTTTGTCTTGAGAAGACTGATATTCCACTTAGGACATTGTAACACTCAATGACAGTAAGACTCTGACCATGCTAGTCAACTGTGAGGCTGAGTTATTGACTGTGATGATTGGTCTCCATGATTGGAAACTGTGGGTCACTGTGTCTGACAGTGTCAGAATCCTGAGCGCTCAGTGTCTGCCACATATCTCAAGATCAAGGTCCCTTTTACAAATGTGCCTGGATCAATGATGACTTCAAAAATGGATCTCGTTGGAATATGAAAAAATGAGTGACAAAATCACTTCTGTGAGCTGAAGTCCAGCACAAGGGACCATGGTATGCAAAAAATATGGAGAGAGTTCAATTGGTCAAGTAGTAGTACCAACAGGGACTATAGTATTTAAAAGTCAACCTGATTGCATAAATTAGAGGAAATGAATTTTATAGTTGTCTATAATTATCTGATTGTCTGGTTTCACATTTAATTTGCTTGGCAGAAAATATTTGACAATATTTGCTCTGATGCGGACTAGAGACTAATACAATGAATATTGTTGGAATAACATCGGAAACATCTTAGGAGAGCAATACATTAGGTTATTTAACTTGGGGGTGCATTATTGAACCCTACTTTCTTGTGCCTGGCAGACCAATGGGCACATTTACTTTTCATCTTTCCACATTTTACTTTATTCTCACAGGTAGCATGGATCACGTATTGGGTTTCATATGAAAGAGATGTGACTGAATGAGAGTATTGAGAATAAGTCTGCTTTCTTATCATTGAGGTCCATTCTCAAATCGGTAAGCATTTTGTCCTGAAAATACTGACATTTCTCTTAGAGATAATGTAATAGTCCAATAAAAATAAGTGTCGGAAAACGCTATTCAAACATGGAGCCTTGGGAATTGAATGTGTTTTCTGGTCTTCATGACTGAATAGGGTGGGTCATTGCGTCCAAGGGTGATGCACTCCTGAGTGCTTGGTCTGTTGCTTAACTGAGGTTTAAAGTACCCCTTTTATAATTGTGCCTGGATCGACGACGACTACAATAATTGATCTCAGAAAATCTGAACAAAATGAGTGACCTAATCACTTCTGTGAAACTGAAGTCCAGCACAGACACCCACCCTAAGCAAAATATATGGATGGAGAGTGCAATTTGTTCAGATTTGTGGTACCAACAAGGACTGCTGTACTTGAAAGCTAACCTACTTGTATGCATTTGATGAAATGAATTAGGCAGAGGTCTATACTTCTACAGTTTTGAGATAAGATGGAAACTCTTTGAGTGCTTACTTGGCAACATAAATACCCTTGTAGAAAACAGACCCTGGAGAACCAGCACATGAGTGGTGAAAATGTGGGGTATGGCTATGCTTACACACATTTGTCTGAGCTGCTGGAATCTTCTGAATGACAATCAGTCTGTTAAGGGCAATTAGATGGTCAAAATCCAGTGAGATTATGATTTTCATTCTTCATTTTTATATTAAGAGAAGCAATTAAATTAAAGCATAGGTGCTGTACTTTGGAATGTCTTCACAGAATATTTTAATTTGCTTGCCAACCCAGTCATAAGTATTTCACCAGTTGTTTAGTTGTCTCTCTCTGTTTTTTTTCCCTGTCAACTGAGGAATCAATTTCATGTACATTTGATAACTGGCTTCAATTATATTCTGTATTAAACATTTTTAGATATGAAATCATTATATTTAAAATTCTTGCATTTTTATAAGATTTCATTGACTACTTTTTATATGCCATCATTGTGTTTCAAATGTGCTTAGGAAAGATCCTAGTTGTAATGCATGGTTCTGAGGTGTGTGAGCTGGGGAACTTTGAGACTACTGTCTTATAAAACGTTAATTTGTATACAACCATGTTTCAAGGAGCAAATGTAACTATTCTGGTGATACAGGTGGTCAAGTGAATATCTATGGTGAATTTCATGTACGCTTTTATCATTTAACATTCTATTAAGATTTTGTTTCTCAACTTTTTTATTTCTCCTTTTGCTTTGTAGATTGGACATATTGTTGAATGGAAGGTACATTTTGCTACATGAAATTCTTTCTCACCACCACATCAAAGAAGGGCTGCTTTTGTCATTGGTAACAGCTTTATTATCTAGGAAGGACAAGAACAATATAGTCCAGAGATAACATCCCAATTTTCAATAAATGTTTTGTAGGATTATTTTTATTACTGCTTTTAACACTCCAATGACAATGAGACTCTGGCATGCTAGTCAGCCATGAGGCTGGGTCATTGACTATGAAAATCGGCCTCCATGATTGAATAGTTTGGGTCATTGTGGCCTCGGGTGATAGAATCCTCAGTGCTCAGTGTCTGCCACATATCTCATTCTAAAGGCCCCTTTTATAAACGTGCCTGGATAAATGATGACTTCAGAAATGGATCTCATTGGAATATGAACAGAATGAGTGACAAAAATCACTTCTGTGAGCTTAAGTCCAGCCCACAGACCATGCTAGGCAAAAATGTGGAGGGGAATTTAGTTTGGTCAGCAAGTGGTACCAAAAAAAAAGGATTATGGTGTTGGAAAACTAATATGCTGGCATACGCTAGAGGAAATGCTTTGTAAAAAAGTCTATAAATAACCAATTGTGGGATGCTATGACCACTTTTTGGGTGCTTGGCTGCCACCATCTACACACCTGTGTTAAATAGACCCTGGGGAACCACCACTTGAATAATAAGTCTCATGAGAAATGGGTGTGCCTACACTTGAGCCATTCACACATTTGTCTGAGCTTCCAGAATCTTCTGAGTGATAATCGATGTCTCTCTAGTGTAATTAGGTTGTCAAAATCCAAAGATATCATGAACTTTTATTTCTCCTTTTCTATTAAGTTTATGTAAATTAAAGAGTAGATACTCTACATGAACTCTTCACAGTGTATTTTAATTTGGTTCCCAACCTAGTCACTAGGATTGGAACACTTGTTTCTTTATTTTTCATTTTTTCTATAAACTGAGGAAGCGATTTCATATACATTGGAGTGCTGGCTTCAACTACATGCTACATTAAACATTTTTAGATGTGAAATGATTATATTTCAAATTCTTAGATTTTTCATGGATTTCATTGGCCACTTTCATATATTCTCAAGATTTCTGTGTTTAAAGAGACATCCTAGTTATAATAAATGATTTTGCAGTGAGTGTGTTGGGAAAACTTTGAGACACATATCTTAGAAAAAATTATTTCTTTACTACTGTGATCAAATTTGTGGGCATAATTGTTCTTGTCATCATATGGTCTAATGAATATCAATTATGAATTCTTATAACTAAATATTCCATTAGGAAAATTTTATTTTACAACTTGCCTAATTTCCCATGTACTTTGTAGATTGGATGTGCTATTAGAATTCCTTCGAATCTCATCACCACACCAATGAACTGTTGATTTTGTCACTTGTACCACCTCCTTTATATGGGAAGGAATAAAACAATACTTTCCTGAGGTAACATCCGATTTTTAGTGAATTTATATTTCTGGGTTATTTTTATTATTTTTTAAGTAATCAAAAATTTAATTGAGTTGGTGAAGAATCAGTTAATACAAACAATATTATTAATGTTAATCTGTTGAGATATCTGAGGCTTCAGTCTCCTTTATGTTTAAAATTTTACACTTTTTCTACTTTGAATAACTGGAAACATCCTAGAGGAGTAATAAATTAGTACGTTTTACATAAAGGTATATAGTGAATCCTCCTGTCTGATATAGTTTTGACAAACGGACATGATTACCTTTCATCTTTCCACATTTATACTTTTTCCACAAGTTGATGTGGACCAAGAACTAGGTTTCATATGGAAGAGTTATTCCTTCTCCTTGATATGTGACATGAAGGAAAACAGTGTGAATTGCCTCACATCCTCAAGGGCTAGTGGGAATTCTTACAGCAGTAAGCATTTTGTCCTGAAAATACTGACATTCCTCTTAGGGAATCATAACATTCCAGTGGCAATAAGAATCTGGCTATGCTAGTCAGCCATGGAGCTGGGTCACTGACTGTGATAACTGGTCTCTATGATTGAATAGTTTGGGTCAGTGTGTCCCCGGGTGAGAACGCTGAGTGCTCCGTGTCTGCCACGTATCTCATTCTAAAGATATATTTTATAAACGTGCCTGAATCAATGATGAATTAAAAAAAATGGATCTTGTTAGACATCTAAACAGAATGAATGGCAGATTACTTCTGTGAGCTGAGCTCCAGCACAGGGATCATACAAGGCAAAAACTGTGTGGAGAGTTCATTTGGTCAGGTAGCAGTACCAACAGGGACTGGGGTGTTTGAAAGCTAACCTGATTGCATAAATTAAGGGAAATTAATTGTACAGTTGTCTGTAAATACCTAATTGTGGGGTAAATGGCAACATTTTATATACTTGGCTGGCAGCATCCATACACTCATAGTAAACAGACCATGGACAACCAGCACATGAGTAGTGAATGCTGCAGAAAATAGTTGTGCCTACCCTTGAGTCATTTACACCATTCCCTTAGATACTGCAATCTTCTGCATGAGAAGCAGTCTATTGAGGCCTATTAGATAGCCTATTTTAAAGAAGTTATCATCTTTACTTGGCAGTTATCTCTTAAGTAAAAGAAATATATGGAAATTTTACAGTACTTTTTATTCCTGTGAATGTTTTACAGTGTGTTTTAATTTAGTTGCTGATAAAGTCACAAGAAATGGAATAGTTTTTTTTTCCCCCTGTCATCCAGGGGCAAATTTTCTAGACATTTGAGTGAGGGAATGAGGTAGATGCTATATAAAATATTTTTCAATTGTGAAATAATTAAATTTCCAGTTGTTGGTTTTCAAGGGGGATTTCTTTGGCTAATATTTCTTCAGCCAATTTCATTTATTTCATTGTATTTAAAGGGGAATTATAGAGAGGAAGTCAAGATGGCGGCGTAGGCAGACTCTGAACTCACCTCCTCCCACGGACACAGCCAATTTACAACTACTCATGGAAAAATTACCCCTGAGACAGAACTGAAAACAGGATAAGAGGAACTCCTGCAACAATGGACAATCCTAATTGAGGTAGAAGAGGCAGAAACTCCCTTCTGGAGAGGAAAAACACCGCCTTCACAAGCTGCAGTGCCTCACGGCCGCCGGGAGCAGCCCACAGGTACGCAGCCTCCCTGGAGGCGTGGGGCCCTGAGCCGGGGAGCGCCCCCGCTGTGGGCATTCTGTGGACACAGCACAATGGAGACGAGTGGCATAATATCTGACTTTGCCTGCTACTAAAACATTGGGGACTACCCCCAGAAAAGCTGGTTCACAAAGAAATTAAAACTGGCTCTTAAAGGGCCCACGTGCAAACTCACCCGTTTCAGAAAGCAACCTAAAATCACCCGAAAGAAAGGTGCACAGTGCTGTGGCGAAAAGAGACTCGCCTAATAGGCCCTGAGTGCATCTTGGTGAGAGGTGAGACCTCTCCAGGGACTGGGACATTGGTGGCGGCCATTGTGTGGGCGTGCTGACACAGACGCCATTGGAGTACTCCCTGAGGCCTGCTAGCCCAGGTTCTGCCCCACCCGCTAGAACACCGATTTAATGCAGCTCAGCCAGGGCAGGCAACCCACCCTAGAGAATGGCCCCACCCAACAACAAGCCTTCATGCAACTTATGGGCCTGCGTAGATTGGTGACTGGATTGTCTGCTGCCTGACAACTGAGCCAACTTTAGCGGGGCAGGACGTGCACAAGGAGTGGGTGGAGAGTGTGGGGCAGTGGTGGAGTGTGTGGGGCTCCCGCCGTGGAGAGACCGGGTCCGCTTCAGGACGTTGGGGCACGCACACAGGGCAGGACTATGTTGACTGTGTGTGTGGACCTGTGGGCGGCAGGGCTTGTCAGCTTTAGAAGACTTGTGCTTCTCAAAGACCCACATAGGGGGTTTGCCCCACCTTCCAAAGCCTGAAACAATTGGGTGCTCCTGTGCCTGAGGCCAGCCCCACCCAGATGCAATCCTTAGAGAGCTGACAAGAGACATAAAGGCTGGAGGCTTATAGCAATTGTAAGCCCCTAAGCCTAACAACCTGCCACGCTGGGGGCCTACTCACTTAAAAGAAATACTGCAACACAAATGTGGTATTAGAACTTGCAGCCTACTGTGCTGGGGCACCCACACCTGATAAAGAGACTGAAGGGCCCACAACAAGTACAAGTAGCTGAGCATTACAACAACTGGCCAGGAGCATAACTGGGCCTCCCTGGGCGCCTACAGGGAGAGCAAACAGGCCACAACAGAAGGACACATGTCACCCACATAGGGGTCACCCCTGGAACATTGAGAACTGAGGGAAGCACACTGCAGGCCTCCTAAGCCACCACTTACATAAGGTCACCTATCCAGGAGCAGGAGACGTAGCTGACCTACCTGATAGGTAGACACAAGCACAGGGAAAGAGGAAAAATGAGGAGGCAAAGGAATACATTCCAAGTAAGGGAACAGGACAAAACCCCAGAAAAGGAACTAAGTGAAACAGAAATGAGCAACCTACCTGACAGAGAGTTCAAACAAAGAGTGTTAAGGATGTTCGCTGCTCTGGGGAGAAGAATAGATGAACTCAGTGAGAATGTCAACAAAGAAATGGAAGATATAAAAAAGAACCAATCAGAAATGAAAAATACAATACTGCAAATGAAAAATTCATTAGAGGGACTCAAAAGCAGAGTAGAGGATACAGAAGAACGGATCTGCAAGCTGGATGAAAGACTAGAAGAAATTACCCAACCTGAACAGATAAAAGAGAAAAGAATTGAAAAGAGTGAGGACAGTCTAAGGGACCTCTGGGACAACATCAAGCACACAAACATCCATGTTATAGGTGTCCCGGAAGGAGAAAAGTGAGACAAGGGGGCAGAGAATCTATTTGAAGAAATAATAGATGAAAACTTCCCTAACCTAAGGAAGGAAACAGGTACGGGAAGCACAGAGAGCCCCAAACAAGATAAACCCAAAGAGGCCCACACCAAGACACATCATAATCAAAATGTCCAGAATTAAAGATAAAGAGAGGCCAGCCCCATGGCTTGGCGGTTAAGCATGCCGCTCTGCTGCTGGCGGCCCGGGTTCGGATCCTGGGCATGCACTGACACACCGCTTCTCCAGCCATTCTGGGGCCGCGTCCCACATACAGCAACTGGAAAGATGTGCAGCTATGACATACAACAATCTACTGGGGCTTTGGGGGAAAATAAATAAATAAATAAAATCTTTAAAAAAAAAAAAAAGATAAAGAGAGAATCCTAAAAGCCGCAAGAGAAAGTCAAGTTACATACAAAGGAAACCCCATGGCACTATCAGCTGACTTCTCAGCAGAAACCTTACAGGCTAGAAGAGAGTGGCAAGATATATTTAAAGTGCTAAAAGGAAAAAACTTACAGCCAAGAATACTCTACACAGCAAGGTTATCATTCAAAATGGAAGGAGAGATCAAAAATTTCCCAGAGAAGCAACAATTAAAGGAGTTCGTCAGCAAGAAACCAGTGCTACAGGAAATGTTAAAGGGACTGATTTAAGCGAAAAAGAGAAGACCACAAATAGGAAAAATTATCTATTTCCATGATAAGAGGGTAATGGATACAAATGCACAAAAAAGAGGTTAGATATGATATCAAAAACATAAAAGGAGGGAGGAGGGCAGTTAAAGAGTAGAGCTTTCAGACAGAGGTCAAACTAAAGAGACCATCAATTCTGTATAGAAGAAGAAAGGAACAGAGAAGGACTACTAAAAAACTGAGAAATGAAAGTTAAAAAATGGCAGTAAGTCCATAGTTATCAATAGCTGCTTTAAACGTCAATGGACTAAATGCTCCAATTAAAAGGCATAGGGTGGCTGATTGGATAAAAAAAATAAGACCCATTTATATGCTGCATACAAGAGACACACTTCAGACCTAAAGACACTCACAAACTGAAAGTGAAGGTATGGAAAAAGATACACCATGCAAATGGCAATGAAAAGAAAGCTGGGGTAGCAGTACTCATATAAGACAAAATAGACTTTAAAACAAAAACTGTAAAAAGAGACAAAAAAGGGCATTACATAATGATCAAGGGAACAATCCAACAAGAGGATATAACACTTGTAAATATCTATGCACCCAATGTAGGTGCACCTAAATATATAAAGCAATTATTAACAGACATAAAAACAGAAATAGACAATAACACAATAATAGTAGGGGACTTTAACACTCCACTTACACCAACTGATAGATCATCCAAACAGAAGATCAATAAGGAAACATTGGCCTTAAATGATACACTAGAACGGATGGACCTAGTAGATAAATACAGAGCATTCCATCCAAAAACCGAAGAATACACGTTATTTTCAAATGCACATGGAACATTCCCCAGGATTGATCACGTATTAGGCCACAAAACAAGCCTCCATAAATTTAAGAAAATTGAAATAATACCAAGCATCATTTCTGACCACAACGTTAAGAAACTAGAAATCAACTATAGGAAGAAAATCAGAAAAGCCACAAATACGTGGAGAATAAACAAAATGCTACTGAACAAAGACTGGGTCAACGAAGAAATCAAAGAAGAAATCAAAAAATACCTGGAGACAAATGAAAATGAAAATACGACATGCCAGAATTTATGGGATACAGCAAAAGCGGTTCTCAGAGGGAAGTTTATAGCCATACAGGCCTGTCTCAACAAACAAGAAAAATCTCAAATAAACAATCTAACAATGCACCTAAAGGAACTGGAAAAAGAAGAACAAATCAAGCCCAAAATAAGTAGAAGAATGGAAATAATAAAAATCAGAACAGAAATAAATGAAATAGAGACCACAAAAACCATAGAAAAAATTAGTAAAACCAAGAGCTGGTTCTTTGAAAAGATAAACAAAATTGACAAACCTTTAGCTAGACTCACCAAGAAAAAAAGAGAGAAGGCACAAATAAGTAAAATTAGAATTGAAAGAGGAGAAATTACAACAGACACCTCAGAAATACAAAAGATTATAAGAGAATACCATGAAAAGCTATAGGCCAACCAATTCGACAATCTGGAAGAAATGGATAAATTCTTAGAATCATACAACCTTCCAAAGAAGTAGAGAATTTGAATAGACCAATCACCAGTAAGGAGATCGAAACAGTAATCAAAAACCTCCCCAAAAATAAAAGTCCAGGACCAGACGGCTTCCCTGGTGAATTCTACCAAACATTCAAAGAAGACTTAATACCTATGCTTCTCAAAGTCTTCCAAAAAATTCAGGAGGTGGGGAAGCTCCCTAACTCATTCTACGAAGCCAATATTACCCTGATACCAAAACCAGACAAGGACAAGACAAAAAAAGAAAACTACAGGCCAATATCACTGATGAACATCGATGCAAAATCCTCAACAAAATACTAGCAAATCGCATACAATAATACGTTAAAAAGATTGTACACCGTGATCAAGTGGGATTTATTTCAGGTATGCAGGGATGGTTTAACATGCGCAAATCAATCAATGTGATACACCACATTAATAAAATGAAGAATAAAAATCACATGATCATCTCAATAGATGCAGAGAAAGCATTTGACAAGATACAGCATCCATTTATGATAAAAACTCTGAATAAAATGGGTATAGAAGGAAAGTACCTCAACATAATAAAGACCATATATGAGAAACCCACAGCTAATATCATCCTCAATGGTGAAAAACTGAAAGCTGTCCCTCTAAGAACAGGAACCAGAGAAGGATGCCCACTCTCACCACTCCTATTTAACATAGTACTGGAAGTCCTAGCCAGAGCAATCAGGCAAGAGAAAGAAATAAAAGGGATCCAAATTGGAAAGGAAGAAGTGAAACTGTCACTATTTGCAGATGACATGATTTTATATATAGAAAACCCTAAAGAATCCACCAGAAAACTTTTAGAAGTAATAGACGAATATGGTAAAGTTGCAGGATATAAAATCAACATGCAAAAATCAGTTGCATTTCTATACACTAACAACAAAGTGTAGCAGAAAAAGAAATTAAGAATACCATCCCATTTACAATTGCAACAAAAAGAATAAAATACCTAGGAATAAACTTAACCAAAGAGGTGAAAGAGCTGTACACCGAAAACTATAAAACATTGCTGAAAGAAATTGAAGAAGACACAAAGAAATGGAAATATATTCCATGCTCTTGGATTGGAAGAATTAACATTGTTACGATGTCCATACTTCCTAAAGCCATCTATAGATTCAATGTAATCCCTATCAAAGTTCCAACAACATTTTTCACAGAAATAGAAGAAAGAATCCTAAAATTCATATGGAGCAACAAAAGACCCCGATTAGCTAAAGGAATCCTGAGAAAAAAGAACAAAGCTGGAGGTATCACACTCCCTGATTTCAGAATATACTACAAAGCTATAGTAACCAAAACAGCATGGTACTGGCACAAAAACACACACACAGATCAATGAAATAGAACCGAAAGCCCAGAAATAAACCCACACATCTATGGACAGCTAATCTTTGACAAAGGAGCCAAGAACATACAATGGAGAAAAGAAAGTCTCTTCAACAAATGGTGTTGGGAAAACTGGATAGCCACATGCAAAGTAATGAAAGTAGACCCTTACCTTACACCATACACAAAAATTAACTCCAAATGGATTCAAGACTTGAATGTTAAGACCTGAAACTATGAAACTTCTAGAAGAAAACATAGGCAGTACACTCTTCCACATCGGGCTTAGCAACATATTTTCAAGCACCATGTCTGACTGGGCAAGAGAAACAATAGAAAAAATAAACAAATGGGACTACACCAAACTAAAAAGTTTCTGCACAGCAAAGGACACCATCAACAAAATGAAAAGACAACCTAACAATTGGGAGAAGATATTTGCAAAGCATGCATCTGATAAGGGCTTAATCTCCAAAATATATAAAGAACTCATGCATCTCAACAACAAAAAAACTAACAACCCAACTAAAAATGGGCAAAAGACCTGAACAGACATTTCTCCAAAGAAGATATACAGATGGCCAACAGACACATGAAAAGATGTTCTAAATCATTAACTATCAGGGAAATGCAAATCAAAACTACAATGAGATATCACCTCACGCCCGTCAGAATGGCTATAATTAACAAGACAGGAAACAACAAGTGTTGGAGAGGATGTGGAGAAAAGGGAACTCTCATACACTGCTGGTGGGAGTGCAAACTGGTGCAGCCACTATGGAAAACAGTATGGAGATTCCTCAAAAAATCAAGGATAGAACTACCATATGATCCAGCTATTCCACTGCTGGGTATCTGTCCAAAGAACTTGAAAACACCAATGCGTAAAGATACATGCACCCCTGTGTTCATTGCAGCGTTATTCACAATAGCCAAGACTTGGAAGCAACCTAAGTGCCCATCAAGGGACGAATGGATAAAGAAGATGTGGTATATATGCACAATGGAATACTACTCAGCCATAAGAAACGATGAGATCCAGCCATTTGTGACAATATGGATGGACATTTCGGGTATTATGCCAAGCGAAATAAATCAGAGGGAGAACATCAAATACCATATGATTTCCTTCATTAAGTAGTAGATAATAACAACAATAAACAAACACATAGAGACAGAGATTGGGTTGGTGGTTACCAGAGGGGAAGGAGGGAGGGAGGAGGGTGAAAGGGATAATTCGGCACATGTGTGTGGAGATGGGTTGTAATTAGTATTGGGGTGGTGAACATGATGTAATCTGTGCAGAAATAGAAGTATAATGATGTACACCTGAAATTTATACAATGTTATAACCCAATGTTACTGCAATAAATAAAAAATTAAGGAAAAAAAAAAAGAAGAGGGGAATTATAGTTGTAATGAATGATGCTCAGTGGGACTGTTGGGGAAACTTTGACACCAATGTCTTATAAAAAATGACTTTCTATACTGCTCTGTTTCAGGCACTGAGTATAATTTTCTTGTCTTGTAGATTGTCAAGTGCATATCTATGGTTAATTTCTTGTAACTTGTTAATAATAAACATTCAATTAGGAAGGTTTTCTTCTTCAACTTCCCTAACTTCTCCATGCTTTGTAGCTTTGAAATGACATTGCCTGGCTGACAACTGGAATGACATTGCAATTCTTTCCTACCACAACATTGGAAGTGCTGATGTTGTCACTTGTACAAATTTCTTTTGCTGGAAATGATCAGAACACTGATATCCTGAGGTAACATTACAATTTTTAATAAATTTATTTTTCATGGATTATTTTTGTTTTTTTAAGTAATCAATAATGTAATTAGCTTTGTGAAAAGTCTATAAATCTAAACAGTGTGAGATATTAATAATCTGGCGAGTCATCAGAGGCTTCTGTCTCATTTATTTCTAGGAATTTTGCACTTCCTCTTTTCTGAGTAATGATGGAAAAAGTCTAGTAGAGTAATAAATTAGTATATCTTATGTGCGGATATGTGGTGAACCATCCAGTCTTTTCCATGGTTGACAAATGGACGTGTATACTTCTCATATTTCCGTATTTTCACTCTATTTCCGCAGATTGATGTGAACTAAGACCTTGGTTTCATATGAAAAAAAAAATCATTCCCTCCTCTTGAGATGTGACAAGAAGGAAAGTATTGGGAATAATTCTATCTCATCCTCAAGAGCCAGTAGGAATTCTAACACCAGTAAGCATTTTGTCCTGGAGATACTGCATTCCTCTGAGCACATTGTAACACTCTATGACAGTAAGACTCTGGCTATGCTGGTCAGCTATGAGGCTGGATCATTGACTGTGATGACTGGTCTCCATGTTAAATATGTGCCAGGGTAATGGAATCCTGAGTGTTCAGTGTCTGTGACATATCTCAGGATCATAATCCCTTGTACAAATGTGCCTGGATCAGTGATGACTTCAAAAATGGATCTTGTTAGAATCTGAACAAAATGAGTGACAAAATCACTTCTGTGAGCTGAGGTCCAGCACAAGGGGCCATGCTAGACAGAAATGGGGAGAGGGGTTCAGTTTGTTTAGCTGGTGGTACCAATAGGGACTAGAGTAATTGAACGCCATCCTGATTGCATACGGTAGGGGAAATGAATTGTATAGAGGTCGATAACTGTCTGATTTAGGGATGACATGGCAACTCTTTCAGTGCTTGGCTGGCAGCATTCATTCACTCATAGTAATCAGACCCTGGAGAACCAGCACATGAGTAGAGAGACAGGGGTAAATGGTTACACCTGCCTTTGAACTGGTCACACATTTTTCTTAGGTGCCAAAATCTTCCAAGTGAGGAGCCATCTATTAAGGTCAATTAGGTAGTCAAGGCAGAAGATATAAGTGTTTACTTATTTATCTCTTAAGTAAAAGAAACATCAAAATTGAAGAATAGTTTCTATTTGTGAAAATGTCTTAAAATATGTTTTAATTTCCTTGCTGACCAAGTCACAGGAATTGGAACAGTTTTTTCTTTTCCCCTGAGAAAGTTTCCCAAAGAAAAATGTTCTAGACATTTAAGTTATGGATTCAAGTAGATACTATATTAAACATTTTTAATTATAAAATGATTACATTTCCAATTTTTGGTATTTCAGGTAGATTTCATTGCCTAATATTCATATTTTATTAGTATGTTTCATAGTTAGTGATCCTAGTTTTAATGCCTGATGCTGAGGAAGGCCTTTGGGGAAACTTTGAGACCAAGATGCTATGACCTTCAATGCTACCCTGTTCCAAGTAGCGAGCATAATTTTTCTTGTTATACAGTCAAGTGAATATCTATGTTTTATTCTATATAACCTATTATTAGTAAACTTTCAGTTATGATGGTATTGTTTGTCAAATTCCCTAATTTTCCAATATATTTTATAAATTAGAGTCAATATTGGAGTTGGTTGGAAATCCCACCACTGTTCCAATGAACTGCTGATTGTGTCACTTGTACCAGCTCCCTTCTACAGGAATGATCAGAACAGTACACTCCAGAGTTAACATTGCAGAGGTAACATTTTTAATAAATGCATTTTCCTGGGTTATTTCTATTATTTATTTTTAGCAAACAAGATTACAAGTGGTTTTGTGAAGAATCTCTTAATCCAAACAATGTGAGACCTTAATAATCTGGGTTATCTGAGGCTTCTGTGTACTTTTTCGCGGGATTTTTATGCTTTCTCTGTTTTGAATAACATCAGAAGATCCTACTAGAGAAATAGTATTTTTATATACTTGTGTCTAGTAAACTTCTTGTATTGTACATGGTTAACAGATGAGCATGTGTACTTCTCACCTTTCCATAATTTTACCCTATGCCAGTAGATCGACATGCACCAAGAACTCGGTTTCATATAAAAGCTTTTATTCCTTCCCCTTGAGCTATGAAATGAAGGAAAGTGTTGGGAATAATTCTGCCTCCCATCCTCAAGGGCCAGTGGTAATTTTCATGCTGGTAAGCATTTTGTCCTGAAGATGCTGACATTCCCCTCAGGGAACCATAACACTCCAATCACAAGACTTTGGCTATACAAGTCAGCTATGAGGCTGGATCACTGACAGTAGGTGGCTGGTCTCCGTGATTGAATAAAGTGTGTCAGTGTGTCCCAGGGAGACGGAATCCTGAGTGCTCAGTGTCTGCCACATATTTCAGATTCAACCTCCCTTTTACAAATGTGCCTGGATCAAGGATGACTTCAAAAGTGGGTCTCATTGGAATCTGAACAAAATGAGTGAGAAAATCACTTCTATGAGGTGAGGTCCAGCACAAGGGAAAATATTATGCAAAAAATATGGAGGGAAATTCAGTTTGGTCAGCAAGTGATACTGAAAAAGAGGGACTGTGGTGTTGGAAAATTAACATGCTGGCATATACTAGAAGAAATGAATTGTACAGAAGCTATAAATAACCGTGGTGGTATGACATGGCAGTTCTTTGAGTGCTTGGCTGGCAGCATCCATGCACCCACAGTAAACAGACCGGGGAGAACCAGTAAATGAGTAGTAAACACTGCAGAAAATGGGTGTGCCTACACTTGAGCCATTCACACATTTCCTTAAATGTCACGTCTTTTGTGAGGATCAGCATGTTTAGGTCTATTACATAGTCAATTAGAAAGAAATTAGTTTTTGCTTGTCATTTATCTCTTGAGCAAAAGAAATATTGAAGAGATATATGAATATCAATTTCAATTGAATATTGAAGGAAAATTGAAGGACAGATTGTATTCATTGAATTCTTTTATTATATGCTTTAATTTGCTTGCTAACCCAGTCTCAGAGATTAGAACACTTTTTTTTTCTTTTTCCTCTCACTCAGGGAGAAATTTTTTAGATATATGATGATGGAGTAAATTAGATACTTTATTAAACATTTTTAACAAGAAATAGTTAAATTTCCAATTCTTGGAATTTTATGTGGATATCATTGGCTAATATTCATATTCTTTCAATGTGTTTATGTGTTTAGAGAGAAGTTATAATTTCAGTGAGTGATGCTCAGAGGGGCCTTTGGATCAACTTTGAGACCAAAGTCTTAGAAAAATTGTTTTTCTATACTACCCTTTTCCAAGGAACAAGCATAGTTTTACTAGTTACATAGATGATCAAGTGACTGTCTATTCACTTGAAGGTTGAATAAGGTTGACTCCTTATTGTTGTCAATAAACATTCAATTGGGAAGGTTTTGTTTCACAACTTCCTTAATTTCCTCTGTGCCTTGTAGAATGGAAGTGATTTTGGAATAGCATGAAACACTCACCACCATAGCAAATAAGTGCTGATTTTGTCACTTTTGCCTGTTCCTTTTTCTGGGATGAAACAAAACAATGCTCTCCAAAGGTAATAAGCAGTTTTAAATAAATTTACTCTTAAAGGCTTATTTTTATTATATTTTTCTGTAATCAAGTGGATAATTTGTTTTGTGATATATCTGTTAATCCAGACAATGTGAGTTATTAATTAATCTGGTGAGTCATCTGATATTTTATCTCCTTTATTTCTGAGATTTTTATGCTTTCTCCCTTTCAATAGCATCAGAAACATCCCAGGAAAGTAATATAAGTATATTTGATATGAAGGTACATAATAAACTTTCCTGTCTTGTGCACTTTTGATAAATGGACATGTATACATCTCATCATTCTGTATTTTTACTCTATTTCCATAGGTCAACAAGAACAAAGCTCAGGTTTCATATGAAAATGTTTATTCCTTTCCCTTGAGATAAGACATGAAGGAAAGGCCCATCTTCAAGGGCCAGTGGGACTTCTTAGGTGGGTAAGCATTTATATAATACTTCTAGGGATTATATAATACTCAAATTACCATAAACACTGTATATGATAGCCAGCTGTGAAAAATGGATCATTGATGTGGGGGCTGGTCTTCATAACTGAATAGGGTGGATAAGTATGTCCCAGAGTGATGAACTTTGGAGTGCTCAGTTTTTTTTACTTTGTGAGGCATTTTAGAAACTTGTGTCTATTAATGATTACTGTAATAATTGATCTCATTGAAAAATATGAACAAAATGAGTTACATAATCACTTCTGTGAACCTGAGTTCCAGCACAGATGTTTACCCTAAGCAAAATATATACGGAGGGAGATCAGTGTTTTTATTTGTGTGGTACCAGCAAGAACTGTGGTATTGGAAAGCAAAACTGATAGCATGCATTAGAGAAATTGAATTCTACGGTGGTCTATACATAGCCAATTTGCGGGTCAAATTACAACTCTTTGAGTGCTTAGCTAGCAGCATAAATACACTTGTAGTAAACAGATCCTAGGGAACTCGCACTTGGGTACAGGCATACCTGGGAGCTATTACAGGTTTGGTTCCACACCCCTGCAATAAAGTGAATGTCTCAATAAAGTGAGTCACACAAAGGGACATCACTACAGATATAACTCCTACTGCCTCCCTTGTCCTTTTTTCCCTGAGTACTCACCTTTTACTAATTCTCTGCCTGAACTGCCTTTCTTTATTTTTTGTTTGTTTGTTTTTTGTTTTTGTTTTTTTTTTGTGAGGGAGATCAGCCCTGAGCTAACATCCATGCTAATCCTCCTCTTTTTTTGCTGAGGAAGACCGGCTCTGAGCTAACATCTATTGCCAATCCTCCTCCTTTTTTTTTTCCCCCAAAGCCCCAGTAGATAGTTGTATGTCATAGTTGCACATCCTTCTAGTTGCTGTATGTGGGACACGGCCTCAGCATGGCCAGAGAAGCGGTGCGTCAGTGTGCGCCTGGGATCCGAACCCAGGCCGCCAGCAGCGGAGCGTGCGCACTTAACCGCTAAGCCATGGGGCCGGCCCTGAACTGCCTTTCTACTCTGAAGAGAATATTAAACAATTACCACTGAAAATAAAACTACCTGAGGCTGTAGACAAACCTCCTCAGGTGTCCTTCACCCCTTGGTCAAAGACAGAACTAAGAGCTATAGTCGAAGAATTTCCTAAACCTATGGAGGCCACAGGCCTGACTGAACTCATGACTATAGTTGAGCATTTTGAAAGGATCCTGGAGCAAGATCTCCAACAGAAATCCACCAAGCTAATAGCTATACAGCTACAATAGCTCCAAGGCTGGAGACCCAAAATAACACCTGGGCCTCCCACATTGCGCTCCCCAGGAGTCCATCTTCAAAAAAACACTGGCCCAAAGGTCAATGTCTCAATTGTGATCAGCTGGGACACTAGAAAAGAGATTGCACTCAAAGGTCCTATGCAAATCTTTCTCTAATGCCCTCATATCTATCTCCAGGGAAGGCCCCCATATGGGCCCCTCCCAAAGAGGATGGGACTCTGAGGGATTTCCTGATAAACTGCTATGTTACTTCCTTAAGCAGCCAAGGGGAAACTAAAATTAAAATTAATGGGATTATTTGATCTGCCAGAAATATTTACTGTTTGTTTCAACTGAATCCTGATTTAATAACTTTGAGGTCAGAAATCTGGCTAAATTGGAAACTGATATTCAGAGCCTGATAGGAATTTTTTTTTTGGCCTTCTACCCTATGCTAAAATAAAACTATGTACCCAGAGGGAAAGAAAAATATTGGAGGTAAGGAAATTGGAAGGGCAGAACAGCTTCTTTGTCCTTCAGGCTTCAATCCAGTTCTTTGGGGAACTGGAAACAACTATCTTTGTCTTGTAACTCTCTGCAGGGCCAAAAGTGTGGCTTTAGAAGTTCAAAGTTTACCCACCCTTTTGCCAATTCCCAAACCTCACCTATTCCTCTCAAAACGCTTAAAAAGATCAGGACATGTCTAATATAATTGTCCTGCATTTAGTCTGTGCCTTTGTGATGTAAATTTTCTATCCCCATCTTCTGGAGCACCTAAGAACCATTCCTTGAAATGCAAACATTTCTCATCAGAAAGGGGGGAGGTATTTGGAACCTACGCTAAAAAATATCTTAAATGTCCTCTCCACAAATACTAGCAAAAACAAAAGCTGTAAGATCTCTGATTGCATCTGTTTGTGTATTTGTGTGTATGTTCATATATACATATCTATATCTACATATGAATATATATATGTTGTAAATGTGAGATATTTTTCTTCCTTTGGGAGATATTGCTAAAATTTATTTGTAAACAAGCTCTGTTTAGTTGGTGTGAAGGCAGGCACTTAGAAGGAGTGGGCATTCTAAAGTTCTCAGGAATATGGAAACAAACTAACCCAAATGTTCTTTCAAGTTCAAGTAATCTAAGATAATCTTTTATAAATAAAAGCTAGTTTAAGTTTGTTGGTTTAATTAAAACAGACATGTCTTCAGAGTTATCAGCATTAAATATAATACTTTTATTCTGCCTAGGCTTACAAATTTGTCAGCAAGAAAAACAACTTAGTATGATGAAATTTTCATAAGTAATGTAACTGCAGGCCCTCCAGGACCAGTTCAACTGACCCCATTTTATCAACAGCGTAATAGAGAAATTCTTTCAGAAAATTTGCAAAGTCACATAGCCAGAGGATGCACAGAAGAAGAAACTTGACCTGAAATGACCGTGGAACCAAAGATTCTCCTCCCCACGGAACCAAAGGACCAGGTCATGACCAGAACTTTAAAGTCAGACTCTAATCAGAAGCGAGGGGTCTGTCATTCAGGAAGATATGGTGTTAAAATTCCTTCCCCACTTCATCATAAATGTTTAGAACCTCACCATAAATGCTTAAAGAATGTTCAGAAACTTACCATAAATGCTTGAAGCCCACAAATCAAAACCTGTCCCACTAGCATTTCTGCATGCCAGCCTATTCTCCCTAACCTCTTAAACTTTGCCCCAAATCCTGAATCAGGGAGACAGATCTCCCTGTCTCCCTGCAGATCCATCTCACAGAATATAACTGAATTCTTTTCCCAAAAGCTGATGCCATAATTAATTGGCTTGTTTATGCACATCAAGTAGGAGAACCCCATTTTTGTGTAGTAACAGTAATCTAAACCTAATTGTTAAGAGCAAGTAAATTAAATAATGTAAACAGAATAAAAGGATTTTTAGGTGAACTTTTCAAATAAGTTTCCCAAATCTTTTTGGCAACCTGAAACTTTAGAGTGTTGCTAAGTTAAATTAAATGATAGAGACTTATGGAATATCTAGATCATTCCCTAATAAGATAAAATATTGAAAATTAATTACTGAACATAGATTTATCTCCTGTGGCTTCTTGTAACAGAGGAACTAGATAGAACTGGGTCTATGAGTTAAATGTGTCTTATTTCATGCTGAGGATTTTTTTATGAGAAAGCACATATTTCTAGAAATTGTAAAAAGTGTTTATAACTCAACCAATCCACAGAATGCTAATGTAAAACAGTTTATAATCACTTACTTCTTACTTTTCACTAAAAATTAAAGGTTTCTAAGGGTTAAAAATTCTAATATATGTAATTAAAACCACTGATCATAACATGGAAAGGAATTTTATGTATAGTCAAGACTGGCTAAGATTGGAATCCTTTTTTATGCTGTGTCTATATAGGTATATAAATATTCTAGAAATTGTGAGATGTTCCTAAAATCCTAATGTGTCCTAGTATAAGGTTATCAGTTATAATTCTGGTTATTATCTTAAAATGTTGTGTGTCACAGAAATAACCAAATTTCTTTGTCAATTGCATTATAATGAACCTTTTTTCAGTCTTTTGTCATTTATACTTTGATGCCCGCACAAGAATCAAGAAGACTAATAGCAAGGAAACTCGTAAAACTGAACTGGGTCTTTGTCATCAAAATTGAGACTCATACTAAAAGGACTGAATTTGAGTATCAAGAAAATACCCTAACTGACTTTCATGCAAAGGCAGTAGCATCAGACTCTTTTGCTATTCTGATGTCCTTATAACATGACAACAGTGTGCTCCTCAGTCAGAGAAATTAGGATGAGTAAACAATGGCTGTAAATTAAATGAACAGTTGGGCTATGGGAAACCCAAGACAGCCACTTGTTTCTTCTCAGCTCCCTGGCAAACCCCATTTTCCTGTTTTTGCATTTCTTCACTCACCATAGTTCATTTGAGATGACTCAAATTATGGATTGACATTGGTGGAGAGACTTCTACAAAATTACAAAAATAGTTTACCAGCAGTGCTGGTAGCTGCTGGGTTCATAAAAAAAAAAACTATTTTTGTCCCCAGAGGCCTCAGACCTCCCCTTTCTGGACCCTTTATATACCTGCAACTAGACTTCATTCAAGTGCCACTTATAATAGCTTATCAATATGTTCTTGTTACTGTATGTATGTTTTCTAGATGGGTTGAGGCTTTTCCCTGTTGCAAGGCTGATGCCCTCGCAGTGGCAAAGAAACTGTTAGAGAATGTGTTTCCCACTTAGGGTATAACTTCCACAATCTCCAATGATTGAGGTACCCACTTCACTGGGCAAATTATATGAGCCTTAACGAAAGTCTCGCAAACTTCTTGAAATTATCACTGTCCCTATCAGGTAATGTTGACTAACCCTTGTGCTGTCAAGCTCCAGGGAGTGGACTCTTGGATTCATGTGTTGCACCTTAAGAAGGCACCAAACCCAATCTGGACCTGCACACTGTCCGGTGACCTCTAATTTAAGATTTCTAGGAATTGAAACAGATGGCATCTGAAGGAGGCAGCTTTTCCAGGATGACTGAACCAGGCCTGTACACCCTTTCCTCTCTATTTTTTCTTACTTCATTTTCTCCCTCTTTTTCTTTGAAGGACAATGCCCTTGTCCGCATTTACCAATCTATTGCAAGAGGGGGGACCTCTCCAATTGTTATACTTGTCATCAGAAACCAAGACAGGAATGACCCCTTAGTTCCCCCTAAGGATCTTCACTGGAATTTCAAAAATCATTATATTTAGATAGTCGTTCAATATGTAATAATACAATATCTGAATCTTGGCTGAATGATGCTAACACCTCTATACCATACCAACGAACAGGTCCTTGCATGTCATCCATAACATAACAACAAATATACAAAGCAGAATTAAAAACAACCTAACAAACCCAGTTTGCAAGATGCTTCTAAACCAGGAGCCCAGACCTGAAGATAACCAGCTAAATAGATCAAAGGACCATAGATCATCAGGTGAAATTTGTTGTAGCCACTGTGTTTGTTCCCTCTTGTTATGTAATTGGGTGTCTACTTTTCCATGGGCTACCTTCAGATCTCTCAACTAAAATTGGAGCCTGAAAGGCCTGTAGAGGAACTCTTATGCTGTACTACTCATTGTCAAGTACCCCAAACAGGAAAATGTCAATTACAGAGTCAGTTAATTACACCATCAGTTAGAGACAACAGGAAAAGACATACATTGCGCTCCCAAATAGGAAGTACAACTACTTTACTGCTCCAGCAGGAGGAAGTTTTCCTTCTTGCCCTGCAAGAAGTCCAGCCAATAGAAATGCCCCGGCTCAGCCAATAAGAAACTATCATCACTTGTTTTCCTTGCTGATGACTTCCCTGTCCTGTTCTCCTTTCTATAAAAGCCTTCCATCTTGTATAACCCCTCAGAGTATCTCTCTGCCTGCCAGAAGAGATGCTGCCTGATTTATGAATCATTTAATAAAGCCAATCATATCTTCAAATTTACTCAATTGAATTTTGTTTTTTAACAGAGGGAAGGGGCATTTTGCTGCTTGGAATTCTCACTACCCCTCTGAAGCAGTGCTGTTTTTGTCACTTGCACCGGTTCCTTTCTCTGGGAAAGATCAAAACAATGCACTCCAGAGGTAATATCAATTTTAGTAAATGTATATTCCTAGATTGTTTTTATTATTTTTTTATTTTTTATTGATTTTTTTTTTTTTTTTTTTTTGGTAAGGAAGATCAGCCCTGAGCTAACATCTACCAATCCTCTTTTTTGCTGAGGAAGACTGGTCCTGGGCTAACATCCGTGCCCATCTTCCTCCACTTCATATGGGACACCGCCACAGCATGGCTTGACAAGCGGTGCATCAGTGCGCGCCTGGGATCCAAACCCCAGGCTGCTGCAGCAGAGCACATGCACTTAACCACTATGCCACGAGACAGGCCCTGGATTGTTTTTATTATTTTATTAAGTAATTTAGAATTTTATTGCTTTTGTGAAGTGTCTGTTAATCCAAACAGTGTGAGACATTAATAATCTGGTGAGTGATCCGAGGCACTGTCTTTTTTTCCCCCCAATTTTTGCACTATCTTTTGAATAACATCAGAAACATCCTAGTAGAGTAATAAATTAGTATATATTATATACAGATACATAGTGAACTTTCCTGTCTTATGTATGGCTGACAAATAGACTCATCTTACTTCTCATCTTGCCTTGTTTTTATTCTCTTCCTACAGGTTGACATAGACCAAAAACTGGGTTTCATGTGAAGGAGTTTATTCCTTCCCTTTGAGATGTGAAGGAATGTATTGAGAATAATTCTACCTTCCATCCTCAAGGTCCTGTGTGAATTCTCACAAAGGTAAGAATTTTGTCCTGAGAATACTGATATATCTTTAGGGAATTGCCATGCTCCAATGACAGTGAGAGTCTCTCTATGCTAGTCAGCCATGGGACTGGGTCACTGATTGTGTTTACTGGTCTCTATGACTTAATAGCATGGTTGTGGTGTCCATTGGTGACAGAATCCTTAGTGTTTAGTGTCTGTCACCTATCTCAGGCTCATAGTCACCTTTATAAACATGCCTGGATCAATGATGTCTTCACTAATTGATCTGTTGGAATGTCTGGACAAAATGAGAGACAAAATAATTACTCTGGAACTGAGTTCAAGACATATAAAAGGCCATATAACAAAGTTAGTGTTATTCTGAAGTATATTGCGATAATTTAAGGTAAATTTTGTAAACATTAGGATTAGTACTAAGCAAATAACTCAAAAAAGGTTAAAAGAGCCACCAAGGAATTAAAATAGTGTTACAGAAAATATTTATTTAATACAAAAAAAGGCAGATAAGAATGAACAGAGGAACCAAAAGATGTAAGATAGCTAGAGAAAAGATAGAAAAATGGCAGGCATAAATCCAATCGTATGACAATTATATTAAATTTAAAGGACTGAAACTGGGGGATTCCGTTAAAAAAATTAAACAGTTGTACACTATTTATAAAAGAGACAGTTTAGAACAAAATACACAAATAGTGAAAGTAAAAGGATGGAAGAAGCTATGTCATGCAAAGAATACACAGAAGAGACCTGGAATGGCTATTCTGATGTCAGAGAAAATAGACTTTAAGGTAAAATATTAGTAGAAATTAAGAAGGATATTATATAATTATAGAAGATCTAATTAATCTGGAATATATAAAAATTATAAACATAATCACCTATAACAGTGTCTCAAATTACATAAAGCAAAAACTGACATAACTGAAGGGATAAATAGGCAATTCAGTGAGAATAACTGGACTCTTCATTACCCTCTTCTTAATAATTGACAGACCAATTAGAAAATCAGTGTGGTATAGCATACTTGAGCAATCTTATCACCCAACTTGACCTGGTATTTATAGAACACTCCTCCCAAGAACAGCAGAACACAAATTATTTTCAAACACACTTGGAGCATTCTCCAGCATAGATCATATGCTAAGTCGTAAAATTGGACTCAATGAATTTAAAAACATTGAGATCATGTAGAGTGTATTCTATGACCACAGGACAATTAAATTAGAAATCAAAACAGAAATAAATCTGGAAATTGCCAAATATTTGGAAATTCACATACTTTACAGAACTCATGGGTCAAAGAGAAAATTATAAAAGAAACTAAAAACATTTAGAACTAAATGGGATACAGCTAAAGACATGCTTAGAGGGAAATTTATAGTTTTAAATTACTATATTGGAAAAGAGGAAATATATTAAATAAATAACCTACGTTTCCACCTTAAGAAACACGAAAATGACTAAATAGAAAATTAAACCCAAATCAAGTACAAAGATTTGAGCAAAAATCAATGACATAAAAATAAAACCCAGAATAACTGTGGAGAAAACCTATGAAACCAAAAGTTGCATTTCTGCAGAGATTAATGAAATTGAAAAGCCTTTAGTTAGACTAACTAAGAAACAAAGCAAGAAGACATAAATCACTAAAATTGGGAATGAAAGAGGGGGCACCACTATTGAGTCTGTAGATTCCATCAGGAGTGTTATTGTTTGTCTCATTGTGTTTTCTTGAGGGGGATATGGCTATGGAGGAAAGCAGGGTTCTTGCTGCGCTTAAAAATCTACAACACAACATAGATATTTAGATTCTCATTGGTGTCAATGCTTAGCTCTATGAATTTTCCAAAAGATCCCTTGATAATATAATATCACTCATTCAAATTTCCTATGTTTCTAGCCAGTGTGTGTTGTTTTAACTAGTCAATAATTTAGTCTATTTTGGGAGGCCTCTCGTAATCACATCAGATATAGACATTAATAATATGGTAAGTCCTCCATGGTTTCCATTCCTATAGATTCTAGGATTTTTGACATTTCTGTGTTTAGCTCAAAGTATAAAGGCATTGGTCATTAACAGTGTTTGACTAGTTCCTTCCTTTTCAGGAATGATGATGTTGGGTGAACATGAGGTATGTGATTGAGAGAATGTCCCTGAGGCCTCAGCAGTGTGTCCTGGGGAAACTGCCCCGAACACAGTTCCTGACAGGCTGGAACACTATGCACTCCTTACTCATTTAGTTATTTTTCTCAAATTATTGTACACTATGTGTTCTCAGTATAGTTGATATCATGCCCTTGGAGTGAAAATTAGTTCTTGGGGAGGAAAAGAAATCTTAAATATTACAGTGGTTCATAGTCCTCCAAACAGCCACAGCACATAAGCAGATATGCAGCATATCTATGGTATTAAAATGTAGGGGGGGTAAAAACTGGGGGAAAGTGTCTAAAAGGATATCCAGGCAGGTGATAATAAGAAAAGTTGAGAAATGCTGTTGTACATGTATAAGGAAATTAATCTTGTTTCTGCCATCTAACTGTGTAAGAATAAGGAGTGACATAAGCCAGAATAGTTGCTACAGATTCTCTCAGTAGTAACAGGTTTTGCAGAGACAGTGATTTTAGAAGATTGTGTTTCTTCTCCCAATTAGAGGCACTTAATATCTTTCTCTTCTACAGTACATTATCGTAACTTAGATCTCAATTATTTTCTGAAGAAGTGTGTCTTTGTAGTTCCCTTGAAGGAAATGGCTGCTTATCTTCTACTGGGACTTTTAGAAAACTCAGTCGAGGTCCACAACCATATATTTGCCAGCAGGAATTTTGAGGACCAAATTTAGTATCTGAGACCAGAGAATTATGTATGCACAGTGATATGTCATTACTCTGGCCCCTAAGATTTCCAAACTTTTGTTCATTAAGAACCAAAGTTCTGTTGGACACAAGTTATCCAGAGCTATTACATGTATGCCAATATATGATAAAAGATGTAGATATAAAAATAACATATTTAAAATACCTGTTGTTGAAATCTTAGGTAAGGAAAGGAAAACGTATTTGGGGAAAATATGTTTGAAAATAGAATTGTAAGCTACCACATTGTGATAAATATTTCTAAATTTGCTTATTGACTTGTCAGGGAGCGAGAAAATGAAATGAAGACAATGTTCTTGTATCAATATGTTTATATTCAGAAGACAAATGCCGGTTTTAATAATTGTATGTTTTTTGCTTAAATTTTCTTTAATGTAAAAGTTAAAATTTTATACCTTTTCATAAATCTAGTATTTAAAGGTATTTTAATGGTTGACATGGTAATAGAAGAAAACCTGTGAATACATTTGATAAAATTTGTGATAGAGTGTTCTGCAGATGACTTCAGAAGGAGAGTATTAGCACATGGCCTTGAGATACACAGCTTTTCACTTGTTTATTGGGTAGTTAGCGAAGTTGAGATCAGTAAATCCCATGAGCAATTGTTCTGTGCATTTTTGAGGATACTGTGAATATAGTAATCAAATGTGTTCTTCATTTTACCACATCTAGACTTTATAGTTATATTGATGTTGTTTAAAAATGAGATTTACATTAGATGCTTTCTTCAAAACCATAGATAAAAATATTACATTTATGGATGTCTTTTAGATGAAGAATGGTTAGAACACTTCTGATTATTGCACAGGAATGTACCTTTTCACTCGATTATTGCTTTGGGGCAAATATTAGACTATTGTTTAAAAAAGTAATTTAGTTTAATTCAATCTTTCTAGATATTTAGATATTATTGATATGTGTATTTTCTCTAAAGATGGTCTTGTGAAAATTAATAAGCTAGAAACAATTTTCTTTTGCCAATGGAGTTGTTAGGAGTGTCCCTTGGACTTCACTGGATACTAATAGAGAAACCATGTTTTCATTGATCTGTGTATAATAGTAAAAAATGTGTTTCCTAACTTTAGTCTTAATAGAATTAGAATATTTTTACCTTGCTAAAATAATTATTAGCCAGCCACTCTCTGTCTATTGAACGTCAAGGAGAAGGGAGAGCAGTGCATGTTTGAAGGTTGTACATGTGACCCACAAAGGACTTAGCAACACCCACCCTTCCCAGTCTGTGTATAGTACAGGATACCCACACTTCACGAATGTTTTATTGTTAAACTGGATTACATGCATGCATGTTTGTGTATGGTTTATATGTACATATATTTGCATTTATTTGTTCTTGAAATGTTATTTTTCCTTTTTATTTTCTTCTGTCAGGTGATGATAGAGCCTAGAAGGAAAGGGAAACTGTCTATGCCTTTCCTTTAACTCTTCAGTGTCAATGTCAGCTCCAGAGAATGAGCTGAGAACTTACTTCTGAATCAGTGGGTCTCCATTCCTCCTGGTGGTCTTTTGGACTCTCTTGCAGGTATGACTACATGGGCAGTGAACTGCCTATTTATCAGTAAAAGGCCCAGGATGGATAGGAGTGATAGATCTTGTTCTTCTTAAGCTTAATGACATTTGGTTGTAGTTAAATAACATTAAAAACCCATTTAAGAGCCAAATGAAAGTGGGCCCAGTAATTGAGTATTACTGCTGTGGGTCATAATAAGTCTTCCTAAATGGGGTTCTTTCCTCAACAATTCCATCCTAAAACTGAATCTATCTCTGTAAGACCATTTACTAAGTTACTTCTTGGCTCTTTATTTGTATGATTGATTTATCAAATGGGCTTTTAATTTCTTATGGCCTGATGTTTTTCAGTCCATTTTTGTGACACAAGCACCTTATGGATTGCCAGGCATAGAATAGGTTCTCAATAAACTCTTATTGAGAATAGATATATCAGTAGATTATTTTGAGTGATTTTGTAAATAACGTGGCCAACTAAGCAGAAAAAGGTAAATGATGAAAAAAGAGACATAATTTTCAGTGGGATTCAGGCAATCCAGTTGGTTTTAGAATTGCACAAGAGAGACGAGCTCTGATGCAATGTGCTGATATTGGAATGTTTAGAGTTATGGAGCTGCTAGCTGTGTTTCAGAGCTGTGTAACAGAGTAAGAAACAGCTTCCAAATGAAATAGATATGAAGGAGTACTAAAGAGTGACTTCCCAGCTTCTAGCTGACTGGCCTTTTTCATTGGAAGTGGTGTTTCTGATGTTTTTCCCCTCAGAAGATGACTTCGTGGGAACTCTTTTGGTAGTGAATGATACCAGTAAATCCCTGAAACAAGACTTTTCAGACAAAGAGCCTTTTCGCTTACCTGTTGTCCAAGGGCCATCCTCTGAAGGTAAGGTTTTTGTCAGAATAGTTCTTGCTTTCTAGGAGCAACCATGTCTGGGAAGAGAATCAGATGTTAATTATCTGAGGATTGATGACTTTTGTTTACATTCTAATTGATTCCAAGGCCCAGAGTGCGTAATGAGTTAAGAAATACAGCTTTTCTGATCTAATAAACAATTCCTCCTTGGCTGGATCCATTGTGTATCCAGAGAATTATTGTATGCATGAGATACAGTAGGTTCTCAATAACTGTTAGACTAGTGGGCAGACAAGTAGTTTTGTCTGAAATAATTGATCAAATGAATGAGTGACATAAATCTTTAAGGAGCCAAATACAGGGGGGAGGAGACAGATAAGAATCTGAGATAGCTGGAGATGTCCATCACTTTTTAGCCCAGTGAAGGAGAAAAAGTAGCATCAATGTTTGGCATCCTTGATTTCAGGAAGTTTTGAAGTCATTTTTCTGGCCACATCATGGACCCAGCTGCTTAAAATGTGGCTTTCTCTGTGTACTCTGGGTAGATTTGTTTCAGCACATGTAGAAGAAGAATGTACAAAGATTTCATAGCCCTCTGACAAGCTTCTTACAAAATGTGTTCCTCACTTATGCCAGTTTTCCCCACTGTCTCCTTGCAGGTGACAACCTCAAAGGTGAGGTGGATTTGTTACTGTGGAAGCCATTACTTCTATCACCAGCTTCACCAGAACAATGATACAGTCCTCCTTATGCATGGAGACTCCTCTCTTTCCTGTGTTGCAGTGGACACCTCCTGCAGATAAGAAATGCTTAACTGAGAAATGCTCATATTGGGATATCATCGATGAGACTTTAATTTGGGCATGGTGACTGTTTCCCTTGCTGCCACTTGACTCAATCCCAGGAGCCTCAATAGAGGAAATATTATTGCACAAGAAACTCAAAATGATGGAATTGCTCAGTGCTCCCATAAATATACATTTATGATTTTCATTTGCCATGTGGTGAATTTTAAAAATAGGATATATTAAAAAGAAATTGCATGAATTTTTTCAAAAATTCAAAGCATATCTAAATATCTAATATATAAATTAAGTGCCCTCCTCTCTCCCAATTCTATCCCCCAGAGTTTTTCTCTATTAAGGTAGTTGTGTGCATTCTTTAAGTGGATAGATGCACACACACACGCGCAAGCTATTTTTGGGGGGTTCTGGAAGTGGGGCCATATTGTACATATCCTTCTGCAAATTGCCTTTCATTTAACAGTCTTTTCAGTGCACTTTTTCTATTTAAGTAATACACATCTGTGTCATTTGTTGAATGACTGCATGACTGTTTTGTAGGTCAAATATAATTAAATGTTTTAAGCATTTCTCATTCATAGATATTTATGTTAGCACCAAATTTCTGTGCAGTGAACCTCCCTCTATATTAGTAATTTTGCATTTGTCTATTATATCATAATAAATTACTTAACAGTTGAAATACTGGGATTAAGGATATGCACATTTCAAATTTTGAAAATTATTACAAGATTTCCTTAAAAATATGGTAACAACTTATCCTCAAATGGCAATGAATAAGATTGCCAGCTTTCCCACAGCCTCACAGATAATGGATTTTATAAATATTTAAAATATTTTCCAATGTGATAGCCCAAACTATTGTCTTAAACTGTATTTCTTTTGTTTTTGAGTTTGATCATTTTTTCATATGTTATTAGCCATCTGTATTTTTTAATTTCCTCTTTATGTCTGATTTTGGGGATGGGGGGAGGTTTTAATCTCTTCCTGATTTTGAAGAGCTCATTTATTATTGGGGGAATAAGCTTTGGATTGTCAAGCATTACAGATATTTTTTACACACTTTTAAACTTCATTTTTGGTATAAGAATGTGTATGATTGTTATATGTCTAAGTATAACCATGTTCGCTTCTATGACTTCTAAGTTTCATGTCATTTTGGAAGGATATTTATACTGATTCCATAAAACCCTTCACCTATGTTAACTTCTAATTCTTTTGTGTTTTTTTAATTCAAATTCTTATATCATGAGAAATTTTTTTGATTTGAAATCTTAAAGTTGCCAAGTTATTTGCCATGACTTGCGATTATTTGCCAATAATTGCCCATTTATCTGTAATGCCATCTTGCACATATGCTGTATTCTCACCTGTGACTGGCTCCATTTTTGTTCTGTGGATCTTTGTGTCTCTTCTTCTGCCTCTTGTCTCATGTGTCTTCTGGTTGGAAGAAATTACAGTTTAGACTGCAATTTCATCAACTTTAATAAATTAATATAGGAGAGAATTGGTTTTTAATAATATGTCTTCCTATCCAAGGATGAGGTATGTCTTTCTTTTTATTCAATAATTTTAATTACTGTTAATATTTTCACTTTGTGATGGGGGTATTTTCTTTCACTTTATTTTCTTACTTGATAATTTTTCAGTGTCTGCAAGTTTTGTTTTGTTTTTTGGGGTAAGTGGTCACTTTACCCTTTCTGATGACTTTTCAGATTTTTTAAAAGTACATACTAAATCCTTTGCAAATACTGATAGTTTTGATTCTCCCCTTCCAAATGATCTGCATTTTAGTTATGTTGGTAAAATTCACTGACTGGGACTTTCAGAGCACTTAAACGATTGTGGAAATATTGTCCATCCTTGATTTAATGATATTGTAATGGAATGCTTCTTGGGTTTGACCAGCACGTTGTTGTTGGTCTTTTACCCGAAAAGACTCCCAGAAAGAGCTATGATCAAGGAAAGCTGAGTTTATTAAACCTACTGCAGCAAGGGAAAACACCACTTTGACAAGGTTTAGTAGTGTTTCAAAGCAGGAAATTAGGACTTTGGGGTCTGGGCTAATGTCGTTTGAAGAGGGCTTTTCAAGGCACGGAACTGGTTAGGAATGGGCGGAATTTGACATGCAGTAGTTTAAGGTTTGTGAAAGAGTAAGGTAGGAACTTGATGTGAGTCTAGATAACCAAATTTGTGTCTGATAAATGATCTGTTTGCCTATGTGAGTTAGATGTTATCAATGATAGAAGAGCTATTTGTCGATGAGCAAACTGTGAATTTACATATTTGTTTGCAGTTCTGTCTTGTTTATAAGACACTGCTGGGGATGGTATCAGGTCTTAGTCCCAATAGGTAAGTTATTTTGATGTGGGTGGTCTCAATTATCAATGTAACATGCTAATTTTAAATTTGAGTTGATTTTTGTATCATGTTAGGAAAGTCTCCCACTTTTTATATAATATTGCTAAAAATTTTAATCAAAATCAGGTGGCAGATGTAATCAGATTCTTTTTGCATCAACGATTGTATTATTCTTTAATTAAACATATCATTGTGAAATAATTCATTTTCTATTAATGAAATTTCCTTTTATTCCTGGAATGAACAAACCCCATTTGGTAAAAAAGTGTTTTACTCTTTAGATTTACTACTGAATTATGAGTATCTTAACTTGATTTAGAATTTTTGCAAGTATGCTATATTGAATGAAATTGATTTGTAATCCTTTCTTGTTCTCTTTTTGTCATGTTTTGATATCAGTTTTCTGGTTGTCCTCAATAATTTTGAGGATTTTCCTCTTACTCTGTGCTCTAGAATGGGTAGAAAAGCTCTAGTATTAGTATTAACAGTTAAGCAAACACATCAATGAAATCATCTGAACTCTTTTTTGGTTTTGGTGGCTTGGAGTAAAACTGAGGCTAACTAGAAAATTTTCTCACTTTTTTTTTGTTATTATTGCTTGTTTTTTGTTTTATATCTTATATTTAACTTGTTTTCTCCTAGAAAATCACAATCCAAGCAGATTTTCAAACAAAGTAGCATGAAGTTACACAGAGTGTTCTTTCATCACTCTATTAATTTCTCTGCTTTCAATCAATATCCATTTTCCTTCCAGTTTTGGTTGTTTATGCTATGCCTTTTTTAATGAAGTAAGTTTGACATGTGGGTTTCTAGCCTCACTAACTCTCCCTTCCCCTCTCTCCTAATCAGCTCTTTGGTATAATTTATCAGTGTTTTTATTTTTTTTGATTGTTCTTGTTTATTCATATGGTTTTTTTCTGAATTTCTGTTTTTTTAAATAAATTCTTAAACACGTGTAATCTACTTATTTTCACTTATTTTTGGTAATGAAAGATTTGCTCTGTTGTGAATTTTATAAAACTTTTCATTTTGAACACATTGTAAACACATAGAATATAAGGAGAAAAGAACAGTGAGCTTGCAGATACTGGGAACCCAAGTTCCACCATTATCAACATTTCACCATATTTACTTCATGTTATTTTAAAAATATTTTCAAATAAGTTAGAAAAATCATAACACTTCTTTCCCTCAGAAGTATTTTTAAAATCATAATATATGTTAGAAAATTCAAAATTTACAAAAGGATATTCAGTTAAGGTAATTCACCTTATCAATTCTGTCCTCTATAACCACCTGGTTTCCCCTTCCTGGAGACAGCTAATGTTACAGTTTCTTGTTTTTTCTTTCAGACATACACACACACACAAACACATACACACACATCACATACACACCCCAAAATGTGTGTGTCTATATAGGTAGATACACACACACATACTTTTATAATGTTCTGTAAGTTTCTTTCTTTCTTTTTTTTTTTTTGAGGAAGACTGGCTCTGAGCTAACATCCGTTGCCAGTCCTCCTCTTTTTGCTGAGGAAGATTAGATCTGATCTAACATCTGTGCCCATCTTCCTCTATTTTGTATGTGTGATACTGCCACAGCATGACTTGATGAGCAATGTGCAGGTCCGTGCCCGGGATCCAAACTGTGAGCCCGGGCTGCCCAAGCGGAGTGCCCAAACTTAACCACTATACCACCGGGCCGGCCCTGTACCTTTCTTTTATATATTTATGTAATGCGTAAATATTCTAATATTTCTAGCAGATCATTTCATGTCACTATGTGGGGAGCTTCCTTATTATTTTTAATATTTATATTTTTACATAGGTAAAATTTACATAGTTAAATGCATAGATGTTAATTGTATAATTCAATGAATTTTCTTAAATGTATATACCCATGTAAATGCTACCTTATAAAAGAGGTAGAATCTTTTCATTACTTGTGAACCTCCCCTACTGCCTCTTTCCAGCCAAGCCTAATTCTCATAGGAAACAATATTCTGATTTCTATCATCATAGATTACTTTTGTCTGTTCCTGAAATTAATATAAATTGAATTGCACAATATGTGTCTGGATTTTTCTACTTATCATAATGATATTGAGATTCATCCATGTTATTCCGTATATCAGTAAGTTTTTAAAAATTTTCTTTTTAGTTGCAGAGTAATATTTCACTGAATGGGCATATTGCAATTTGTTTCTCCCTTCTCTTGTTGATAGCCATCTGGGTTGTTTCCAGTTTTTATATGTTTTGAATATGTTAGCAGATTTTTTGTGTAATTACCTAAAAATGGAATTTACTTGATCATAAGATTGATTTCGCTTAACCTTATAAGAAACTGCTAAAGAGTCTTCTAAAGAGGTGGAAACTTTACGCACTCTCAGTCAGTGATATGTGATATTTTCAGTTACTATCCATCATCACCAACATTGGAAATTGTCATTCTTTTAAATCTGATTCATTTGAGTGGGTGTGAGGTGGTATCTTGTGACTTCAATTTGCAGTTTGGTCACTTGAGAAGATAAATAATTTTTCATGAGGTTAGCTGCCAGTTATAAATCTTCTTTAGTAAAATTTCTGTTTAATTTCTCCCAGAATTTTACTTATTATTTTAAAGTAATTTTAGACTTATAGGAAATTTGCAAAAATAGTACAGAGAGTTCCTATATATTCTTTACTCTGCTTTCCTAATGTTAACATCTTATATAAACATTGTTATAACATTAGTACATATAACAATTATTAAAATCTGTAAATTAACATTGATATAATACTATTAACTACTATTAACTAGTTAACTAACTAGTTAATAGTAGTTAATAGCAATTAATTAGTAATTAATACTAATTAACTAGTCTGAAGACCATATTTGAATTTTGCCAATTGTCCCGCTAATGTCCTTTTTTCTAGTTCTGAATCTAATTCAAGATCCCACATTGTATTTATTTGCCATTTTTTCCTTTGTCTCTGTACCCACCCTCCACTCTGGGAGACTTCCTTGGTCTTGCTTTGTATTTCATAACCTTGATACATTTGATGAATATTAGACTATACTTTTGTACAATAGCCCTCACTTCAGATTTATCTGATATTGTCTCATGATTAGATTAGGGTTATGCGTTTTTGGTAAAAATAACAGTGATAATAGTGTGCTTTTCAGTGGATCACATCAGAAGTACATGAGGTCAATATGTCTTATTTCTGCTCATGTTAAATATGATCATCTGGTTAAGGTGGTGTATGCTAGGTTTCCCCACTGCAAAGTGACTATTTTTCTCTTTGTAATTGATATTTTATGAGGAGTTACTTTGAGACTATGCAAATATTTTCTTTCTTGTCATACATTCACTAATTCTAGCACCCATTGATGATTCTTGCCTACAGCAATTACTGCTGTGATGTTTGCCTAGTGATAGTTTTGTGTTTCCATGATACATTCTATAATTATTCATTAGAATATGACTGTAAGGGAGCGCTGCCTTCCCCTCCATTTATTTATGTGTTCATTTGTTGTTTTACATCAGTATGGATATATGATTATTATATTTTATGAGTTTTCATATATTGCAATAATTATTTATTTTTATTTCTAGAATTATCCAAGATTTGACCATTGGGAGCTCCTTTAAGTTGGCCCCTGTGTTCTTTCAACGTACTCACATACTTTTTTGAGCACTTCCTTATTTTCTGGTTCCACAAGATGTTCTTGGCTTATCTTGTATTTTCCTTTCCCAAACTGGAATCAACAGTTTCTTCAAGGAGCTCTGATTCTTTGTATTGGAAAATAGTAGTTAGAAACCAAGATCTGAGTGTTAAGTGTACTTATTGCTACTGGGATATCATTTCTTCTAGGCCATACTAGTGCACAGAGTTGGTAAATATGTATAAGTTTACTCATGCACATATGCACACCTCTAAATTCTGTCTCTATCCATCTGTGTGTGTGTATGTATATCCCCATACTGATATTTCTGATTACAACTCAGTATCACAGGGCTCATTTTGTTCTTTCCTCTTTCCTTATTTTTAACTCCTTTTTCCAACAGCAAGAAACCTACCTTTCGTTATCCACAATGCTTTGTTATTTCCTTAATCCAATGTATACGTAAAGTAGTTTCACAATTGCTAAGCCATACTCTTTTAAAAAAGAAAATTACTAACTAAAGTACAATATTTAAATATAGTTCTTTTTTCTTTACCCTTACAGTATTCAGTCAACATGCTGTTTTCCAAACTTACTTAGGTTGGCTTATTTTTCCCCTGAACTCCTACATATGTTAATCACAGAATCAGGTACTTTTCTTACTGTTTATATTCCATTTTGAGTTCCCCTACCTCATGGTTGATTTTAACTATTTATCTTTCCGTATATGAAACATTACTGTGGTTCTAAGAATTAGAACTGTGAGAATTGTCCCTTTCCCCTCACTACACTGGTCTTATTTCCATCTTTCCAGCCTATTCTCACTCAACCCCTGGAGATAACTAGTCTCATTAGTTTCTTGCTTATGTTTTCTGAAATTCTTGTTCACAAGTAAGTGAACAAATACATGTTCCTTTTATCATATCCCCTTCCTTCTTACATGAATGGTAGCATACTATAGATGCTTTTTTACTGTTTGCCTTTTCCACTTAATATATCATAGAAATCATTCCATGGATGATTCAAATATGGAGTATTTGATATGAAGGTTCAAATAGATCTTCTTCAATCTGTTTTAGTTGATACTAAACTCTGTGTATATACCACAGTTTATTCAACCATACTGTTCTATGAGAATTATTTGTAATATTTTTAAACTGCAGACATTTTTAAATTGGGTTGTTTATTCACTCTTATTTATTTATTTAGTGAGGAAGATCAGCCCTGAGCTAACATCTATGCTAATCCTCCTCTTTTTGCTGAGGAAGACCAGCTCTGAGCTAACATCTATTGCAAATCCTCCTCCATTTTTTTTTCCCCAAAGTCCCAATAGATAGTTGTATGTCATAGTTGCACATCCTTCTAGTTGCTGTATGTGGGACGTGGCCTCCACATGGCCAGAGAAGTGGTGCGTTTGTGCGCACCTGGGATCCGAACCCCGCGCCGCCAGTAGCGGAGAGTGCGCACTGAACTGCTAAGCCACAGGGCCGGCCCCTATTCACTCTTCATTTGTAAGGGTTCTTTATATTATCAAGATACACAATTCTTGCCCCATATGTGCATTGCAAGTGTTTCTTACATTAAGTAGCTTATATTTTCCTTCTTTCTCTCTCTTTATCTTTTTTTAAATGCCCATATGGTCTAAATTGTAAAATAGCCCAAATTTTCTGGTTATTCATGCCTAACTGCTATTTGTTCTCGCTCTCTCATTTCTTTTTTACTGAGATAAAATTCGCATAATACAAAATTAAATATTTTTTTAAAGTGTACCTTTCAGTGTCATTTAATACATTTGCAATGTGGTACAACCACTGTCTTTATCTAATTCCAAAACATTTTCAGCGCTCCAAAAGAAAACCCATACCGATTAAACAGTCCCCACTCTGCTTTGCCTACCTTTTTATTTTTAAATTGTTTTTTTGATAAGCAGTTTTAATTTTGATGAAAGTTCAGCCTATCAGTTTGATTTTCTTATTTTTAGTGCTTATTGCAAAGTCACTATTAAATCTTTGCTTACCCCTAGTTTGCAAATATGTTCTTTTTTCTTCTAGAAGCTTTATATTAATAGCTTACACAGAAGTATAGCATCTATCTCAAATAATTTTTTTGTGTGGTGTGATACGGGTGTTGAAGTTCATATTTTCTTCATGTGTTCCTCCAGTTGTTCCAGAACTATTTGCTGAAAAGACTTTTCTTTTTTCTATTGAATTATCTGCTGGCTTTGTTGAAAATAAATTGGCTATATATGTATGGATCTCTTTTGAACTCTCTGCTTTTCCCTTTTTATGTCATTCTTTTTCACTGAAGCTTCATAGTAAATCTTGAAATAGGGTAGTATGAGTCCAAATCTTTGTTCTTCTATTTCAAGGTTTTTGTAGGGGAGGGAGCTGGCTATACTAGGTCTTTGGTATTTTCACTTAAATTTTAGAATTAACTTGTCAATTTCCTTAAAAAAAATTCTGCTGAGATATTGATTTTGATTACATTTAACTAATAGATCAATTTAGGGAGAATTGATATCTTAACAAAATTGAATTTTCTGACCTATAAAAATGGTGTATTCCCCAGGTATTACATCATCTTGCATTTCTTACAGAAATTATAGTTTTCAGTGTAGAAGCGTACTTTGTAGTTTTCAGTGGAGAAAAGCATGTTGTTAAATGTATCCTTTTGATTCATGTTTTGTGATAATATCGTAAATGAAAATTTTAAAATTTTATTTTCTAGACTTTGTTGCTATTATGTAAAAATAAAACTGATTTTTTTTATATTGAGCCTCTGTCCTATGGTCCTAGTAGGTTAATTTATTAGTTCTTGCAATTATTATTTATATTCCTTAGGATTTTCTACATAAGCAGTCATGTCATCTGTTAATAAAAATGTCTTATTACTTACTTTTGAGTCTTTATGGCTTCTTCTCCTCTTTTTTGCATTGTTACATTGCTAGGGGCCTCTAGTATAATTCCGAACAGGAGTGGTGTGACTGGATATCCTTGTATTTTTCCTAGTCTTAGGAGAAAATATGCAGTTTCTCACCATTAAGGAAAATATTAACTGTAAGTTTTTTGTAGATGCCCTTTACCATATTGAGCAATTTTTCTTCTAGTCCTAGTTTGTTGATAATTTTTACAATAAATGGGTGGGAAATTTATTGAATGTTTTTCCACACTTAGTGATATAATCATGATTTCCCTTTTATTCTCTTATGGGAAATTATAATGATCAATTTTTGGATGTTAATCCAACATTGCATTCCTGATGTAAACTCCACTTGGTCACTATTATCCTTTTTATATATATTTATATATTCAGTTTCCTACTAGTTATTTAAGGATTTTTATCAATGTTTTTGATGGCTATTAGCCTGTGATTTTCTTTTCTTAATATTTTTGTCAGATTTTGGTATAGGGCTTCATAAAATATATCGAGTATTGTTGTCTCTTCCTCTATTTTGCTAGTATTTCTTCATGGAATGCTTGATAGAATTCATTAGTGAACTGATCTGAGCCTGGAGTTTCCTTTGTGATATTTTCAATAACAATTTCAACTTATTTAGTAATATAGGATTATTGAGAGTTTCTGTTTCACCTAATGTCAGCTTTAGTAAGTTGCATTTTTCAAGGAGTTAGTCTATTGCATGAGATTTGTCAAATTCTGTGGTATAAAGTTGTTCATAATATTCCTTTATTACCCTTATACTATCTGTAAGATATGTGGAGATATCACTTTTTCTGTTCCTAAAATAGGTAATATCATTTTTCCCTAGATCACGCATTCCAGGTTATATTTTTTTTTCATTTTATTTGTTGTTTAAAAGAACCAATTTTTTCTAATTTCATCTGTTGTCCGTCTATTTTCTATATTATGGAAATATATTATGATTTCTGATCTTATCTATGTTTCTTTCCTTCTTCTTACCTTGATTTAATATGCTTTTCTGTGGTACTTTCTTAAGGTTGAAACTTGGATCATTCCTTGTGGATCTTTCTTATATTCTAATATAAATATTTAAGGCTATAAGCATGCATTAATGGATCCCACAAATTTTGATATGTTGTTTTAATTATTTAGTTCAAATATTTTCTTATTTCCTTTGTGATTTGTTTTGACCTCTTAGTTATTTTTAAGTGGAATATTTAATTTTCAAACATTTGGGCTTTTCCTGGTAACTTATTACTGATTTATATTTTAATTCTGCTATCGTGAAAAAAAGTACTCTAATAGTTCAGCTTTTCCAAATTTATTGAGACTTCTGTTATGGTCCAGCCTATGGTCTATCTTGATGCACATGAAAGTGTATTTGGCAGTCATTCAGCATAATGATCTACAAATATCAATATCTCAAGGTGTTCAGACTTTGTTCAGTTACTGTTTAGATGTTCTATATCTTTAATGATTATTTTCTTGTTCTATCAGTTACTAAGAAAGAAGTGTTAATTTATTCTGTCTGTGATTATGAATTTCTCTCTTTAGTTCTCTCATTTGCTCTTTATGTATTTGAAGATCCTTTGTATTTTACAACTCTATGGCTATCATGACGTCTTGATGAATTTTCTCTTTCTCATTTGGTTCGTCTCCCTTTATCTTAGATATATTTGTTATATCTATTTCTTCTGATATTAGAATAGTAATACCAGCCTTCTCATGCTTACTGTTTGTCTTATATCTTTTTTCATCTTTATACTTTCACTCTATCTGTCTGTTTATAGAGTTTCTATTGTAGACAGCATGTAGATGGTCTTGATTTTTATCCAACTTAACCATCACTGCCTTCTAAATCTTTTGGAGTCTTTTGGTCCATTTACATGAAATATATTTAATGACATAATTGAATTTATGCCTATTATTTAGCAATTTTTTTCTTATTTGTCTCTTTTAGTTTGCTCCTCTCTCCCTGTTTTGCTTCATTCTTTTGGCAAAGAATTGAATAATTGCCAAATTATTGAATTAATTGAATATATTTTAGTATTCTATATCAACTTCTCTATTTACATTTTAGCTCTATTTCTATGTATTTTGTTTAGGGGTTCCCATATAGATTATAATATGTACCTTTAATTTGTGACAGTCTTAGAGTTAATATTGTACACTTCATTTAAAGTATAAAAATATTACACAAAATAGTTACACTTAGTACTTCTTTGTCATTTGTTCTCTTGTCATATTTTATATGGATTATACTTTTGTTCAGGAGTAGCAATCTTACTTTTCTGTTGAAAGCTTTTTTTAATCTCAGACATGTCTTTTTTTGTAACACATTTTATTGCATTACAGTATTTACTTTAATATGACTTTTTTAAACTAGGTAATATAATCCTATTATTCTTATTTATATAACAGGCAGTGTTGTTTTTATTTGCCTTTGCCATTTTATAGTTCTCCCTTTTTCTTAAGTGATTTCTGGTTTTTCATTTGATTTTAATCTTTTTCTTTTTTATGGTGGTAGCATTGGTTTATAACATTATATAAATTTCGGGTGTACATCATTATATTTCAATTTCTGTGTAGTGATTTTAATCTTATAACTTGTGTTTCCTCCATTCCACTTATTTAGAAGATATGTTGCATGTGTGTTTTGATTAGTTTAGGTTACTTACATACTTTTAGATTATATGATGAAACATTTTTTATTTGATCAACTCAATAGAGGTTTCTTTATTTGAAAGAAGAAAATAACACGTCTATGAATTCCTTATTCATGCAATAAAATAATTAATGACTATGATAATAAGTGTTTTTATTTGTTGAGTACGCACTTTAAAGTGATAGATTCTGTGCTGAAATATTTGTAAACCTTGTGTTTTTAAAATTTTCCAATTGCCCCATGAGATGTGTAGAATATTATAAATTTGACATATAATATATATGTAATCTATTTTTTATGTGTGGCTAAGTAATGAAGATACTCATACTACCTTCCTCAAATTGCTCTTTTGCGTAGTAAATGACTTTATATACATAAAGCAGCTTGGAAACGTTTGGAACTTAATGCTGCAGTGAACAGATGCTGGGAACAACAATAGTAATGGCAGTCATTATAGTAACTGGTTGAGGCAATATTTGAACCCAGATATATGTTAACTGCAGAACTCTTTACTTAACCATCATACCTTGATGCTATCCACACACTCTAGCTTCATGTTGTTGACATAACTTGAAATTTTAATCCCATGGTCACATATTATATTTGCACAATTTTATTTAATTACAGTATCTGTACAAATACATTAAATTACACAAAGTCAAATTATTTAATTTATTTCATCATTGCATTCTGTTTTGCAGCACTGGATACCATATGGTCACAAATTAATTACATATCAAAGAAAATTTGATTGTCTCCTCTTGTTCCGTGTACCACCTTCACATCACTCTTTATTTTATCTCTCTTTTTTTTTACCCCCATTGGCAGTATTATGTTCTCAGGAAGAATTGTTCAAGAAGCACTCTGGAAATCATATAATTCCTCATTCTTGATATTATTAGCCTTTCTTTGCTTTTCCTTACAATTATCTTGATCTGTCATATCTCTCAGATATAAATGAAATACATACAACACAATACCTTAGAGGAGGAAAAGGGAATTCATAAGCTTCTATAGCCATGATGGGTGTAGCTTCAGTCTGAGTGGACTCTAGGAGTCCAGGACCTAAGGAAGCATCTAGCCTTGTGCTCCTTCCTATCTCTTAGTCTATGTTTCTTGGCTCCATTTAATTCTGCTGTCAATTTTTTCTTTATGTTATTGGCAAAAAAGCCATTTGAAGCCCTAAATCCAGTTATCTGCTTTGCATTCTTAGTAAAATGTGAACTTTTTTCTCCTTTTTTCTAGACAGAACTCCAAAGGTGGAGGGATGGGCCTGACTTGAGTCACTAAGATATTCACTGACCCAAGAATGGGAACTCTGGGCAGCCTGGTCATATCCTCAATGGAAGTATGGTACCCCATGATTATCAGCTCTACCAGTACCTCATAGTCTGGAAGAGAATGTCCCCTAGGAGAAAGAGAAAGGAACTTGGTTGCAAGCAAGGCCAGGCAGCTATAAAGTATAAGTGCCACCATTCACCACTAATGTGCCAAGTGCTGTAATGCAAGTCTTTATGATCATATATGTCATGTTGATAATTACTACCAGCTTACGTTGTCAAACAACCTTACATACCACCAAATATGCTTTATAGCCTAATGGACAACAGCAAGGACTCCCTTGTAGGGTGGGTTCATTGGATAGCTGTTCCTATTTTGCTGTTGTGGAAGAGCTCAGTTTTCTAGGGACCTTAGAAGCTATATGTTGATGGTGGAGATTCCTTCCTTGTGAGCTATTATGACTCAGAAATCCCTTTTATCAGGGCTTCAGGGAATTGCTGTTTTTGTTTGTTAGGCTTTAGGTTTCTAATTTGCATATAGAATTCCCCTGAAGCACCAGGCTGACATGTAGTTGACTGAGAGAACGCCTTGGGATATGAAACATTATCAGGCAGCTTTACTAATCATGGTACTTAAATTGTGACTCCACCTTTAGAGAAAAAGTAGTTCTTTCTATCTTGGCTTCAGGCTGTAGAAGTGAGTGATAGAACATCACTTCCTTCCTGAGGCAATAACCTCCTTAAACGACTGTTTTAAGGGCCAGTGGTGTGTACCTTCCATTCAGGAAAGAAGTGTCTATCTGGAGGTGTTGATAAAGATTCTTTATCTCACTCTGGTTTGGGAATAATATGGTTATTGCATATTTTCTAGTTTCATGACTATGTGACCCTCAGGCTCCTTACATTTTGTAGACAGAAAAGGCTTCTCCACAAAGCTATATGCTAGTCCCTGCTTTTAGAAGGGCAGCTTGAAATGGCACTTATTTCTTTATGACAACACCCTCATGAATAACTGCCACACCCATAACATCATTACATTTTTGATGAAGACCCTAAGACTCCAGGCCATGAATATCCAAAAGGCTTTGTTAATGTGCTGCTTTGGTATCATCTCAAAATAACTGCCAATTTTCCATTGGAAAGCTGAACCAATTAGACATGGATATGAGACTATGGTAGAACTTCCTCAAAGGAACTAGAGGAGTGAAAAAGGTAATGTACGTTAGGCACACAAATTATTGTTCTTTTTCTCCTTTGATTCTTTTCCACTGAATTACGTGTGAGTTCCCAATCCCCACCCTACCCTGCGCATCCTCCACCTCAGTGATACTCTTTTCAGGCTGTTGTAGAATCCAGTGTGTAAAATAAAGTTAGCATTTCTCCTCCTGACCTTGTAAAATAAACACAAGGAACAGATTTGAGAAGGAAACTACGTCTCTGATATAGAAATAAGCCATTGGCCTGTAGATAAATGAAAATACTCCCAATTGAAGGAAAATATTGTGGGTCATCTATTTCTCTAATTGCAGTCAGAGTACAGATATTTAAATTTTGGTTGTGGGCATATAAATGCAATATTAGCAACTCTCAACTTGAAGAAGCAGTCACCTGGGAACACCACAGGTGAAACAGTACCAACTGCATGTTATACTTATACAATTAAAAATGACAGTCCTGTGTATTTTCTGTCTCTGTTCCCTCTCCTGAAAATTCTGCACAAGACAGCCATAGCTGGTGTAAGACCGTAGGGAAGTCTCTTCAGCATGTTCAACACTCTTCTGGGAAGGACCAACCTTCATTTGCCCTGGTTTGGAGAACATTAGATTCATCATTAAGAAAGTTAAAGATATAAATTGAGAAAAAATACTTAGAAAAAAATGTTGTCTTCTAAATAAAACTTCAGGAAGAAGTTGCATCATCATTCTTAGACCTGTTTGTAATTTCACCTAGTTATCATTTTTATTTTAATTACTTCAGTGTCCCTTTCATCCTTGATAAACTATAAGCTCCTTGAGATTGTCTTTTTCATATTCTTATATCAGGGCTTCCCACACTTTCTGATCATGGTATGTGCTCAATAAGTGCAACTACAATGCTTTCAATGATTTATTAAATGATTGAAGGAAGGGGCCATTATATATATTATATATACAGTCATGAGTATGTATATTATGCATACACCCATATAAAAAGCTATATATAGATTCAGGAATGTGCAGTTGCACACATACACACACACATGAGTACATATATATGCCATCCATTCTTTCAATCTGGTGTGTTTTAGTGTGTATGAACAGATGTGTAATGCTCAGAGGATAGAATGAAGAAAGCTTATTTGAGGTGAGTATCAGAGATGCAGGTAAATATGATAATAGAGGGCAAAAGAGCATTGACAACTTCAATTGGTTGTCAGCACTATATTGAGTTCCGTGAAAGCAGCCAGAGGAAGGTTGTACTCTTCATGTGTCTGGTACAATAGCTGGCATAGAGGAAATGCTACAGCAATGTTTGTCTATTGAATGAATCACCAAAAACATGAATAACTGAATGAATGGGCAAGATGATTTGTTCCCTACCTGCTGTGGGAAGTTTCTTGTAGTTATTACCTCCATGAAAGAGAGAGTTGTATCTGGTTAGAGCCCCTAGCTAAAATTATGATGAGATTTAATTTTTGAGGTCATGATGGATCTTTTTTTAGCCTATCATAAATGAAGAAGATTACAGACATAATACCATATGTGCTAAAACTGACACAATTCCTTCCTTTTGAGGGATTATTTGTTGTTTGATTTATATTCTGTATTGAATGAGCGAATAGATGCAGAAGTAAATGTGGTAGTAGTAACTATCCTGTGATTAAAATTTGTTGAGGTCTTGCTATATGCTAGTCACATGCTTTACTGCATATCTATGTCATCTTTCTTGTATACCTCTACATATGTATATCTACGTAGGGCTTAGACCCAGAGAAACTCCAATGTTTAGAGATCAAGAGAGGTGCCTTGGGGCATACATTGACCTAGTGGCAGAGCAGTTTACCAATACAGGAGTTGAGCAGAATCCCCATTACAATAAAAATACAAGCTGACTCCCTCACACACTACCTGCTTTTCCTCTCCCCTTTCAATCTTTACTTCTGGATAGGGTGTGTTTAGGCATTAAATGGTTGTGATCCATTTTCATACATAGTCTCTCCAGCTACTCAGAAACCTCCAAAATTAAAAAAAAAAAAAACTCAAATTACAGCACAGCTTCTTTTATGTTACTAAATAACCAGGGACAAGCTGAAGTGTAAGAAAGTAAAGGAATATCCCACTTAATAAAATCACATGCAGGGAAGAAAAATACTGGGGTGAAAATGATATAAGAATAATAATCATAACCTTCATTATGATAGTAGACACTGTTTTTATAGTACCCAGTCTATTCTAGCCTATTTGCTGCTTTATATAATTCTACCACATTATCTTTTGGGCAAAACTAGATATTATTTCATTCATTGCAAAGATGAGAAAATCGAGGTAAATAATTACTAAGTAGCATATATATTAGTCTAATTTTGAACTTCTGGATTTAAAGCCCATGTTTTAGGATACCACTCTGCATACCAGCATGGAATATGTTTTAAATTCATTAATGCACCCTAAAGATATTTGTGGAGCATACAGTATGAGACAAGAACTGTTCTAGGCGGTGGAGAAATAGCTATGAGCAAGATAGTATGGGTCCCTGCAATCATGGAAATAGAATACATTAGAAGGTACAACTGCACACTCATTGAGGGAATGGGTGCTGGAAAAGTTTGCCTGAGTTCAAATTCGCATTCACTACATTTTCCTGGTTGTCTCTGTGGTGATAGGAGGTGAGATGGGCCAGCTATTACCAAAATTAAATGAGATAGATTGGGGGAGGTTTTACCTAGCACAATATGTGGCACATTATGTATTATTTCTTTGAGAAAACATACATTTAAAAATCATTAATTATATTACATATATCAAATGCTGCCTCCTGAAAAATACCACCAAAACTACCTTGCTCTCTTATGACAGCAAGAGAGAGCTCACTTTGGCAGAGTGTCCACATTATATCAGAGAGGGGAGGACGTTTTGAAATTTCTCTTAAGGTGGGTCTTTCAGATGGGGGCTTGAGGAGAGAAGAAAGCAATGCAGAATTCCCCTTGAGTGGTAGAACTTGTTTTCTAACCTCAAGGACTAGTTTTTCTTCTTCTAGAATTAAGTTATCTGAGGACCTCTTCTTCTTAGAGGAGAAACTATGGGTTAAAATAGAACCTGGGTGATGTCAGAGACTATCAGAAAGCAGACTTTAGTTTACCAACGTAATAAGTTCCTGTCCAGTGTGCAGGATGTAGCCAGGAGACTTGTTTCACTAATCCACTATCAGTCTGTCAGAGCTACCCAATGATCTGTTTAAAGCCAAAATAACCCTATGAAGTACTGTTGTAATGTTTCAGTGTCACTCATCAAGAATAATTTAGTGCCAGACAATAGATTTTATAGTATGAATATCATTAGTAGATCTAGAGCAAAGAAAATAAGTGGGTCTTACAAGATCTGTAAAAGTTAGATGCCTCCAAATAGATACCGTCAGTTCTCTAGTTCTCATGCAAGTTCTGTTCCTGTGAAAATTCAGTTACAAAGCTGACGTCCACAAAAGATCCTCCAGTCTTGTTTTATTAGAGACAGGAAACTCATTTTCCAGGTATAACAAGATAGGGGTTTTAGATTTCTAGCTGTCTAGCATGTCGTGTTTGCCTTGTCGTCTATTAGTTGAGCCTCAGTTACTGATTCAAAGGAATTGGAACCAAGAGAAATTGAGTAGCTCACAAAGGAAAATGTGTACAAACCCCACAGTCACTGTGATTGTATGTTTTAACCACTTCACACATAAATTGTAACCAGGTATTAGACTCATACTAAAGAGTGCTTAAAATGCAAAGTAAATAAATAAAGCAATATAATTAATAAATGCCTTATAGGTAACATAGTTAAATGTAACCTTAAACCAGATAGGTAAAAAAAAAATGTAAACAATAAAAGAATGCAGATTAAAACATGACAATTTATGATATTGTCCTGTAGATCTTGAATGGAAGCTGTCTACTTTTCACACAGTCATCTACTTACTTAGAAGGTCTTAGGTAGAAGCCATTTCCTTCCAAAGACCATCTGCTTCTAATGCGTTCCTAAGATTTCTCAGCTTGGGGTTTCCACTAATGATTTAAGATGTATTATGCCTCTTTGATTGAAAGACATCACTTTAAATATCAACTTTGTGGAACTTTACTTCTGCACTAGTTTTAACAGTACCTGTTAGGGACCTTTTGGAGTTTGAAGGCTGTCTCTCTCCCAAATTTTAGACCAGGTCTCCAGAATTTAATGTTTGTTTAGGAGGATATTGAGGAAAGGCTACTTGTACCTCTTGATTTAAAAGAGACCCTAATATAAAACCAAGCCAGCAGAAGTTTCCACTAGTTTAGCTCTGTGGCTATTGCCACTGGGTCAAGAAAGATACTTTAGTAAGCTGGTCTCTGAGGATTCTAATGAAGTTGAGTTAGAACACCAAGAACATGTCCACATTAGTCATATCAAATTGGTAGAAAGTTTTATTATAATTACAAGAGAATAAATTGCCTGAGTCACCTGCAATGTTTGGCCATGATTGCTTACTACAATGTAGAGTCTAGAAGCAGAGATAATATTCTTAGACTCATAGATTGTCCTGTTACCAAGTCAAAAGGAAAAATTCAACAAACTCCAGGAGTTGAGTTCATTGCCATTAAAGCAAACCTTAGGCCATGGGAAGTTTGAGAGTCTCTGAGAATGTTGCTAATTAGAGTTTAAGATTTCTGTTTATTCTATCTTTCTTGAAGATTGAAGTAATATAGACAGTAGGGTTACTGTGTGTCTGGCAGAGCTGTGCAAAGCTCTTTAATTACAGTCTCAGTAAAATGGTTGTGCCTAGTACTATACACATAGTTTGGGAACATAAAATCAAATAATATATTGCTACTGGCAGAGCTGGAAATCTCCAACAAGGCTTCAGTCCATCCCCCAGATAAGCAAACAATTACAATACATATTAAGAACCCATTATAGAAAGTATTTATGAAACCTGTTTGGAAGTGTTCAGGGAAGCCCTGAGGTTCAGGCTCTTGTCCATGCCCTGCCTTTATAATTTTACCTAGAATGACAAATGAGACATATGCCACAAACACCCTCAATAATCTTAGTAAATTTTCTCCACCAATGTTGATTTGTACAGTAGCCAATTTGTCCTTGCTGTGTGGATAATTTGATGTTAAATTTTTGCAATTTTCCATTTGAGGTCCTCTGGCACTACTAAGTGCCCATCCTGAGAATGCCAGAGATTATTCTCATGTAATTTACCTGTAGATTTCTCCCAGTAACCCTTTGCTGACTCTGGAGCCAATGTCTGGCATTCTATAACAACCTATTTGAACCTCTCAAAAAATGTAATCATGAGGGACAGGATCTTAGTGAGGACTGCCTGCAAGCATTTCCTTAAGCTTCCATGATACTTTTATAATAGCCACCTCTTTGGGAAACTTCAGAGCACTCAAAAGTTATTTAATTTGCTGACCATTCTTAACTGAGGCTCCTGCTGAGGTCAAGAACACTTTTATTTACAAAGCATTCCAAAACAATGGACTACACTCAAAGTATACTTGATATCAGTGTGGATAACCATTCTCTTATCTCTCTCGTAAGTGACCAGGTGTGTGGAGCTCAACGAGTACTGCCATCTGGGCAGATTTTTGCCTTGGGACATAGTCCAAGTATGCTGTTGATTTTCCTGAATGGAGGAACAAGTATAGACTGTTTTGATCCAGAGGGACACTAACAAAAATGTAGAACAAAAATCTAACATTATAAAATATACAACCTCAAGGAGTCACTGAAAATAAAATGGTACTTGGGTGTGGTACTATAGGAAAAAAGGGAATGACTATTTTATTTATGGTTCTATGTCCTGAACAAATCTCTATTTCTGCCAAGTGGGTTTCTGGAATTGGAGGGTAAAAGTATTATAAGAACTGGTGTTTTTTGCTTATGTTTTTAGTTGTTTTCAGTTCCTGGTTTTAGAAGATATTGTGGAAATTTGGGTAGCAACTTAGATGGATAAATCCAAACCTTACTGGATTTATCTCACATAATCCTACTTAGATTAGTAGAAATTTTTGTGCACAAAAATGTCAAGCACTTCCTTGACATCTTCTATTTGGGCTTGATTTAGATAGAAAAGTAGTAGTAATTTGGGCCAGCCCAGTGGCGTAGTGGTTAAGTTCGTGTGCTCTGCTTCGGTGGCCTGGGGTTTGCAGGTTCTGATCCCGGGCGCAGACCTACGCATCGCTTATCAAGCCTCACTGTGGCAGGCGTCCCACGTATAAAATAGAGGAAGATGGGCACGGATGTTAGCTCAGGGCCCATCTTCCTCAGCAAACAAACAAAAAAAGGTAGTAGTAATCAATTTGCAAAATATCTATGGACTCTTTATGAAGAGGGGAGTCCTCAGGGACTCAAGGTCTAGACCATCAAGAGAGTGTTTAATTTGCAATTCCATTTGTACAGTAAATTTTTACCTATCGAGTGAGCCAATATGGTATTACAGTGGAAGAAAGAATGTAATATAGTTGAAGTCTGAGGGTGACTTGTGACAGGCTGGGACATGGGGAACATCTGAGGATTGTTGGAGAAACCTACCACCTGAATACTTTGTCATTTCTGAGGAAGAGGTTGTCTAATAGTGGTAGGGTTTAAAACTGATATTGTAGCACCCATATCAATTTTTTAAATTGCAAGTTTATCCTTTAATATTTAGAGAAACTGTTCCTTTTGACTTTAAGGGTAAAATGGGTGATTAGGTGCTTGATGCCCACTTGAAGGACTTTGATGATTACTTATTTCATTTCTTCCCTTTTAGATGTTCAGCTAATGCAGGACAATTATTTTCCCAATATACTTAATGTTTACAAGTGTCTGGGATGGGAGGATGTAATTTTGTCTCTAGTCTAATTTTGTTTTTATTATAAAACTCTTTCAAAATGTTTAGTGAGGTGCTGGAGATCTGATAATTTAGCTATTTCCCATTGTAGTTTTCTTTTTTTTTTTTTTTTTTTTTTTTTTTTTTTTTAAGATTTTATTTATTTATTTTTTCCCCCCAAAGCCCCAGTAGATAGTTGTGTGTCATAGCTGCACATCCTTCTAGTTGCTGTATGTGGGACGCGGCCTCAGCATGGCCGGAGAAGCAGCGCGACGGTGCGCGCCCGGGATCCGAACCCGGGCCGCCAGCAGTGGAGCGCGCTCACTTAACCACCAAGCCACGGGGCCGGCCCTGTAGTTTTTTCTTGCATATTAAATCCTCTATTTCTGGCTTAAGTTTATTTACATCCCTTCTATGATTTTTAGCACATCTCATCTACTATAAAGCATATTATTTAATATTTTTTAGTGATTGTCTCCTTGCACTAGAATGTAAACATGCAGAGCATGGAGATTTTTGTGTGTCTTTCACTACACTATTACCAATTCCCTGACTGCAAAATAAATAAAAATTAACTTAAACTTGAAAATCAAGAGCTAAATTTTCTTCAAATTATTGGTCTGGTAAGGAAGAAACTGCAAGAGAAATTTCAACTTCTTACTTCTTGAAGAAAAGCAAAATTTATGGAATTTTGAGGAAGGGTGGATTTTAGTTTAATTTATAATCAGTATTTTGGTTAGATCAAAGCAAAAATGGAGCAATCGGATAGAGTTGATTTGATCAAAGCCAAATGGAGATTATTGGAAGGATTAGAGAGTAGGTCAGTTCAATTAGTATTTGCTGATTGTGGGGATTTAGCTAAAAAACCAGTTTTGACTACTTTTGCAGCTACCTGGGCACTAAGTAATCCTGTGTTTCATGGGAGAGCAGAATTTGCAGCTACTTTTCTACATGTGGATGATGTCTTTCAGGCAAGGGTGGCATTTTTCATCTCACCATCAAAACCTAGAAAAACACAGGGAATATAAAAGTGGGAACATAGAGCAGTGTTCATAGTCATCTAGATATTCTGTGTGCCTTTGTAGATGACTGCAATTTTTCCTAACTTAGAATTTTAAAAATATAAAGAACATTTGAAGAACAAAATTTTTTTCCAACTATTTAAAAATATTTATGAAATGGGAAAATTCCTTAAAAACACAACTAGTAAAAAAAAAAAATCACAAAAAGAAATAGAAAAGAGAAATTGTCCTATATTTGTTAAAGACATTGAATCCATAATGAAAATCTTTCCAAACAAGAATGTCCCAGGCATAAGTATTCTCACTAGTGGATATTTACAAGTATTTAAGGGAAAATATATCATTATTTCTCATTTTCTCAGAATACCTTAATTCTAGTAACTAAACCTGACAGTGACACTGTAAAAAGTGATTTACAGAACATGGCTACTATGAATATAGATGCAAACATCCTAAATGCACTAATAAATCAAATTACATGAAATATTTTTAAAAATGCATCAGAACCATTTGGGATATACTTAAGTAATGAAAAGTGGTTTTTTTTTTTCATTCAAAAAAATCATTCAAGACTCCTAGTTTTAAATCTGACATGTGAAGACCTTGGAAGTCATCATTTCTGTCCTTACAACAAGATAAAGGTGAACAAACTGAAAAATCAATGATTTCCTTGGATCCTTCAGGACCTCAGTCTGCAGGGGAAACTGCCATCCCAAATCTGGAGAGATAGACTCATCCATTGAGATACAGGTGAGATCTGCTTAGCTGAAGCAGGAGCCACAAATTAGTAGGAACAGTTAAATGGCAATTTAGATGAATAGCTAGACTGAATGTGAACTAGAGAGAAAAGGAGAAACTCCTGAGAACCCCCACACTTTCATGGGCTTTACCTACAAGAACCTTACAAGTTTCTCATGGTAAAGATTTGAGAAAGACCCCTCATGAGTCTGGAAGGAGGAGAAGTAATCATTGTGAAATACACCCAGAGAATTTTCCATAGCAAAGGCCTAATTTCCAGGAGAAAGATTTGGGCAAAGGCTTATCCCAGTTAGGGGAAAGGCATTCCTCTCACCTCAGCCTCTTCTAGCCATCCTATCTTACCAAGCAGAAAGCACACACACACAACTGTCAACAGAGGTCAGCGCTTCAAGGAAATAGATTGGGAACACTTGAGTCAGAGAGAAGAGTATAGGAGAAGGAGAAACACAGCTATGCTCCCGGAGAAATACTTGTGAAGGTCACAACCCCAAGACACAGGCACACAAAAATAGAGACTTATTCAAAAAGTTGTGGATCACTCTACTCCCCCCACATCTTACCATTGCACCAACAGGCTTCAGTATACTAACAGTGGATTACAGTTGAAAGAGCTGCAAGACACCAACTCTCTCAGTACATAGGGAAGCCCAGAGTCAAGAGAGGAGACAAAAACAAACATACTAAAGAAATTGGACACTGCTGATACCTATAGCAACAGCAAACATTAAACAGAACACAACTCCTAGTTGGATTACCATAAATCTCACACTTAAGGCCTATTTATCTCAATTCCTTATACCAGATACAACTCAACAAAAAATTACAGTGCATGCCATGCGGCAAAAAAAAAAAAAAAGTCTGTAGGGAAAAAGCAATTAGTGGAACCAGACTCAGGATACAGATGTTTGGATTATCAAATAGGGAATTTAAAATAACTATAATTAATATATTAAGAGCTCTTATGGAAAAATAAGACATAATGCAAGGACAGATTGGTTAAATAAGCAGAGAGATGAAAACTATAAGAACCAAAAGGAAATACTAGAAATGAAAAACGTTGTAACCTAAATGAAGACTGCCTTCAACAGGCTCATCACTAGACTCAACACAGTAGAGGAAAAAAATCAGTGAGCTTGAAGATAGTTCACAAAATAAAATACAAAGAGGAAAAAATAATGAAAACCAGAACAGAACATCCAAGAACTTTTGAACAATTTAAAAAGGCATAACAGATATAATTGGAATGCTAAAATGAGAAGAGAGAGAGAGAAGACAGAGCAGAAGAAATGTTTGAAATAATAAATGCCAAGGATGTTCCAAAATAAATGACATACATTAAGCCACACATGCAGGAAGCTCAGAGAACACAAATCAGGACAAAATGCAAAAAACAAAGACAAAAACATAACAACAGTAAAGCCTAAGCATATCATATTCAACCGCAGGAAACCAAAGATGAAAAGAAAATTTTGAAAGAAGCTTCGGGGGGAAAAAACCACAATGCCTTACCTACAGAGAAATATACAGTGAATTACAGTGGACTTCTCATCAGAAATCATGAAAGTATGAAGAGAGTGGAGGGAAATATTTAAAATGTTGCAGGAAAAAAATATACCTAGAAATCTATATCCAGCAAAATTATCCTTCAAAAGTAAAGGAGAAATAAAGACAAGCCAAAAATGAGAGTATTCTTGCCAACAGACCTGTCCTATAAGAAATGTTAAAAGAAGTTCTTCAGGCAGAAGGAAAATTCTACAGGTCAGAAACTTGGAAGTCCATAAAGAAAAGAAGAGCATCGGAGGAGGAATAAATGAGGTAAAATGAAATTATTATTTCCATTATTCTTAAATAATCTAAAAAATTTCCAAAGTAATAATAGTAAAAATGTATTGGGTGATTATAGCATATGGATAGTGAAATAAATGACAGCAATATCACAAGAGATGAGAGCAAGAAATTGAGAACACTCTGATCTAAGAAATTTACACTACACATAAAGTGTATAGTGTAATTTGAAAGTCAGTTTGGATTAATTGAAAATGTATATTGTAAGTTCTAGAGAAACCAGTGAAAAAATAAAAAGGAAAGAATAATTGATATACTAAGAGAGGAGATAAAATGGAATCATGTAAAAGGATCAACTAAAAGCAGAGAAGGCAGTAAATACAATGGGGATAAAGAAACAGAGTAATGCAATGACTAGAAAAGTTAAAACCGTGGAAGATATTAATCCAACAATATCAGTAATCATTTTAAGTGTGACTAGTTTAAACTAAAAGACAGAGATTGTCAGAATGGATAAAGAAAACAAGACTCAACTAAATGTTGTCTACAAGAAAACTACTTTAAAATTAAAAATTCAGATATAATAAATGTAAAGGGATTGAGAAAGATATACCATGCTAATACTAATGAAAAGATAGCTGAAGAAGCTATATTGATTTCAGATGAAGCTGACTTCTGAACAAGAAAGATCAGGCATGAAGAGTGGCATTACATAATGATAAAGGGTCAATTCTTCAAGAAGACATAACAATAATAAATGTGTATGCCCGTAACAACAGAGTATCAAGATATATGAGGTAAAAGTGAAAGAACTAAAAGGAGAAATAGACAAAGCCACTATTACAGTTGGAGACTCCAATATCCCTCTGTCATTAATTGATCAAGCAGGCAGAAAAACAGTAAGGATATAGGTGATCTAAACAGCACTATCAATTGGTTTGTCTGACTTACACTTATATAGACTACTCCATACATCACTAGGAGAATACACATTTCTCTCAAGCTCATATTAAACATTAACCAAAATAGGTCATATTATGTGCCATAAAGCACACCTTAACAAATTTAAAAGATTAGAAATCATACACAGTAAGTTCTTAGACAACAATGGAATAAAACTAGAAATCAATAAAGAAAGATATAGCTGAGAAATCCTCAAATATTTGGATTAAACAATACACTTCTAAATAACAGGTACATCAAAGAACAAGTCATTAGAGAAATTATAAATTATTTTGAACTAAGTCCAAATGAAATACTGCTTATATTTTTTAGGATACAGCTAAAGCATTGCTTACAGGAAATTTTTTTAACATTAAATTCATACATTAGAGAGAAAAAATATCTAAAATCCATAATATAAGCTTCTACCTTAGAAAAACAAATAATAATAATTAGAATAGAAGTCAATGAAATTAAGAACGGAAAAACAGTAGAGAAAATGAACAGAAACAAGAGCTAGTTCTTTTAAAAGATCAATAAAATTGCTAACCCTCTAGCCAGGCTAAGTAAAGAAAAAAAGAGAGAAAACACAAATGACCAATACCAGAAATAAAGGAAAAGTCATCAGTTCTGATCCCATGGATATTAAAAGAATAATAACAGAGTACTAAGAACAACTCTATACCCCCAAATTGGATAATCTAGGTGAAATGGACCAATTCCTTGAAAGACACAAACTACCAAAATACACAAGGAGAAATACATATCCTGAATAGCCCTAACTCTATTAAAGAAATTGATTTAATAATTAATAACATTCCAAAAAGAAAGCACCAGACCCAAACAGTTTTAATGGTAAATTTTACCAAACATTTAAGGAAGAAATAATACCAATTCTCTACCATTGCTTTTGGAAAACAGAGAGAGGGGACACTTGCTAACTCATGGCATTAAACCATTATTACCCATTATTACCATAACCAGATAAAGACATTACAAGAAAGAAAAACTATAGACCAATATATGTCATGAGCATTGACATAAAAATGCTCAACAAAATATTAGCAAATTGAATCCAACAACATACAGGAAAAAAAATTATACACCACAGCCAAGTGGAATTTATTCCAGGTACACAAGACTTTGCGAAATTCAAAAATCAATCTATCACATGTAATCTATCATATCAAGAGGTTACAAAAGAAAAATCATATGATCATATCAATAGATGCTGTAAAGACATTTGACAAAATCCAACACTCATTCATGATAAAAACTCTCAGCAAATAGCAATACAGGGAAGATTTTTCAATTTGATAAGGAACATCTATAAAAAACCTTACAGCTAACATCATACTTACTGGTGACAGACTTTATGCTAATTTCAGGAAAAGAGCAAAGATGTCTCTTGTACCACTCTTATGCAACATCATACTGAAAGTCTTAGTATAATAAAATGAGAGAAAGAATTAAGAGGAATACAGATTGAAAATGGGAGAAATTGTCTTTATTTAGAGATGATATGATCGTCTATGTAGAAAATCTCAAAGAATTTACAAAACAAAACAAAACAAAAACCTTCTGGAGCTAAATGAGTATAACAAGTTTAAAGGATACAAGGTTAATATTAAAAAGTCTACATACCAGTAATGAACAATTGGAATTTGAAATAAATAAATTTTAAAAATACCATTTACAATTGCACCAAAAAGAGAGAAATACTTAGGTATAAATCTATATACGATCTAAATGCAGAAAGGATCTAAATACAGAAAGTACAAAACTCTGATGAAAGCAATCAAAGAAGATGTAAATAATGGAAAGATATTCTGTGTTCATGGATTGGAAGACTCAATATTGTTAAGAAGTCAGTTCTTCCCAACTTGCTCTGTAAACTCAGTACAATCCTATTCAAAATCCCTGTAAGTTATTTTGTAGTGATTAACAAACTGATTCTAAAGTTTATATGGAAAGACAACATGATATTGAAGAAGAACAAATTTGGAGGGTTCACACTACCTTATTTCAAGACTTTTTCTGTAAATCTATGGTAATCAAGACAGCATGGTATTGGCAAATGAATAGACACATAGATCAATGGTACAGGATAGAGAACCCAGAAGTAGATACACACAAATATAGTTAACTGATCTTTGACAGGAGCACAAAGACAAGTCAATGTATTAAAAAAAAATCTTTTCAATAAATGATGCTAGCATAAGGGATGTCCATATGCAAAAAGGGGAACTAGATATGGACCTTACATGTTTCACAAAAATTAACTCAAAATAGACCATAGAACTAAATGTGAAATGCGAAGCTATATAACTTCTAGAAGAAAACATAGGAGAAAATGTATGTGACCTTGGGTTTTGTGATAAGTTTTTAGATATGACATCAAAAGCACAAACCATGAAGAAAAAATAAGTTGAAATTTTTAAAATTAAAATCTCTGCTTTGACAAAAGACACTGTTAAGTTAATGAAAAGACGAGACACAGATTGGGAGAAAATATTCTCGAAACACATAATCTGATAAAGGTCTTTTAGCCAGATAGCTGAGTTTTAAAACTCAGCAATAAGAAAACAAACAACCCATTTCAAAATGGGCAAATGATCTGAATAGACACCTCACAACAGAAATATACAGATGACAACCATATGTAAAGACGCATTATATTATCTGTCATTAAAGAGATGCAAATTAAACAAAAAGATACTACTACACACCTAGGAGAATGGCTCAGATCCAAAGAACTGACAATGTCAATTGTTGGTGAAGATGCAAGTGACAGAAACTATCATTCATTGGTGGTGAGAATGAAAAATGGTATAGTCACATTGGAAGACAGTGTAACAGTTTCTTACCAAGCTAAATGTCCTACATGCATCCAGCCACTGTGCTTCTAGGTATTTACATAAATGAGTTGAAAACTTCCACAGGAAAACTTTCCACATGAAAATCAGCACATGAATATTTATAGCAGCTTTATTCATAATTGCCCAAAACTGGTAGAACTAACATATCCTTCAACAGGTGAACGGATAAAAACACTGTGGTATATCCACATCTACAAAAAGACACAGATAAATCTTAAATGCATCTTGCTAAATGAAAGAAGCCATGTATCTGAAAGGGGTACATACAGTGTGGCCCCATTTATATGACATTATGGAAAAGGCAAAACTAAAAATACAGTAAATGTATCAGTGGTTGGCAACAGGAGAGGAAGGACTGAATAGATAAAGCACGGTGAATCTATTCTGTATGACACTGTAATGGTGTATACATGACACAATGCATTTCTCAAAACCCATAGAACTTTACAGCACAAAGAGTGAACCTTAATATTTATGAATTTTTAAAATAATTTAGAAGGTTGGAGGATCCCAGGCTGGAATGCAAAATGTGTGAAAAGAATCTACTGTATTACAAATGTATGAAAAAACCTCCTGATGAGGTTGGAAGGAAAAGGTGCTGACTTAAGTAACTAGGAATTAGTGGAGTCTGTAAGACTAAAGGCAAAGTGACTGTACATAGCACTAGACTCTACTTGATAAAGTTGTTTCTCATGGGTGTATGGGTAAACAACTCCGAAACAACCATATATGTATACTGGAATTAAATAAGTAAACTGTTGGCAGATGGTGTAAAGTTTCTCACTGTTGGAGTGAAAGGTTACAAACAAGCATGGAGAGATTAGAATGATCCATGTAATAACAGATTAGAGTTGGAAACATCAGTATAAACTCATGTTTAACATATATATACACAGATGGTTACACATATAAATATTTATAGATATGTGTGTATGCACAGTTATTGGACACATACTTATTGCCTTACTCTGTCAGCTGAAAAAGCCTAGAAGCAATGACAATCTAATAACAACAGGCATACCTAGAACCCATATCTAGGTTTCTAATATTATTCTCCAATAAAACAAACCAGGGGTCCTTTCAAAAATAGCTGATTCTATGATGGGCAGGAAATATGAGATGAGCCTGGAGCATCTTGTAGTGCCAGAAAATAAGGAAGTGCTAAACACACACACACACACACACATTGAAGGAAGTATGTCAAAGTTACACAGGAGCTAATCAAAAGAACATCAAATGGTCAAAGCTGGAACAATTTGAACAAAATAAATAGCATAGTATTGGATTATAATCCAAAGTATAAAATAAATACGAATCTACACTAATATAAAAACGCTGAATAGATAAATTAGGGAGAATAGACAAATTTCTTGTGCAGAAGAATTAAAAATCATCTTTGTACATACTTTGGCATCAAGGAGGTGTAACATAACTCTTCACTCCTCAACTGTGGTCTGTGCATAGTGACTTCCTTCCAAAGAGTACAGTATAAAAATGGCAGGTGGGAGGAAAAGTAACTTTGTAGTGGAGAAACCTGACAAACACTACCTCAGCCCAGTAATCAAGGTTAAAATAAATAGTGATATACCATGTTGATAACATGCAGCCTTGATATGATATGATGAGAATAGTACATTACCTCTATGGTCTTCCTCCCCCAAACCCATAACACTAGAATTGTCATGAGAAAATAATTAAACAAATCCCACTTGAGAGACACTCTAAAAAATAATTGAACAGTTCTCCTCAAAACTTGGAAGATCATAGAAACAAGAAAAATTTGAGAAAGTATCACAGTCAAGAGGATCCTAAGTAGACATGACAATTAAATACAATGTGGCATCTAGTATGGGATCCTGGAAATGTAGTAGGACATTAGGTAAAAACAATGAAAATCTGAATAAAGTGTAGACTATAGTTAATAATAATGTATCAATATTGATTAGTTGTATGACAAATATACCATACTAACATAAGATGTTAATAATAGATGAAATGGAGTATGGAGTATTTGGAAACTCTCTATGCTATCTTCACAACTTTTTTTATATATCTGAAACTATGCTAAAATAATTTTATTTTTTAAAGGAATAAAAAATTATTCAACGTAATTCATCATAGTAACAGAAGACAGGGGAAACATATGAATATCTCAAAAATAAAAAACATTTGATAAAATACAGAATCTATTCCTCATAAATCTCATGGGAACTAGGAATTGAACAAAATTATTTAATGAGATAAAGGGTATTTATAAAATAAATTGATTACAAAATCGTTGATAGTGGAGATGTTGAAAGCTTTTCTCCTGAGACTGGGAATAAAATGGGAATTTTCTGTCACCATTTCTATTCAATACTATACTGGGTGTCAGTGCAATAAGTTATGGAAAACAAAAATAGCATTTCCTTAGAAAAGGAAAGGTATAAATTTCATTATTTGCAGATAACAAAATACTGTCTATACATATGTGTGTTAGTATATTTTATTTATCTCTATCTATCTATATCTATATCTCAAAATAATCTGAACATGAACAATTAAATTTAGGGAGTTAATTTGGCAAAGTTGCTGTATTAATAAGCAAATAAGTACAGTGTAATGTATTTCTACATGAAATAACAAATGAAAAATGAAGATTTAAAAATGTAACATTTTCAGGAACATCAGAAATATCAATTACATAGGAAAAGATCTACACACAATATCAGAAAACATTATTGAAAGAAAGTAAATAAGCCTTACAAATGAAGGGATATAATATATTTCGGTTGACAGATTCAGTGGCATATAGATGTTAATTCTCCCCCAAATTCATTTTAAAGGTTCAGTACAGTAGCACGCCAAATCCAAATCCCATTAGGCTTTTTGGAAATTGTCAGTCTGATTTCAAGAATTATATAGAATGCAAAGAACCAAGGAAAACCAAGCTTGTCTTGATGAAAATGAACAAAGCTTCATGAATTACATGAAAAAATTTCCAAACCTTTTATAAGATTACAGTAAAGACTCTGTGTACTGACAAAAGACAGAAAACTAGACCAATGGGAAAGAAATAGAGACCCAACAAACAGATCAACTGATATACAATTACTTGATTTATAATAAAGGTGCCACTATTGCATGATGAGGAAAGGATAGTCTGTTCAGCAGTTGGTGCTAGATATATTGGCTATCAATGTGGAAAAAATTGAGTCCCTTTTCAAATAATACAGAGAAATAATTTCTAGGTGTAATGTAGACTTAAAAATGAAAGGCAAAACAATGGAGCTTCTTGAACTTAACATAGGAGAATGTTACCATGATTTTGGTGAAGGCAAAAAATTAAGTACAAATAGCATTAACCATAAAGGAAAACAGATGAATTGGTTTGCATCAAAATTAAAGCTTTTGTTTATCAAAATGTATATTCAATGAAAGACCATTATACAAAAGACATAGTAAACGTTTACATGTCAAAAAATGAGAAAGAGGACATTTAAACAGGTACAACAGAAAGGAGGATGTCCAAATGGCTAATAAGCGTATGAAAAAGTATTCAAGGTCATTATCCACGAGAGAAAAGATCATTATAACAATAAACACTTGCCAGGATATATAAAATTTTAAAAATCTAACTACAGTCATGCATTACTTAATGACAGGGATACATTCTGAGAAAAGCATCACTAGGCAATTTCGTCATTATGTGAACCTCATGGAGTGTACTTCCAAAAACCTAGTTGACATAGCCTACTACCTACCTAGACTTTATGGCACTAATCTTGTGGGACCACGATCATATATGCAGTTCATTACTGACCAAAATAGTCGTCATATATGCAGTCGTTATGTGGTGCCTGACTGTATAAGTGTGTTTAGAATACTCTTAGACAGTGCCCACTAACATACTCCTAGGTACATAGTTAGCAAAAATTCATCATGTATGCCCTAAAATACATATGCATGAATGGTTATAGTGGCACCATTTCTAGTAGCAAAAAAAAAATGAAAACAAAGTGCCCATCAAGATTTGAAGGGATAAATAATCCTTGGATTATGCACACAGTGAAATAACGGATAGATCCTGAGGAAATGAAAATGGAGAGGCTAACGTAGCAGATGGAGGAGAACCTCAACAGGGGAACTATCTTCCATATTTTCTCTTAACCTGGGACTATTAAATGACCCCAGTATGGCAGGGGGCTGAGTATATAAGCTTTGCCCATGCAGGGGACTGCTGGGGAAAAGATAAATGACAACATACAGAATGACCTCATTTGTCAGAGCTGGACCAATAAGCACAATGCTACTTTACCAAATTCTGGGCTGCAGAAGGCTGGATAATAAACACCTAAACAGTGTGGAATAAGAAGCTAAAGAGCTAAGCTAAAAAATTCTTTATCACAGGAATGAGTCATCCACAGTTTTCAGAGTTTAGTTGAAAAAAGAATCTGCAATTGCAACAGGTATGAAACACAGGTAGAATGAGAATTACCCAAAATGAAAATTAATCTGGGCTCCCCTAAATGATTACAGAAAGATATAATTTCAAATAGACCTGTAGACTAACAAAGACTAGCCTCTAAGATATTTAGGTTTATTTTTTAAGGGAACATGAAAATTAATATGGCTGATTCATCTCCATGAGTGACTCACATAGACAATATGATCTTTATGAGAAGAACTTTATTTTATACCTGAGCTTTGCTTTGAAGTTGAGAAATCTTGATTTCATTGGTATTATTTCTGTGGTGAATTATTTGATTGAATCTAAATTCATATATAGACAAATTCATTTCTGTTAGATTATTTTGAGTTTGCTAAGGTGTTGTGATATTTGTGGATCATAAATTAACTACTCACAATTGAATGGCCTTGGCAATTGCAGCTAGAGGTTTGAGATTCAGGTATATGCATTGCCTACGATATGTGAGACTGAATAAAATTATAAGCAGCCTGATACTTGATATCTAGCTTCTGATTATCATGTGGCTTCATTAGGTTAATTTTAAGGGGAAAATACGTGCTATGAATGATGCCATTTTTTTCTACTCTGGCCTCCCAGAAGATACAGCCTGTATCTTCTCCTGTATTGTTTCTGTATAAAGGCTCCTGACAGGTTCTTGAGGCCAAGGTATCTTATTTGCTTTGAATTGGCTGTTTTTAGTGAATCACTGGTCTATATACAAAGGAATTTGGCCTTTTTTGAATAAGGACAACCAATATCCCTCATGTAGAAATCACAGAGGAACACGAGCAATGCAGACATGAGAGATGTAGTTTTCATCTTTGACTACTGTCCAAATCCTGTTCTCATAGACAAAGACAAATGGGGAAAAGGACCCTTTAGTCTATTTCCCCTGGGGCACCATTAACTACCCAGCTGTCCTGTACTGAATATCTCAGATCTTTAGTCCATCTGGGACCAGAGTTTAAGGATACCATCCCTAGTAAGAGATTTCAGGATAAAGAAGTTGTGGGTATGGGAGGTACCATGGTTTGAGTGAATGATGAGATCATGTCTTGAGGAGATTTAATAACATAAAAATTATGCTCAATGGGATTATACTAGGACCCAGCAGAGGTGACAATCCCAGATCATGAAGTATGTGTGTGTAGGGTAGGGGTGTGAGTGTGTCTTAGCTTCGTTAGAGTATAAATTCTATTTAGGAGCTTCAGATAATAAATCCCCTGTGATAAACTCCACATCTTTCTGTCTCCTTCCAAATGAGCAACACTTTCTTTTATATTAACCAGTTTTTGGTGCTTCATTCTCATAATTTTCAGAAATTATACCGCACTTCCTTTTTTACATCGTATGTTGCAGTAAATCTGGCTGGCAAGATATGCACCATTACATGGGTTAGGGCTGCCTTTGGTAACTAAGAAATTCCTAATAGACCTTTCAACTAGTGAAGACTTGCTTCTAGGACATTTAGATTCATTCTTTCAGACAACATGAATATCATTATGTATTCTTCTTCTCTGTGAGTGATGTATATGATGGAATCCTCATCAGAATTTCACTTTTCACCCGAGCTTGCTTTAACTGAAAGTTGAAAAAGTTTTGTGATTCATCAGTATCCTTTCTATGGTGCAATATTTGCTTGGGTCTAAATGCCCAAGTAGACAAATTCAACTCTATTATATTATTTCAAGTTTCAGTGTGTTATATTTGTGGATCATTTTTGGACTATGAATATTCAAGAATCCTGGCAATTGCAGCCAAAGGATTGAGATCCAGATATTTGTTAGCTCATGGATGTAATAAGCAATAAAATTAGGAGGTTCCTAGTATCTTATTTACTATTTAGTAATAGTTCCCATGAGATGGTTTTCATCTTTGACTTCTATCCTGCTCTTGTCCTCTTAGATAAAGACTACTGAAGTAGAGGACTTTCTGGCATCCTAAACCAGGGAAACGTGAAAACTACCCAGACTAACTTCACTGAATCTACTCAAACCCCAATCCACTTTGGCACAAGGGTTTAAGAATGGCAACACTGGTTAGAATTTTCAGGATCAAACAGATGTATAAGGAGAGTGCCATGGCTTGGGCCATGAGGAGATTTAATGACATAAAAATTTTGCTGGCACCCAGCATAAGTGCCATTCTTGGGAGGAGATGTAGGAGTTTTCTAGGCTGTGCAAAACATAGCTATGGAAGCAGGTATGATTAAGAGAAAACAAAAAGTAGTAATTGAAAATTTGGATAAGTGACTGTGTCATAGAATGAAAGTATCAGGTTGGACAGTGGTTGCCCTAGTAACTTAGAAAAGGGAATAAAAGACAGAGCCATGCTACTAAATGGCAAAATGGGAACTGAAACTACAATGCCATAGAAACCAACTTATTTTTTCTTTCAATATGAAGAATATCAGCCCTATTCTTTTGTAACTCCAGCAACTCAAATGCCTGTTAGAATGTGTTCAAGATTGCTAGAAGGATGGAAAATGTCCATATGTCCTTTCCTTAGCTAAAATGACCTATCCTAAGAATTCTTTTCAAGTGCTCTGGAGGAGTTCACAAAAATTTCCTGAAGTTCTGCAGTGTGTTTTCAATCTATATCCCTATAAATGGGGATGCATACTGGCTGCTACATAGGTTGTTGCCTTGAGTTGACTGAGTAAATGGAAAAGGCACAGGAGAGGCAAAATGTTAAACCCCACATCAGGGAGTGCGAGGTCCTTGGGAATCCAACTATATACTTCCTCCAACAACTCAGCCTATTCTTTTTTGAGTGTGTGAGGAAGATTAGCCCTGAGCTAACATCTGTTGTCAATCTTCCTCTTTTTGCGGAGGAAGACTGGCCCTGGGCTAACATCCGTGCCCATCTTCCTCTACTTTATATGGGACGCCGCCACAGCATGGCTTGAGAAGCTGTGCGTCGGTCTGTGCTTGGGATCCAAACCTGCAAACCCTGAGCCGCCAAAGTGGAGCATGTGAACTTAACTGCTATGCCCCCGGGGTGGCCCATCAGGCTATTCTTTGTACCTTGGAAACTTAACGTGAGTTACTGCTGACTGGAGTCCTTGAAACCTTTCTGCAGAAAGTGAACTGGGAGAAGCTAAATGTTGCACTTAGAAACTGGGTGAGTCCTCCATTGCTTTTCACCACAGTTCACTGAGGCATTTTCTAAATTTACAGATATAAATCCGTGTGAAGATCAGAATAGACCCTTGAGCCTCTCCATTTTTATGGCGCTTTTGTTGCCAGGAATTCAAATACAAACAGGAGAAAAAGTAGGTTGATGACAAGGACAGATAGTTTCTCAGATAATGGTGGCAGCAACCCAGCTTCCGGAAAATAGGTAGAAAGATAAGACATAAAGAAACTTAAGACTGCAATTTTAGCTGCCCAGTTATAATTTTTCACAAGGGAGCACACCCTTCTCTGGGGCCACCAATAAATAAGTCACTCCCTAATGGAAAGTCTATAAATCACTATTGAAAAAGCAAGACGTTAGAAAAAGGAATGCTTAAAGAGACTGAGGAAAATGCAAGGAACACTTAAGCTTTCCCACCTCCTCTAGAGGATCCTTCTCTCCCCAGGAAATCAGACAGGAAATAATTGGCAAATGGTTCAAACTAATGGGCAAAATTGACATAATGAGGGAACCTCAGAACTGGGAATGGGATAAACTTATGTGTCTGTTCTTTTCTTCAGCTTAATCTTTTCCTATTCTTTCTCATGGATACTGGAGCCATGAATTCTGTAATTTCTACTGACCTTTCTTGTTTAACCATAACCCAGAAAAACATCCAAGGTGTGGGTGTTTCTGGACCTTCTACCTGTTCTTCCTTAGAATGTGCCCCCTTAGAAGAATATTCTTTGTCTTCCCATGTGCTTGATGATCTGTTAGGAAGTGAGCTCCTGTGTAAACTAAGGGCTATGATATTCTATACTCTGGATGGAGTGTTTTTGGAGCACCTGGGATGCAAGGGATCTAGGTTGATAAATATGTGCTTTCTGAAGCAAAAGGGGGCCATGGGAGAGCAGCAGTCTTATCCAATGCTGAAAAAGTGCACTCAAATTACAAGAAATAGACCTGTCTTTATGGGCCCTCAGAACAAATTATAGCAGTTTAATAAAAGGGACCAATCTCGTTGCTACAGCTTACAATAAAGGAGAACCACAGCCACGTATAGAACATATTCTTTATTTCTAGCTCAAATGCAATGTATACATCCAGTAATTAGAGAAATATAAAAATAGGGCATAATAAAGAAGGGACATTTACTTTATAACTCTTGCATATTACCTGTGAGAAAGGAAGGAAAATTTGACAAGAAGGGTCTATGTTTATGGATTTATACATGATCTGAGAGAAATAAATAATTTCTGATTCCTCTGATGCCTGTGGTACCCAAGCTTGCTACTATCTTAACTTCTGTGTCTGAGTCAGCTAAATATTTTTCTGTAATAGATTTATGTTCAGCTTTATTTTACTTACCTTTAGCTACGGAGTCAAGGTTCCTATTTGACTTTACCTATGGAGGCTTCCAATATTTGTGGCAATTGATTCCCCGGGGATTCAGAGATTCGCCTACTGTATTCTCTAGGCATTTACAAGAAAACTTAAAGAATTTTCTCCACCTTGGGGTTCCATACTGATTCAATACTGGTTGATTTATTGATAGCTGTGAATACCTTACATGCTAGTAAAGAAGATACTTGAGCTTTATTAAATTTCTATAAGCTGAAATATTATCAAACTGAAGTCAAATATCTGAGATATGTATTATTGGCCAGCAGATGGAAGATAGTTGCATCCTGAACTCAGCTTAATATACAGATGAAACAATGTACCACAATCAAATAAAACTCCACCAACTTTGAAGGTTGGTTGTGGTTCCCTGCCTTTTACGAAAAGGCTAGGCCCCTCCTGAGATGTTACATGAAGTATCAAAATTGTAGTCAAAATAAGGTGAAGAAGCCTTCACTCTTAAAATAGCTGTTGTTTCCCCATCTGTATTAGTTTTTAACTTTGATAAAACCTTCTACATTTCTGTCATGAGATTAAGGGTGCTTCTGATAGTGTACTTATTCAAAACTTAGGACCTAATTATAGGCATATTGCTTACTTTTCTGTGTTATTGGATCTTGTTGCTCTGGGAATGCAAGGGTGTTTACAAGGCATAGTAACAACCATTCTCCTAATTGAAAAGGCTCAGGCTTTGACCTTGGAACACTTCATTCTGTTACTATTTTACAAGTTCTTAAGACTCATTCATTTCTCAGTGTGCTACCAGACCAGCTATGAACAAATATTATTGTCTAATCCCATTGCTATTCTGGGCAATTGTAACCTTTTGAATCCAGCTACTATGCTGCCAGATCCTGAGAAAATAGGTTGAATATGATTGTCTCACAGTCATTGAGGTAGATACTGGACCTTGGTCTGATTTACCTAATATTTCTATTCCCAATGCTGACTTAATATTGTTCACTGATATGTTCTGTGTGAGAGACCCACAGAGTAATGTAAAAGTGTCTTATGCGGTAGTCAACCCTCACAGGATTTTACAGGCTTCTGTTCTCCCAAACATAAAATCAGTCCAAGTGGCAAAATGTATAGCTATTATACCAGCTGTTAAATTAACCGTCATCTTTTAAAATTTTTTTCCAACTTTATTGAGGTATAATTGATATACAAAAGGCTGCATACAATTAATGTATACAATTTGGTGAGCTTGGACATATTAAAAACTGATATTACTATCACCACAATATAGGCAATTAACATATCTATCACCTCCAAATGATTCCATGTGTCCATTTTTTTGGTTGTGATAAGAACACTTAACATGAGATCCACTCTTTTAACAAATTGGTAAGTACATAATACCTTATTATTAACTGCAGGCACTATATTGTATGGCAGGTCTCTGGAACTTACTTATCTGGTATAACTGCAACTTGACACCCGTTAAATAACTCCCCAAATCCCTCCACCCCAACCCCTGGCAACTATCATTCTGTTGTGTATTTCTATACAGTTGACTATTTTATATGCCTCATGTAAGAGGAATCATGTAAGATTTATTTTTCTGACTATTTCACTTAGCATAATGTCTTCCAGGTCCATCCACGTTGTTGCAAATGGTAGTGTTTCCTTCTTTTTTAAGGCTGAGTAATATTCCATTGTATGTATACACATGTTTTTTATCCATTCATCTGTCAATGAGCATTTGAGTTGTTTCCACATCTTGGCTATTGTGAGTAATGCTGCAGTGAAAATGGGAGTGCAGATATCTCTTTGAGATCCTGATTTCAGTTCTTTTGGCTATACAACCAGAAGTGTGATTGCAGGATGATATGGTAGTTATATTTTAATTTTTTCAGGAACCCCCATACTGTTACCCATAACGGCTGTGACAATTTACATACCCATCAACAGAGTACTGGGGTCCCCTTTTCTCCATTTCCTCACCAACACTAGTTATCATTTGCGTTTCTGATGATAGTCACTCTAACAGTTGTGAGGTGATATCATAATGTGGTTTTGATTTGCATTTACCTGATGATTAGTGATATTGAGCATCTTTTCATCTACTTATTTGACATTTCTATGTCTTCTTTGGAAAAATATGTACAGTCGACCCTCCCTATCTTCGGGTTCTGCATCCACAAGTCCAACCCACCACAGATTGAAAGGCCTATGATGGTTGCATCTGTACACATGTACACATGTACACACTTCTTTTTTCTTGTCATTATTCCCTAAATAATACAGCATAACATCTATTTACATAGCATTTACATTGTATTAGGTATTATAAGTAAACTAGAGATGAGTTAAATATACAGGAGGATGTGTGTAGGTTATATGCACATACTACACCATTTTATATAAGGGACTTGAGCATCCATGGATTTTGGTATCCAAAGTGGAGTCCTGGATCTAATCCCTGGTGGATACCAAGGGACGGTTGTATTCAAGTTTATTTTTTTACCCATTTTTAAATTTAATTTTATTGAGTTGAGTTGAGTTGAAGAAGTTTCTTATATATTTTGGATATTAACCCCTTATCAGATATATAGTTTGCAAACATAATTTTTCCCATTCTGTGGGTTGCCTTTTCATTTTATTCCTTGTTGCTTTTGCTGTACAGAGCTTTTTAGTTTGATGTAGTCTCACTGGCTTATTTTTGCTTTTGTTGCCATATCCAAGAAACTATTGCCGAGACCAGCGTCAGGAAGCTTTTCCCCTATGTTTCTCCTAGGAGTTTTACAATTTCAGGACTTACATTTAAATCTTTATTTTGAGTTGATTTTTTCTGTATAGTGTAAGATATGGGTCCAATTTCATTCTTTTGCATATGGATATCCAGTTTTCCCAGCACTATTTATTGAAGAGACTATATTTTCCTTATTTTGTATAAATGGGGCCCCTGTTGAAGATTGGTTGACCATATATTTATGGGTTTATTTCTGGGCTCTCTAGTGTGTTCCATTGATCTATGTGTTTGCTTTTATTCTAGTACCATACTTTTTTGCTTACTATAGCTTTGTAATATAGTTGGAGGTCAGGAAGTGTAGTACTTCCGGCTTGATTATTCTTTCTCAAGATTTCTTTGGCTTTTTGGGACCTTTTCAGTTCCTTCTGAATTTTAGGATTGTTTTTTCTATTTCTGTGAAAAATATCATTGGAATTTTGGTTGCAATGAATCTGTAGATCTCTTTGGGTCATATTGACATTTTAGCAATATTAATTCTTCCAATCTATGAACATAGGATAAATTTCCATTTAATTGTGTCTTCTTCAATTTCTTTCATCAATGTTTTATTGTTTTCAGTGTATATACCTTTTACTTCCTTGGTTAGGTTTATCCATAATTATTTTATTCTTTTTGGTGCTGCTGTAAATGAGATTGTTTTCTTAACTTCTTTTTTGGAGAGCTCATTGTATAGAGAAGCAAATGATTTTCATACGTTGATTTTGCATTCTTCAACTTTACTGAATTCCTCTATTCTAACAGTTTTTTGGTGCAATCTTTAGGGGTTTCTATGTATAGATGATGTCATTTGCAAATAGAGACAATTTTACTTCTACTTTTGTGATTTGGATGCTTTTTATTTCTTCTTATTGGCTATTTGCTCTGGCTAGGATTTCCAGTACTACGCTGAATAGAAGTGGCATGAGTTGGCATTCCTGTATTGTTCCCGATGTTAGAGGAAAAGCTTTCAGCTTTTGGCCTTTGAGTATCATGTTAGCTGTCATATATGGCCTTTATTATGTTGAGGTACATTTCTTCCATACATAATTTGTTGAGTATATTTATCATGAAAGGATGTTGAATATTGTTAAATACTTTTTCTGCATCTAAGATGATCATATAACTTTTATCCTTCATTCTGTTAAGTGGTGTATCACATTAATTGATTTGCTTATGTTGAAACATCCTTGCATCCCAGGGATAAATCTTATTTGGTCATAGTGTATGATACTTTTAATATGCTGTTGAATTTAGTTTGCTAGAATTTTGTTGAGTATATTTACATCTATGTTCATCAGGGATAATGGCCTGTAGTTTTCATTTCTTGTAATGTCTTCGTCTGGCTTGGTATCAGGGTGTTGCTGGCCTCATAAGATAAGTTTGAGGGTGTTTCCTTCTCTTCAATTTTTTAAGAGAGTTTGAGAAGAATAGTGTTTATTTTAAAAATGTTTAGTAGAATTCACCAGTGATGTCATCTTGTCTTGGGCTTTTCTTTTGGGGGAGGTTTTTGATTACTGATTCAGTTCTCCTTATTTGTTATTGGTCTGTTCAGATTTTCTATTTTTTCATGATTAATTCTTGGTAGGTTTTATGTTTCTCGGAATTTATACATTTTTTCTAGGTTATACATTTTTTCTAGGTTGTACATATGTTGACATATGATTTTTCATGTTAGTCTCTTTTTTTTTTTTTTGAGGTTTATCTTTTTTTTTTTTTTTGATTTTTCATGGTAGTCTCTTAATGATCCTTTGTATTTCTATGGTGTCAGTTGTAATGTCACCTCTTTTCTTTTATACTTTTATTTATTTGTCTTCTCTCTTTTTTTCTTATCTAGTCTAGCTAAAGGCTGATCAATTGTGTTTCTCTTTTCCAAAAAAAAAAAACTCTTATTTTTAAATATTTTATTGTATTTTCAAGTATTTATTTCAACTCTGATCTTTATTATTTCCTCCCATAAACTAACTTTGAGCTTATTTTTTTCTTTTTCTAGTTCCTCGAGGTAGAAAGTTAAGTTATTTGAGATCTTTTTTCTTAATGTAGGTTTTTATTGCTAAACTTCCCTCTTAGAACTGTTTTTACTGTATCTCATAAGTTTTGGTATTTTGTGTTTCCATTTTCATTTGTCTCAAGATATTTTTATTTCTCTTTTGATTTCTTCATTGACCCATTAGTTGTTCCAGAGCGTGTTGTTTAATTTTCACATATTTGTTGGTTTTCCAACATTCCTCCTATGATTGATTTCTAGTTTCATACTATTGTGGTTGGAAGAGACACATGATAATCTCTATAATCTGCGTTTATTAAAATGTGCTTTGTGGCCTAACATGTGATCTATCCTGGAGAATATTTCATGGATGCATGAGCATAATGTCTATTCTGAAGCTGTTAGATAGAATGTCCTGTATGTGTTTGTTAGATTCATCTGGTCTATAGTGTTAAGTCTGCTGTTGTCTTATCAGTTTTCTATCTGGATTATCTATCCATTATTGAAAGTGGGTTTTTAAAGTCAGCTACTATTATTCTGTTGTTGTCTATTTCTCCCTGCAGTTCCATCGATGTTTGCTTTATTTATCTAGGTGCTTTGATGTTGTGTACATATACGTTTATAATTGTTACATCTTTGTTGAATTGGCCCTTTTATCATTATGTAATGACTTCTTTGTCTCTCGTTACAGTTTTTTTTTTTTCTCTTAAAGTCTATTTTGTCTGATATAACTATAGCCACTCTTGCTCACTTTGGTTACTATTTGCATGAAATAACTTTTTCCATCCCTTCACTTTCAGCATATGTATGTCCTTTAATCTAACATGAGTGTCTTGTAGACAGCATGTGGTTGGGTCTTGTTATTTTATCCATTCAGTCATTCTATGTCTTTTGACACATAAGTTTAATTCATTTACATAGAAAGTAATTTTTGACAGATAAAGATTTGTTATTGCCATTTTGTTAATTGTTTTCTATCTGATTTGTAGTACTTTTGTTTCTCTCTTCTTCTCTTGCTATCTTTCTTTGTAGTTTGATGATATTTTTATAGTTAGATGATTTGTTTCTTTTCTCTTCAGCTTATATGTATCTACTGTAGGTTTTTTCTCTGTGATTACCATAAGACTTGCATTGAACCACTTATAGTTACAACAACAGTCTAACTCAGGCAATAACAACTTAACTTCAATTGCATACAAAACTCTGTACTTTTATTTGCCCTCCCCACACTTTATATTATTGATGTCAGAGTTTATTTCTTTTTTAAAAATTGTGACTCCATTAAAATGTTTTTATGCTTATTGTTATTCTTAATAGTTTTGTCTTTTAATTTTCACACTACAGTTAAATTGATTTATGTGCTATCATACAGTATTATGATATTCTGTATTTGTCTATATATTTACCTTTACCAGTGAGATTTGTACTTTCACATGCTGTTGTGTTCATATTTAGTGTTTATGCATTTCAACTTGAAGAACTACGTTAAGCACTTCTTGTAAGGCAGGTCTAGTGGTGAAATACTCCCTCATTTTTTGTCTATCTTGTCAAGTCTTTATCTCTCCTCTTTTAAAGAGCAGTTTTGCCAGGTTAGTATTCTTGGTTGGAATTTTTTTTCTTTCAGTATTTTGAATATGTCATCCCCTTCTCCCCTGGCCTGCAAAATTTCTGCTAGGGTATCCACTTATAGTTTTATGGGACTTCCCTTGTATGTGATGAGTCACTCATCTCTTGCTGCTTTCAAAACTGACTCTTTGTCTTTGACTTTAACAATTACTTATAACGTGTCTTGGTGTAGAACTCTTTGGGTTTATCTATTTGGTGACTTTTGGACTTCATGAATTCCATTTCTCTCTCCAAATTTGGGATGTTTCCTGCCATCATTTTTTTAAATAGAATTTCTGCCCTTTTCTCTCTCTCCTCTCCTTCTGAGACTCCCATAATATGAGTGTTGTTTCACTTGATGTTGTTCCATAGTCCTATAGGCTTTTTTGACTCTTTTTAGTTCTTTTCTCTTTTTGTCCCTCTGACTGGATAATTTCCAATGACTTGTCTTCAAGTTCACTAATTCTTTCTTCTGTTTGATTGAGTGTGCTTTTGAAGCTTTCTATTGAAATTTTCAGTGTAGTCATTGTATTCTTCAGCTCTAAGATTTCTGTTTGTTTTTTTCTTATGGTTTCTATTTCTTTGTTGAACTTCTCATTTTGTTTATATATCATTTTCCAAATTTTATTCAGTTGTCTATTTGTGTTCTCTTTTAGTCCCCTGAGCTTCTTTGAGACAATTATTTTGAGTTCTTTACCAGCCTGTTTATAGATCTCCCTTTCTTTAAGCTTGGTTATTATGGCTTTACTGGTGTCCTTTGGTAGTGCTATATTTCCCTGATTCTTTGGGATCCTCATATCCTTGTGTTGGTGTCTGCACATTTGAGGAAGCAGACACCAATTCCAGTTTTTACAGCTTGGCTTAGGAAGGAAAAGTTCTTCATCAGTCAGCCCAGCCTGGGATCCTGGCCAGGCCAGCTCTTGACATTCATGTTCTGAGGTTGGGTGGGGATGCTGGCTGTGCTTTGCAGTCTCAGGGGCCGTTGGATGGGCTTCACATTCAGGTAGAGCCACTAACTGGGCTCCCCTGTCAGATGGTGATCTTAGCTGGGCTCCCAGGTTAAGTGGGGTTCCTGGATAGGCTCAGTGGTTTGGCAGGGCTATTGGCTGGACTCTGCTGTTCAGTGGGGCTGCCTGCTGGGCTCTCTGCCTGGGCAGGGCTGCTTTCTGGGCTGCACAGTTGGGTGGGCTGCTGGCTCAGCTGCTGGCAGAGGTGCTGGTTCAGCCCTGTGGTTGGATGGTGCTGCAGGCTGGGCTCCCTGATTGAGTGGGGCTGGTTGGAGGGCTCCTTGTTCTAGCAATGCTGCTGACAAGGGCCCTGGTTGGGCAAGGCTGCTGGGCAGGGCTCCTGCCAAGATCTGCAGCACCCGTTTCTGTGAGCCCATGTTTCTGTTCCCTGTTCCTAGAAGCCCCCAGGTGGTCTACTAATGCCAATTTCCCAAGTGATTCATGTGAGGTGAGAGAGAAGTAGGCCTCTCAGACAGTTTCTCTAAACACTGGGGAAGTTGGATATATGTCTTATTCTCTCTTTCCTCCACTGGAGAAATCATGGGTGACAGAGATCTTTCTCAGTGCAGTGCTGTGCCAGCTTAAGGGAGTGGAGACATGGACAAAGTGAAACCTTTACTCTCACCCTTCTTGATGTGTTTTTTCTTGTTTTTTATGCTTCACCAGTGTGCTAAAACCTTAACCCTGATGTCTGGGATTCTCAGAAAGACATTTTTACTTGTGTATATGGGCTAAATTTCTTTTTCTTTGGGTGAACTAGGGCCAGGGATCTCCTACTCTGCCATCTTGTTGATGTCACTCTAGATTAACCTTCAGTCTTAAAGTGAATATCTATGCTGATAATAAATATGTGTTTGTCGTCTGTTATGCAACCAGCCAACTTTGGAAGAATAGAGGCTTTCAAACATTGGGAGGAACTAAAATATTAAATGGGAAATGAATTACTGATTTACTAGAGTCATTGAAAATTCTCTAACAGATTTATATTATTTATTGTAGAACTCATCTTGGAAAACAAAATAAAATATCTAAAAGAAGAAGGACTGGAGAAGTTAAATGTCTATTACTCCTCTCCAGGAAATCCTATTTATAATTTCAGAAATATCTAACTCTCTACGAATTAGAAAATTAGAAATCAAGGGAAGCTAAGAACAACACCATAGGAAAATGGAAATTACATGACGGGATTTTTTTCTTTACTTCAACTGTGTGCTTGGGTGGCTCTTTCATGTCACCAACAAACTCATTCAGACAGAAGGAATACACTGAAAATTTTGAAATCTATAACAGTTGTATAGAATTAAGTAATTTAGGAAATAATACAGAGATGTGCTGTTTGTCAGAAAAATTCTTTAGAGAGAACACCTAAGATAAATCAAGGAAGCCCTTTAAAGCTCTGAGATGTGGTGGCAAATGGTCTTTATTGAGCTTCCACCTTTAGAAGGTATTAAATATTTTTAGTAATGTATATGATGTCTAGGTTGCCAGACATGTTTTCATTGGCTAAAGCTGATGCTCAGCGATTAACACCTTACTAAATTATATCATCTCAACTTTTGGAATTTCTAAACATCTAGAATCCAATGAGGTAAGTCATTTTATGTCTGTGGTAATTCAGGAGCTTTGTAATGTCCTACAAATACTCAAAATTTGCCTACTTTTTGTTATCTCCAGTCTTATGTACAAGTAAAATAAATGAATCATATCCTAAAAAAAATATTTGGCCAAATTATATCAAGCCACTGGCTTACAGTGGCCCAACACCTTACCATTGGTTTTATTAAAAATAAGGTTAACTCCCACTAGTAAGTATGGTATTTCTCCCTTTGAGTTTGGAAGATCTATGAGTTTAGGGCTTAAGTCTAACCCAGTATCTGATACGATATAAAAACAGTCATAATCCAATATAATACTTATAGAGTTTTGGGGTTCCCCTGGGCTAATTTTGCCATGATGTGGTCAGATGCTGGAAAAATTCCCCCAAGGAGGTGTGTCATCAATATTGAACAGGACACCTGGTCTATATTAAAGTGTTCCAACGACAGATTGATGGTTATTATTCTAGACAGAGCCCTACCAGGTGTTATTGATAACTCAGACTACCATCAAGATGAAGGAGAAACCCCAGTAGATGCATGCTTCACATGTGAGATCAACACCTATGACTGAGTGGGCTATAATTCCCATTTAGGACCTTAAGGTTAAATTCTCTAGATAGTAATTTCCAATAATTTGCAAGCTGAATAGAAAGCTTCTCTAATGGACAGACAGCAGGAGAGATAGACTATTTTGTTACTTTCTTCTTAATTATCTTGACCACTATAATTTTGATACTTATTCTATTTCATATCAATTGAACATGAAGCTTATAGTATTAGTACTTCTTCTTTTAAAAATGAGTATCTCAACCTCAAGAAATTTTGAATTGGTTACAATTGTCCTGAATATGGGGCAAGGGTTCAAGAAACCCTGATTTTTGTCATAATACTTCAGACCCACCAATTGAATGGTTTAAATTTAGAAGAAATGGAAAATTTCAAGTCCCACAGACTGATCAATATCACCCAAATAAAAGAATCTTAAATATCACCCTTTGTGTTACTGAATATACTGATGGGAAGAAATTTTTAACCAGTCAGACTGAATACAATTATATTCAAATGTAAAGTCTCTGAACAATAACACAAAACTCCAACTGTTCTCTTACATAGAACCACTGGAGTCATCTTTAGCAATTGGAGTCCACTTTAACAAAACTGACATGGATGTACAGATGAGGAAGAAATATCCCAGCCCAAATGATGGTTAGTTTCTTCAAAAATTCTAAAATACATCAGACCATAAAAATGAGCCTACCCTATTTAGAACTTGGCAACCTCCAGTCCCCGTACTTATGGTTTCTAGGATTATTAAATGGACTATATCTTTAAATATTACTACTGCTAATATGAATCAATTCAATTCTACTTGTGTGCAATAGACTTTACCATTATGAAAAGTTTTTATCTAGGGATGAAAATGGTGCCATGATCATACTAAAATGAATTTATTAAATACCATATTTATAGGTAAATAGAAACTGGGACTACAACTGCAGACTCTGTTGATAAAGACATACTGACAAACATACTTAGTGACTTGGGATAACTGCAGAAACATGTAATTCAGATGCAAACAGAACGCAATCAAAATCTAATTCAAGATATAGCAATAGAGAAAAATGAAAATGGAATTGGGTAAGAATTTGGAATTGGACATCTGGGAATGAAATCCTGCTGCAAAAAATATAGCTAAAGAATTTTCACAAGCCTTCACCTGTATAACTGAAAAACAACTAATTATTCAACAACAATGATATATTCCTGCTAGTAATAAACTACAAGATTGTACCTACTTAGGGAAACAATTAGATGTTGAGCATGTTGCTATCTATGGAGAGATTAAATGATATTGTAAAATGATTAATAATATTATACATAGAAGAGCTAAAATTTGGTGATTGCAGATTGAAACTTCTGAAAACCAAACTAATAAAATTAATTTCACTGAAGGACATTAGTTTTCTCTTATGCATATGTGAAACTAATATGTTAGATAGGTGCCTGTCCTTCAAGAAATATAGACTTGAATTGAGACAATGGAACCTTGAGAAAACTTGTGTAGCTGAACCAATCTATGTGTTTATAAGTGAAGAACCAATGCTCATCTATTAAGCTTTGTTTAAATGGTCTATAATTCCTAATAGTGTTGCGCATTTGGGTTCTATCCTTAGCTCTTTTTCTCTCTTTGTGTCTTACAGTTAGATGTACTGCGAAGGGTTACACCTTTTCATTGATAAGAGGTGAATGGCATCCTTTGGTCACAGATTCATTCCAAATAGATCACTGGACTAGTGAAGATTCACTGCAAAGCAGTTAGGTTTACTCATTTAGTCAGACTGAATATTGGTATGGGGTATTCTTATTGAATGACTGGTCTACTTGATGTGATCTTATGATAAAATCTTTGCTGATTACTTGAATTTGATATGATTGATAGTTAAGGAAATTTTGATTCATTGGTATCCAGATCAATTAATGTTCAATACTCATCTGGGTCTCTATACATGACTAGACCAATACCTCTATAACTTTAAATAGGATCCTAATAGTGTCATGCTGCTTTATAGTCACTGAAGAACTTTCAATAAATAAAGGATCATGCCAACAAAGATGAAAATATGAGATTCAGTAATTTTTTGTTCCTATTAAACCTAAATTGATTATATTAATGAGGAAACTCATATGTGAATTTCAGCTCCCGAATATCATGTTAATGCATTATTTTCAGTATAGTGAAGTGTATGCTATGAAAAATGGAAGCTGCCTGGAAATGAATACTGTTCTCAGTGGCCTGATACTTGATTTGTAAATCCTGAGTTTTCTGTGGCTTCAGGTGTGTCACTTTAGGGGAGTTCATATGTGATGGACCACGCCAAATGTTACTGGTATGGCATCCTTTGATATATAGACAAAGGATGACAAATGGGATGCTCTTGTGTTTGTCTGATACCATGTGAATGATTCTCCAAAGAAACCTGTATTCTGTGTCATTTTTGTGTAGGGTGATCAATAGTCTATAACCTCCATAATAGATCATTTTTTTGAGTATTGACCATATTGCTCCATTAAAGATGCATGCAAGAGCCATACTCCATGAGAGACAATTCCATGTTTTAATACCTGTCCTACTCCTGTGCGCCTAGATAATGACTACAGACGAAGAGCACAGTTGGGCCTGCAGCTTTGGGGAATTAAAGTGAGTGAGATGCCTAGCACTAAATATGTTAAAGCTCTTGTCCAAATTAGTACCATAATTGCCTGGTAAGCATATTCAAGTCCAAGTGTATGTATATGTGGGGATGCCACGGCTTGGGTCAATGCTGAGACATCATTGTCTTGAAGAGAGATGATGACCTGAAAATCATGATCAATAGGATTATGATGAAGATACACCTAGGTGACAATCTGGATCAGTATGTTGGGAAATATTATTTTTTTCTAGACATTTTATTTTGGCCTTGAGACAAGAAAACCTTAAAAGAAACTCATGTGAACAATCCTGTCTATGTGCTCAAAAGTAAAAAACAAATGGTCATCCTATAAGAGATTTATAATCTTAATATTAGGGCATGTTCAGAGCTCAGTCCTTCACTGTTTTTCTCTCAGTGTGTCTTTGAGTAAGACATTCAATTAAGGCTTGCAACACTGCGTTGGTAATAGATGTCTGGGTTCCTTTGGTCGCTGATACATTCCAAACAGATGATTGACTGGGGAAGATACACCCCTAGGGCAAATAGGTTTACGCAGAAGGTAACATGCATAGGGATATGGAATTTTCTTCTGAATGAGTGACTGACCTACATGATGTGATTTTACAACAAAATCTTTCATTTGAATGTGAAGTTTATAATACTGAAGTTGAGAAAAATTGATTCACTGGTTCCTGGTACAATGTTTGATATTCATTTATTTCTACATACATGATAAGATCAACATTTCTATAATTTTAGAGGATTCTAACTGCTTTGGGCTACTTTGAGGTCTGTGAAGAATTTTTCCATATCTGAAGGTACCTGCCTTTGAAAAGGAGATTTGAGGTTCAGTAGTTGTACTGGTTACAGGACTAAAATTTGAAACTTAAAACTCAGTATATTCATGAAGAAACATATATCAGAATTCCAGGTCCCACTGTGGATCCGTTATTTCATATAATAAAGAATATGCTATGAATGATGCTAGAAGTCCCAATTTCCACTTTGAATTGCTTAGTGTCACCAAATCAGCAATATGAATGCTTCTTCTCAATGAGTGAATGAATTACTTGAACTTATGCTCATGAGAAAAACACTACTTATTACAGAAATTTCGTTGAATTGATATGAGAATTTTCTGAGCTATGGTTCCCACTCCATGGTGTGATTTTCTTAGATTTAAATACACAAGTAGACATATTTACACTGATTGCTGTATTTTTCCTTTGTTCTGTTTTTGTTGATTATGAGACATTGAAGAGGACTCACAACATAGTACGATGGCTTACTGGTCTCAATTTGAAAAATCACATATATTTTGAGAGAATTCATAAAAATGATCACAATTTTAAGTGCCCTAATATCTGACTTATAGACCCAGAGATTCGTGGGGCTTAGAGTACAATTTTACGCAAGTTTATGTGCAATTAACCATTGCAAAATTCCTGAAAAGACTTTCACTGGACAGAACCAGATTGACCAATAACATGTTCTCATGTTGGCAGATACCACCCAGTGTTTATAAAAGGACAAGAAATCTGTATACATTATTCTTCTGTTTGGTGAATGAAAACTAAACAGACATTATAAAAAGTAAATTTTGAAAAAATAATTACATTAATTTCTTAAATAAGAGCATAGGTGGGCAAAAAGTTAAAGAGTTGTAGTAAGACATTTTGAAAGCTGTCTTACCCTTGAGCACCCAGATAACAATTCCAAGAAGAACCCTGTTTGGATGCAGCCACTGGGACAATCTATGTCAGTCAAGTGGCCATGAAGGTATAAAGAAACATAAGTTGACCTTGGCATTAAAAATTACACATAAACTCTGATAAATATATTCAGATGCAAGTGTAAGAATGTATGGAGAGAACCTTGGTTGGGTAAATGATGAGAAATAATATGGACTTAAAGAGAGATGATGACTTAAAGGACTACCATGAGGCCAAATGAAGTGGAGAAATTGGGAGCCAGACAGAAGGATCCTGATTCTTTTATACGAAAATGGGAAAGAGCCTCAACAATGCATTGACATTTAAAAGTGGGCAATAAGCCAACCCCAGTGTTCCTTCTATGACCCAATGTTTACAAAGAGAAGGAAAGAGCAGTAGGAGACTCTCGATTGGACAGCACACATCCTTGAGTGTTTTTACCAGGCAGGAAGCCTGTGTGCAACCATCCTTCTGAATGGGATCAAAAAAGGCTGAGCCTTCCCATGAGCTTGATTGAATTTTATTCCCTTAGTCATTCATGTATGTTTCGTTGTGTCTATGTGCATCTATACATTTAGGTTAATAGGCATTTATGCGTGTATTTCTGTATTGGTATGTGTTTCTGGAAGGATTTCTGTATTTATGGATGGAATCATCATTGGATGCATTCAGCAGTACCATGTAGGAGCCACAAGTGCAAAGTGATGGACTAGGTCAGTTTTTTTTTTTTTGTGGGGAAGATCAGCTCTGTGCTAACATCTACCAATCCTCCTCTTTTTTTGCTGAGGAAGACTGGCCCTGGGCTAACATCTGTGCCCATCGTCCTCCACATTATATGGGACGCCGCCACAGCATGGCTTGCCAAGTGGTGCATCAGTGCACGGCCGGGATCCGAACCGACAAGCACAGGGCCGCAGCAGCAGGGCGCGCGTGCCTAACGGCTGGCGCCACCAGGCTGGCAGCCTGGACTAGGTCGTTTTGAAAGCTGTCATACTCCTCTACTGAGACAAGATACACAGAAAAGGATCCCCATTTGTGATAATGCTCCCAGGACAATCTCGGTCAGCCATTGTATAGCACCTGGACTATGCAGAAACTCATGTCCGTCTTGATACCCTAGTTTCTGGAAAGCTTGTCTGGTAAGCATCCATATGCAAATGAGGAGATGCAGGGGAGTATACTGGTTGGGTCAATGATGAGAACTCACATTGTCTTGAAGAGAGATGATGACCTCAAAATCATGCTCAATAGGATTACGCTGAGGCCCAATGAAGTTGAGAATTTGGGGGTCGGATGTGGGGGATCCTGATTTCCCTTCTAAAGTAATGGGATTGGGTCTTGAGGCCACCAGTCCCTTGAGGAAATCTTGTGTGGCTCTACCCTGTCTATGGGATTCCCCGAGGCCAAGAGGTGCTCCTCTTTGAGGCTGCTTTCGGCCCCCTGGTTCTTCCCCGAAGGCCACGTCCTAGGCCATTCCTTAGCTCTTTTTCTCTCGTTGTGTCTTTCAGTGAGAGGATCGGCCTGGGGTTTCCTCGTTGCCCAAGCGATCTGAGGTGAGTGGATGTCTTTGATCCTCCATATAGCCCCCGAAGATATTGGACTCTTGGAAAGGGCAGCCTTCGGGCCATACATGGCTTTGACCCTCTTGCAGAAGTAGATGCGCAGAGATGGTTTCTTTCTCCTTGATTGTCAGCCATCCAGGATAAGGCGTCCGTCAGTCGAAAGCTCTGGTTTATACCCGGGGTGGATCTGAGTGTCAATGGAGGGCAGCTTTCTCGTCAGTGGCCCTCCGGGTAACATGCACGTCCATGTGTGCACAGGTTGAGGCCCAAACATAGAACCGAATGAAGGGATGATGAGCGCTGTGCTCTGCTTTGGAGTGTTGGGGGAACTTCCTCTAGGGAAGCAGGATGCCCATGGCATTGGGAGGGTGAGATGCAGGAAAGAAACTGTCCCTTGGGTGTCCCAGGTGACAGGCACCGTTGAGGAATCAGATAGCTGAAGGCAGGCCTGTGAGGGCTGAGAGGCATTGACCACGTCAATGTGTATAGGTTCCTCATGACCAAGCCATTTGTTATCTTTTAGGTTTTATTTCACTGGGTCCATTTTGGGGCCTGTCCTTACCTCTTTTTCTCTCAATGTGTCTTTTAGTGAAACCTTTGGACATGGATTTCACCCTTGCCTGTATGATCAAATGGATGTGGATGTATTTGATTATAGTTAATAAGCTATAGAGAACATTGGATAATGGGGAAGGCCCACTTTAAAATAATAAATATGTTTGACTTCTTTTGAGAGCCTAAATACCAATAGATGGTTGATTTATCTTTCATGTCAGCACTATGGGATATAATTTCTGGAAATTGAAAGCTTCTCATTATACCTGTAATGTATCCAAGTGTAAATGGAGGAAATATTTCTTTCAGTTGCCTCCTAGGCAAAATTAACATCCATCTGTGCACCAGTTGTAGCCAATAACTCTAATATACTGAAGGAATGACAAGTGCTTGAGTCTGCTTTGGGTATAGAAACAACTTTCTCTAGGGAAGAATCATGCCCATGGCTTCAAGGCGGTGAGCTGCAGGAATGAACCCCATTCATAGTCTTTGTTGAAAGACACTGTTGAGTATTTAGACAGCTAAATGACAGCTCCTGAGGATTTATAGGGCTTCACCATGTCATTTTAAGGAATTGTGGGCTGTTGGTGATGCCAATTCTTCCTAATTGGCCCTTTGATCATTTAGCTTTGCCAAACAAATCGAGCAACTTAATCTGTTTTTATGTTCTTCCTATTCAGATGTGACTGCCTTAAATGATGCCTTTCTCAAGGAGAAAAAACACTTTTTACTGAACTTTGTGTTAAGTATTTGAGATTTATTTTCTTCCATCGTTTCATCTCCACAATGTGGTAATATTTGGTGAATTACATTGGTTGATATGCTCCTTTTCATTATTGCAATTTTCATCGTTGTTTCTGGGATGTTTTTTGTACATAAATGGAAACTTTCAATTAATAGACATTGACTTTTTGTACCCAGCTTGAAATAGTTCATAAATTTGTGAATGGTTGAGTCAAAGTCAGCACAATTTCAATTTTGCTCATATCTGTCTTTTAAAAATGATTTTCATATGACTTCACAATTTCAAACTATGCATGTTAACATCCCTTAGACCATGCCCAATGTCCTGTTACAGTCCCTTGGTTTGATAGACTCAATAAAGGTCTATTCAAGGGGCTGGCCCAGTGGCACAAGAGGTTAAGTGTGCGCGCTCCAATGCGGTGGCCTGAGGTTCACCGGTTCGGATCCCAGGTGCGCACTGACGCACCGCTTGGCAAGCCGTGCTGTGGCAGAGTCCCATATAAAGTAGAGGAAGATGGGCACGGACGTTAACCCAGGGCCAGTCTTCCTCAGCAAAAAAGAGGAGGATTGGCATTGGATGTTAGCTCAGGGCTGGTCTTCCTCACAAAAAACAAAAATGTTTAAAAAAGAAATAAAGGTCTATTCAGGTCTAGTGATATCGTTTGACGCTTGATCCTGCTTGATGCACCCTGAGTATTTTTCCTCATAAGAAAATTGTATGCTCTGCCATTTTTTTTTTTTTTGGTGAATATAAGGTGCACAGCCTTTGTTATGGCTCATTTTTGTTGAATAATCTTTATGATTCTTTGAGGAGTAGCATGTGTGAGGCACAAGCCCATGAGAAATGTAGTACTTCATTTTGACAGCCATCCTACTGTGTCTACCAGACAATGACTCCCCAAAAGAGCCTTATTTGGCCTGCTGACATTGAGTCAATTTTTGTCTGTCTGGTGTCCAGCACCTAGAACTCTTATCCAGATCACACCCTGTTTCCATAATCTAATCTTGGTAAGCATATTCAGGTCCAAGTGCGTTGGTGAGGTGAGAGAACCTTGGTGGATCAATGATGTGACCTAATATTGTCTTGAAGAGAGATGATTAACCAACAATTATGCTCAATAGGGTTATGTTAAGACCCATTTTCAAGTACAATCCTATGATAGGATGTTGGGGATCCTATTTCCCTTGTAGAGCAATAGTATTTTGGAGTTGAGACAACAAAGTCCTTAAGAGAATTTTTTGTCTATGAACTTCTATGTGAACAATGCATACTCATAATTTATGCTTTGTGTAATGATCTATATTTCATAATAGTAGGGCTTTTCAAGATTTATTCTTTAGCTCTTTTTCTCTTTTAGTCACTTTCAGTGAGACTTTTGGCCAAGGGTTACACCATTGCATTGATAATGAGAGATGAGTGGATTACTTTGATCTTAGAACCATGTCAAATAGAATATTCGACTACTAGTAATGAGTCCTGATCTAAGGCAATAGGTTTTTCTTATTTAGTGAACCTGGACACCAATATGGTTTTACTTCTGTGTGAATGTCCATCCTATGGTATATGATCCTATAAAAACTGAAATCTTTCTGTTTTACCTGAAATTGTTCCGATTAGGAACTGAGGAAATTTTTTTCTTAACTGGAACTCTGGCAACATTCTTCTCAGCCTGTACACACTACAAAACCAATATTTTGATATACTTAGGTTATCAAAACTGCTTGTGTTTACATTTGAGTCACAAAAGAACTTTCTATAACTGGAGGACCATGCCCATGGAGTAGACATTGTGAGATTAAAGAATTTGCCTGGTCCCTGGGTCTTATTTTGAATACATTGTTATGTTGCTGGTTATGTGAATTGCACCATATCAATATAATGAATTGTATGCCGTTGGTGATGCCAGTTTTTCCTGATTGCCCCTTTGCTCTGTTTAGCTTCTCCACATTGGGCCACGTGTATCCCATTTTGAGTTTTTCTTATCCATAAGTGATTGCCCGAAAGAATGTTATCCTCATGAGGAAAAGGCCACGTTTGACTGAAATTTCATTGAAATGATGTTGAGAATTTTTCTGAACCATTCTTTCATCTCTACTATGTGATAATTTTTTCATCAAGGTACAGGAGTAGACATATTCATCCTGACTATTGTATTTTTGCATCCCGATATGGTATCTTGCATTGTTTTCATGATGGTTTTTTGTTTTTTGGTTTTTTTTATTGATGTTTTAATAGTTTATAACATTGTGAAATTTTGGGTTGTACATTTTTGTTTGTCCATCACCATATATATGTCTCCCTTCACCCCTTGTGCCCACCCCCTACCCCCATAGCCCCTGGTAACCACAATACAGTTTTCTCTGTCCATGTGTTGGTTTATATTCCACATATGAGTGAGATCATACAGTGTTTGTCTTTCTCTCTCTGGCTTATTTCACTTAACATAATACCCTTCAGGTCCATCCATGTTGTTGCAAATGGGACGATTTTGTCTTTTGTATGGCTGAGTAGTATTCCATTGTATATATATACCACATCTTCTTGATCCAGTCATCAGTCGAGGGACACTTAGGTTGCTTCCACTTCTTAGCTATAGTGAATAATGCTGCAATGAACATAGGGGTGCATAAGCCTCTTTGGATTGTTGATTTCAGGTTCGTTGGATAGATTCCCAGTAGTGGGATAGCTGGATCATAGGGCATCTCTATTTTTAATTCTTTGAGGAATCTCCATACCGTTTTCCATAGAGGCTGCACCAGTTTGCATTCCCACCAGCTGTGTATGAGGGTTCCTGTTTCTCCACATCCTCTCCAACATGTTTTTTTTTTGTCTTGGTGATTATAGCCATTCTAACGGGAGTGAGGTTATATCTTAGTGTTGTTTTGATTTGCATTTCCCTGATGATTAGTGATGTTGAACATCTTTTCATGTGCCTATTGGCCATCTGTATATCTTCTTTGGAGAAGCGTCTGTTCATTTCCTCTACCCATTTTTTGATCTGGTTGTTTGTTTTTTTGTTATTCAGTTGTATGAGTTCTATATATGTTATGGAGATTAACCCCTTGTCAGATATATGTTTTGCAAATATTTTCTACCAGCTGGTGGTTGTCTGTTCATCTTATTCTGGTTTCATTTGCCTTGTAGAAGCTCTTTAATCTGATAAAGTCCCACTTGCTTATTTTTTCTTTAGTTTCCCTAGTCTGGGTAGGCATGTCATCCGAAAAGATTCCTTATGACCAATGTCAAATAGTGTGTTGCCTATATTTTCTTCTCTGAGTTTTATAGTTTCAGGTCTCACCTTCAGGTGTTTGATCCATTTTGAGTTAATTTTTGTGAGTGATGATAGCAGATGGTCCACTTTCATTCTTTTGCATGTGGCTCTCCAGTTTTCCCAACACCATTTATTGAAGAGACTTTCCCTTCTCCATTGTATGTTCTTAGCTCCTTTGTCGAAAATTAGCTATCCATACATGTGCGGTTTTATTTCTGGGCTTTCAATTCTGTTCCATTGATCTGTGTGTCTGTTTTTGTACCAGCACCATGCTGTTTTGATTACTATTGCTTTGTAGTATGTTTTGAAGTCAGGGATTGTGATGCCTCCTGCTTTGTTCTTATCTCTTAGGATTGCTTTAGCTATTTGGGGTCTTTTGTTGCCCCATATGAATTTTAGTATTCTTTTTTGTATTTCTGTGAAGAATGTCCTTGGGATTCTGATTGGGATTGCATTGAATCTGTAGACTGCTTTAGGTAATATAGACATTTTAACTATGTTTATTCTTCTAATCCATATGCATGGGATGTCTTTCCATTTCTTTATGTCATCATTGATTTCTTTCAATAATGTCTTGTAGTTTTCATTGTATAGGTCTTCCACCTCCTTGGTAAGATTTATTCCTACATATTTTATTCTTTTTGATGCAATTGTAAATGTTATTATCTTTTTGAGCTCTCTTTCTGTTAGTTCGTTATTGGCATACAGAAATGCAACTGATTTTTGTAGATTGATTTTGCACCCTGTGACTTTGCTGTAGTTGTTGATTATTTCTAATAGTTTTACAGTGGATTCTTTAGAGTTTTCTATATATTAAATCATTCATCTGCAAATAGTGAGAGTTTCACTTCTTCATTGCCTATTTGGATTCCTTTTATTCCTTTTTCTTGCCTAATTGCTCTGGCCAAAACCTCCAGTACTATGTTGAATAAGAGTGGTGAGAGTGGGCAGCCCTGCCTCGTTCCTATTCTCAGAGGAAGGGATTTCAGTCTTTCCCCGTTGAGTATGATGTTGGCTGTGGGTTTGTCATAAATAGCCTTTATTATGTTGATGTACTTTCCTTCTATACCTATTTTGTCGAGTGTTTTTATCATAAATGGATGTTCTATCTTGTCAAATGCCTTCTCTGCATCCGTTGAGATGACCATGTGGTTTTTATTCTTTGTTTTGTTGATGTGGTGTATCACATTGATTGATTTGCAGATGTTGAACTATCCCTGTGTCCCTGGTATAAATCTCACTTGATCATGGTGTATGATCTTTTTAATGTATTGCTGTATTCGGTTTGCCAATATTTTTTTGAGGATTTTTGCATCTATGTTCATCAGCGATATTGGCCTGTAATTTTCCTTCTTTTATTGTCTTGGTCTGACTTTGGTATCAGGGTGATGTTGGCCTTATAGAATGAGTTAGGAAGTGTTCCATCTTCCTCTATTTTTTGGAATAATTTGAGAAGAATGGGTATTAAATCTTCTTTGAATGTTTGCCAAAATTCACCAGAGAAGCCATCTAGTCCTGGACTTTTATTTTTTGGGAGGTTTTTCATTACTATTTCAATCTCTTTACTTGTGATTGGTCTATTCAGATTCTCCATTTCTTCTTAGTTCAGTTTTGGGAGTTTGTATGAGTCTAGGAATTTATCCATTACTTCTAGATTGTCCAATTTGTTGACATATAATTTCTCATAGTATTCTCTTATAATCCTTTGTATTTCCGTGGTATCTGTTGTAATTTCTCCCCTTTCATTTCTAATTTTATTTACTTGAGCCTTTTCTCTTTTTTTCTTAGTAAGTCTGGCTAAGGGTTTGTCAATTTTGTTTATTTTCTCAAAGAACCAACTCTTTGTTTCATTAATCCTTTCTACTGTATTTTTTGGTCTCAATTTCATTTATTTCTGTTCGATTTTTATTATTTCTCTCCTTCTGCTGACTTCGGGCTTTGTTTGTTCTTATTTTTCTAGTTCTGTTAGATATAAATTAAGGTTGCTTATTTGGGCTTTTTCTTGTTTGTTAAGGTGGGCTTGTATCGCTATGAGTTTCCCTCTCAGGACCGCTTTTGCTGCATCCCATATGATTTGGTATGGCATATTTTCATTTTGTTTTGTTTCCAGATAGTTTTGGATTTCTCCTTTCATTTCATCAATGATCCATTGGTGGTTCAGTAGCATGTTGTTTAATCTCCGCGTTTTTGTCACTTTCCCAGGTTTTTTTTCGTGGTTCGTTTCCAGTTTCATAGCATTATTGTCTGAAAAGATGCTTGTTATGATTTCATAACAATGATTTCTTAAATTTATTGAGGCTAGCTTTGTTTCCCAACATATGGTCTATCCTTGAGAATGTTCCTTGCATGCTTGGGAAGAATATGTAGTCAGCTGTTTTTGGATGGAGTGCTTGTATATGTCTAATAGATCCATCTCATCCAGTTTTTCATTTAAGTCTACTATTTCTTTATTGACTTTTTGTCTGGATGATCTATCCATTGATGTAAGTGGGGTATTAAGATCCCCTACTATTATTGTGTTGTTGTTAATGTCTCCTTTTAGGTTTGTTAATAGTAGCTTTATGTACATTGGTGCTCCTATGTTGGGTGCATATAAATTTATAAGTGATATGTCTTCTTGGTGGAGTGTCCCTTTTATTATTATATATTTCCCTTCTTTGTCTCTCTTAACCTGTTTTATCTTGAAGTCTACTTTGTCTGATATGAGTGTGGCAACACCTGCTTTTTTTTGTTTGCCATTAGCTTGGAGTATTGTCTTCCATCCTTTCACTCTGAGCCTGTGCTTGTCTTTAGAGCTGAGATGTGTTTCCTGGAGGCAGCATATTGTTGTGTCTTGCTTTTTAATACATCCTGCCACTCTGTATCTTTTGATTGGAGAGTTCAATCCATTTACGTTTAGGGTAATTATTGATATATGAGGGCTTAATGTTGCTGTTTTGTCATTTATTTTCCAGTTCTTTTGCATTTCCTTTGTTTCTTGTCTCATTTCTTTCGGACTGCCAATTCAGTTTGGTTGTTCTGTCTTATGACTCTTCTAGTTTTCTCTTTTATCATATGTGATTTTGTTTTGATTATTTGTTTAGTGGTTACATTGAGGTTTGTATAAAAAATTTTGTGTATGAGATAGTCCATTATCTGATGGCCTCTTGTTTCCTTATACTAAGTCAATTCAATCTCTTTCCTCTTCCCCTTCTAAGTCGTTCTTGTTATACCTTATTCTATCTTGTGTTGTGGGTGTGTGTTTACAGTGATAAGCTTATATTTGTTTTTAATGAATTCCTTCCTTTGATCTTTGATTTTGGTATTTAACTGGTTGCTAACCTATTCTGGTAAAGATCTACTATTTTTCTGATTTTGTCTACCTATTTTTCTCCTTGCTCCAAGCTTTGTATTGCCTTTCTCTTCTTTTTTTCAGCCCTGAGGGCCTTCTTGAGTACTTCTTGTAGTGGGGGTCTCGTGGCCATGAACTCCCTTAGCTTTTGTTTATCTGGGAAAGTTACTATTTCTCCATCATATTTGAAGGATATTTTTGCTGGATAGAGTACTCTTGGGTGAAAGTTTTTCTCTTTCAGTATTTTGAATATATCATTCCAGTCTCTCCTAGCCTGTAAAGTTTCTGTTGAGAAATCTGCTGGAAGCCTGATGGGAGTTCCTTTGTACGTTATTTTTTTGTTTTTGTCTACCTGCCCTTAATATTTTTTCTTTGTCATTGTCTTTAGCCAACCTTACCACTGTATGTTGTGGAGTGGGCCTTTGCCTGTTGACGTATTTAGGCGACCTGTTGGCTTCACTTACTGGTATTTCCTGCTCCTTCCCCAGATTTGGGAAGTTCTCAGCCATTATTTAATTGAATAGGTTCTCTGTTCCTCTTTCCCTCTCTTCTCCCTCAGGAATACTTATAATTCTTATGTTACATTTCCGAATAGAATCAGATATTTCCTGGAGACTTTCTTCATTTCTTTTTAGTCTTAGTTCTCTCTCCTCTTCCATCTGGAGCATATCTGTATTCCTATCTTCTATAATGCTAATTCATTCCTCCATATTGTCAGCTCTGTTCTTTAAAGATTCCAGACTCTCCTTTATCTCCTCCATTGTGTTCTTCATCTCCGTACGTACTGATTGGTTTTTCTTTATGATTTCAATCTCTTTTGTGAAGAAACTCCTAATCTCATTGAATTGTTTGTCTGTGTTATCTCGTATTTCATAGAATTTTTTTTATGATAGCTATTCTGAAATCTGTGTCATTTAGGTTATGGATTTCTGTGTCTTCAGGGTTGGTTTCTGGGTGCTTGTCATTTTCCTTCTGTTCTGGTGATTTCATGTACCTTTGCATTGTGGTTCCTGTATTTGCTTTGTTTTTCCTCATCCTGGAAATATCTGGTTGCAATTTCCACGTGCTGCCACTGTGTGGGGATTAAGGGCTGTGTAATCTGAGGCCCCTGCGCTCTGCCCCGGCTGCTCGCTGCGACCGGCCAGCCACTTGGTCTGGTCTGGTCAGCTGAGCTGCAGTGTCCGTCATGCGGGGGGGGTGGCTCTCTCTTTTGCCCGCTGGGTCCCTGTGTGGGGGGCTTCTCACTCACCCCTCGTTATCTGCTCTCCTGGGGTGCTCAGATGTTGATGGTACCCCTGTAGCAGTTCTGAGTCCTCTGTGTGGGAGTTTCCCGCTGGCTGAGAGAGCCTGAAGAGCTATGGTTTCCCTGCAGAGGGCCACCCCTCCCACCTCTCTGGGAGCTGCGTGGACCAGGATCGTTGATCTGATGGGGAGGGAAAGGGGTTATCCTTACCTCTCCCTACTTCCTCCTGGGGCCCCAGCACGTTTCACTCTCAGACGTGCGGCAGTGTGGATCTTTCCGATCAACCTTTTTGCTGTCTAGGAGTCCGTTGTTGGTCTGTGACTGTTCCTTTTGTTGTATCTTATGGGGGAAGAGTTTACGGGAAAGCTCACTCTGACATGACAGTGACATCACCTTATGATGGTTTTTGAACAGTTTTACTCTTAAGTATCCTGAAAACTAATATGGAGTTTACTTCTCAATGAGTGGCTATACTACAGAATATGAGCCTACAATGAAATCACTTTGTTTTGTCTGAAACTAAGGTCGTAAATTGAAGAAATTTTTCCCTAACTGGTTCAGGGAAACATTCATCTCTCTCTATATATGTGTCAAGGCCATACTTCTAATATATCATAACAGATTACAACCTTTTTTACCCCATTTGGTCATCAAATAACTTTTTATAACTGAAGGACCATGTTGATATAGTTGAGATAATGAGATTCAGTAATTTGTCCCACACATGACACAATTTTGATAACATTGTTGAATAATCAGATAACTGAATTGCACCACCTGATATCATGTTGCTTCACTAATTCAATATAATGAAGTGTATAGTCTGGATGATGCCAGACATTCTTTATTGGCCATTTGATTTCTCTAGATTACCAAATCAAACAACGGTGGTTCCATTATGAGTTCTTCTTTTTCATGAGTGATTGATGTAAAGGATGACATTCTTATGAAAAGAAGGTCAATTTGACTGTAATTCCATAAGAATGCTATTGATGATTTTTCTGATTCTTGGTTTTATCTCCACCATTGATAATCTTAGCCCTGAGCACAAGAGTAGACATATTATCCCAATTATCATATTTTTGTTTTGCTGTTTTTGTGATAACTGTGGGACATGGATGAGGACTGTTAACATAAAGACAATGGCTTATCAGCCACAGCCTGAAAACTCTCATACATGGGTTGAAAGCTTGAAGGAAAGCACAATTCCAATTATTCTGTTATCTGTTTTCTAGAAAATAAGTTTCATATAGCTTCATAGGGTCATTTTATCCAAGTTGAAATGCAATGGAGAATGTCAAATGTTGCTGATATGGCTCCTTGATCAAATATATCAGGAATGAGCCATAAGATACTATTGTTTTAGCATGACACCTCCTGATTGGTTTTCCAAAGTCAATAAACTTGTGTGCTTTGTCTACCTTTTGTTTAGTGAATTAATGGCACACAGCCTCTGTAATGGATCATTTTTGCAGAAATGATCATATTGGTCCATTAAGGAGAAGCATGCATGAGCCACATGCCCAATGGAAATGCAATACTTTATTTTGGCACCTGTCATATTCTTGTTCACTCAGATAATGACTCCAGAGGAAGTCACTCCAGGCTCCTGTTTAGTGTGCTACACCTGGGACAATCTATATCAGCCATTATGACCAAAATCCTAATCACCTTGGCCTCATAACTTCCTGTATCCATCTTTGTTAAGCATAGTTAGGTCCAAATGTATGCATGCTTGGGGAATCACATGTGTTGCATCAGTTATGAGACCTCACGTTGTATTGAAGAGATCTGAATACCTAAAAATCATGCTCAAGGGGATTACACTGAGGCCCAGCCTAGGTTTACAATCCTGGGACAGAGTTTTGATGTTCCTTGTTTTTCTTTTACAGGTATTGTATTTTGTGTTGATCAATTTGTGATTTATAACTTTATCTATACTTTTCAAACTGAACAATAACTCTCATCTTTTTCAGCTTTTTCAGTGGTCAATAAGTTCTAATAATTTGACTCTTTGGGGGTTCATCTCAGGTCTTTTTCTCTCATTGTTTCTTTTAGTAAGATGTGTGACAAGATATCCATCATAAAATTGATGAGATGTAAATGTCAGTCTTAGTCACAAATATCTTCCAAGTAGATCTTCCGGCTTATGAAGATTTACCCTAAGGTGATTAGATTTACCCATTTGGGTAATCTGAATATCCATATGAGGTTTTCTACTCAATGTGTGACTGAACTACTTGACTTGATACCATGACAAAATCTTTAATTTTTACCTGAATTGAGTGTTATTAACAGCGAAGGAATTTTTTATTCTTTGGTATTCAGTCCAATGTAAGGTATTTATTTGGATATGTGAATGGATAGACCAATTTTCCTTTATTGTTACTATAGGATTCTAATGATGTTAGGCTGCTTTGAGGTCACTGATGTAAATTCCATCACTGAAGGACCCTGACAATGGATAAGACAATGTTAGATTCAGTAATTTGCTTTTCCCTGAATGTTAAAATTGAATCCACTGATGAGAAAACTATCTGAATTTCAGCTCCCACGTATCTTGTGAGTTCTTTATTTTCAGTATAATAAAAGCATGACTGATGCCAGTTATTGATTGGACTTTGAAATAACTAGGTTCACCAAATCAGACTACAAGTGTCCTGTTATGAATTCTTCTCATGAGTGACCAAAGCACTTGATGTCATCCTCATTTTAAAAACATCACATTTTACTGTAATTTCCTTAAATAATTTTGAGACATTTTCTGAGTCATAGTTCTTGTCTCTATAGTATGTTGTTCTTTAGTGTAAATATAGGAGTAGATATATTCACCCCTGTTATTATAATTTCTCTTTGCTCTTGTTTTTTCATATTTGTGGGGCATTGATGAGAACTCAGAACATATATGCAATGTCACATCAGGCATTTGTTTGCAATTCCTATATATGGGTTGTACAAGACACATGAGAATGAATGCTCTTGGACTTCTCTTTTCCAGTATGGCGTGGAAAGTGCTTGGAAATTGTCACCCCCATTGACACAACAAGGAAAAATCTGAATAGATTGAAAATCAATAATGTCTCTGGAATTCATTAGATAATTGAAGACACAGAAAAATCACTACCACAAAAATTACAAGGATTGTCTGTCAGATCAAGAGAATCACAACTTATTCCAACATTAGCCAAGACTAAAACTTCCACTGGAACTAGTATCAAGGTGGGAAAACTTATAGTGTAATTAACAATTACAGTTGCTGGAGGCTCACTGTGAACAGGTTAAGAGTTAAAAACTTCTGTGGGGCCCTCTCTTACCAGAAGCCCCATGCTTGTGTGAGTTTTATCTCCAGGAGCCCTACCAGGTTCTCACAGTGAATATTGTAGAAAAATCCCCTACTGCTTCTGTCAGATGAAGGGCCAAGGTAGCCATTTTGAAATATGTCCAGAGCATTCTCTTTTTCTTAATAAGGACTGATCTCATAGGAAATTATTTAACCAGAGCCTAACTTGTGTTTTACCAGAATCAGTTGACCTGGGAGAAAAATACCCAACTCCAGCCTGCTATAGCCTACTCCATGAGGAAAAGAAAATGCCCAATCCAATCTACTCTAGTCTTCAATGTAGAAGAAGGGAAATACTCAACTCCAGCAACCCCCAGCCTTCCTGTCTTACTGAAGGTAAGCTCACAGCCTACTAGTATGGTCTCATTAACAGACTAATGCCTAGTCATAGGACTGTAGAATGCTTCCCCTACTCTCATACCTTACTACAACAGCAATAGGACTCCCTTTTAATAACAGGGGAATACAATGGAAATAATGTACATCTCAGACCTTAAGAAATCACAGAAGGTCTTCCATGAGCTGGATCATGGAGTGAGCCTCTCTGTTGTTTTTATTTGAGACCTAGAAACTAGGATGTGTTTGCACAGTTTGTATGCAAAAGGCAGGGCAATGACTTCTGCTTTCACTATTCTTCTTGACAAATTTCAACATTGTGTTGGTTTTCTTTCAGCTACAGATAATGGCCCTGTCTTTAGGAAACAATCTGCAAAGACTCTTAGTTTCCATTTTTAGGGCTGCAAAGTTCCCATAAAAGTTAAAGGATTCCTGCCTGACCCTAAAAAGTCACAATGAATAATTTCCCACCTCTCAGATATGTGTTGTGAACGTAACATATTTTTCTATTATATAAGCAATATAAGTTCACTGTATAACTTTGGAAAATGAGAAAAAGCACAAAGAAAACAAAACTCATTCATATTATCTGTATGTATCTGTATATAAATATTTTAACATAATCAGTATCTGTATCTAACCTTTTTAAATATATGAATAAGACATGGATATTTTCTCCTGTCATTTATGTAGATCTTCTCCTACAGAACTGTTTATGGTAGATGGCATTCTTTCATGTGGATGTATCATGATTTATTAAACTTTTACTTTATCATTGAAAGGAAAAAGAAGTCTCAAAGACAAAAAAGACAAGAACAAGGACACCAAAAGAAATTTTAGCTGTGACACTTATAGCTACAGTAAATAGTAAACACAGCCTAACCTCTAGCCAAATAAACATAAAACCTCACAATAAAGGCCTATTTACCTCAGTTCCTTTTACGCAATATATCATGTCTAGCCCTCATCACAAAATTACAAGGCATACTTAAAAGAAAAAAAAAAACACTGCTTAAGGCAGCGAATGAAGCATCAGAATCAGGTTTACGTAAGGCAGAATTGATAGAATTATCAGACCAGAAATTTAAAACAATTATGATTAATATTTTGAGGGCTCTAATGGAAAAGTGAATGACATGAAAGAATAGATGAGTAATGTAGGCAGCTATATTATCCTTTAAAGTGAAGGAGAAATACTTTCTCAGACAAACAAAAATTGAGAAAATTTGTTGCCAGTAGTCCAACCTTACAATAAATGTAAAAGGAAATTATTCAAATAGGAGGCAAATTATATCAGTCAGAAAATCAAATCTACATAAAGAAAAAAAAGCATTGGAGAAGGAATAAATGAAGTTAAAATAGGATATATTGTTTTTATTATTCTTAATTGATCTGACCGATAACAGTTTGTTCAAAATAATAATAACAACAATGTACTTGGTGATTGTAGCTAATGAATAGTGAAATAAATGAAAGCAACATTATAAGGCATAGGAGAAAGGAAATACTCTGTCATAAAGTACTTAAATAAACCACAAGGTGGCATAGTGTTTTTTGAAAGAGGACTTGATTAGTTGTAAAAGTATACTCTAAACTCAAGCACAATCACTAAAAAAAGACTTTAATAAGAAATATAATTGACACGATAAAAGAGAATAAAAAAGGCAATCATATAAAATGCTCAGTTAAAACAGAGAGGGCAGAAAAAGAGTAGAAGACCAAAAAAAAAAAAAACAAGAGCAACAAACAGAAAACAATAATAAATATGGTAGATATTAATCCAACTATATCAATAACCACTTTAAACACCAAGTAAAAGAGACTAAGTGAATAAAAAAAAGACCCAGTTGTATGTTGTCTATGAGAGATTCACTTTATATAAGACACAGATTAATAGTAAAGCAATGGAGAAATATATACTATGCTAACAGGAATCAAAAGAAAGTTAAAGTAACTATATTAATTTCATACAAAGCAGACTTCAGAGCAAAGAATATTATTAGAGATCAAAAGAGGTATTATATAATGATAAAGGGATCAATTCTCCAAGAAGATATAATGATCCTTAATGTGTATGCACCTAACAACTGAGCATCAAAGTACATGAGGCAAATACTGATAGAACTTCGCACAGAAATAGATGTATCTATTATTATAGTTGGAGCCTTCAGCACCAATATATCAATTGACAGATCCAGCAAGCATAAAATCAGTAACAATATAGTTGAAATGAACAGGACTATCAATCAACTGAATCTAAATGACATCTATAGAATATTTCATCCACCAACAACTGAATGCATATCCTTCTCAAGGTCACATGGAGTGTTCACCAAGATAGATAATATTCTGTGCTAAAAAACACATTAACAAATTTAGAAGAATGGAAACCACACAAAGTATGTTCTCAGATAACAATGAAATGAAACTAAAAATCAGTAAGAGAAAAATAACTAGAAAAGACCAAGGTACTTGGAGATTAAACAACACATTCCTAAATAACACAAAGTCATAGAATAAATCTCAAGAGAAATTTTGAAAATATTTCAAACTAAGTGAAAATGAAAATACAACTCATCAAAAATTTTAGGATGCAGCAAAAGGAGTGCCTAGAGATAAATTTGTAACACTGAATGCCTATATTAAAAGTAAGAAAGACCCAAGTCAATGATCTAACTTCCATATTGGGACACCAGAAAAAGAAGGGCCAATTAAATCCACAGTACACAGAATAAAAGAAATAATAAAATATGAATACAATTCCAAGTTGCCTGATATCTTATTTCTAGAACGTGAATTTCACGTGGCTTCCAAGGTTTTATTACATCAGAATTAATAGGCAAGAGACCATGTGATTGTTACTAATATGGTTTTCTTGATTGTATAGACAAGGGATAATCAATGAGATAATTTCATTTCTGCATGACACCACCTGACTGGTTCTCCAAAGTCAAGAAACCTATATATATTGGCCTCCTTGTGTTTGGTGAATCAGTGGTCTACAGCCTATGTAACAAATTAGGTTGATTTTGGAGTACTGACTCCAAAGAAAATCACGCATGAGCCAAACAACCATGAGAAGTGTAGTTTTCCTTTTTGACACCTGTCCTATTCCTGTCCACATAGGTAATAACAGAAGAAGAGCACAATTTGGTCTACTGCACCTGGGGCAATTTATGCCAGCCAGGTGTCCAGCATTGAATATGCAGGAACTATAATTCACCTTAGAACCCATTAATCCACCTCTGGTAAGCATATTCAACTCCAAGAGTCTGTACGAATGGGGAGTGCCATGTATTAGGTCAATCATGAGAATTTATATTATCTTTAACAGAGATGATGACATAAAAATCAGGCTCAATAAGATTATGTGGAGGCCCAACATGCGTGACAAATCTGGAACTAGAAGTCTGGAATCCTTACTTCCTTCTAGGTGAATAATTTTTGGGCTTGAGACAATGACACCATTGTGGGAAACTTGCTTGACCAACTCTATCTGTGTGCTTCTAGGTGAACAACAAATTATCATCCTTTAAGCATTGTTTTAGTTATTTATAATTTCTAATAGCATGGAATATTTGGGACTCATTCCTTGAATCATTTTCTGTCATTGTGTCTTTCAGTAAGACATGCTGCAAGAGATACACCATTCCTTTAATAAGGGTGGAGTGGCTGCCTTGGTCACAGATACCTTCAAAACAGACCGTTGGACTAGTGATGATGATTCACCCTTATGCCTATTAGGTTTACTCATTGAGGGAACCTGAATATCAATATGGGTTTTCCTCTCAATGAGGGACTGATCTACTTGATGTGATGCCATCAAAAAATTTTGCTTTCTACCTGAATTTGATATGATTGGAAGTTGGGGAAATTTTTTATTCATTTTTTGGTTCACTAGATTCATAGTACCCAGTCCGATGTACACTATTCATTTGAGTACATGTACACAACAAGACTGATTTTTCTATAATATTATTAAGTGGTCGTAATAGTATGGGCAGTTTTTGGCTCCCTGGAGAACTTTCCATAACTAAAGGACCATCCCAGTGGAGACAGAAATGTGACAGTTAGTAATTTGCTTTGCTCATTAACTTGAAATTGAATAAATTGTTAAGCAAACTGATATCTGAATTATAAATCCCAAATATAATGTGACTACATTATTTTCAATATAATGAAAGTGTATGAATACTGCCAATTCTTCCTGATAGGGCCTTTGAGATGAATAGGTGTACCAAATCAGGCAACATGTGTCCCATTATGCATTCTGCTTCCGAATGATTGACTGGCCGACTTTATGGCATCTCCATGAGAAAAACATCTTTTTACTGAAATTTTGTTGAAATCGTGTTGAGACATTTTCTGAGTTATGGTTACTCTCTCTATGATGTGATATTATTTTGGTCTAAATGTAGGAGTAGACATATTCACCCTTATTGTAATATTTTCATGTGGTTCTGTCTTTGTGATGTTTATGAGACATTTATGAGGACTCAGGACAGGAAGACTAGACATTTGGCCACAAGTTTGAAATACCTGTTTGTGCATTTCTCAAGCTAATGAATGCAATGCATACAAATTCCATGTGCCTTGATATCTGATTTCTACATCTTTAGATTCATATGGCTTCAAGAGGGCCAGTGCTTTATGAGCATTCATATACAGAAAACCATGCCAATTGTTACTGGTATGGCTTTCTTGAATATATAGACAAGAAAAGATTAATGGGACACTTGTTTCTTCATGAAACCACTGGATTGTTTCTCCAAAGTCAAGTGGCCTGTATGTTTTGACCTTATTAAGTTTTGTAAATCAATGGGCTAAAGTCTATGTAATGGGTCTTTTTTTGAATATCAACAATTTTGCTCATTTAATGGAAAGTAGACATGATCCATGCACACTGGAAAGGTGTGGTTCTCCTTTTGACACCTGTTCTACCTCTGTCCTCTCAGATAACGATATTGAAGAATGTTATTTGGCTTGCTGTGACAGGGGCAATTGATACCACACAGGCATCCTGTAATAAATATGCCCTAACTCCAATTCACCCTAGCACCAGAGCTCCAGAAAGCCTTCATTGGTAAGTTAATCAGGTCCAAGTGCATGTATACATGGGGAGTGCCATGGCTTCAGTCAGGGTTGAGGCCTTGAAGAGAAATGATGACAAAAATCATGCTCGATAAAATTACACTGAGGCTCAGCTTGGATGACAATCCTGGGATAGATAATAGTGACTCCTTATTTTCTTTATAGGGGAATTTTTTTTGAACTTGAGATATGAAACCTCATGGGTAACTTGTTTGCTAAACTTTTTTTATGTGCCAATAAATAAACAAAAAATTCTCATTCTTTAAGCTTTGTTTCAGTGATCTGTAATTTCTAATAGTATAGCATATTCAGGTCTCATTCCTTGGCTCTTTTTCTCTCATTTTGTGTTTCAGTAAGACTTGCTCCCAAGAGATGCATTCCATTATAAAATATCAATAGCTTATTTTGCTGATACACATATTATATAGAGAGCATATTATATATAGATACACATATTATATAGAGAGAAACCCATGGTTTCTGGTATTCACTGGGGGTCTTGGAACATATCCCCCCCAGATAAAGGAGAACTACCGTATTATAAAGGAAGATATATGCGATGTATGATGCTAGTTGTTACTGTTATGAGTCCTTGCATATTTACCCAAGGGATGATGATGAGAAACTTCATTTATTCATGGAAATAATTTTTTGCCAGGTTATCAAAAGACACGAACCTATATTCTTGGTCCTTGCTGTATGTGGTGAATCAATGACCCACAGCTTAAGCAATGGGTCATTTTTTTTTCAGTTATTTTATTGAGGTCATAATGGTTTATAATATTGTATAATTTCAGGAGTACATTATTATATATCAGGTTCTGTACAGAATGCATCGTGCTTACCACCAATAGTATAGTTTTTATCCATTACCATATATGTGTGCCCCTTTACTCCTTTTGCATACACCCCAACCCACTTGCCCTCTGGTAACCACTAATTGGTTCTCTTTATCCATGCATCTGTTTATCTTCCACATGAGTGAAATCAGGCAGTGTTTATCTTTATCTGTCTGGATTATTTCACTTAACATAATACCCTCAAGGTCCATCCATGTCATCGCAAATGGGATGAGTTTGTCTTTTTTACGGCTGAGTAGTATTCCATTCTCTCTCTCTCTCTATGTATATATATATACATATATATATATATACACACACACACACACACCACATCTTCTTTATCGATTCATCAGTTGATGGGCACTTAGGTTGCTTCCATGTCTTGGCTATTGGGAATAGTGCTACAAGGAACATAGGGGTGCATAAATCTCTTTGAATTGATGATTTCAAGTGCTTTTGATCAATACCCAGTAGTGGGATAGCTGGATCATATGGTATTTCTATTTTTAATTTTTTGAGAAATCTCCATACTATTTTCCATAGTGGCTGCACCAGTTTGCACTCCCATCGTCAGTGTATGAGGGTTCCCTTTTCTCCACATCGTCTCGAACACTTGTTAGTCTTTGTCTTGTTAGTTATAGCCATTTCTGACAGGTGTAAGGTGTTATCTCATTGTAGTTTTTATTTGTGTTTACCTAATAATTAATGATGTTGAACATCTTTTCATGTGCCTGTTGGCCATCTGTATATGTTCTTTGGAGAAATATCTGTTCCTAACCTCTGCCCATTTTTTGATCAGGTTGTTTGTTTTATTGTTGTTGAGCCGTATGAGATCTTTATATATCCTGGAAATTAACCCCTTGTTGGATATATGATTTGCAAATATTTCCTGCCAGTTGGTGGGTTGTTTTTTCATTTTGTTCATGGTTTCCTTTGTCTTACAGAAGCTTTTTATTTTTTTTATTTTCTTTTTTTGTGAGGAAGATTAGCCCTGACCTAACATCCCAAGCCAATCCTCCTCTTTTTGCTGAGGAAGATTGGCCCTGGGCTAACATCTGTGCCCATCTTCCTCTACTTTATATGGGATGCTGCCACAGTATGGCTTGACAAGTGGTGCATCGGTCTGCGCCCGGGATCCGAAACTGCGAACCCCGCGCTGCCAAAGTGGAGTGTGCTAACTGAACCACTACACCACCGGGCTGGTCCCCAGAAGCTTTTTAGTCTGATGTAGTCGCATTTGTTTATTTTTTATTTTATTTCCCTTGCATGGCTAGACATGGTATTCGAAAAGATGCTGCTAAGACCGATGTCAAAGAGTATACAGTCAAAGAGTATTTTCTTCTAACAGTTTTATGGTTTCAGGTCTTACATTCAAGTCTTTCATCCATTTTGAGTTAATTTTTGTGTCTGGTGTAAGATAATGGTCTACTTTCATTCTTTTGCATGTGGCTGTCCAGTTTTACCAATACCATTTATTGAAGAGACTTTCCTTTCTCCATTCCTTGGCTCCTTTGTCAAAGATTAGCTATCCATAGAGATGTGGTTTTTTTCTGGGCTTTTAATTCTGTTCCATTGATCTGTGTGTCTGTTTTTGTGCCAGTACCACGCTGTTTTTATTACTATAGCTCTGTAGTATGTTTTGAACTCAGGGATTGTGATGCCTCAAGCTTTGTTCTCTTTTCTCAGGATTCCTTTGTCTAGTTGGGGTCTTTTGTTGTTCCATATAAATTTTAGGATTCTTTGTTCTATTTCCATGAAGAATGTCTTTGGGATTCTGATTGGAATTGCATTGAATCTGTAGATTGCTTTAGGTAAGATGGACATTTTATTTATGTTTATTCTCTCAATCCATGAGATGGAATATCTTTCTATTTCTTTATGTCATCCTCAATTTCTTTCAATAATGTCTTATACTTTTCAGTGTATAGATCTTTCACATCCTTGGTTAAATTTATTCCTAGATATTTTATTCTTTTTGTTGCGATTGTAAATAAGATTGTATTCTTGACTTCTCTTTCTGCTAGTTCATTATTAGTGTATAGAAAAGCAACTGATTTTTGTAAGTTGATTTTATGCCCTGCAACTTTGCAGTAGTTGATTATTTGTAACAGTTTTCTGGTGGATTCTTTAGAGTTTTCTATATATGGAGTCATGTTGTCCACAAACAGCAAGAGTTTCACTTCTTCATTTCCAATTTTGATACTTTTTATTTCTTTTTCTTACCTAATTGATCTGGGCAAAACGTCCAGTACTATGTTGAATAGAAGTGGTGAGAGTGGACACCCTTGTCTTGTTCCTGGCTCAGAAGACTGGCTTTCAGGTTTTCACCACTAAGTATGGTGTTGGCTGAGGGTTTGTCATATATGGCCTTTATTATGTTGAGGTACTTTCCTTCTATACCCATTTTATTCAGAGTTTTTATCATAAATGGATGCACTATCTTGTCAAATGCTTTCTCTGCATCTATTGAGATGATTGTGTGATTTTTATTCCTCATTTTGTTAATGTGGTATATCACATTGATTGAATTGCAGATGTTGAACCGTCCCTGAATCCCTGGTATAAATCCCACTTGATAATGGTGAATGATCCTTTTAATGTATTGCTCTATTCGATTTGCCAATATTTTGTTGAGGATTTTTGCATCTATGTTCATCAGTGATATTGGCCTGTAACTTTCCTTCTTTGGGTTGTCCTTGTCTGGTTTTGGTATCAGGGTGATGTTGGCCTCATAGAATGAGTTAGGAAGTGTTCCATCCTCTTCAATTTTTGGAATAGTTTGAGAAGGATAGGTATTAAATCTTCTTTGAATGTTTGGTGGAATTCTCCAGAGAAGACATCTGGTCCTGGACTTTTGTTTTTTGGGAATTTTTGTTTTTTTAATTTATTTTGAGGAAGATCAGCCCTGAGCTAACATCCATGCCAATCCTCTTCTTTTTGCTGAGGAAGACCAACCCTAAGCTAACATCTATTGCCAATCCTCCTCCTTTTTTTTCCCCCCCATTTTTCTCCTCAAAGGCCCAGTAGATAGTTGTATGTCATAGTTGCACATCCTTCTAGTTGCTGTATGTGGGACACCGCCTCAGCATGGCCGGACAAATGGTGCATTGGTGTACGCCCAGGATCCGAACCTGGGTCGCCAGTAGCGGAGCATGCGCATTTAACCACTAAGCCACGGGGCTGGACCCGGGAAATTTTTTATTATTGTTTCAATCTCTTTATTGTGATTGGTCTATTCCGATTCTCTATTTCTTCTTGATTCCATTTCCAGAGGTTGTATGAGTCTAAGAATTTATCTCTTTCTTCTAGGTTTTCCAATTTGTTGGCATATAGTTTTTCACATTATTCTGTTGCAATCCTTTATATTTTTGTGGTATCCATTGTAATTTCTCCTCTTTCACTTTTAGTTTTATTTTGTTGAGCCTTCTCTCTTTTTTCTTAGTGAGTCTGGCTAAGGGTTGTCAATTTTGTTTTTCTTCTCAAAAACCAGCTCTTTGTTTCGTTGATCCTTTCTACTGTTTTTGTTTGTTTGTTTCAATTTAATTTATTTCTGCTCTAATTATTATTTCCCTTCTTCTGCTGATTTGGGGCTTTGTTTTTTCTTTATTTTTCTATTTCTGTTAGATGTAGTTTAAGATAACTTATTTGAGATTTTTCTTGTCTGTTTTCACTGCATCCTATACGAGTTGATATGTTGTGTTTTCATTTTCATTTGTCTCAAGGTATTCTTTGATTTCTCCTTTGATTTCTTGATTGATCCAATGGTTGTTCAGTGCCATGTTGTTTTCTCCACATATTAGTGAATTTTCCAGCCTTTTTCTTGCAGTTGATTTCTAGTTTCATAGCATTATGGTTGGAAAAGATGTTGATATGTTTTCAGTCTTCTTAAATTTATTGAGGCTTGCCTTGTTTCCCAACATATGGTCTATCTTTGAGAATGTTCCATGTGCATGTTCTTGAGAAGAATGTGTATTCTGCTATTTTTAGATAGGATGTTTTATATATATTTATCTGTTAAGTCCATCTGGTCTAGTGTTTCATTTAAATCCATTGTTTCCTTATTGACTATCTATCTGGATGATCTATCCATTGATGTATGTGGGGTGTTGAGATCCCCCGCTATAATTGTATTGCTGGCAACTTCTCCCTTTCTGTCTGTTAATGGTTGCTTTATGTACTTTGATACTCCTTTGTTAGGTGCATATATATTCATGTGTTATGTCCTGTTGGTGGAATGTCCCCTTTATCATTGTATACTGCCCCTCTTTGTCTCTAATTGTCTTTTTTATCTTGAAGTGTGCTTAGTCTGATGTAAGTATGGCAACACCTGCTTTCTTTTGCTTGCCATCTGCTTGGAGTGTCATCTTCCATCCTTTCACTCTGGGCATATGTTTGTCTTTAGAGTGAGACGTGTTTCCTGGAGGCAGCATATTGTTGGGTCTTGTTTTTTAATCCGTCCAGCCACTCTGTGTCTTTTGATTAGAGAATTCGATCCACTTACATTTAGAGTGAGTATTGATATATGAGGGCTTAATACTGTCATTTTGTCTCTTGTTTTCCAGTTGTTCTATATTTCCATTGTTTCTTTTCCCTTGTATTTCTGACTGCCATTTCAGTTTTGGGGTTTTCTGTGATGGTTTTCTCTTTATTTATGACTTGTGTCTCTGCTCTTATTTTTTGTTTAGTGGTACCATGAGGTGTGTGTAAAATATCTGATAGATGAGATAGTCCATTTTCTGATAGCCTCTTATCTCCATTAGCCTAAGCAGGTTCCATATCTTCTCTCTTCCCCTTCTGAGTTATTGTTGCCAAAAAATATCCTTCTTTTGAGGTGAGTCTGTGACTATATTGAAGTGTTTATAGTTATTTTTGATGCTTTCCTTCCCTTTATCTTTTGTGTTATAATTAAGTTTTTCATAACCTGTTCTGATAGAGAGCTGCAATTTTCTGATTTTGTCTGTCTATTTATCTCCTTGTCTGTCTATTTATCACCTTGTAAACGTTTGCCTTTTTGTTTCAGGTAGAGGGGCTTCCTTCACCATTTCTTGTAAGGCAGGTCTAGTGGTGAGGAACTCCCTCAGGTTTTGTTTATCTGGGAAAGCTTTTATTTCTCCATCATGTCTGAAGGATAGTTTTGCTGGATAGAGTATTCTTGTCTGAAAGTTTTTATCTTTCAGTATTTCGAACATATCATTCCATTCTCTCCTAGCCTGTAAACTTTCTGCTGCGAAATCTGCTGAAAGCTTGATAGAGGTGCCTTAGTAGGTTATTTTCTTCTGCCTTGCTGCTCTTAATATTTTTTCTTTGTCGTTGACTTTTGCCAGTTTTACTATTATATTCCTTGGAGAAGGTCTTTTTGCACTGATGTAATTAGGAGTTCTATTGGCTTCATGTAATTGTAAGTGCAGTTTTTCCCCCATATTTGGGAAATTCTCAGCTATTATTTCTTTGAACAAGCTTTCTACTCCTTTCTCCCTCACTTCTACCTCTGGAATACCTATAATCCTTATGTTGCTTTTTCTAATTGAGTTGCATATTCTCAAAGAAGTTCTTCATTTTTCTAAATCTTAATTCTTTCTCCTCCTCCATCTGATGCATTTCAATATTTCTATCTTCTAATTCACTAATTATGTCCTCCATAATGTCAGGTTTATTTTTTTATGGTTTTTAGATTATTTTTTTATCTCATTAATTGTGTTCTTCATATCCAGAATTTCTGTAGCTTTTTTCCAAGGGTTTAAATCTCTTTGTAGAAGTATTCTTTCTGCTCATTAATATTGTTCCTGAGCCCATTGAGCTGTCTTTCTGAGTTTTCTTGTAACTCATTGAGTTTCTTCACGACAGCTATTTTGAGTTCTCTGTCATTTAGATTGTAAACTTCTACGACCTTAAGTTTGGTTTCTGGAGACTTGTCATTTTCCTTCCTCTCTGAAGTTTTACTGTAGTTCTTCATGGTATTTGATGAGTTGATTCTTTGCTGATGCATTTGTTGTCGTATCAGGTCACAGATTCCACCTGCCACTGCTGGGGGAGGCAAGAGCTGTGTTTTCTTTTTTTTTTTTTTTAATTTTTTGTTTATTGCAGTAACATTGGTTTATAACATTGTAAAAATTTCAGGTGTACATCATTGTACTTCTATTTCTGCATAGATTACATCATGTTCACCACCAAATTACTAATTACAACCCATCACCACACACATGTACCGAATTATCCCTTTCACCCTCCTCCCTCCCCCCTTCCGCTCTGGTAACCACCAATCCAATCTCTGTCCCTATGTGTTTGTTTATTGTTGTTATTATCTACTACTTAATGAAGGCAATCATAGGGTATTTGACCTTCTCCCTCTGACTTATTTCACTTTGCATTATACCCTCAATGTCCATCCACGTTGTCACAAATGGCTGGATTTCATCATTTCTTATGGCTGAGTAGTATTCCATTGTGTATATATACCACATCTTCTTTATCCATTCATCCCTTGATGGGCACTTAAGTTGCTTCCAAGTCTTGGCTATTGTGAATAATGCTGCAATGAACACAGGGGTGCATGTACCTTTGCAAATTGGTGTTTTCAAGTTCTTTGGATAAATACCCAACAGTGGAATAGCTGGATCATATGATCAAGGTAGTTCTATCCTTGCTTTTTTGAGGAATCTCCATACTGTTTTCCATAGTGGCTGCACCAGTTTGCACTCCCACCAGCAGTGTATGAGAGTTCCCTTCTCTCCACATCCTCTCCAACACATGTTGTTTCCTGTCTTGTTAATTATAGCCATTCTGACGGGCATGAGGCAAGAGCTGTGTTTTCTGATCCTACCTTTTCTGCTGGTAATTTTGCTGGTAGAGCTGCTCTGCATTTGCTTGGGTTGGCCAAAGCTGCTAGGCAGGTTTTTCTTACAGGGGTGGGGCCTCTGCAGTCAGCAGGCAGGTCACTCTCATGCAGGTGGGGCTACTGAGCTTGGCAGGGGACCAGCTGAGCTGCTGCAGTAGGCAAGAGGGGCACTTTCTTTCATACAGGCCAGCACTGCACTTGTGGTCAATTTGGCTGAGCTGCTGCACTTTGTGGACAGGGCACCTTCATGGGGGCTGAGCTGCTACCACTTGGTGGGGAGAATTCCCACAGGCAGGGCTGCCACAGCATGTTGGGTGCTTCCACGGGCCAGTTCCCCACTCTGAAAGTGTTCTTGTGTGGCCTGGGCTGCTCCCTCCTCCACTTACATTTGCATCAGCTGCTCTGTGAGGATCTGTGAACTGAATTGCTGTCACTGAGGAGAGGGAGGGGTCTGCTCACCTAGTTTCACTGCTTCCTGGGGATCCAGTCACCCACCTTCAGATATATGGCTGTGTGGATCTCTCAGGCATCCTGTTGTGCTGTGTAGAGAATCCTCTGTTGGTTAATGAATGTCTGTTTGGTTGTAACTTAGAGGTGAGAGACAAAGGGAATAACTCACTCTGCCATGATGCTGACATCCCAGAATTTCTGAATCTTTTTTCCTAATTTCTGTCTCCACTGAACTTCTCATACTGTTCATGTATTATTTGCCTGATTTCATTGAGTTGTCTATCTGTGTTCTCCTGTAACTCATTAAGATTCCTTAAAATAAGGATTCTGAATTCTTTGTCAGGGAATTCACATGTCTGCGTATCTTCGGGGTTGGTTCCTGGAGCGTTATTAGTTTCCTTTGTGGTTTCATGTTTGCCTGATTCTTCCTGGCCTGTGTAGCCTTGCACTGATGTCTGAGCATTTGATGGAAAAAAACACTTCTTCCTGTCTTTACAGACTGGTTTCAACAGGTGAAAACTTTCTCCTACTGAGCCTCCAGACTAATGGAACAACCTCTAGGATCACAGTTGATCAGAGCTGGAGCTGGGTCACATGGCTGCTGTCAAGTCCACAGTTGGGTCCATGGTTGGCAGGCCTATTACCAGAGGGTGAAGGCAGACATGGTTCCTGCTGGATAACCAGATGGATGGAACTGCCTCTGGGACCATAGTGGAACAGGGCTGGAGGCAAGTCATGCATCTGTTTCTAGATCTGCAGTCAAGTCTGTAGATGATCCTGTTACCAGGGGCTTGCATAGCATGTTTCCTGCAGATTCCCTAAGGGGAAGAATTGCGCCCAGACCATGGAAAACTGAGGCTGGAACTGAGTTTCAGGGCCCACAGTCAAGACTGGTGTCAGTGGGCCTGCTACCAGGGACACCAACAGCCATCACAGGGCTCCTGGGTAGGCAGGGATGACTCTGGACTACAGTAGAGCAGAACCAGAGCTGAGTCTCAGGGCTGTGTCAGGATCCACAGTTGGGACTAAGGTTAGTGGGCCTGTTACCAGGGTCACAAATGGGCATGTTTCCTGTCATGTCCCTGAGTGGACAAGAATGATTCTGGACTGTGGTAGAGCAGGGCTCGAGCCAGATCACAGGACTGCTTCAGTATCCACAGTCAGGTCTGATGTTGGCAGGCTACTAAATGGGGCACAGATGAATGTATCTCCTCTAGGGTCCCTTGGTGAGTGGGGCTGGTTTCAAGACCACAGCCAAGCAGGCCTGGCACTGAGTTCATAGGGGGACTGCAGCCAGGATGGTGTTCAGCAAGCCTACCATCAGGGCACAGGTCAGCCTTCTCAAAGTGGCTTTCCTCAGTCTTGGGCTTCACTGGGGTTTCACAATCTCCAACTGGATCCCAAAAGTTCCCACAAAGGCACTTTTATCTGTAGATGGCTGCCAGATCATTGTCTGGGGGGACGTGAGCTAGGGATCTCCTACTCTATCATTTTCCTCTATCCAATGTCATTTGGATTAAAGATATTGTAATTTTAATATCTAAAATTTCCATTTGGTTCATTTTTATATTTTCCATTTTTCTTATGAGATGTACCATCTATTAACACATTCCCGTCATTATTTCATATGCATTCTTTAGAATAGATTTCTAAGTTTTTCTCTACTCCATCTAAAATATGTTATGTGCCTGCCAGTTTTAAGGAATATGGGTTACATTTTCTTGCTTAATCTTATCTCATTCTTATTTTTGTACATCAGACATTTTGAGTGGGACACTTATTGGACTGTGCTTTTGTTTAGTTTCGTTTTGTTTTCAGACAGTATCTGGTGGCTAGGGAGAAGGAATTATTCAAATTTCACCATAAGTCAAGTTGATCTGGAACTGAAGAGTAGCTTTTATATTATACCATCTCCCTATCCTTATAAGCACTTCTGTCTACCTCTCTGTGTGTATGTTATATCTACATATCATAAATATTATCTTGACTCTTCAGGTATCTTGGTATCTTGAGAAATTTTGATTTGAAATCTAACAACTTTCTTAATGTATTTTGAGTCTTTATCTAACCAATAATAATTATTGATAATTAATTCATTTGAAGGATGTAGTGATTAATATTACACATATTAATCAGACATATTTATTATATCTATTTCTTATTTTCAATTATTTGCTGTTAACATTTGTTGTTCTTTCAAGTAATAGTGCATTAAACAGAACTCAGACGTTAGGAAGACAGCCAGATGAGGAAAATGACAAAAGCATTCTTTTTAAAGAGATTTTACATGGCTTCTTAAAGGATATGTATTTTGTAAAATAGTAATGAGAAATAGATTTCATAAAAAATACAGATGTGTGGGACTATTTGAAAGTTAATGAAGGCAAGAATTCATGTTATAGAATTGGTTTGTATGTGTTATGTGTTGAAATAAAGTTGCTCTCAGTCAGATGAAATGGAGAATGGTGTAGGGTAATGATCCTACGGTTTCAGTATGAACATATATCTTCTCTGGCTAAGGACTCGAGACCAATCAGATGAAAGGAGTATCATACTGTACACTGTTTTCAGATAGATCCTAACAAACTTTAAATAAACTTTTAAGTGATATAACCCATGTTCACAGTTAGCTCCCGATTCTTTGTTTCTATGATATCAAGTAAATATATCAGCATTGAAAACTACCCCACTGCAATATCATTTCATGTATCACTCTAGACGGAAGGATCCTGGGAAGCTTCTGGAGTTGCCATTATAACCAGATTCCCTAAAGTCAAGTCAAATGTCCACCTGTGCTGGTTTCCACTGTAAGCTGAATGCAAGTAGTAAGTTGTTAAGAGCATTAATATGGTACGAAGAATGTTTATTGGTTGGTAGTGGTCCTGTGTGAATCAAGGATAAGCACAAGTATCTAAGGTTGCTGCGGTCCAGCTAAATGGCCTTCTAATAAGACAAATAACACTTCGGGAACTGGCTTAATTGATGACCTCCTCAATAATCTCATAATACCCGTAGCACGTACCTTGCATTTTTCACATCACAGGGTATTTTTCACATCACAAGGTATTTTCATAGTCTTTATTGGATGGAATATAACTTTAGAATTTTCCATTCAAGAGAAAACTACTGTGTCACTTATTTCCATAGCTCAGTAGAGAGGATTATTGGCTATTTGCAAAGTAAAGAATTCAGAGAAGAGACAAGTGAATAAATGAAATGACGAAGGTAAGAAATGACCAAGCAACTGTGATGTTTGTGGCAAGGGCTACTTGTATGATTAGTTAAAATGGAACCAATGTTATGCTTTATTTTTAATTAATTTAATGCATTGGGTGTTCTGATTTACTTTTTGTGATGTTTTGTTGCAGGTCAAAAGCTAGAACAAGTTATTGTTCTTTCAAATGAACAAGTTACTTTCAGGAAAGAAAGGTGAGCAGCTACCCTGGGGTTTTGGAAATTATGTATTTTATAACCAGCGATGTCAATACTTCAAAGTCTATATGTTTATTCTTTCAGATGCTCAAGGAGAATATTTTTATGATAGATATTTTACCCTGTAAGTGTCCCTATATGGTTCAAGAAATCCTCCTTATTGTTTCTTTCCTTTTTAAAGTCTCTTTTTCAAGTAACCATATAATTTTGGGAAATTATTGCCATATTTCCTTTTTTTACCATTTTGTATTAGAGGAAAATAAACTTGTAATGAAATCTAAGTGTGCTAAATATTGATTTTTTATCTTTATTGGAACATTCAGAACATAGATGTTTCTACTTATATTTGTACTGTAATCATACTATATATTATTTTTGCTACTTCATATACTCTTTAAAATTTTAGTTGATTAAAAGATTTTTTTAATTTTCCCAATAGATTTTATCTAATTTCATTACAACAATCCAGGGTCACGTTTTTTTCATGCTAAATATATGAATTCCATTATTCAGGTACTAAATAAAATATCTTCTGTACATTTACTGTTCTTTATTTATAATGTAGTAGATAAGCCTGCACAAAATAAGCCTGGCTATGGAAATGCTTATTTGTTGGGAGGGGGCTTATCTGGATCAATGATGAGCACAATTGTCTGAGGATGCTGAGGGACTCATTCCAGATGTCAATCTGAGGTCCAGATGAGTAGCCCTATAATAGGACAAATAAGACTCTCAGAGCCTGGCTCTATTTGGTGACCCCCTCAGTGACAATACAATACCACTGTTAGCATGCTTTTTCTTTCTCTAAGAACAGGGCATTAGTGTCCTAACTTATAAGGCAATACACACCTTTAGATGTGATCAGTTCTCCAAGACTTGCTTCATTTTGCTCACTTTGAAGAAAGAGTTGTAGATACATGCTTGTATATAAGAAATATGCTCTAGAATAATGAATGAGGAAATGAAAATGAGTTAGGAAGGGGACAAGCAACTGTGATGGGTATGAAAGTCTCATTCATGTTGGAGTAAAAGAAGGGAATACTGCATGCCTATATTAATTAAAGACAATGAAACCAATTTTAGTTCTTTGTTATTTTTACTATTGAATATTTTCTGAAACTCTGTCTTTGCTTTTCTTTTTGTCATGTTTTGCTGAGATAGAAGGGCAGGAATCAGGTCTTCCACTTCAGAGAATAGGGGTGAGTAGCTATACCAAAATCCTTTGAAATTCATACGTCATGTGCTCTGTGCCAGGTCCTGAGGTCTCTGTGTTCATATTTTCAGAGGCTTATTTGAGAATATTTTAATGATGTGTCCTTTCCCTCATTGAGACCCTCACCAAGGTTGTCTACATTATTGAATCCTTACAATTTCTTCTTTCATTTTAACTCTTTTCTGCTTTGATGGAAAAATGTAGAATTTTAGAGAATTTTTTGGCAATCTTATATTGGATCAAAAAATTGTTGTAGTGAAAGCCAAATGTGCCAAAATATTATCAGATTTTCTTCATCTGTTTAATTATTGGGATTTCAGAATAGAGATTCTATGATTCCTAAGGTCTTTGTCATCACACTGTATTACATTTCTACTTTTATTTTAAGTTTTGAGGATCAACGCAAATTAGTTGTTTCTCATTTTTGCAACATGGGAAGTTGTATGTGAAGTTTCATTAGATCTCTCTAAGACCATGAAGTTTTTATATCATAAAATTTGCAATGTTTCTTTTGAAACACAAAATATTTCAATTTTCAATATTGTGTTGGGATAAAAAAGGATTTTATGTTAGAGGTATCAAATGGAGACATATGGAAATATCATCTATGGCATCATTATATCGTACTAAAACCTGAAATGTGCTTCACTAAGGGTAGTCCATATGTTTCCTGGCAAGCTATGTTGAAGGTTTTGTGTTACCTGGGACCTAATGATTAATGTCCCAAGGATGGGCAAAGTTTTTCTTGACAAAATTCTGTCACAAATCTTATCAAATAGTACTTATTTTTGTATTCATTTATTACATATCATTTACTTATTTATATTTATTCTCTAGAACCATAAAAGATAGCTATAAAGAGCTGACTGACAACTAAAAAATAATCATAGATCAAAGAGGAAATTAGCTCAGGCAGATATTAAAATGAACTCTAGAACCTCAATTATTAACAAACTTTTGATCAGGTAAATGGATAGCAGGAACAATGGGGCAAGTTTTCGCTTAAAAAGCATATTCTCACAAACCCCTATTTGTATATTTGTTACCATTAGTAGATTCACAGATACATGGAGTCAGGGCTATTATCTCAATCCAGAGAGTATAACAGCACATTGATGCATAACATATATTCAGTAAACTGCCATATTATTACTTTATAATAGTACAAGACTCAGACATAGACGCAGAATATGACTAGCATAATAAAACCCTCTCATGACCAGCTTTAGCCTCTTCTCCCCAAATGCTACTCCTTCTGAAAATATGTCTGATATTTTACTTGATTTTTTTAAGTTTATAAAAATGGAATTATATCATTTCGTTTTCTTTGTGGCTGCATCATTTGCTCAAGATTATTGCTAATCAAATGAACGTTTTATTTGAAATATCAAATTCATTGTTGTAAGTTTGTTAATAATATGCTCTTCTTATTTTGCGTATCTTTTAGATATTAACATTTTGTGTTAGCTCTCATTTTTGATTAATCTTGTTAGGGGGGTTTCAATCATATTAATTTTTTTCAAATTACTAATTTTTGTGTTTTTCCTATTGTATATCTGCTTTCTATTTTGCTGATTTCTGCTCTTAATCTCATTAATTTTTCCTTATATTCTTTGGAGTTTGATTTGTTTTTCTTTACCTAGCTTCTTATGAAATATAATTTATTCATTTTCAGCTTTCTTCAATTATAACATATTGATTTTCATTCTAAATTTCCCTGCAAGCACTTTTCAGCTGCATGAGCACAAGTATGGCATTTTGCAATTACTAATATAAACATATTTTCTAATTTCTAATGTTAATTTATTTTTGAATTATGGATTATTTAGAAGGGTATTGCTTAATTTGCAAGCAGTTGGGATTTTTCTATTGATTTTTATTACTGATTTCTAACTTAATACCATATGATGAGAAAACATAGTTTGAATTGATTTCATTTCTTTCAAATAATTTTGTTTGTCTATAATGGCCCAGGGTATGGTAGAATTTAGTAAATATCCCATTTGCAGTTATCATTACATTAGCATTTATCACTGTGGATGCAGTGTTTTATACATGCCAGTTTCATTTTGAAATTGCTTCATCCATACCTGTTGTACATTTACTAATCTATGCTCTGAAAATGAGTTAGTCATGGAAAGTTATGTGGGAGATAGTCATGGAAATAAAACATCTGGCTGGTTTCTGGAATGCTTGTAGTATTTGTATCTTGATCTGTGTGTTGATTAGTTGCTGTGTTTGGATGGTGCAAATTTATTGAGCTGTACAATTTTAGTGGATGCACTTTTCTACATATATATTGTATTTCAATAGAATGTTAAAAACATCCCATGAAACTAGTCCAAATATTATATAATACATTTCCTAGGAATAGTGTCTAGTAGATCATGTGTTACTTGGGGCCTACTGATTGATGTCTTCAGGATAGGTCAAGAGTATTCTCAGATATTTTCAGTAAGTCAAAAAGTACAGTAACGGGGCCGGCCTGGTGGCACAAGTGGTTAAGTGCGTGTGCTCCGCTGCGGCGGCCCGGGGTTCGCCAGTTCGGATCCCGGGCACACACCGATGCACTGCTTGGCAAGCCATGCTGTGGCGGCGTCCCATAAAAAGTGGAGGAAGATGGGCACAGATGTTAGCCCAGGGCCAGTCTTCCTCAGCAAAAAAAGAGGAGGATTGGCAGATGTTAGCACAGGGCTGATCTTCCTCACACACACAAAAAAAATTTACAGTAACATTTAACATTGACAGCCATACCAGGATAGCTTTTCATTTCCTATCTCTTTAATACTATTATTAATTGTAAAGCAAAATTTGTGTACTAAGGTTCAGATGTTCTGAAAAAGACATTGTCTGGATAAATCATACAGGTTTAAATTTTTATTAATAATAATAAGTTATATTCTGATAATTAATGCAAGGATGACAATGAGAGGGCAAAATTGATTACACTGATAAAAAAGTATTAATATGAAGAAATTAATCAGCATAGCTTCCATAGTAGGAATTTTTAAGATTGTGGTATTGTGTGTATCTCTTTCCAGATAATTTAAGCAGATTTATATTTGGTATATGGGTTTTTCTTTTTATTTCTTTGACCTTAGTGCTGGCTATGCATGCAAATAAGAAAATAAATATAAAGCTGCAAGTTATGGTCCTAGGTTGAAGTAGTAAATTAATCACACAGGAAACAAAGAATTTTAATCTGGCATAATGTTTACTTAGCTTTATGAAAGTGTGCAGAATGGGATATACAGCATGGACATTATTATTATCTCATTGAAAGGTCTAATACCTACTGATAAACACACTTTTGTTTTGTACCAACCACCCTATGAACATTTTATAGCTTATTCAGATGAAAGCTGAGATGCATGTTTGTGTGTGTAAGTGTGTTTGTGAACTGGACACAGACAAGCAAGAATATCTGGTTGCCAGTGTGCTTTGTATACATACGGTTAGGGTCATGTTGACTCAGATTTCCACATCAATCATGGCTTACATAACTCTGAGGTGAGCCCACAGGTCAAGCATTCCCAGTAAGCATAGCAGGTTAAAGTCTCTTTGCACACAATGTTTCACAATTATCTTACATCAATATTTTCTAAGTATACTGTCTGTGTGAAGATAAATCAAAGGTCATTTCTCCAGACCAGTATGTAGTAAACTCATTATATACTTACTTTCTTACTTACAAAAAAATGATAATCAGATTGAAAGACTGTGGCAAAGTAGGCATGATGGAATAGAGACTGATGTGTAGGTAATAATGCTCTTGGTTTGGCTAAGCAGACCTAAGAGAAAATTGGAAAAACACATATGGCAGGAAAGCACTGATATGACTCCTTTATCTAGAGAGATTAGCTAACTTTTTTATGGAATAGAAATATAGGTTGTTGTCCCTAAATAGAAAAATTAAAAGTTCTTTAATATTAATGGAGACAAAATATTAAAGAAAGAAGTGAACTGTAAGTGCAGATTGAATAAAAATATAAAGTTAGATCTAGTGATACAATCAGCAGATGGGCTCTTGACAGTAATATTATTGCTCCAAAGTGAAGAAATATTGCTTAAGGTACTGAGGAGAAACAAAGTTGCTGAGAGCAGGTTTCTTTAATTAATTAATTGTTTATTGAATTTTAACATACAATACTATATTAGTTTCAAGTGTACAAAATAGTTACTGAATATTTTTATACAGTATGAAATGATCACCATGATAAATCCAGCCACCATCTGTCACAACACTAAGTTATTACAATATTATTGACTATATTCCCCATGCCACACACCACATCCCAATGACCCATTTATTTGATAACTGGAAGTTTGTACCTCCTAATCCTCTTCACCTATTTCGCCTGTCCCTCTACCCCCCTCCCCTCTGACAACCAACAGTTTGTTCTTTGTATCTATGAGTCTATTTCTGTTTTGGTTTTTTGGTTCATTTGTTCTGTTTTTTAGATTCTAAATACAAGTGAAATCATATAGTATGTGTCTTTCTCTGTCTGGCTTATTTCACTTAGTATAATACTCTCTAGGTCCATCCATGTTGTCACAAATGACAAGATTTCATTCTTTTTTGTGGCTGAGTAATATTCCATTGTTTATATATACAACATCTTCTTTATCTATTCATCTATCAATGGATACTTAGGTTTCTTACATATCTTGTCTGTTGTAAATAATACTGCAGTGAACATAGTGGTACATATATCTTTTCAAATTATTGTTTTTGAGGGCTGGCCCCATGGCCTACTGGTTGAGTTCAGTGTGCTCCACTTCAGCGGCCCAGGTTCAGTTCCTAGGAATGGACCTACACCACTCATCAGTGGCCATCCTGTGGCAAAGACCTGCAAACAAAATAGAGGGAGATTGGCACAGATGTTAGCTCAGGATGAACTCCCTCAAGCAAAAAGAGGAAGATTGGCAACAGGTGTTAGCTCAGGGTGAATCTTCCCCAGCAAAAAAAAAAAAGATTACAAATTATTGTTTTTGTTTTCATCAGATAAATACCCAGAAGTGGAATGCTGGATCATATGGTAGTTCTATTTTTAATTTTCTGATGAACATTCATACAGTTATCCATAGTGGTTTTAGTGAAAGAGGGTTTATATGAGGTGTTGCTTTGTTGTTGATCACTTTTTGCTCCAATAATCTAAGTGGTAAATCTTGAAAATCAATTCCTATCACATTATTTATTCTGTACTAATTTTTGTGTGTGTCAACATTGCCATATCCCAAACTGTGCCATCCCCATAGAGAGAAGTAGTTCTGCAGAAGCTTATGAGGTTGCCGTATTACCAACTTCAATAAACTAAAGCTGAAGTGTTCCTTGTCTTCTTAATACAAATAACAACTTTGTAGGAAAGCAACTCTAGTTTAGAAACACTAATTTGTCAAGAACTGCCTTATCAAGATCAATGGTGAGCCTAATTGTCTGAGGATTCCTAAAGATTATTTCCAGATAGCAGTCAGATGTCCAGCTGAATGCCCTGTCATAAAAAGAGAAGACTTTCAAAATTGGTTTAATGTAGTTACCTCCTCAGTTATTTCACAGTGCCTCTATGCACATGCCCTTCCCTTCTCTCGTCAAATTGCACTCTCATAATAGCTTCATTAGGCAGACTTCACACTTATAGTTTCACATTAAAGGCAGATTTGGTGTTTCATTTATCTTGAACTATTTGTTGTTAACTGTTGAGAAGTATTTGAGTGAAAGCTTGAATATAGAAACACATATAGAAATAAATTAAAAAGTGGCCAAATGACTATAGCGTGGATTATTAGTGTCAGTAATATTGGCAAATTATAAGGGAATATAGGACACACATGTTATACAACAATGGGACCAAATTGTGTTTTTCATTATGATTATTATTTATGTTTTTTCTCAGTTGATATTTACTTTCTTTCTGTCAATGTTTTTTTGTTTTTTGTTTTTTTCTTTTTTGCAGATAGAATAGCTGTAACTAGTAATAGCACATCAGAGAATAGAAATAAGCAGCCCCTTGGGCCTTTGGAATTCTTCATATGATGAAACAGCCATAAATTGTATCTTGATAAATTTAAATGGTTTAAATGAACCATTTAATATGGTTAATATTAATTTAATTCCACGGTGGGATAGAATTAGAAATCAATAAGAGGAATATCTCTTGAAAATCCTCCAAATATTTGAAAATTGAAATTATCACTTCTAACCTATTCGTTGGTCAAAGAAGATATAAAAAGAAAATTAGTATTTTGAACTAAATAAAGATAAAAACATAGCATATCAAAATTTATTGGATGCTGCTAAAGCTGTATTTAGGGGGAAATTTATAGCACTAAAATGACAATAGTATAAAACAAGAAAGATCTCAAATGAATGACTTCATTTTCCACCTTAAAAAACTTTAAAAAGAGCAAATTAAACCCAGAGTAAGAAAAAGAAAGGCAACAACAAAGATAAGAGCAAAATCAATAAAATAGAAAGCAAAAATATATATGTAAGGAAAAATGAATGAAATTGAAAACTGATCAATTGAGAATAATAATATTGATAAAATTCTAGCCAGACTGATTAAGGAAAAAAAACAGCAAAGACACAAATAACCAATATCTGGAAATGTGAGGAAAGGGCATCATTAGAGATTCTATGGATATTAAAATGATAATAAGGGGACTTTATGAAAAAAATATTCCAATAAATTTAACAGCTTAAATGAAATGGAAAAAAATGCTTGAAGAACACAAACTACCAAAATTCAATCAAGAAGAATTAGATAATCTGAACAACCATGTTTCAGTAAAATAAATTAACTTTGTAGTTAAAATCCTTCCCACAAAGAAAACTCCAGGTCTATATAGCTTCACATGAAATGAAAAATAATACCAGGTCTACACAATAGTCTAGAAAATTTGAAAGAAGGGAATACTTTCCAACTAATTCTCTATGGACAGCATTACCCTGTGAAGGAAAAATAGACAAAATATTTTTAAGAAGAAAACCATACAACAATAAAAGCATAAATTTAAAAAATTCTAATCAAAATTTTAATTAATTAATTCCAATAATATATACAAATACTTCATAGCCAAGTGGGCTTAATACAATGACTGCAATGTTGGTTTAACATTTAAAGATCAATCAATATAGGAAGAGCAATCTTCTGGAAAGTCAGAGTAAGAACCTCCAAAAATCTGCTCTTCCATAAAATTAACAAGAACCCTGAGAGAAATGGTCAAAATTAATTTTTCAGAACTTTGGAAATTAACCAATGATATACAAAATTCCAAAGAACATCTATTCAAGAAAAATGCTTGCTTCTCAGTAAGAACAGCAGGGTTCGTGGCATTTTAAAATGCCCACTTACAGTACTTTTCTCCTCAGCACTTTGGCAGCCTTGAAAGTAGTAGGCTAGCAGCCACTGGGGGAGGAAGAACAGCCTTGGCGATCCTCAAAAAAACCCCTCCAGAGAATTATCACCAGTTGACCTCTCTGGAAACTCCCTGGAAAAGACCCATTCATAGGATTTGTATTTTTTTGGACTAAGAGCTCACTTAGTGAGGTAAGCCCAATCCCAAGGAATTTGTGGAAAAGAATTCATGGAAATTGTTGAGTATGACATGACCCTGAAGTGATGATAGCAATGGGGTCAACAAGAAGCTGACCAAAAAACTAAAAATGAAAATCTTGGAAAGTAGATGTCCAAAAGATGCTTTGAAAAGCTCCAACATGTTCTAGAAGGCTATATACATATGCAGAGCTGTATGCCTGCACAGGAAACACCTGATAAGGTCCTAATTGGTTACCTCTGACTTTCCTTGAAGATCTGTGCAAGCAGGAGGTTAAAGCTAAGGAAGAGTTGTAAACTAGGTGAGTACTAAATGTGAATCCCAACACACACACATACAAAGCCTCTTAGCAAAGCGTGAGAGACATATTGATTGGAGTCATTGAAGGAAATCTTGGCTTAAGCATTAGCTGACCACTAAGATAACTGAGCAGAGAGTTCAGTGTCCACAACTACTTGGAATATAGACTTTACATAATTAGTTTAGGAAAATCATTTTTAAAACAAACAGCAATGCCAACAAACACCAGCAACAATAATTTTAGGAATGGGAGAATCTGATTTCTAGAATTGCCACATTATATATAAAATGTCCAGTTTTCAACAACAACAACAAAATGAGAAGACATGCAAAAAAAACAAGAAAGTATGGCACATACACAGGAAAGGAGAATACAATAGAAAGTATCCCTGAGGAAGGCCTAATGTTGAACTTAATAGACACAGACATTAAATTAGCTATTAAAAATCTATTCAAAGAACTAAAGTAAAGCATGTCTAAAGAATTAAAGGGAAGTGTGATAATGATGTCTTACCAAATGCAAAATATCAATAAAGAGATAGAAATTATAAGAAATGACCACATAAAATTTCTGTACCTAAAAAATAAAATAACTAACATTGAAATTACATAAAAGGACTTCCAACAGCAGATTTGAGCAGGCAGAAGAAATAAACAATAAACCTGAAGATAGGTCAATTGAGATTATCCAACAGAAGGAACAGAAGGAAAAATAATGAAGAAAAATGAACTGAGGTATAGAGAACTGTGGACATCATCAAGCACACTGATGTACTCATAAATTGGAGTCCTAGAAGGAGAAGAAAGAAAGGAGAAAGAAATATTTGAAAAACCTTCCAAATTTGATGAAAAACATTAATCTACACATCCAAGAATATTAACAAACTCCAAATAAGATAAACTCAAAGCGATCCATATCTATACACATCATAGTCAAAATGTTGACAGAAAAACCAAAGAGAAAATCTTGAAGAGAAAAATGACTCAGCATATATCTGTGATCCTCAGTAAGTTTAAAAACTGACTTCTCATCATAAGCCATGCAGATCAGAAGGCGATAGGATGACATACTGAAAGTGATGACAGAAAAAACTCAACCAAGAATTCTATATCCACCAAAATCATCATTGAAAAGATGAGAAATTAAAATATTCCCAAATAAAAACTAAGATAATTCTTTGCTATAAGACCTGTTCTACAAAAACTGCTAAAGGGACTCCTTCAGTCTGAAATAGAAAGACACTAGATAGTAACCCAAATCCACATGAAGAAATAAAGAGCACTAGTTAAGGTAACTAAATAGATAAATATAAAAACAAAATATAAATGTGTTTTGTCTATAACATTTTTTCTCCTGTTTGATTTAAAAAACAATTTGAATTATAAATTTGTGTTGATGGTCTTTAATGTAAAAAGTTGTAATTTGTATGACAATAATAATACAAATTGAGGGGAGGGAATGGAGCTATATTGGAGCAAAGTTTTTGTATACTATTGAAATTAGGTTGTTATTGATCCAATCTAGATTATTTAAAATTATGATGTTAATTGGAATTCTCAGGGCAACTGCTAAAATATATATATATCTTGTACACCTGTATATAAACAATAGTATTTAAATGGTACACCAGAAAATATCTATTAAACAAAAAAAAGATAATGGATAAATACAGGAAAAAATACATACGACATATAGAAAATAAATAGCAAATTGGCTGCCATAAATCCTACCCTATAAGTAATTACATTAAATGTAAAAGGAATAAACACTTCAATCAAAAGGCAGAGATTGTCCAAATTAAGGAGGCGAAAAAAAAGGTCAACCATACACTGTGTACAAGAGGTATACCTTAGAGTCAAGACACAAATAGGTTGAAAGTAAAAGTGTGAAAAAAGATATTCCATGAAAACTACAATTAAAATAAAGCTGGAGTAGCTCAGACAAAACAGACTTTAACAAAAATTGTTGCTAAAGACAAAGAACATTTTTAAATGATAAAATGATCAATTGATAAGAAACACATAACAATTATTAATATATACACTGAGCAACAAAGCTCAAAATACACAAAGCAAAAACTGCTAGAATTGAAAGGACAAATAGATGATTCAACTATTAGAGTTGGAGATTTCAAAATCCAATTTTCAATAATGGATAGAACACCAGAGTGATTTCAGCAAGACAACTTGTATCCTCCCTCTGGATCAACAATTTGGCAGCCATTCACAGAAAAAAGTGGCTTTTGTGGGAGCTTTGAGATCCAGACTGGAGATTATGAAATGCCAGTGGGGTTCAAGACCAAGGAGGGCTGTCTTGAGAAGGCAGGCTATTCCCAGGGGCTAACTTGCCAACTATGGTCCCAGCTACAAAACTTGAAAGAGCTCTATTCCCCTGTGGACTCAGCTACAGCCCCATGTGGCCTTGGTCCTGCCACCAGCACCATATGCCTTGGGAGGAATCACACTTGCGTGTGCCTTAGGTAATAGGCCCACAGACTTTGGTTCTGATTGTGGATTCTGAAGAGGCCCATGACCCAGTTCTAGCTGCTCTCAGCCCTGGTCTTCAAGCAGTACTGCCAGCCCAGGGATCTGGCAGGAGACACACCCATGCATGTCCCCAGTGATAGTGGAATGGCTCCATAATTGGGCTCCAGTCTCTCCTAGATGCATTCTGTGAGCAGTCCTGCCAGCCAAGGGAACCAGCTGGAAATACACCCATCTGCACACCTGGAGACCTGAAACAACCCTGTAACTCAACTCCAGCCCCTCCTAGCCACTATCCATGAGCAGTCTACCAGCCCAGAGACTCATTGGAAGTCACACTTGTCAGTGTCCCTGGAGGCAGACCAGCCAACTTCAATCAGACAGCAGATCCTGAAATGGCACTGTGACTCAGATCCAGCTCCTCCTCATCACATTCTGCAAGCAGTCCAGTCAGCCTAGGGACCCACCAGAAGACATGCCAGTTAGTGTCCCAGGAGGCAGGCCAGCTAACCTCAGTCCAACAGCAAATCCTGAAACAGCCCTGTAACTCAGCTCCATCCCCTCCCTGCCGTGTCTACAAGCAATCCTGCCCACCCAGAGACAGCAGGAGACATGCCCATCCATGACCTCAGAGGTAAGCCCACAGACCTTAGTCTGACTGCAAATTCTGAAATGGTCCTGTAACTTGACTCCCATCCCTACCAGCTGTGGTCAGGGAGCAGTCCTACCTGCCCAGGGACCTGGCAAGGGACACCTGACATATGCCTCCAGAGTCAGACTGGCAAAATTCAGTCCCAGATGTGGACCTTGAAGCAGCCCTTGGATTCAATTCAGCCCTTCTCACCCATGGTCCAGTGCCGGTCCTGCTGACCCAGTGACATAGCGGGAGCCCTCCCAGGGACCTGTTGGGAGCCACACCTCTCCACACACTTGGTAGCAGGCCTGCCACCTGTGGACCCAACTCTGAACACTTTTCAAGTGCCAGCCCTAATGAAAAAGGTCCTGGAGACATTCCCATCCCGCCAGGGACCAGACAGGATCCATGCCTGCCAGAACACCTGGTAACAGGCACGCCAACTTCAAATACCACTGCAGACCCAGTAACAGCCTCATGATCTTGCTCTAACCTAGTTTTACTGAAATTCCCTAGGTAATTCCATCAGCTCAGGAAACCTACAGGAGAAGGTCTTTCCCTGCCAAAAACCTGGAAAGACTGGAAGAGGTGTTTTCTTTTTCAAGTGCACAGATGCCAATGCAGGCTACACACATCAGGAAGAATCAGGCAATAAATAAATAAACAAATAAATCTCAAGTAACCAATAAAGCTCCAGTAACAGACCCCAAAGAAATAGAGATCTATGAATTGCCTGACAAAGAATTCCAAATAATCAACTTAAAGGAGCTCACTGAGTTAAAAGAGAACACAATAGACAACTCACCACAATCAGGAAAACAATGCATGAACAAAACGTGATTTTCTTTTTTTAAAGATATTCTTTTGTTTTTGTGTGTGTGTGTGTTTGAGGAAGATCAGCCCTGAGCTAACATCCGTGCTAATCCTCCTCTTTTTTTGCTGAGGAAGACCAGCTCTGAGCTAACATCTGTTGCCAATCCTCCTCCCTTTTTTTCCCCCCAAAGCCCCGGTAGATAGTTGTATGTCATAGTTGCACATCCTTCTAGTTGCTGTATGTGGGACATGGCCTCAGCATGGCCGGAGAAGTGGTGCGTTGGTGTGCACCCAGGATCTGAACCTGGGCTGCCAGTAGTGGAGTGTCCGCACTTAACCACTAAGCCACAGGGCTGGCCCCAAAACGTGAATTTTAAAGATTTTATTTATTTTATTTTTCCCCCCAAAGCCCCAGTGGATAGTTGTGTGTCGTAGCTGCACATCCTTCTAGTTGCTGTATGTGGGACTCGGCCCCAGGATGAACGGAGAAGTGGTGCCTCGATGCGCACCCGGGATCCGAACCCGGGCCACCAGCATCGCAGCGCGCGCACTTAACCACCAAGCCACAGGGCCGGCCCCCAAAACGTGAATTTTAATAAAGAAATACAAACCACAAAAAAAAACCAAATAAATCATGGAGTTGAAGAATACAATGACAGAGCTGAAAAATTCAACAGAGAGCTTCAACAGCAATACTGCAGAAAAAAGAATCAGCAAACTCAAATACAGATCGTTTGAAATTAGCTGATAAAAGGAACAAAAAGTAAAAGGAGTGAAAAAGAGTGAAGGAAGCCTATGTGAATTATGGGACATCATCAAGCTAACAAATATATGCATCATTAGAGTCCCTGAATGAGAAGAGAGAGAAAAAGCGTAAGACAGTTTATTTAAAGAAATAATGGCTTAATAATTTCCAAATCTGGGAGAGATATGGACATACAGAAAGGAACCTAAGCAAGATAAACTCAAAGAAGATTAGCCTCAGATACATTGTAATCAAATTGCTAAAAGTCAAAGACAAAAGGAGAATTTTGAAAGCAGCAAGACTAAAGTGACTTATTACATATAAGGGAACCCTCATAAGGTGATCAACTAATTTCTCAGCAGAAACCTTGCAGGCTAGGAGAGACTGGGATGATATATTCAGAGTGCTCAAATAAAAAACTGCCAACCAAGAGTACTATACCCAGCAAAACATTCCTTCATAAATAAAGAAGGGATAAAGACAGTCCCTGACCAAAGAATGCTGAGAGGGTTCATCACCTCTAGACTTGCCTTAAAAGAAAAGGTAAAAGAGAGTTCCTCAAATTGAAATGAGAAGACACTAAGAAACAACATAAAAACATATAAAACTGACTGGTAAATGTAAATATATAGTCAAATTCAGAATACTCTAATACTGTAATGTTGGTGCATAAATCAATTTTAACTCCAGTATAAAAGTTAAAAGACAATAGAATTTAAAATAATTATAGCTACAGTAATTTTTTAATGGATGCACAATATAAAAATATGCAAAGTATGACATCAATAGCATAAAATGTGGGGGGGGACTAAAAGTATAGAGTTTTTATATGTGATTGAAGGTAATTTGTTAGCTTAAAATACAATGTTATAGCAATAAGATGTTTTATGTAAGCCTCATAGTAACCACAAGAAAAAACTTTAGTAGATACATAAAAATAAAGGGAAAGAAATAAAAGCGCACCACCACAAAAATCAAATCACAGAGGAAGACAGCAAGAGAGGGAGGAAGGAACAAGGGAACTACAAAACTGTCAGAAAACAACCAAATGACAAGAGTCAGTCCTTACCTATCAATAATTATTCAAAATTAAATGGTTCAAATTCTCCAATCAAAAGACCCAGAATGGCTGAATTGATTTAAAAAAAAAAGCAAGACCAACTATATGCTGCCTACAAGAGACTCGCTTAAATTTTAAGGGCACTCATAGTCTGAAGTGAAGGGATGGAAAAGGAATTTCCATGCAAGTGGTAACCAAAAGAGAGGAGGAGTGGCTATACTTAAATCAGATAAAACAGACATTCAGTCACAATTGGTCAGACACAAAGGTCAACTATATAATGATAAAGGGATTAATTTATCAAGAGGACATAATAATTGTAAATACATATGCATCCAACTTTGGAGTGCCTAAATATTTAAACGAATATTAACAGAAATAAAGGGAGAAATAGACAGCAATACAATAATAGTAGAGGACTTCAATATCCCACTTTCAACAGTAGATAGGTCATCTGAACAGAAAATCAATAAGAAAACAGGACACTCAGAAAACACCATAGGCCAAATATACCTAACAGACATATACAGAACATTTAATCCAATAGCACCAGAATATACATTCTTCTCATGTGCACATGGAACATTCTCCAGGATAGATCATATGTTGGGCAGTAAAGGAAATCTTAACAAATTTAAGAAGATTGAGGTCATATCAAGTATCTTTTCCAACCACAATGGCATCAAATTAGAAATCAATAACAAAGGAAATTCACAAATATGTGGAAATTAACACACTGCTGAACAACCAATGGGTCAAAGGAGAAATCAAAAGAGAAATCAAAGAGCATCTTGAGAAAAACAAAAATGGAAACTCAACAAGCCACAATTTGTGGGATGAAACAAAAGCAGTTCTAAGATGAAAATTTATAACAATAAACACTTACATTAATAAACAAGAATGATCTCAAATTAACAACCTAACTTTACGCCTCAGGAACTAGAAAAAGGACATTAAGCCCAACGTTAGCAGAAGGAAGAAAATAATAAAGATTAGAGCAGAAATAATTGAAATAGACATTAGAAAGACAATAGAAAAAAATTAACAATATTAGTAATTGATTTTTGAAGAGATAAAAAAATTGACAAATATTTATCTAGATTAACCAAGAAGAGAGGACTCAAATATATAAAATCATAAGTAAAAAAGGAAATATTACAACTGATATCACAGAAATATTAAATAACATAGGAGATTAATATGAGCAATTATACATCAATAAATTGAATAACTTGGAAAAAATGAATAAATTCCCAGAAACATACAACCTACGAAGACTGAATCATGAAGAAATAGAAAATCTGAACAGATCAATAATGAGTAAGGATATTGAATCAGTAATCAAAAACCTCCCAAAAAAGAAAATCCCAGGACCAGATGGCTTCATGGATGAATTCTACCAAACATTTAGAGAAGAATTAATGCCAATCCTTCTCAAACTCTTCCAGAAAAATAGAGGAAGAAAGACTTTCAAACTCCCTTAATGAGGCCAGCATTACCCTCATGTGAAAGCCAGATAAGGACACAATAAGAAAAAAAAAATTACTGACCAATATCCCTGATGAAAATAGATGCAAAAATTCTTTTAAAAAAAACACATTAGTAAACCAAATTCAACAGCACATTAAATTATACACCATGATCAAGTGGGATTTATGCCAGGGATGCAAGGATGATTCAAAAGGCACAAAACAATAGGTGTAGTATAACACATTAACAAAACAAAAGATAAAAATCATATGATTATCTCAATAGATGCAGAAAAAGCACTTGATAAAATTCAACATCTATTCAGGATAAAAACTATCAAAAAATTAGGTTTGGAAGGCATGTACCTCAACATAATAAAGGCCATATGTGACAGGTCCACAGGTAACATAATACTTGATGGTGAAAAGTTGAAAACTTTTCATCTTAGATCATGAACAAGACAAAGATGCCCAGTTTGACTACTTCTATTCAACATAATACAGGAAGTTCTACCGAGAGTAATTAGGCAAGAAAAAGAAATAAAAGTCATCAAAATTAGCAAGGAGAAGTTAAATTATTTCTCTTTGCAGATGACATGGTCTTATATAGAAAATCTTAAAGACTCCACCAAGAAATTGTTAGAAATAATAAACAAATTCAGTAAAGTTTAAGGATACAATATTACTGTACAAAAATCAATTGCATTTCTATACACTAACAATGAACTATCCAAATATGGGGTGGGGAAGGAGGACAGATGTTGGTATAAGGGTACAAATTTCTAGTTATAAGATGAATAAGTTCTGGGAATCTAATGTACAACATGGTGACTAAAGTTACTACTGTGTTGTACACTTGAAATTTGTTGAGACAGTAGATCTTAAGTGTTCTCACCACACCAAAAAAAAAGGTCCTATATGAGGTAATGGATGTTTTAATTAACTTGATTGTGGTAATAATTTCACAATATATGCTTATTTCAAACCATCACATTGTAAACATTAAATATATAAAATTTTTATTTGTCAATTATACTTCCATAAAGCCTGAACAAAAGAATAGATCAACTAAGCAAGATCAAGAAGGAAACAGAAAACTTAACATCACCTAACAGACATCTGTCAAATAGACTACCCAACAATAGTAGAATACACATTCTTCTCAAGTGCACATGGAACATTCTCCAGGATGATCATATGTTAGGCTATAAAAGCCACCTCAAAAAATTTAAAAAAGAATTGATATCATACAACTCATATTCCCCAACTGCATAGACATTATATTAGAAGTCAATAACAGAAGGAAATTTGGGAAATTCACAATGACGTCAAAATCAAATAATGCACTCCTAAAAACCCGAAGAGTCAAAGAACAAATCACAAGAGAAATTAGAAATATCTTGAGATGAGTGAAATTGAAGAAACAACATACCAAAATTTTGTGGATGTGGCTAAGGCAGTGCTTAAAGGGAAATTTATAACAGTAAATGCTTATATTTAAAAAGAAGAAAGATCTCAAATCAATAGCCTAACTTTCCACCATAATAAACAGGAAGAGAAGAGAAAATTTAACCCAACATAGGTGGAAGGACGATATAATAAAAATTAGCATGGAAGTAAAGAAATAGTGAAAAGGAAAACAATAGACAAAACTAATGAAACTAAAGTTGTTTCTTTGGAAATATCAATAAAATTGACATATCAGTAGCTAGACTGAGCAAGAAAGAAAGAGAGAAGATTCAAGTTACTAAAATAAAAAAAGGAACTGGGGACGTCAATACTCACCTTGCAGAAATAAAAAAAAATTATAAAGGAATATTGTGAACCAATGAATGTCAAAAATATATATATATAAATTATATGATATGGACAAATTCCTTGAAAGGAACACACTATCAAAACTGAAACAACAGAAAAATGAGAATGGACCATTTATAGTTTAAAAGATTGAACTCTACCAAATGTTTACAGAATTAATACCAACCCTTCACATACTCTTTTAAGAAAAGAGAGGAGGAAGGAACACTTCATAACTAATTCTATGAGGCCCATATTACCCTGATACCAAAACCAAAGACATCACAAGAAAAGAAAACTACAGACTTAGAGTTTCTGCTCTGACATATAAAGAGATTGGAAATCATCACTACCATCCTTGTGAGAAAAAAATCTGAGCAAACTAAAATCAATAACTCTTTTTAGACTAACCAGAGAATTGAGATCATAAGGCAAACCACCACCCAAAAGCTGGAGAGAGAGGCAAATACAGAGAATCACATCTTGCCAGGAGCGGAAACTGCTGAAACCAGAAACTAGTAGGAACACTTAAATAATAATTGATGAATTGTTGGAGTGTTTACTAGGTGGAAAGTTAAAAGCTACTGAGGGCCCAGTCTTAAGGGACTCCCACATTTTTGTGAGCTTTACCTCCAGGAGCCCCAACAGGTTCTTACACTAAAGATGCAGAAAAATCCCCTCATGCTTCAGTCATGGGGAAGTGAAAAGCAACCATTTTAAAATATGCCTAGGGAAAAGTAGCCATTTTGAAATACTTGCAGAGCCTTCTGTATCCCATGGCAGCAGCCTGCCCTCTGGGGAACTATGTTCTCTGAGCTTTGTCTGATTTAGGGAAAAGCAACTGGATGGCTTAAGCCCCTTCTGGCCTCCCTGTCTCACATAGGGGAAGAAAAAAATAGGCTAACTCACTCTTCTTAAAATCACAGCTCAGGAAGATTTAATCATAAGATTATAGAACAGTTCTCCTCCCTAACTTTACCACATCAACTGGTCTCCAGTATAATAACAGTGGATTACAACTGAAAGAGGTACAAGACACAGTTTCTGTTTGAAAAGAAATTTCTAGGAAAAACCAAAAACAACGAGATAGACCAGAACAAAGACACTAGAGGATACTAAAGCTTCTGACACCTACAGCTACAACAAACATTAAACATAGTGTAACCTCTACCCAGATAAATATAAAATCTCTCACAAAGACTTATTATCTCAGGTCCTACTATTCAATATATTATGTTTTGTTTCAACAAAAAATGACAAGGTGTACTAAAGGCAGGAAAAAACACAGTCTGAAGAGACAAAGCAAGCATCAGAATGATACTCAGATATGGCAGAGATTAGAAATTATCAGACCAGCAACTTAAAATAACTATGATTAATATAACAAGAGTTCTAACAGGAGAAGTGGGCAGCATGCAAGAACACATGAGTATTGTAAGCAAAGAGCTCAAAATGCTAAGAAAGTTTTAAAAGGTAATGCTAGAAATAAAAAGCACTGTAACAGAAATGAAGACTGCATTTGATGGGCTCATCAGTAGACTGAACAAGGGTAAAGAAAGAATCAGTGGGTTGAAGATATGCCAATAGAAACTACTCAAACTGAAATGCAATAAGAAAATAGAATTTTAAAAACAGAACAGAATCTCCAAGAACTGTGGACAATTACAAAAGGTGTAGCGTACCCTTAACTGGAATACCAGTAGGAATAGAAAGAGAGAGAAGTAGAAGAAATGTTTGAAGTAATAATGGCAGATAATTTTCCAAAATTAATAATAGACACCAAAACAAAGATGCAGGAATCTCAGAGAACATAAAGGAGAATAAGTAGCCAAGAAAAAAATCTACAACTAGGCATGTCATATTCAAACTGCCAAAACCAAAGACAGAGAGAAAATCTTGAAAGGAGCCAGAGGAGAAAAAAACACAAATAGAGAAACAAAAATAAGAAATACATTGTACTTCACTTTAGAAACCATACAAGCAATATGGGAATGGCATGAAATATTTAAAATGTTGAAAGTAAAAGCCCATCCACCTCCAATTCTGCATCCAATGAGATTATCCTTAAAAAATGGAGAGGGAAATGGCAAAGTAGATAGATCCAAGGACCTGTCGCTCTACAGAAACACTAAAAAAAAGAGCAAGATTTGTCAGAATAATCTTTCTCAGAATTCTGTAAAATAGTCAAATGTTTACAGCAATGAAGCAGGCGTTGAATGAAGAAAAAGGCAAGTTTAGAGGGATAGGAAAGCTTTGTGATGTTGTTACTTGCCCTCGCCCCACTCCCTTCCTTTCCTTGGCAGCAGTCTTGAAGATGGAAGTCCACATTCTCAGAGTGGGACTCTGGTCCCTGGTTCCAGAGGAAGCATAACAAATTTTAGTTTCATTATTTCTCTTTACTATTTCCTTCTTTCTTATTGCATTGGGTTCATTTTGCTCTTCTTTCTAGTTTAAGTAGGAACTAAGATTACTTGTGACCTTTCTCTTTTCTAATGTAAACATTTAGTGCTATAAACTTCCATCTCAGCACTGCTTTAGCTGCATAACAAATATTCTGATATGTTCTATTTTCATTATCATTGAGTTCTATGTGTTTTTTTTTATTTATTTTGATACTTTCTCTTTGATCCAAGGATTACTTAGAATTCTGTTGCTTAATTTCCAAAGTTTTTATAAACTTTCTGTTGTCTTTTTGTCATTTACTTATAGTTTCATTCCATTTTGTTCAGAGAATTTACTCTGTATGATTTCAATTCTTTTTAATTTGTTGAGATTTGTTTTATGGTCTAGATATAATCCATATGGTGAATATTCCATGGAAACTTGACAAGAAGGACCATTCTGTGTTGTTGTTTTATAAATGTTATTAGACTTAGTTGATGGTACTGTTCAGTTCTCCTACATCTTTGCTGATTTTTTGTGTAGTAGTTCTATCAAGTGCTGAGAGTGGAAGTTAAAGTCCCCAACTACAATTTTGGATTTGTCTGTTTCTCCTTTTGGTTCTATCAGTTTTTGCATCGTGTATGTGAGGCTTTGTTGTTTGGTGCATATACAAGTAGGATAATTATGTCTTCCTGATGGATTAATTCTTTTATCGTTATATAGTGTCTCTCTTTGTCTGTTGTATTTTTGTTTACTCTGAAATATACTTTATCTTATATTAATATAGCCCCTTTTTTAAAAAAAATTGTGTGATATATGTTTTTCATCCTTTTACTCTCAACATATGTCATTATATTTGAAGTAAGTTTCTCAAAGAAAGCATATTATTGAATCGTGTTTGTTTTAATCCCCTCTGCCAATCTCTATCTTTTTTATATTCAGGTAAAATTCACATAACATAAAATTAGTTATTTTAAAGTGTAAAATTCAATGACATTTAGTAATACACAATTTTGTGCAACATCAACTCTGCCTAGTTCCTAAACATTTTCATCACCCCAAAAAGGAAACTCCATACCCATTAAATAGTCAATCCAAATTCTTCCTTCCCCTAGTCCCTGACAACCACGAAACTGCTTTCTTTCTCTATGGATTCACCTATTCTGGATATTTCATGTAAACTGAATTAGTAAGTGACCTTCATGTCTGGCTTCATCAATTAGCATAATGTTTTTGAGGTTTCTTCATGTTGTAGCATGTATCAGTTCTATATTTCTTTGTGTGGCTCAAAAAGATTCCATTGAATGGCTATGTGACATTTTGTTTATCTATTCATCAGTTGATGGGCATTTGGATAAACACCAATTGACTATTGTGAATACCGCTATTATAAACAATTTTGTGCAAGTTATGTTTGAATATCTCTCTCAATTTTTTTTGGTATATACTTAGTGGAATTGCTGGGTCACATGATAATCCTATGTTTAGTTTATTGAAGAACTGCCAAACCGTTTTCTTCAGTGACTGCATCACTTGACAGTCCCACCAGCAATGGATGAGGGTTCCAATTTCTTCATATCTTCACCAACATTTGTTACTTTCCACTTTTTTGTTGTAGCCATCTAGGGGGTGTGAAGTGGCACCTCACTGTGGTTTTTATTTGCATTTCCCTAGTGATTAATGATGTTGAACATCTTTCAATGTGCTTGTTGGTCATTTGTATATCTTATTTGAAGAAATGTCTATTCAAGTCCTTTGCTGACTTTAAAAATTAAAGTTGTTTGTCCTTGTGTTGCTGAATTTAAAAGTTCTTTGCTGACTTTAAAAATTAAAGTTGTTTGTCCTTTTGTTGCTGAATGTAAAAGTTCTTTATATATTCTGGACACTAAACCCTTATCAGATATATGATTTGCAAATGTTTTCTCCCACTCTTTGGGATTCATTTCACTTTTGTTATAGTGTCCTTTGATGCACAACATTTTTTAAATTTTGATGAGTCCAATTTGTTTTTTCTTGTGTTGCTTGTGCATCTGCACAATTCAATGTCATGAAGAATTCTTCCTGTTTTCTTCTGAGAGTTATATAGATTTAGATGTACATTTAGGTTGATGATTCATTTTGAGTTAATTGTTGTGTATACTGTGAAGTAGGAGGTCCAATTTCGTTCTTTTACATGTAGATATTCAGTTATTGCAGCACTATTTCTTGAAGAGACTTATTAAATGGTCTGGCATGCTTGTCCAAAATCAATTGACCAGAGGTGGGTGTGGTTATCTCAGACTCTAAATCCTATTCCATTGATAATATGTCTATTTTTATGCCAATATCACACTATTTTAGTTACTGTAGCTTTACAGTAAGTTTTGAAATTGAGAAGTATGTATCCTCCAACTTTGCTTTTCATTTTCTGGATTGTTTTGCCTATTTGGGGTCTATTGTGATTCTATATGAATTCCAAGATTGGCTTTTCCATTTATGCCAAAATGGTAGTTGGGATTTTCATAGCATTTACATTGAATCTGTAGATCATTTTGGGTAGTATTCCTATCTAAACCATATAAAGTCTTCCAATGCATAAACATGAGGTACCTTTACCTTTATTTAGGTCTTTGCTTTATTTCAGCAATGTTTAGTAATATTCAGTATATAGGTCTTGTACCTCCTGAGTTAAATTTATTCCTAGGTATTTCATACTGTTTGATGCTATTTAAACAGAATTGTTCCATTAATTTAACTTTTGGATTGTTTATTGTGTATCAGTGTATAAATAAAACTGATTGATGTATGCTGATCTAGTTGTCTGCAACTTTGCTGAATTCATTTATTATCTCTAATAGATAATAGAGATAGCTAATAGATATCTCTAATAGATATCTCTAGTATTTTTTTATTCTTCAATGTTTTCTATATAAAAGTTCATGGCATCTGTGAATAGAGATAATTTTACTTCTTGCTTTCCAATTTGGATATCTTTATTTCTTTTTCTTGCTTAATTGTTGTAGATAGAACTTCTAGTACAATATAGAATAGAAGTGAAAAAGCAGCTGTCCTTGTCTCCTTTCTGATCTTAAGGGAATAATTTCCAGTCTTTCACCATTGAGTATACGTTGGCTGTGGGTTTTTGTTAAATGCCCTTTAATATATTAAGTAAGTTGCCTTCTATTCCTAGTTTGGTGAGTGTTGTTATCATGAAAGGGGGTTGGGTATTGTGAAATTATTTTCTAAATTAATTGATATTATTATGTATCTTTTCCTTTCATTCTAGTAATGAGGTATATTACATGACTGATTGTCATATGTTGATCCATCTTGGCAATCCTGGGATAAATCCCATGTGGTTGTGATGTACACAGGTCTCTTAGGCTCTGGTTATTTTCTTTACTCTTTTATTTTTGCCTTTTAGACTGGATAATCTCAATTGATCTATTTTCAAGTTCACTTATTCTTTCTTCTGCTGCTCAAACCTGCTTGAATCCCTCTAGCAAATTTTTTATTTCATTTATTGTACTGTTTGGCTGTGGAATTTCTATTTAGTTCCTTTTTATAATATCCCTCTCTTCATTGATATTCTCTATTTGGAGAGACATCATTTCCTAGTTTTCTTTAATCATTTGTCCATAGTTTCTTTTAGCTCTTTGAACATATTTAAGACAGTTGGTTAAAAATATTTGTCTACTTAGTCTAATGGCTGGGGTCCCTCAAAGGTATTTTCTATTAATTAATCTTTTTCTATGAATGGCTTGTATAATTTTTTTGAAAACTGGCCGTTTTGAGTATTATAATGTGGCCATTCTGGAAATCAGAGTCTCCCTCCACCTTATTATTTGTTGTTGCTGCTTGTTGTGTGTTGTTATTTGTTTGTTTAGTGACTTTTCTAAATCATTTTTGAAAGCCCATATTCTTTGTCATGTGTGGCCACTGAATTATATGTTCTGCTAACTTACTGGTAACCTAGTGTTCTGAAAGTGGTCCAAAATTCTGGGAGCAAAACCAAATTTCTTTTCATTTGAAAATAAAATGAGGAGTGATGAGAGCATCATGATGGAGTGAGTTATTCCCTTTGTCTCTCCTCTCTGAGTCACAACTAAACAGACATTCATTACCCAACAGAGGATTCCCTAAACAGCATAGCAGGATGCCTGAGAGATCCATGCAGCAATACATATGAAGGTGAGTGGACTGGATCCCCAGGAAGCAGTGGAACTAGGTGAGCAGACACAAGCACCCCCCCAGTGACAGCAATCCAGGTCATGGATCCTCACATAGCATCCAGTGCAACTGTGAGTGGAGGCAAGGGCAGCCTGAACCACACAGAAATGCTTTTGGAGTGGTAGCCCGGTCCATGGGAGCACCCACTGTGCCATGGCAGCCCCACTCCTGCAAATGCTCCCCACAGAGTGGTGGTGGCTCACCCCCTGCAAAGGTGCCCTGCCCACCAAGCATAGCAGCTCAAATGAACTGCCTGTGAGCACAGTGCCAGCCCACATGAAACAAAGTGCCCCTCCCACCTAGCACAGCAGCTCAGCTGGTCCCCAGCTGAGTGCAGTGGCCCTGGCTGTGCGTGCACAACCCACCCAACAAGCAAAGAAGCCCTGCCTGCATGTGTACAAACCACCCATCAAGAACAGGGTTGCCACCCACATGAACACAACCTGCTGAGTGGCTGTGGCCAGCCTGCACAAATGCAGGGCAGCCCTACTGGCACAACTACCAGCAGATGGGGCAAGATAAGCAAACACAGCTCCTGACCCCCCAGCAGTGATAGGTGGAATCTCTGACCTGATACTACCACGAATAGACCAGCAAAGGATCAATTCATCAAGCACCATGAGGAATGACAGTAGAACTTCAGAATAGAAGGAAAATGACAAATCTCCAGAAACCAATCCTGAAGTCACAGAAGTTTACAATCTAAATGACAGAGAATTAAAGACAGTTGTCATAAAGAAACTCAATGGGTTACAAGAAAACTCAGAAAGACAGTCCAATGAACTGAGGAATAAAATCAATGAGCAGAAAGAATACCTCACCAAAGAGATTAAAGCTCTTTTAAAAAGTAAACAGAACATCTGGACACAAAGAACACAACTAATGAGATAAAAATAATCTAGAAACCATAAAAAATAGAGCTGACAGTATAGAGGACAGAATTAGTGAATTAGAAGGTAAAACATATAGAAATGCATCAGGAAGAAAGGAGAGAGAGCTAAGATTTTTTAAAAATGAAGAAATTCTTTGAGAAATATCCAGCTCAATTAGGAAAAGCAACATAGGGATTATAGGTATTCCAGAGGGAGAAAAGAGGTTAAAGGAGCAGAGAGCTTGTTCAAAGAAATAATAGCTGAGAACTTCGCAAACCTGGGGAAGAAACTGGACTTGCAAGTACATGAAGCCAATAGAACTCCTAATTTCATCAATGCAAAAAGACCTTCTCCAAGGCATATAATAGTAAAACTGGCAAGAGTCAATGACAAAGAAAAAATATTAAGGGCAGCAAGGCAGAAGAAAATAACCTACTAAGGCACCCCTATCAAGCTTTCAGCAGATTTCGCAGCAGAAACTTTACATGCTAGGGGAGAATGGAATGATATATTCAAAATACTGAAAGACAAAAACTTTCAGACAAGAATGCTCTATCCAGAGAAACTATCCTTCAGATATGATGGATAAACAAAAGCTTTCCCATATAAACAAAAGCTACGGAGTTCATGACCACTAGACCTGCATTATAAGAAATGATGAAGGAAGCTCTCCTACCTGAAACAAAATGGCAAAGGTTTACAAGGAGATAAATAGATAGACAAAATCAGAAAATTGCAGCTCTCTATCAGAATAGGTTATGAAACAATTATAATGTAAAAGATAAAGGGAGGGAAAGCATCAAAAATAACTATGAAAACTTCAATATAGTCACAGACTCACATCAAAAAAAGGATATTTTGTGGCAACAATAACTCAGAAGGGGAAGAAGGAAGGGATGGAACCTGCTTAGGCTAATGGAGATAAGATGCTATCATAAAATGGACTATCTCATCTATCAGATCTTTTATACAAACCTCATGGTACCAGTAAACAAAAAATCAGAACAGAGACACAGTCATAAATAAAGAGAAAACCATCACAGAAAACCCCAAAACTGAAATGGCAGTCAGAAATACAAGGAAAAAGAAACAATGAAAATATAGAACAACTGGAAAACAAGAGACAAAATGGCAGTAATAAACCTGCCCTCAGATATCAATAATCACTCTAAATGTAAATGGATTGAATTCTCCAATCAAAAGACACAGAGTGGCCGAATGGATTAAAAAACAAGACCTAACAATATGCTGCCTCCAGGAAACACATTTCACTCTAAAGACAAACAGGCCCAGTGTGAAAGGATGGAAGATGATACTCCAAGCAAATGACCTATACACTGAAAACTATAAAACATTATTGAAAGAAATCGAAGATGACATGAAGAAATAGAAAGATATTCCATGCTCTTGGATTGGAAGAATAAACATAGTTAAAATTTCCAATTACCTAAAGCAATCTACAGATTCAATGCAATCCCTATCAAAGTTCCAACAACACTTTTTCACAGAAATAGAACAAAGAATCCTAAAATTTATGTGAAACAACAAAAGACCCAGAATAGCCAAAGTAATCCTGAGGAAAAAGAAAAAAGCTGGAGGCATCACAATCCTTGACTTCAAAAAATACTACAAAGCTATAGTAATAAAACAGCATGGTACTGGCACAAAAACAGACACACAGATCAATAGAACAGAACTGAAAGCCCATAAACAGAACCACACCTCTATGGACAGCTAATTTTCAACAAAGAAGCCAATAACATACAGTGGAGAAAGGAAAATCTCTTCAATAAATAGAAAACCAGACAGCCACATACAAAAGAATGAAAGTAGACCATTATCTTACACCATACACAAAAATTAACTCGAAATAGATTAAAGACTTGAATGTGAGACCTGAAACCATAAAAATCCTAGAAGAAAATGTAGGCAATACACTCTTTGACATCATTCTTAGTAGCATCTTTTTAAATACCCTGTCTACTCAGGCAAGGAAAACAAAAGAAAAACCATCAGACTAAAAAGCTTCTACGAGGCAAAGGAAACCATCAACAAAACAAAAGGACAACCACCAACTGGGAGAAATTATTTGCAAATCACATATCTGACAAGGGGTTAATTTCCAAAATATAATGAACTCATACAACTCAACAGCAAAAAAACAAACAATCCGATCAAGAAACGGGCAGAAGATCTGAACAGACATTTTTCTAAAACAGTTATACAGATGGCCAACAAGCATATGAAAAGATGTTCAACATCACTAATTATTAGGGAAATGCAATCAAAACTACAATGAGATATCACTTTACACCCATCAGAATGGCTGTAATTAATAAGACAAAAAATAAATGTCGAAGAGGATGTGGAGAAAAGAGAACACTCATACACTGCTGTTGGGAATGCAAACTGGTGCAGCCACTATAGAAAACAGTATAGAGATTTCTCAAAAAATTAAAAATAGAAATACCATATTATCCAACTATCCTACTACTGGGTATTTATCCAAAGAATATGAAATCAACAATACAAAGAGATTTATGCAACCCTATGTTCATTGCAGCATTATTCACGATAGCCAAGACGTGGAAGCAACACAAGTGCCCATCAACTGACGAATGGATAAGGAAGATGTGGTATATATATACAATGGAATACTACTCAGCCATAAAAAAGACAAAATAGTCCCATTTGCAACCACATGGATGGACCTTGACGGTATTATGTTAACTGAAGTAAGCCAGGCAGAGAAAGAGAAAAACCATATGATTTCACTCATATGTGGAAGACAAACAAAAACATGGATAAAGAGAACAGATTAGTGGTTACCAGAGGGGAAGGGGTGGGGGGTGGGCAAAAGTGGTAAAGGGGCACATATGTATGGGGATGGATAAAAACTAGACTATTGGTGGTGAGCATGATGCAGTCTATACAGAAATTGATATATAATAATGTACATCTGAAATTTCACAGTGTTATAAACTGTTACCTCAATAAAATAATTTTTAAAAAGAAAATAAGAAAAAAAGGAAAAATAAAAAGAGCTTAAATAAACTCTCCCAGTCTTTGCACATGACTTTATGTTTTGACTCTCTTTCAACACTTAGCTGTACCATTTACAACTCTGCCTTAACCTTCACTTCCCAGTTGTGTGACACCTGAAGTCTAGCTGAAGAAGAAAGCTTAGCATCTTCTCAGGTCTTTTCTAAGCATGAGTTCTCCCATGGGCAAGTGCATGGCCTTTTCAATTCCCCAGTATATTTGGGAGCTTTTAAAAGCCTATTTGAGACCTCATCAGAATCACCTTTGACATCCATATTTCTATCAACGGTCCCTTCAAGACAATCTAGGCTTTTTCTAACAGGCACCTCAAACTCTTCCAGCCTCTATCCATAATCCAGTTCCAAAGCTACTTCCACATTTTTAGGTATTTGTTACAATAGCACTTCATTTCATGGCACAAAAATTTTATTATTTTGCTAGGGCTTCCATATCAAAATGCCACAAACTGAATAGCTTAACAGAAATTTATTCTCTCACAGTTCTGGAGGCTAGAAGTCCAAGATCAGGGTGTTGGCAGGTGTGGTTTCTTCTGAGAACTCTCTCCTTGGCTTGCAGATGGTCACCTTCTTACTGTGTTCTCACATGGCCATTTCCCTGTGTGTGCCCTTCCCCGGTGTCTCTGTTATATATCCAGATTTCCTCTTATATGGATACTAGTCATATTGGATTAGGGGCCACCCATATTACTTCATTTAGTCTTAATTACCTCTTTAAGGGCAATATGCAAATAGAGTCACTTTCTGAGAAACTGAGGATTAGGGCTTCAACATATTTTGGGGGGACACAGTTCAGTGCATAACACCACTGCAGGTCTGGCATGTGGTATGATGGTAGGTAGGCAATTGAAAATGCCACAACACTCTCACCCTAAAGCAGTTTTTTTTCTTCAACAAGATTTCCCCTGGCTGTTGTGAGTTTTTTTAACTAAAATCCAGAGTTCTACTCAAGTTGATTATGACAACTTTTAATTTAAAAACTCTACTTTTTGAATTAGTTTTAGGTTCACAGAAAAACTGAAGGGAAAGAACAGAGATTCCTCATATATCTCGTGTTCCCACACATGCATAACCTTCCCCTTAACATCTTTCACCAGAGTAGTACATTTCTTACAATCAGTGAACCCTACATTGACATATCATTATACTCAAAGTCCATAGTTTATCTTAGGATTCACCCTTGGTGTTGTATATTCTATGGGTTTTGACAAATGTGTAATGGCATATGCCCACCATGGTTGTATCATACAGAATACTTTCACTTCCCTAAAAATCCCCTGTGTTCTGCATCTTCATCCCTTCCTCTCCCCTTACCTCTGACAACTACTAATGTTTTTTACCATCTGCTGATAGTTTTGTCTTTTCCAAAATATCACATAGTTGGAATCATACAGTATGTAGCCTTTTCAGATTGATTTCTTTCACTTAGTAATATATGTTTAATTTTCTTCCATGTCTTTTCATGGCTTGATGACTCATTTCTTTTAGTGCTGAATAATATTCTATTGTCTGGAGGCACAACAGTTTAGTAATTCACCTCCTGAAAGACATATTGGTTGCTTCCAAATTTGGCAATTATGAGTAAAGCTTCTGTAAACATCCATGTGAACATAGGTTTTCAATTCATTTGTTTAAATACCAAGGAGCACAATACAACACCTTGATTGTATGGTAAAAGTATGTTTAGTTTTATGAGAAACTGGAAACTGTGTCTTCCAAAGTGGCTGTACCATTCATTCCCTCCAGCAATGAATGAGAGCTACTGTTGCTCCACATTCTCACCAATACCAATACCAATACCAATACCAATACCAATACCAATACCAATACCAATACCAGTACTTTATTTGGTATCATCAGTGTTCTGGATTTTGGCCATTCTAATAGATGTGTAGTAGTAGCTCATTATTTTATTTTGCATTTCCCTGATGACATATGATGTGGAGCATCTTTTCACATGCTTATTTGCCATCTGTATATCTTCTTTGGTGAGGTATATGTTAAGGTCTTTGACCCATTTTTTAATTGAGTTGTTCATTTTCTTCTTGTTGAGTTGTAAGTGTTCTTTGTATATTTTGGATAACAGCCTTTTGCCAGATACATCTTTTTAAATATTGTCTCCCAGTCTGTGGATTGTCTTCTCATTCTCTTGACACTGTCTTTCTTAGAGCAGAAGTTTTTAAATTTAATAAAGCCAAGTTTGTCAATTATCTGTTTCATGGATTGTACCCCAGGTGTTGTTTCTAAAAAATCTTTGCCATATTCAAGATCATCTATGTTTTCCCCTAGGAGTTTTATAGTTTTGAATTTTACATCTAGATCCATAGTCCATTGAGGGTTACTTTTATGAAAAGTGTAAGGTCTATGTATAGATTCATTTTTTTGCATGTGGACGTCCAGTTATTCCAGCATCGTTTGTTGAAAAGATTATCTTTGCTCCATTGTATTGCTTTTGCTCCTTTCTCAAACATCAGTTGTGGGGTCTATTTCTGGGCTCTCTATTCTATTCTATTCTGATCTATTTGTCTATTCTTTCACCAATATCTTGATTACTGTAGCTTTATATTAAGTCATGAGATGGTTAATATTAGACCTTCAACTGTATTCTTCTCCTTCAATATTGAGTTGGGTATTATGGGTCTTTTCCCTCCACATATAAACTGTAGAATTATTTTGTCAATATCCACAAAATGACTTGCAGGTATTTACATTGGGATTATATTAAATCTACATATCAAGTTGGGAAGAACTAACATCTTGACAATATTGAGTCTTCCTAGCAATGAACATGAAATATTTCTCCATTTATTTAATTCTTCTTTGACATCTTTCATCAGAGCATCATAGTTTTCTTCAAACAGATCTTGTACATATTTTGTTAGATTTATGCCTAAGTATTTAATTTGGGGGGGGTGGTAATGTGTTTTTAATGTCAAATTTTATATGTCCATTGCTTGTATATTAAAAGATAGACTTTTGTATATTAACCTTGTATCCTGCAACCTTCCTATAATCCAGAAAAGTGTTTTTGTCAATTCTGTAATATTTTCTACATAGACAGTCATGTCACCTGCAGACAGTTTTATTTCTTCCTTTACAATCTGTATATCTTTTATTTTATTTTCTTATTTTATTGCATTACATAGGACATCTTGTATGATGCTGAAGAGCAGTGGTGACAGGGCACATCCTTGCCTTGTACCTGATATTAGTGGAAAAGCTTTGAGTTTCTCACCATTAAGTACAACGTTAGCTGTAGATTTTTTGTAGATATTCTTTATCAAGTTAAGGAAGTTTCCTTCTACCCCTAGTGTTGAGGGTTTTTATCATGAATGAATGTTGGATTTTGTCAAATGATTTTTCTTAGTCTATTGATATGATCATGTGATTTTTTTCTTTTGTTGATTTGATGAATAATATTAACTAATTTTTATTTTGGTAACATTGGTTTATAGCATTATATAAATTTCAGGTGTACATCATTATATTTCGATTTCTTTGTAGGTTTCATCATGTTCACCACCCAAAGACTAATGACAATCCATCACCATATATATGTGCCTAATCACCCCTTTTGCCCTCTTCCCTTCCCCTTTCACCTCTGGTAACCACCAATCCAGTCTCTATCTCTATGTGTTTCTTTGTTGTTGTTTTTGTCTTCTATTTTTGAGTGAGATCATACATTATTTGACTTTCGCCCTCGGACGTATTTTGCTTAGCATAATACCTTCAAGGTCCATCCGTGTTGTCACAAATGGCAAGATTTCATCCTTTTTTATGGCTGAGTAGTATTCCATTCTGTATATATACCACATCTTCTTGATCCAAATTCATCCCTTGATGGGCACCTAGGTTGCTTCCAAGTCTTGGCTATTGTGAATAATGCTGCAATGAACATAGGGGTGCATATATCTTTACACACACATGTTTTCATGTTCTTTAGATAGTTACCCAGCAGTGGAATAGCTGGATCGTATGGTAATTCTATTCTTAATTTTTGGGGAATCTCCATACTGTTTTCCATAGTGGCTGCACCAGTTTGCACTCCCACCAGCAGTGTATGAGAGTTCCCTTCTCTCCACATCCTCTCCAACACTTTTTATTTCTTGTCTTGTTAATTACAGCCATTCTGATGGCATGAGGTGATATCTCATTGTGGTTATGATTTGCATTTCCTTAATAATTAGTGATGTTGAACTTCTTTTCATCTGCCTGTTGGCCATCTGTATATCTTTTTTGTAGAAATATCTGTTCAGATCTTTTGCCCATTTTTTAATTGGGTTGTTAGTTTTTTGTTGTTGAGATGTATGAGTTCTTTATATATTTTGGATATTAACGCCTTATTAGATATGAAGTTTGCAAATATCTTCTCCCAATTGTTAGGTTGTCTTTTCATTTTGTTGATGGTTTCCTTTGCTGTGCGGAAGCTTTTTAGTTTGATGTAGTCCCATGTGTTTACTTTTTCTATTGTTTCCCTTACCCGGTCAGACATGGTATTTGAAAATATACTGCTAAGACTAACGTCAAAGAGCATACTGCCTATGTTTTCTTCAAGAAATTTCAGGGTTTCAGGTCTTACATTGAAGTATTTAATCCATTTTGAGTTAATTTTTGTATAAGATAATGGTCTACTTTCATTGCTTTGCAAGAGGTTGTCCAGTTTTCCCAACACCATTTATTGAAGACACTTGCCTTTCTCCTTTGTGTCTTCTTGACTCCCTTGTCGAAAATCAGCTGTCCGTAGATGTGTGCGTTTCATTCTGGGCTCTCGATTGTGTTCCATTGATCTGTGTGTGTGTGTTTTTGTGCCAGTACCATGAGGTTTTGTTTACTGTAGCTTTGTAGTATATTTTGAAATCAGAGAATGTGATACCTCCAGCTTTGTTCTTTTTTCTCAGGATTCCTTTGGCTATTCGGAGCCTTTTGTTGTTCCATATAAATTTTAGGATCCTTTGTTCTATTTCTGTGAAAAATGTTATTGGAATTTTGATAGGGATTGCATTGAATCTATAGATTGCTTTAGGAAGTATGGACATTTTAACTCTGTTAATTCTTCCAATCCAAGAGCACAGAATATCTTCCCATTTCTTTGTGTCTTCTTTAATTTCTTTCAACAATCTTTTATAGTTTTCAGTGAACAGGTCTTTCACTTCTTTGGTTAAATTTATTCCTAGCTATTTTATTCTTTTTGTTACACTTATAAATGGGATTGTATTTTTAATTTCTCTTTCTGCTACCTCATTGTTAGTGTAGAGAAATGCAACTGATTTTTATATGTTGATTTTGTATCCTGCAACTTGACGGTATTCATTTATTATTTCTAAAAGTTTTTTGTGGATTCTTTAGGGTTTTCTATATATAGAATCATGTCATCTGCAAATAGTGATAGTTTCACTTCTTCCTTTCCCATATGATTCTGTTTTATTTCTTTTTCTTGCCTGATTTCTCTGGCTAGGACTTCCAATACTATGTTAAATGAGTGGCAAAAGTGGGCATCCTTGTTGGGTTCCTGTTCTTAAAGGGATAGCTTTCAGTTTTTCTCCATTGAGAATGATATTAGCTGTGGGTTTGTCATATGTAAAGTTTATTATGTTGAGGTGCTTTCTTTTTATACCCATTTTATTCAGAGTTTTTGTCATAAATGGATGCTATATTTTGTCACATGATTTATCTGGATCTATTGAGATGATCATGTAATTTTTATTCTTTATTTTGTTAATTGGTATATCATGTTGATTGATTTGAGGATGTTGAACCATCCCTGCATCCCTGGAATTAATTCCACTTGATGATGGTGTATGATCTTTTTAACGTACTGTTCTATTCAATTTGCTAGTATTTTGTTGAGGATTTTTGCATCAATGTTCATTAGTGATATTGGCCTGTAATTTTCTTTTTTTGTTGTTTGTTGTCCTTGTCTGGTTTTGGTATCTGGTTTGGGTAATGTTGGATTCATAGAATGAGTTAGGAAGCTTCCCCTCCTCTTCAATTTTTTGGAAGAGTTTGAGAAGGGTACGTATTAAGATTTCTTTCAATATTTGGTGGAATTCAACAGGGAAGCCTACTGGTCCTGGACTTTTATTTTTGGGGAGGTTTTTGATTACTATTTCAATCTCTTTACTGATGATTGGTCTATTCAGATTCTCTATTTCTTCTTGATTTAGTTTTGGAAGGTTGTATGATTCTAAGAATTTATCCATTTCTTCTAGATTATCCAATTTGTTGGCATATAGCTTTTCATAGTATTCTCTTATAATCTTTTGTATTTCTGAGGTGTCTGTTGTAATTTCACATCTTTCATTTCTGATTTTATTTATTTGAGCCTTCTCCCTTTTTTTCTTGGTGAGTCTAACTAAAGGTTTGTCAATGTTGTTTATCTTTTCCAAGAACCAGTTCTTAGTTTCTATTTAATTTATCTCTGCTCTGATTTTTATTATTTCCTTCCTGCTACTGATTTGGGGCTTTGTTTGTTCTTCTTTCTCCAGTTCCTTTGGGTGCATTGTCAGATTGTTTATTTGAGATTTTTCTTGTTCGTTGAAATATGCCTTTATTGCTATAAACTTCCCGCTTAGAACCACTTTTGCTGTATCCCATATATTTTGGCTTGTCGTGTTTTCATTTTCATTTGTCTCCAGCTATTTTTTGATTTTTTCTTTGATTTCCTCATTGACCAAATCATTGTTCAGTAGCATTTTGTTTAATCTCCACATATTTGTGGCTTTTCTGATTTTCTTCCTGTAGTTGATTTCTAGTTTCATACGGTTGTGGTCAGAAAAGCTTGGTATTATTTCAATCTTCTTAAATTTATTGAGACCTGTTTTGTGGCCTAATATGTGATCTATCCTGGAGAATGTTCCATGTGCATTTGAAAAGAATGTGCACTCTGTGGTTTTTGGATGGAATGTTCTGTTTATGTCTACTAAGTCCATCTGATCTAATGTCTCATTTAAGACCAATGTTTCCTTATTGATCTTCTGTTTGGACGATCTATCCATTGGTGTAAGTGGAATGTTCAAGTCCCCTACTATTATTGTGTTGCTGTCTATTTCTCCTTTTATGTCTGTTAATAATTGCTTTATATATTTAGGTGCTCCTATGTTGGGTCATAGATTTTACAAGTGTTATAGACTCTTCTCAGATTTTTCCCTTTATCATTATGTAGGGCCCTTCTTTGTCTCTTGTTACAGTTTTTGTTTTAAAGTCTATTTTGTCCGATATAAGTATTACTACCCCAGCTTTCTTTTTATTGCCATTTGCATGGAGCATCTTTTTTGCATCCCTTCACTTTCAGTTTGTGAATGTCTTTAGGTTTGAAGTGTGTCTGTTGTATGCAGCATATATATGGGTCTTGCTTTTTTATCCAATTGGCCACCCTATGCCCTTTTGATTGAAGCATTTAGTCCATTTACATTTAAAGTAGCTATTGATAAGAATGTACTTATTGCTGTTTTGTTACTATTTTTCTGGGTGTTTTAGTAGTTATTCTCTGTTCCTTTCTTCTTCTCTTGCTCTATTCCTTTGTGGTTTGATGGTTTCTTTACAATTATGTTTGAGTTCCTTTCTCTTAATTTTTCATGTACTTATTATACGTTTCTGGGTTGTGATTACCATGAGGTTCATATATAATAACCTATGTATATAGCAATCTATATTAAGTTGATGGTCTCTTTAGTTTGACCTCTTGCTAAAAGCTCTACTCTTTTACTTCCATCCTCCAATATTTTATGTTTTTGATATCATGGCTATGTGAGTATCTGTTACCCTCTTATCATGGAAATAAATAATTTTAGTACTTTTATCTTTTGTCCTTCATATTAGCTTTTAGATGATTTATCTGCTACCTTTACTATATCTTTGCCTATACCAGTGATATTATTCGTTTTTTTAATATAATTTCCTTCATAATAAATTTTGATAAATTCCTGTTTGTGCCTTCTCTTTTCCACTTAAATAAGTCCCTTTAGCATTTCTTGTAAGACTGGTTTCTTGGTGATAAACTCCGTTAGTTTTTGCTTCTCTGCGAGACTCTTTATCTCTCCTTTCATTCTGATTGATAACCTTGCAGGGTAGAGTATTCTTGGCTGTAGGCTTTTTCCTTTCAGCACTTTAAATATATCATGCCACTCCCTTCTAGCATGTAAGGTTTCTGCTAAGAAGTCAGCTGATAGACTTATCTGGTTTCCTTTATATCTAACTTGTCTTTCTTTTGCAGCTTTTAGGATTCTCTCTTTATCTTTAATTCTTGACATTTTAATTTTAATGTGTCTTGGTGTGGGCCTCTTTGGATTTATCTAGTTTTGTGTTCTCTGTGCTTCCTGTACCTGGATGTCGGTTTCTTTCCTTAGGTTAGGAAAGTTTTCAGCTATTATTTCTTCAAATAGATTCTCTGCCATTTTGTCTCTCTCTTCTCCTTCTGGGACACCTATACTATGGATGTTAGTGTGCTTGATGTTGCCCAGAGGTCTCTTAAACTGTCCTCTTTCTTTTTAATTCTTTTTTCTTTTATCTGTTCAGCTCGGGTGATTTCCTCTAGTCTTTTTTCTAGCTCCCTGATCCGTTATTCCATATCATCTACTCTGCTATTGAGTCCCTCTAGTGAATTTTTCCTTTCTGGTATTGTATTCCTCATTTCTGTTTGGTTCTTTTTTATATTTTCCAATTCTTTGTTGACACTGTCACTGAGTACATCCATTCTTCCCCTAAGACTAGTGAGCATTCTTATGACTATTAGTTGGTAGTCTTTGTCAGGTAGATTGTTTATCCCTGTTTCTTTTAGTTCTTTTTCTGAGGATGTGTCCTGTTCCCTTATTTGGAATGTATTCCTTTGTCTCCTTGTTTTGCCTCTTTTTCTGTGCTTATATCTATGTATTAGGTAGGTCTGCTACGTCTTCTGATCTTGGAGAGGTGGGCTTATGTAAGAGATGCCTTATGAGGCCCAGCAGTGTGCTTCCCTCTTGACAACTGTTCCAAATGTTCCAGGAGTATCCCCTGTGTGGGCTACGTTTGTCCTTCTGTTGTGGCAGGGTTGCTCTTGCTGCAGATGTCTGGGGTGTCTAGGCTGTCCCCCTGACTGGCTGGTTGTAATGCTTAGCTGCGTGTGGTCCCTTCAGTCACTGTATTGGGCATGGAAACCCCAGAACAGTTGGCTGCGAGGTCTAATAGCACCTTCCTGTTGCAGTTTTTCTCTTAAGTGAGTAGGTTCCCAGCATGGCTGGTTGTTAAGCTCAGGGGTTTACAATTGCTGTAGGCCTCTGGCTTGCAAGACTATTTTCAGCTCTCTCAGGAGTGCACCAGAATGGGGCAGCCCCAGGCAGAGGAGCACCCAATTGTCTCAGGCTTTGGAATGTGGGGCCAATCCCCTATGTGGCTTTTTGAAAAGCACAAGTTTGATGCAGCTGAAAAGCCCCACCATCTGCTGGGCCACGCACCCTATCAACTCATTCCTGCCCCATGCACATACCCCAACCCACTGAAGTGGACCCAGTCACCCCGCTGCAGAAGCCCCACACATTCCACCAATGCAGGCCTGCCCCTCACACAAGCCCTGCCCTGCAGAGGCGGACCCACTCGCCTGGCTGCAGAGGTTCCAGGCACCCCAACTCTGTGGGCCCACAAGTTGCCTGAAGGCTTCCTGTTGGGTGGGGCCAATCCCTAGGGTAGGCTGCATGCCCTGGCTGAGCTGGATTAAATTGGTGCTCAAGTGGTTGGGGCAAACACGTGGACTAACAGGCAAAGGGAAGAACTCCAATGGCATCTTCCAGCGTCTGTGTCAGCACACCTGTACTAAGTCACAATAATGGCTGCTACCAAAGTCTCAGTCCGTGGGGAAGTGGTCCCAGCCTGGAGAGGTCTTACTTCTCTCTGAGATGCACCCAGAGCCTATCCAGTGAGTCTCTTTCCACCAAAGGACTTTGCACCTTTCTTCTTGGTGCTTTTAGGTTGCTTTCCAAAACAAGTGAATTTGTTCATAGGCCCTTTAAGAGTAGGTTTTTTGTCCCCTTATGTCTGATAGCTTTTCTGGGGGTATTCCATGTTGTTGTCAATAGCCAGAAAAGTCAGATATTATAACACTTGTCTCAGTTGTGCTGAGTCCAAAAGCTGCTTATTGTGGTAAAGCTCCTCCACTCAGATCCTCCACTCCTCCAGGAATGGCTTCATACTTCAAGATTGCTCCCAGCTGGCCATGAAGTGCCTCGACTAGAAGGTGGTATTTCCCTCTCCAGCAAGGAATTTCTGCCTCTTCCACCTCATTCAGCACTGTCCCTTGTTGTGGGGGTTCTTTTTATCCAGTTTTCAGTTCTCTCTCAGAGGTAATTGTTTCAAGAGTAGTTGTAAATTTGTTGTGTTCATGGGAGGAGGTGAGTTCAGAGTCTGCCTACACCACCTTCTTCTGCCTACACCACATGACCATAAATGAAATTAATTTATTTTTGAATGTTGAACTAGCCTTGCATATGTGGGATCAATCCTGAGTGGTCATGATCTATAATTCTTTTTATACATTGCTGGATTCAATTTGCTAATATTTTGTTGAGGATTTTTGCATGCATGATCATGAGAGATATTGGTCTGCAGTTTTCCTCTCTTGTAATGTCTTCATCTGATTTTGGTGGTAGGATAATGCCAGCCTCATAGAATGAATTAGGAAGTATTTCCTCTGCCTCTGTGTTCTGAAGAAGACTGTAGAGAACTGGTATAATTTCTTTCTTAAATGTTTGGTAGAATTCACCAGTGAATCTATCTAGTTCTTGAGCTTTCTTTTTTGGAAGGCTATTACTTATTGATTGAATTTCTTTAACACACATCAATCTATTCAGGTTGTCTATTCCTTCTTGTGTGAATTTTGGCAGATTGTGTCTTTCAAGGAATTACTACATTATATCTAGGTTATCAAATGTGTGGATACAAAGATATTTATATTTTTATTATTGTTTTTTATGTCCATGGGATCTGCAGTGATGTCTCCTCTTTCATTTCTGATATTAGTAATTCATGTCCTCTCTTTTTTTTTAGTTAACTTGGCTAAAGGATTACCTATTTTATTGATCTTTTCAAAGAATCAGCTTTTGATTTTGTTGATTTTCTCTATTAATTTTCTGTTTCCAATTTCATTGATTTCTGTTTTAATTCTTCTTCTTTGATTTTTAACCTCTTCTTACTTTGGACTTAATTTTCTCTTCTTTTTCTAGTTTCCTAACGTGGGGGCTTAGATGATTGATTTCATATTTCCTTCGTTTGTAATATATGCATTCAAAGCTATAAATTTATCCATAAGCAAAGTTTTCACTGCACCTCACAAATTTTGATAAGTTATGTTTTCATTTTCATTTAGCTTAAAATATTTTTAAATTTCTCTTGAGATTTTTTCTTTGACCTATGTGTTATTTGGAAGTATGTTGTTAAATCTCCATGTATTTTGGGGTTTTCCAGCTATCTTTCTGTTATTGATTTTGAGTTTAATTTCATTGTGATCTGAGTACAGATATTGTATGATTTCTACTTTTAAAAATTTGGTAAGGTCTATTTTATGGCCCAGAATGTGGCCTATCTTGATGAGTGTTCCATGTGAGCTTGAGAAGTATGTGTGATTTGCTGTTGTTGGATGAAGTAGTCTGTGTCAATTATATCCAGCTCATTGATAGTACTGTTGAGTTTCACTATGTCCTTACTGATTTTCTGCCTGCTGGATCTGTCAAGACTTTTTTCTTCTTTAATGTAGAGTTTGGTTATGATTTATTTTAGCATGGATTTCTTTGGTTTATTCTATTTGGGTTTGTTCAGCTTCTTAACTCTGTAGGTTAATGTGTTTTTCCAATTTTGAAGGGTTTTAAGCCATTATTTCTTCAAATATTTTTTCAATTTCACTCTCTCTTCTCTCCCCTGATACTCTGATGTTATGAATGTTAGTTCTTTTGTTATTGTCCACAAGTCCCTAAGACTCTGTACATTTTTTTCAGTCTTTTTTGGTCTGTGGTTCAGATTGGGTAAATACTTTTCATCTGTCTTCCAGTTCATAAATTCTTGCCTTTGTGATCTCCTCTCTACCATTTGCACCCATCTGTCAGCTTTTTTATTTGGTTACTGTTTTATTAATTTCTATAATTTGCTTTTGGTTCTTTTTTTGTAACCTATTACATTGCTGAGATTTTCTATTTTTTCATTCATATTAAGAAAATTTATAATTGTTATTGTAGCATTTTTGTGATGACTTCTTTAAAATCCTTGTCAGGTAATTTCAACATCTCATTCGTGTTGGTATTGGCAATTGTAGATTGTCTTTTCTCATTCGAGTTGTGATTGTCCTCGTTCTTGGTATAATTAGTGATTTTCAATTTTATCCTGGACTTTTAGATATTATGTGACTCTGGATTCTATTTAATCTTTTTTTATCAGGGAGTTTCCCCAGTTGGGTGTGTATGAAAGTCTTGATAAGTGTGTATGTTCAGCTTCCTATTGCCCCATCCCCCATGCACACCTTTCCAGCAAAAGTGGAGGGCTGACTCACACTGCTTTGTTGTGTATGGGGGTAGAAGTTCAGCTTCCCTCTTAGCCCCACCAACACCTTCTCAGCAAAAGTAAGGCACCAACTCACACCACATTGCCCCCAAGTGAGCGTGTAAGGTCAGTTGCCCATTGGACCCTGCTGACATCTGAGGAAGAATTAAATGCCTCACACCCTGCCTTGTTTATTCTCACTGATGCCTAGTAGGAGTGGAAGCTCAGATCCCTACTGGGCCCACTGATACCAGGGTGTGCTTCACATGGGGTAAAAAGGAGTGGTAACTAGCCTTGCCTCACACTGTCCTATTAAGTCTCATTGCTTCATGGTGGGGACTCAGCCTGCTGCTGCTGAGCTCCATTGACAGTATCCTGGGGGAAACTGGAGCACTGCACCACCTGCTTCCCCCTGACAAGTGATGGAAGTTTATCTTCTTGTTCTGCTGACACTACCCGGGCAGGGGAAATGTGCCCTGCATACTTCTGCCAGATGGAGGATGGAAGGTCAACACAGTAATACCACCCTGCCAGCAATCAAAATATCACTACCTGTTCCATGGTGCAGGGAAGTGTAGTAGAATAACAACCTCACTCAAACCTTATTAAACTGCAGAGGTGGGCTCCACAGTTTTTCCATTGGTGCTTGGCTGGAGTAGGGCGTGTATTGCCAAAAAGACTCTGTTATTAGGTCCTTTGGATAGTGAGAACAGAATTTTGGGGAGCCTTTTTTATGTCTGTGCCTATTGGCAGCTCAGAATGGAGACTTGGAGCAGTGCATTGCCTATGATATATAGGAAGCATTAAGGAAACCCAGAGACCTCACCACATTGTTCCTCAAGTCTCAAGGTTCCTAGGCAGTCCACCTTTTTCCTCCCATATAGGCAAACTGTTGGAGTCCTCCTATGCCTGTTTGTTGTGTTATGCCCAGAGAGTTTTAGTTGAAAGGGATAGGATCTGAGAGTAATGGGGATGCTCCCTCTTGGCTTGAACCAGAAGTCTCTCTCTTACTACTTTGTTGGCTTACATTTTCTCTCCCTTCCAAAATACCAATTGCCTGGACTCAAGAAGTTGCAGTCACATTCTACTAAAATGATTTCTTGTGATTTACCAAAAACGTTTTGAGGTTTTATGTAAAAGCCAACTGGGCCTCATTTTGGCCTTTCTGGTATGACTTCCTTCACTGCTATGTCCCATTGACTTTCTGACTCAAGTTTGTAATAAGGCTCATGGGTGTTTTGCAACCTGCTAACAAATTCAGACATTACCTCCAATCAAAGGTATCTATACAAAGCAGGGAATAACATAGTATGTTCCAAAGTCATGCTGCAGGCCTCCCAGAGCTCCCCCAGGCCCCACAGACATATTCAGTGGCATACCATATTGCATAGAATGAGGAATTTCCAGTTCCAGAATTCTGTCTTGGCAAACCTAAGCATTATTTTTAAATCTTGGTCTCCTTTCTCCAGCTTTTCTAGTCAATCTAATTATGTATTTTACTCCAGAATAGGAGCACATTCACTTGAAGAAATTACTCCAGCCTTTGACTGTCTTTTTACTTCAGTTCCAGGTGAACTGATCGTTAGATCAGTTTCTCTGGTATAGAATTATCCTTTATGCCTTCAGTAAGTCCATTCCTCTAGAAACCAAGGCACAATTTGGAGTATTGTGCCTTGATATGGATTCAATATGCCAATTGAAACAAAATCATGATTCTATATAATTGTGCAAGGAAGGAAATATGTCAAGATTAGTTCTGATCATAAATGAGAAAAACAAAATATTTTATAGATAAAATGTATCTTGAGTATTGGAGAAACTTTTTTAGAATATCAATAATTTAATAAAAATTCTGTACTGAATACCGCCATTTCTATGATGGTATACAGTTTTTCCAAAGTTGTGTGTTTGTCCTTTTCCCAATTTTCCCTTTGTGGCTCATCAGATGATTGGGTAATATGTGAAAATAGGCATAATTATTAGTGTATGCAGACCCTGGCTGTTCCATCCGTTCAAAATCTGTCATAGACTACCTCCTCCTATAGATACTGAGTTCTTTCCCTCATACTCTTATGGTTTGTATAGGTATGAAATATTGACCGTGGCTATACTGTATTTCTACAATATCATGGTTGAGACTGAGGAAGATATGATTTATGACTGATGTGTGCAATTTTCTCAGGTTTTGATACTGAGGCTACAGTCCAGTCAGGGATGCTGAGTACAAGGGAATATATACATATATTTTTCCGTGAAGTTTTGCTTGGCTCCCACTACATAAATTTAGAACCCCAGTATTCCCTCTCCCTTATTCTGACTTTATTTTTCTTCAGAGATTTTATCATCATCTGATATGCCATTTGATATCTGTCTTTCCAGATATAAGCATATAAGTTTACAAGCTTATTGCTTTAAAAACATACAAGCTTTATGAGGTAAGTGTTTTGCCTTGGGTTTTTTAAACTACTCTTTCAATGGTGTGTTTTTGACTATCTTTATTCATGTTCACATCTAGTTATTTTGAGAAGCAAAAATAAGTTACTTTTAAGAAGTCTGTCTGAGATGTGGCTTCTTTGCTCTAATACCGCTTCTTTTCATGAACACTGCTTAGATTCACTTGCATTTGCAAATGGCAATAAGTAGTATCTTTATGTGGAGCACAATGCATGAATTGATGATTTTCAAACATACTATCAAATTCATCTTAGCTTGCTCTAATAGGAAGAAAGTTCATTTGATGCAAATGTGTGTTTCTGAGCTTTTTTGCTCATGGAAAGCTTATAGTCATGTCAGGTTTTTTTATAATGGCAAAAATAAGTTTCTTTAGTGAGAAATGTCTAATTCTGAGTTTCAATTCATCTTGGCTTTTTTTGGTGTACATATACTTGTTGTTTCATCCAAATTTCTTCTACTAGCAATAAGAACATACTTTTCAGAAAAATGTATGACACTGAGATAGTTTACAATTATAATTGTTTAAATACAACTTTGATTCATTTTATTTTTCTCTAATGCAAAATAAGGATGAACTTCTGAGGACAGTGTATGATTCTGAGTTCATTTTCACAAGTACTGTCTAGATTTATCTTAATTTTACTCTTACAGTAAGAAAGTAAATTTGAAATTATTGTTTTTTAAATTTCATTGCCAATATAATACTTACAAAAATATTTAGAATTGGCAGATGTTAGAAGGAAGGGGAACAAAGGGGAGAAAAAACAAGAAAATCTTGGAGAAAAGGCAGGGGTCAGAAGCAGTGAATAAAAGGAGAGAGAATAAATCCTGCAGAGTCAGCATGTATTAGATGAGGTGAAAGAAGGAGGAGAACAAAATCTTAAGGAATCAACAGATGTCACAAGGGGGAGATGAGAGAGGAAAGGGAGAGAAATCTTAAAGAATCAGAAGATTTCATAAAGGAGAAAATTCTGGAAATTGGCAGAGATGAAAAGATGAGAGAAGGGTGACAAAGAGGGATAAAATCATGGAGAATTTGCCAAAGTGAGACATAAAAAAAAGGATGATAAACTCTTATAAAAGAGGCAATGGGAAAGAATGGGTAGAAGTGCAAAGAAGTACAGAGAAAAATTTGGAGACAACATTGGGAAGGTAGAGGAAGAAAATTCTCAGAGAATTGGCATGCTTTGGAAAAGGGAGATGGGTAGAGAATGCCAGAGATAGTCATGGAGAATTGGCATGTATCAATTATAGAAGTGGAGTGGAGGGGGAGAAGGGAGTGAAAATTTTGGAGAATCACAGATGTAAGAAGGCGAAAGAAGTAGTAAGAATGTGAGAGAAAATGTTGAAGCATTGGCAGATATCGAATGGGGAAGTGGGGATAAAAACAAGGAGATTGTCCAAGATGCAGATCCAAAATTCAGGATTAAGCTCCACAGCCAAGATCCAAGGACAAGTACAGGGGCAAGGTCCATGTCCTTGTCCAAAGTCCAGGTCAAAGGTCTAATTCAAATCTGGGTGAAATTTCTAGATCCAATGTCCAAATCCAGGTATGATGTCCAGGTCCAAGGACAGACTCAGGGCCAAGGTCAAGATCCATAATTAAAGTCCAAGGACCGGGTCCAGGTCTGAGGTTCAGGTTATGGGTCAAGTTCCAACATCATTGCCTAGATCGGAGGTCCAAGAACAATGACCAGGGTCAAGGTCAGGTCTAAGTTCAGCTCTATCGTCTAGGTCCTAAGCTTGGACCTGAATATTGATAAGGATGTGGGATTGTGATAAGGATCTTGGGCTTCTGGCAGCCATCCTACCCACCATGTGGGAAAAAAACCTGAGGGATAAAGTTCTGAAGACATTTTGAGAGCTCTGCATGCAGCTGTGCCATAGGCCAGGCTATCTCTTAAGATTTTTTAAATTGAGGTATAATTGACGTATCATAAACTGCATATATTTAATGCTGAGAGCATCCATCACTCCACTAAGTTTCCTCAACTTCTTTTCTTCCACTAAGTTTCTTCTTCCCTCTCCTCCCCAAGGAAACCACTGACCTGCTTTCTGTCACAATATATTAATGATAGAACTTTATATAATTGGAATCACACAGTGTGTGCTTTTTACTTTGGCTTTCTCATTCAGTATATTTATTTTGAGATTCACCCATATTGTTGTGTGAATCAGAAGTTCATTGTTTTTTATGTATAGATACAGCACAATTTGTTTATCCATTCACCTGCTGATAGACATTTCAGTTGTTTCAGTTTGAAGCTATACAAATTAAGCTGCTATAAACATTCATATACAAGTCTTTGTAAGGACATCTGCTTTCATTTTCCTTAAGTGAATGCCTAGGAGTGGTAATGGCTGGATCATATGGTGGGTGGATGTATAAACTTTTTTTAAAAATGCCAAACTGTTTTCCAACATTATTGTATCATTTTACATCCCCAACAGCACTGTATAAGAGTTCTCTTTTCTTCACATCCTTGCCAATACTTGGTATAGTCAGTCTTTTATTTTTAGCATTCTAATAGATGTGTAGTGGTATCTCATTGTGCCTTTAATGTGAATTTCCTGAATGATTGATAATGTTGAGTATTTTAAATGTGCTAATTTGCCATTTATATATCTTCTTTGGTAAAGCATTTTTTCATCTTTTGCCTATTTTTAATTGGGTTGTTTGTTTTCTTTCTTTCTTTTTTTTTTTTTTTTGTGAGGAGGACTAGCCCTGAGCTAACATCTAATGCCAATCCTCCCCTTTTTTCTTGAGGAAGATTGGCCCTGGGCTAACATCCGTGCCCATCCTCCTCTACTTTATATGGGACGCCGCCACAGCATGGCTTAGTAAGCAGTGCGTCGGTGCGCACCTGGGATCCGAACCTGCGAACCCCAGGCCACAGCAGCGGAGTGCACGCACTTAACCACTGCTCCACCGGGCTGGCCCAGGTTGTTTGTTTTCTTATAGTGGAGATTTAATAGTTCTTTCTATATTCTCAAGAGAAGTTTTTTATTAGATATGTGATATGCAAATATTTTCTCATAGTTTATGGCTTTTCTTTTCATTTTCTTAGTGTCTTCAAAGAGCAAAAGTTCTTAATTTTTTATTAAATCCAATTTATCAGTTCTTCCCTTTCTGAAATGGAGTTTTGGTATTGTATCAAAGAAGTCTTTGCTTAACCTAAGGTCATAAATATTTCTTCTAGGAGTTTTGTGTTTTACATTTAGATCAGTGTTCCGTGTTTTAGTTAATTTTTGTATATAGTGCAAGGTACAGATAAAAGTTTTTTTTTTTTTTTAACCTATAGATATCCAATAGTTCCAGCATAATTTTTTGAAAAGACTAACCTTTCTCCACTGAATTACCTTTGCATCGTTATTAAAAATCAACTGTTCATGTAACTGTAGGTCTATATCTAGATTCTCTATTCCATTTTGCTATGTTTATGCCGATAGCATATGCTTGATTACTGTAGCTTTATAATTAGTCTCGAAGTCAGTTTTAGTCTACTCACTTTGTTCTTGTTTTTTAGTTATTTTGGTTATTCTAAGCCCACTGCATTTCCATATGAATTTTAGAATCACCTTATTGATATCTACAAAAAAGCTTATTACAATTTCATTGAATCTCTAGATCAATTTGGGGAGAACTGACATTTTAACAATTTGAGTCTTCCAACTCATGAACAAGGCACATGTCTCCATATATTTAGCTGTTCTTTAATTTCTTTCAGTGATGATTTTACTTTTTAGTATACATAGCTTGCACACCTTTTGTAAGATTGATCACTAAATATTCCAGATTTTTCATGGTATTGTAAATGGTAGTTTATATTTTGATTTCTGATTGCTCATTGCTGGTACATAAAATATTTTTTTTATTATATTGATCTTGTATCCTGCAACGTTGCTAAACTCACTTAGTTCTAGTTGCATTTTTGTAGATTCCATCAGATTACCTAATAGGTGATCATGTCATCTGTGAACAAAGACATTTTTATTTCTTCCTTTCTTACCTAAATGACTTGTTTTGATTTCTTTATTTGACTGGCTAGAACCTCCAGTACAAATGTTAAATCAAAATTGAGAGATTGGACATCCTTGCTGTATTCTTGATCTTAGGAGGAAATAATTCAGTCTTTATTAAGTATGATGTTAGCTGTGGATTTTTATAGGTAACCTTTATCAGATTGAGGAAGTTCCATTCTAGTTCTAGCTTGCTGAGGAATGAATGGTGGATTTCTCTGTGCTTATTGAAATGAGCATGTAGGTTCCTTTTTAGTTTATTAATATGGTGAATAACATTGATTGACTTTCAAATTGTAAACCAAACTTGCTTTCCTTGGATAAATTCCACTTGGTCTTAATATATTACATTTTTATTACATTTTTGGGTATGATTTGATAAAATTTTGCTATGAATTTTTGCATCTATATTTATGAGGGTTATAGGTCTACAATTTTCTCTCTTTTTAAAAATGTCTGTCTGGATTTTCAATCAGTGTAACACTCAGAGAATGATTTGGAAAGTATTCTATCCTTTTCAATTATTTTCTAGAAGATTCCATGTAGAATTGGTATTATTTCTTCCTTAAATTTTGAGTAGAATTCACAAGGAAGCCATCTGGGTCTGAAGTTTTCTTTGTGAATAAGTTTCCAACCACATATTCAATTACTTTAATACATATAGGGCTCTTCAACTTTATCTATTTCTTTTTAGGTGAGTTTGCCCATTTCATCTAAGTTGTCAAATTTATTGACAAAGTTTTCACAACATTCACTTGCTCTCCTTTCATTGTCAGTAGAATCTGAAGTGAGGACAAGTTTTTCAGTCTTTATTATGGCAATTTGATTCTTCTCCATTTGTATCCTGATCAATCTGTCTTGATGTTTGCAATTTTATTGATTTTCTCAAAAAACTAGTTTTTGGTTATATTGACTTTTCTCTATTATTTTTATGTTTTATATTTCATTGATTTCTGCTCTGATATTTATTATTTCCTTTCTTCTGCTCATTTTTGGTTTAATTTATTCTTTGTATAGCTTCTTGAGGTGGAAACTGAGGTCACTCATTTGACACCTTTCTTCTTTTCTAATATGGACACTTAGTACTATAAATTTTGCCCTAATTATTGCGTTAGTGACATCCAACAAATTGTTATATGTTGTATTTTCATTTTCATTTATCTCAAAATTCATCTTAATTTCCCTTTTGATTTTTTTGTGTGTGTGTTTTGTAATTAATTTCAAATATCTGTAATTTTCCATAGATTTTTCTGTGTTTGATTTCTAATTTAATTTCATTGTGGCCTGGAAACATACTTTGTATGATGAGTACTATTTTTTGTTACTGCAGTAAAAGTCACATAACATAAAATTAACCATTTTAAAGTGTCCAATTCAGTGGCATTTAGTACATTCACAATGTTGTGCAACCATTACCTCTATCTAGTTCCCAAATATTTTTATCATTCTAAAATGAACCCCTGTAATCTTTAAGCAGTCAATCCACATTCCTCTTTCTCACAGCCCCTGACAACCAGTAATCTGCTTTCTGTCTCTATAGATTTACCAATTCAAGATAGTTCATATAAATGGAATCATATAAAATGTGGTCTTTTGTATGTGGCTTCTTTCACTTAGCAAAATGCTTTTGAGGTTCATCCATGTTGTAATATGTATCAGTACTCATTCCTTTTTATGAGTGAATGTCACATTGTATAGATGATATACCACATTTTGTTTACCATTAATTAGTTGATAAACATTTGGGTTTTTTCCACATTTTGACTATTGTGAATGGTGCTGTTATGAACATTGATGTATAAGTTTTTGTTTGAATATTTCAATTCTTTTGGGTTATACCTATTAGAGGAATTATTGGATCATATGGTAATTCTATATTTAGTTTATCTAGGAACTGCCAAACTGTTTTCCACAGTGGATGCATCATTTTACGTTCCCACCTACAATGAATGAGGGTTCCAATTTCTCCATATCTTCACCAACATTTGTTAATTTCCATTTTTTTATTATAGCCATCTTGTGGATGTGAAGCGGTATCTCATGGTTATGATTTGTATTTCTCTAATGAATAATGACAGTGAGCATCTATTCATGTGGTTGTTTGGTCATTTGTATATCTCATTTGAAGAAATGCCTAATTAAATACTTTGCCCATTATTTAATTGAGTTGTCTTTATTGTAGAATTGTTAAGAGTTCTTTAGATATTCTGGTAGACATTTTTATATTTGTCCATGTATTTACCCTTACCAGAGGTCTTTATATCTTCATACAGCTTTCAATTACTCTCTTGCATCTTTTCATTTCAGCCTGACGGACTCCCTTTAGCATTTCTTGTGGGGCAGGTCCAGTTATAATGAATTCCTTCAGCTTTTATTTATTTGGGAATGTCTTAATTTCTCCTTCGTTTTTGAAGGACAGTTTTGCTGGATGTAGAATTCTTGGTTGACAGGTTTTTTTTTTTTCCCCTTTCAGCCTTTTAAATACATCATCCCACTGCCTTATGGCCACCAAGATTTCTGTTGAAAGAATTCAGCTGATAATCTTATTGAAGATACCTTGTACCTGATGAGTTGCTTCTCTCTTGCTGCTTTCAAAATTCTCTGTCTTTGCCTTTTGACAGTTAGGTTATAATGTATCTTGGCATGGGTCTCTGAACTTATCCTACGTAGAGTTTGTTGGGACTCCTGGATTTATAGATTCATGTCTTTCAACAAATTTGAGCAGTTTTCAGTGATTATTTCTTCAAGTGATTTCTCTCTTCTCCATCTGGGACTCCAATGATACCTATATTGGTTTACTTGATGATAGCTCACAAGTCTGTTCACTTTTCTTCAATCTTTTTTCTTGCTGCTCCTCAGACTTGATCATTTCAATTGACCTATCTTCAAGTTTGCTAATTCTTTCTTTTGCATGCTCCAACCTTCTGTTGAATCCCTCTAGTAAATTTTTTGGTTCAATTATTGTATTTTTCTGCTCCAGAATTTATTTGGTCCCTCTTTATAATTTCTATCTCTTTTTTGATATTCTCACTTTACTCATGTATAATTTTCCTGATTTCCTTTAGTTTTTTTTGTCTGTGTTTTCCTTTAGCTATTTGAACATATTTAAGACAGCTTTTTTAATGTCTTTATCTAGTAAGTCCAATGTCTGTGCTTTTTCAAAGATAGTTTCTGCCAATTTATATTCTTGTTTCGAATTGGCCATATTTTCCTGATTCTTTGTATGCCTTGTGATTTGGGGGGGGGGGGGCGTGAAAATTGGCATTTGCAAAACCAGCCAGCTTTCCCAGTCTTTGTAGACTGTTTATGTGCCAGAGCAGTCCTTCAGTGATTAGCTGGGCATGCTGAGCCTAGAGATCAGCTGTAGTAAAAGCTTAATATCTTCTCAGAGCATGCATCTTGCCTATGCCTGTGTGTGACTTTCTCAATTCCCCTGTATACACACACAGCTCCGTTTGAATGCCTTAATTTCTCAGAGTCTCATCTCATCTTCTCCTTAGGCTTTAGATGGTCAATTGTATGTCTCTAACCATAATATCTTCCCCCAAGTATCTGCATGTCTGTAGTACCACTGCAGCTTTTACCACCAGTGAATGTTGCTTTTCCCCATCTGAGGTCTGAGTTAGGAGACACAGAGAGCAGTCCTTCATGCAGCCCCAGGCAGGTAAGAATGTTGCAAATGTCTATTCTGCTCCCTCTGGCTTAAGTTGTGGCTGGTTTGATCTTCTATCCAGACCACTAAAACTTTCTCCATATCAGCAATAAGCCTGTTTCACTTTATCATTTGTGCATTCACTAGAAGTAGCACTTTTAATTTCCTTCAAAAACTTTTCCTTTGCATTCACAGCTTGGCTAACTGTTTGGTGCAAGAGGCCTAGCTTTCTGCCTATCTCAGCTTTCAACATGCCTTCCTCACTAAGCCTAATCATTTCTAGCTTTTGATTTAAAGTGAGAGACTTGCAACTCTTCCTTTCACTTGAACACTTAGAGGCCATTGTAGGATTATTAATTTGCCTAACTTTAATATTATTGTGTCTCAGGAAATAGGGAGGCCTGAAGAGAGGGAGTGAGATGGGGGAATGGCTGATCGGTGGAGCAGTCAGAACACACACATTTATCAATTAAGTTCACCATCTTATATAGGCACCGTTCATGGCACCCCAAAATAATTACAATAGTAACATCAAAGATCACTGATCACAGATTACCATAATAAATATAATAATAAAAAAAAGTTTGAAATATTGTTAGAATTACCAAAATGTGACAATAGAGACACGAAGTGAGCAAATACTGCTGGAAAAATGGCTCTAGTAGACTTGCTCGATGCAGGGTTGCCAAAAACCTTCAATTTGTAATGCAATATCTGTGAAGCACAATAAAGCAAAGTGCAGTAAAATGAGGTATGTCTATATTTTTTCTGTTCCCTTTGCCTTTCCTATCCTTAAGGAACTCTGATTTATACCTACTTATATTAGGCTGCTTGAAGTTTCCACAGCTCTTTTTTTTAATCTCTGTTGTTTCATTTTGGATAGTTTCTATTGCTACATCTTCAAGTTCATTAATCTTTTCTTTTGCAACATCTAATATGCTGTTAATCCCATCCAGTGGATTTTTCATTTCAAACGTTGTTTTAAACTCTAGAAGGTTCAATTGAGTCCTTTCTGAAAATATCTTTCATGTCTCTACACAATTTTTGAACATCTAGAATATAGTAACTGTTTTTAATGTACTTGACAGCTAATTCTAACATCACTTGTTTAAATAAGTGAACAATAAACACATGAAAAGATGCTCAACTTCATTAGGCATCAGGGTAATTCAAATCAAAGCCATGATATACCACTTTACCCTCACTATGATTGAAAAGGCAAATAGTAACAAGTGTTGGTGAGGATGTGGAGAAATCAGAACACTTGTACACTGCTGGTTGGAATCTCAAATGGTGCAGCACTTTGGAAAACAGTTTGGCAGTTCCTCAAAAGACTAAACATAGAGTTACCATATGACACAGCAATTCCATTCCTAGGTATATACCCCAGAGAAATGAAAACATACATCCACCCAAAACTTTAACACTAATGTTCATAACAGTATTATTCAGAATAGCAAAAAAGTAGAAACACCCAAATGTTCATCAACTGATGAAAGAATAAGTAAGCTGTGGTATATCCATACAATGAAATATTTTTCATCAATAAAAATAAGTGAAGTACTGACACATGCTACATGAATGAACCTTGAAAACATCTTAAATGAACGAAGCCAGACACAAAAGTCCACATATTATGATTCTATTTATGTGAAATGTTCAGAACAATTATATCCATAGAGAAATAAAGTAGATTAGTGGTTGCCTAGGGCTGAGAGGGTTGGGGGTTAGTGGCGTGTGACTGCTAATGGGTACAGGCTTTCTTTTAGAGGTGATGAAAATGTTCTAAAATTGTGGCAGTGGATGCACAACTCTGAACGTACTAAAAACCACTGTACACTTTAAGTGGGTGAATTGTATGGCATGTGAATTATATCTTAATAAAGCTGTTATAAAAGAAATACTACAGCATAAAAAGCTTGATATTATGTGTGTTTCTGTTGGCCTTAGACCCCAGATGCAGCTAGCATTATCCAGGAACCTATCCCCAGGTGGCAAGATGGCTGTATGTTCAAGGGCAATGCTCCACAGGAGGCAACTACACACGCTTCAGTGATCTCTATATCCAATATACACCAAAAGCTTTGCTAATTCCACAGTAAATGTTAGAAATAGGTTTTTATTGGTGAAATTGGTGACTTGTTAATTAGTGTGATGTTAGAAATTGGGTTGCACTGGTACAATTGAGAGCATTCAAGATATGTATCCTGGCTAAAATACTTGACAGATCCTCTCCCCCTTGCAAGAATAAGGTAGAGGAATCCAGGGAGGCCTGTAGCCTGGCTGTCAGGAGGGACACTCAGGGCTTGATCCCTAAGCATGTGCAGAAATAGAGTCAGAAGTTCTCTGTTTTCACTGATGTCAGTGGTAAGGTGGTAGATTCTGTCTCTGGATCATTTAAAAGTGCATTGTGGGGCCGGCCCCGTGGCTTAGCAATTAAGTGTGCACGCTCCGCTACTGGTGGCCCGGGTTCGGATCCCAGGCGCGCACCAACGCACAGCTTCTCCGGCCATGCTGAGGCCACATCCCACATACAGCAACTAGAAGGATGTGCAACTATGACATACAACTATCTACTGGAGCTTTGGGGGAAAAAAAGGAGGGATTGGCAATAGATGTTAGCTCAGAGCCAGTCTTCCTCAGCAAAAAGAGGAGGATTAGCATGGATGTTAGCTCAGGGCTGATCTTCCTCACAATAAATAAATAAATAAATAAAAGTTCATTGCGTAAATGTTTCACGTACGTTGAGAGGTTGCAAGTCTTGAAAGCATAGAGAGCTTACAGTACCTCATGTGTGAACACTCCAGTGTGTGCTTGCTAAGAAGTGTGTTTTAAATAATGTCATGGCACAATTTGATCTGACACTGGCTCTCCTTATAACGTGCTAACAAAGTTGTGGAGCCTAGCTAACCATTACCTACTTTCCTTGCCAAATAGGAACCTACTGTGACCTACCAAAAGTACCTCAGAGCTATACCTGACCAATAGGCCAGTTAGGTCAAAACACCTTGAAAGCAGAGCTTGGTGTAAGAAAATCAATGATGTCACAAAGTATCTCTCTCATCAGAGTGGGTACAAGTTTTTCACAACTTGATAGGTGTTCAAGTACTTGAGTTTTAGATACAGGTGGTAACTCTCAGCTTGTGACAGGTCTATTATATTCTCAAAGTTATTTTTGAGCGGGTTACCTGGAATTTGAAGCACACTAGCTATACCTAACAGGAGTTCAAAGGAAAACATCTGATGCTAGAAAGAGCTGCCCAGGTGCACTGAGCAAAATGGATGTAGGTTTCCTAACTCAGGTCACAAGTGTGTGTGGAGCCCACAGTATACCTTGTAAGAAGAGAGCCCCGACAGCAGTGACCTATCCATCTCAGCCTGTACACAGCCACAGTTCCCATTTGGGGCCTCAGACACAGGGCTTGCCTGAAATTGTTTTTAAATCATCTTCGATTTGATTTTTGCTCTAAACGTGGCTTGAGAGAAAGGGGTTTCTGTTTCACTTGCCCAGCAAGGGAGAGGGTAGCAGGGGAGAAGCCCATTCTCCTCCACAGCAGGCAGCACCTGTGCAGATAGCAAAAGGGGAGAACCACATCCCCATTCAGTTTGAATGATGGGGACATGGGAGCTCTCTGTAAACTCCCACTGGGAGGATGGTTTTCTCTGCTGCTGCATCTGCAAAGAGCACTCCTTGGTCTTGTCCTTGGTCAGCCATCTCCCCAACAAGGCTATGAGCAGAGGCAACCCAGTGCAGTACAAAGAGCACCGGATTGGGAGTCTAGTGTCTCAGGTATGATTCCTAGGTCTAGCTCACTGTGCAACTTTGGCAAGTCCCATGACCTCTCTGACCCCTCATCACTTGGGTTATGTGACCTCTGGCAGCCTTTTCTACTTTCATGTTCTGGAATCTCAGAGGCTGAACAAAGTAAGGACTGACCCACAGGAAAGTTCTCGGCCTTCGTGGGAGCAAAACTCACATTAAACGCACAACAGACTGAAGAAGCCACATTATAAAGGAATGAGTCAGAGGATCCTAGTGGCTGATGTCATCAGGCTATATTAGCCCCAAACTCCTTATAGAACACCAGTTCCTTATAGGAATACACTCCTGGGTTGATAGGCTACATCCTTCATAGGCATAAGCCTGTCCTCCTAGTCATCAGCTCCTCCAGGGCTAGCCTTTTTCAGTCTTTCTCTAGAGATTTCGGTGGCTGGTTGACCCTCTTCATTGATACAGGCCTTTGCAGAAGTGTCAGTGTCTTGCACCAGGTTACAGGCCTGGGAATCCTGCCTTGTTAAGGGTAATCTTATTTCCCTAGTTCCAAATTCTACAGGGAGGTGGGATGTCAAGGGTGATCTCACTGTGGCACTCAGGTCCTAGGTCCCAGAAGCAGGGTAGAATATAGACTGAAGGGGGATAAAGGCCCCTTAGTCTATGTGAGAGGTTAAGTGGAGTGGTGACCAAGGATTAAGGAGGGGAGATGATGTAAAGACCATTTCTGAGATGATGTATATAAAACTAGGAGGACAACTAGATAGGGAGGGTCAGAAACAAAGAGCTAGAGATGTCTTTGAGGTTCCGAACATGTGTAACCGGGTGAATAGAATGTTACTCAAGAAAGTGTCAACATGGGATTAAGATGCAGTCTGTAGTCACCAAACTAAACTCTAACTTCTAAGTATAGACCTCGTGGATCTCAGGGGCATGGTGAGCTGATCATATGAGCTAACAGTCCTATGACTCTAGAAGAAAACCATGTAGCCCAGTGCTGTGTCAACGGTCGGGGTAAGTGTCAGCACCAAAATCACAGTGGGACAGTGCTCCTGGGTGTTTGTCTAGAACTTGGTGCAGGTTCCACATTTTGCTGGCGCTCACCTCCACCAAGCGCTTTCTGGCCCTTTCCTCCTTTTCCCAACATCAGTAAATCATGGCAGAGCTAATCTTCATATAACAGTATGTTAAATTAATTGATGTCTAAGATCCCTTATGGCACTAAAATTGTTCAATCATCTGGTTACTTTTAATATTAAAGGCAGATGCAGATGGGTTCTCAGCTGCAATGGTTGTTCACAGCTGGCATCTGTTCCAATTGTTTGTTGCCCCATTGTTAAATATTTGAAGACTATCCCTGGATGTTTTAAAGCATGGGTTCTGTAGACTGTAGAATAGACTAGCATTTCTGATCTATAGGGGCTCAGGCTAGGAGAAACAACCCTGAGGGGGAAGGAAAGACAGTCAATAAAGGCATAACTGGGTAAAATCAGCCCCTTCACCAGTTGCAATAAAATAACCCAACCACCCAAACTATTGTGATGGTTGTCCTTCTATTTAAGGTCAGTGAGGTCAAAGAGGGACCCTCCTATACAGTGTGTAATAGGTCAACATCATTTTCACAAAGCCACTTCCCCCACAAAGGAATTCTGATGCTTTGCTAAGAAGTAAAGTTTTCTTATGTCAGTTACAAGAGTTTATCTGTTGACACTATTAGCTGAAGACTTCTGGGATGATTTGCCGAGACGGCTCAGCCATGTGATGTAAAATCTGGGTTCTGTCCCTCCACATAGCCATCCACAGGTCAGCATCATCTCAAGGCTGGGTGGTAGGAAGGCTGACAATAGCAAACGGAGCCAATAGCAACTGAAGCAATGTTTCCTTGTTCGGGCCGAGTGTTGCTTCCCAAAACTCACGTGAGAGCAAGCATGCTCTTTTTCTCGAGGCATAATAAACATCCTGTCATATCTTATAGGCCCACAGTGGTTTGGGGCAGCCTGACCCAAACCAATTACTGTGGCAAGGCAGGTTGCATTACCCTAATTGGCTTAGACTAATCCATCTACCTCTGGGCCTGGGCATAGTTTTGAGGTCAGCCCTCCAAACTGCGTGATAGCCATTCAGTGGGGGAAAGGTGGCCTGGCTGTTTGGGGGTAATCCGAATTCATGAAAACTCATTTAGATTTACATAATATTTTCTAATTTAGAGATCATTTTTATAGCACTTAATTTTACTAATAAAAATACCACCTTTACCCTAAATATAAACAAAGGATAAGGTCCAGGTAGGAAAGGGAGCTATCAAAGCTTTGTGTTTTTACACAGTAGGGTTTAACAAAGCTGTAACTCTCAAGGAAGGAGAACAAACATGGGGTTGAGGGGGAGTCTAAGACTGTGAGAAGGTTTGGTGGACTGAAGGAAGGCTCAGCGTTATTTCAGGAATGTAACGTTTAGATAAAAGAGGTTGGGGGTCTGCTGATCTTGAGGAGCGTTGAGGATGGACTGGGAAACAGGAGTAAGAAGGATAGAAAGAACAGGGAGGGGATGCATGACCTACATACTGTATAGGCAACAATCAATGGACACTAAGAAAAGGAAGATTATAGTTGCTAAAAGATCAGTCATCAAAAAAAAAAAACAAAAACAAAACCCTGACAAGCAGCAATCGAGTTACAAAGTAGCTCGGTCACAAACACACTGAATTCGTGGTAGAACAAATGCAGCAGCTTATTTAAAGATGCTTCTGTAAATGGGGCTATGGTTTGAGGGATAACAGAGCCACCAGGGTTAGGAACTTAGCGTTTCTGCAGGCTGGCACCAGCACCATCCAGGGGGGTCCATGGCCCACCCTGCTGTCACCCTGTCTGAGGCTGTCTAGAGAAGGTCTAACATTTAGGGCACACTTCTTTTTTTTTTTAATGAGGAGGACTAGCCCTGAGCTAACATCTGATGCCAATCCTGCCCTTTTTTCTTGAGGAAGATTGGCCCTGGGCTAACATCCGTGCCCGTCCTCCTCTACTTTATATGGGACGCCACCACAGCATGGCTTAGCAAGCGGTGCGTCGGTGCGCGCCTGGGATCTGAACCTGTGAACCCCGGGCCGCTGCAGCGGAGCGCGCACACTTAACCGCTGAGCTACCGGGCGGTCCCCAGGGCCACACTTCTTGAGCTCAGCATCCAGAGATAGACTGTCAACAGCTGATGTTGCCTTCAGCAAGGGTTTCCTCATTTATATCTTCTCTTCTTCCTCATCCTTCACCACCCCCCATCTCTTCCTTTAACTTTTGGGAAGTCTTATCTTTGAATAAAGTTCTTATATATCACAATTAAAGGAGGGGTCCAACATAAACCAATCAACCAACTCCACCCTTAAGAGGTTCACACAATAAAACTATATAAAGTATCTTTTTCAACAACCTACATACAAGTTCTCCTGTAAAATTATACTTCTAAATCTCATATCTGTTAATAATCTTATTAAAAACTTCCCCCATCACCTGCCAGGGAGATAGAGGGAAACAAATCTAAGAAATCTCCAACACGTGTAAGTGACTGAAAAGTAAACACATGGACATTTAAGCCTTGTCCCTGTCAACTCAGCTCCTATCGCACAGAAACAGGGTGGATGGCCTTCAAGTCCCTTTCCCTTGGAAGGGAGACAGTTCTCAGGTGGAAGCTGGGCCTGCAGTAAATAGGCCAGTGAACAAGCCTCCCAGGACCTCCGTTCTTGGGAGAATCACTTGGCCCTAGACTACATCCCCTGATGACCCACAGAGTTCTTAACAACAAACACTGGAACCCAGAATAGAACGCTGTGGTCATAGTGTCCACACATCACTAAGCACCCTCACAGATCTACTGACAGAACACTGGCTGCCACGTACTCAGGTGGGCAGAGAAATGTCAGATCCCCAGGCCCAACTTGGCATCTCATGGAGAAGCCACCAGCAGAGCGACCAGCAGGGCTTGTTAGACAGTGTTGGCAACCAGGGAAACAGGCATTATTCTATATTTGGAGAGAACATAAAGCTTATGGAAACAGAGAAGTCCTACTCAATTCTGTCCTTAAACTGGAAAGAAGAGAACTTGCTGAAAAAGAAACTCAGTTTTTTGGAGTCCATGAAGAAATATGAAGCCAATGCCCGGCTAATGGAGCAGAAAGCCTTTTATAAACGATGCCACTCAAAACTCCAAAGGTCAGAGCTGGCACATGCCCGGTTGCTAGGCAACAAGGACTTGGTCAAACGGCTCACCTCCAAAAACATGTTGTCCAACTACACCACCACCTTTGTGGATGATAGCGAGGCAGCAGTGAAGGCGATAGTCCAGAACAGAGGGTGGGAGAAGAACATGATGCTCTTTAGACTTAGCCTGGACAAGGACAGACTCTACTCATCCCTCAGCAGTGGTCTGCTGAGGAAGGTGGAGGCCCAGGCAGCTTCCAGGGCAACCTTAAAGGCAGACTCCAAGAAAGAGAGCATGAGGACAACTGTAAAAATAAATAAGTCTCCCTCAAGAGAGAAGGGCAAGCCAGCTCTGGTTTTATCTTTAGAGTCTCTCAAGAGTCCAGAGCAGGGAGCAAAGCAGAGAAAGCTTCCTGTGGACAGCAGGCTACCGCTGGACGGGGAAGGGATCATACGGGACTTCACCAGCAGGCCCTCAAGCATTGTGCAGAGTCATCTCCAAGATCTGGCCACTGGCAGGAAATCAAAAGGCAACCTTCTTCAATACATAGTCTATGGAGACAGAAATGTGGAGCACCCCAAGAAGAAAAGGCCAAGACCTAGGAACAACCCCCATGGCCCAGAGGATGTGCAAATGGACCCGGCACTGCTGACTCATATCCAAGCCATCCTAAGGCAAGAGTTTCTCATGAATGAAAGAACTAAGTATCTGGAGGACAGAATCCAAAGTCTCCCTCAGCCCACACATTTTCAAGATTACTCTTCCAACAGCCCCTTGAAGAAAGGAAGTGAGAGACTACTGCATGCTCCAGGAATCAGAAAGCATGGTGCAGGAAAAGGGCAGAAAATCGTTCTTGAAGAGACTGGGAAACAAACTGGAAGCAATTCCATCACCAGGAAGAATGAACGCATTTTTTTCTAAGGTACCCTTCCCCTTTCCACCCATTTATCATTCAGCAACTACTTCTTAATACTTAGCAAAAAAAAATCTTACCCCTGACCTCAAGACTGCTCCCGGATTCAGGGAGAAGATGCTTTTCCCCTTCTATAAAAACATGACAATCAAGGCAGGATTTAACAGTAAGAAAGTGGACCAGGGTCACGACTAGCCCTGCAACCCGTCACATGGAGACACAGAGACAAGCAGCGAGTGCAGGCAGCAAAGGGCAGGCTGGGCTGGGCCAGGGCATCTTGAACTCTCCACACCAGGCTTCCTTTCCACACCAAACAACCCCTTTCAAGGAGTAATATCTAAGAGGAACATGATTCTGGGAAACTTTTTGCCAGTCTTGGTCTCACTGTAAAAAAAGAGAGTAAAAGACAAATAATTTGGGGAATCTTAGCAAATTTGTTTCTTCAGTGGCTTGGGGAGGTAACGGGAATGGAACCTGGCTCTAATTTCTGACCTTTTACAATAAAAACAATCAAACAAATGAAAACTAGTTGACTTGACAACTAGGAGAGATCTCGCTCTCTCTTTTCCTCTCCCTTACACCGCCCCTGCCCCAGGGGAGCCATGGGGTGAGCCTCCTTACACTTAGTTAAGCATAGACAGTGTGGACTGAAGCTGAAGTTAACCGGCATGATGATATGGAAAGTGCACTGAGAGGGAGGCAGAGGCTCTGGTTTCTTTATTTATAGAAATTTATATAAATGCAATGGCCAGATTAATCCTGGGCAAAGTGCTTCACAGTTTGAGACCTCAGTTTCCTCATCTATAAAATAAGGGCTGAACAAGATGATCTTTTAGGGCATTTTTACCTCTAAACTTCCACAATACCATTACTTTAAGTTGTCACAAAAGCATATATTGGATGGCTGCCCTTGAGCAAAATAAAACATCTTCAGTCTTTAGTCCCTCCAGTGGTCAGTCCAGTGGTCAGTTAACATTTTAGACTTTTTTATGAGGCAATATAAGGCAGTTAAAATCTTTTTATTATCAATTAGATGGTCATGAGATAAATATGTATAGGAGGTAGAGCTTTTACATTTAAATGAATAAGTGTAGGGTTTCCTTTAAACATTATGTCTGTATATTTCCTAAATATTTAAGTCCCATGATGACAGCAAAGTAACCTAAGAAAGTGGAATTCATATTATAAAGCACGTGGCTGAATAATTGCAGGTTTAGTGTCAGCTGTGAAATCAGATGGCTGAAGTAAGGCCTGTCTGCAGGCAGAGGCTAATCCTGCCCACTGCAGTGGTGTGTGCTGTCCCAAATGCCTGCACCCACTTCATGAGGGTTCAGCGTGAAGTTTACTAATTTCCTCTATGGTCACTTGCATAGAAGCATTGATAGTACACAGATGTTGGTGATGAGAAACAAAAAGCCACCCTTAAATAAATAATAAGATTGCAAATGTGATTTCAGAGTGGGGAGGGGAGGTGAGGAGCTGGGACAGAGAAGAATAAAGCGGCTCTCATAAAATTAAAGTCACTTAGGAACACACGATTGATTTACTCGTCACCTTCTTAGAAATAGATGGAAAACAAACTGGTTTTCTTCTTACTGCTTTCCGAAACCAGCTAACTTCATAAGAGCAGTGTAGGGTTGTGCTGTCCCTGAACCATGGGAAGACGGTGTGAGGAACAGCAGGATGCCAGAGAGGCCCCAGCCGAGATCCTTGTCTACGTGCAGAATAGCTCTTACGCTACCGCTGACGGGTAGTTTCCGTGGAGATCTGGACGTGTAGTTGACAAAGCAGGCCCTTTGGCTTTGCAATCATAATTTCACTCATATATTCATTCAACAAATATGTACTGGACATTGGGGTAAAGAACACAGACACATTCCTACTCTCATGGAGCTTACAATTTAAGGAGGGAGTTAGGCAATAATGAAGTAAGCAAAAAAATACACTGTGATAGGTGCTATGGAGTTATGATGAACACTTCAGGGAACACAATTTAAATTTTAAAAATATTTCAGTCCTATGAATGATATGTATTGAAGGCAAAGGCATTTTCACTGAGTCTGGGTGCCAGACGCAGTGCACTTGGGGCAATTCTGAAACGCATTATTTGGTAATGGGATAACTCCTATGTGACAGGCCCAAGTGTACACTCTCTAGTGTGGTGAGCTGGGAGTCTCCGCTCAGTCTCAGCTGGAAGCATGGCAGGTTATCTTTCTGCCCTTGGTGATTATCTCTGGGGCAAAGCTACTTTCTTATTTGCCTCAAGAAACAGATTTGATCTCACTACTGTGCCCTTTTGGACCCACTGAAAATTGGGCCAAACCCAGCAGTGTCAGGCAGTGACAGGTCCGGAAAGGTGGACAATTGATGTAATTGATGATTTTGGAGTTAATATATACCACATTTCAAAAGTTTTTAAATATTTTCACTTATCTGATTTATCTTCATGTGATGACAGTAAGTATATATATATATATGCCTTTCTTAAAAGCGGCAGTTAAGAATTGAGATTGGGGGCTGGCTGTCAGCCCGCAGTATGCAAAGGGACAGCAGGGAGGAGGATGGGAAGGACTTTCTGAGACGCTCTGGCTGCTGTGTAGCTCCATAAAGCATGTTGACATTTTGCTCTAGGCACTGGGGGCATAGCCATGAGCAAGACAAAGTCCCTGCCCTCAGTGGGCCTGCTTTCTAGGGGAACACAGACAAAAATGAGCAAAAAAATAAATGAACTGCTTTTCATTTTCATTTACTGAGAGTTCCTTGTGTAACTCTCAAATGCTAGTATTTTCCAGGGATTCTGTCCACGTCTTTCTTTTCTTCCTTCATTTACTTTCCCTGGTGATAATGTTTCTACCTATGGGTTCAGCTATGATCTATATGCTGAAAAGCCATACATTTTTATCTTCTGTGTAGGCTTTTCTCTAGACCCATATTTTTTTTAACTGCCCCTGGACAGGTCCACTTGTATATCTCTCAGACACTTCAACTAAAACATGACCCAACTGTACTAACTTTCCCTCCAAAACCTGCTCCTCTTCTATGTAGACCCAACAGCACCACTATCTACCCAGTCACCCAAATCAGAAATGTGAGAGCTGTCTGACTCCTCTCTCTCACGCAAAAATATCTAATCAATCAGTCACCCAGTCCCAGTATCTAACATGTCTGAGATTGTCCCCTCCCTTCTATCCTGAGGCTCTTATATGCCTTTCCAGGATTATGGCAATAGTGTCCTAACCACAAATACTACATGGCACTCATGCTCCCCCAGTTTATATTATAAAATAATAGATATAAAATGCAAAACTGATTGTCTCTGCTCCTCAATGTCTGCAAAATAAAGTCCAAAGTCCTTGGTATGGTCTACAAGGCCCTCCATGATCTGACCTGTCTTCCTTTTGAATCCCATCTTGATCCCTTTGAGCCCTCACTCAGGCATACTGAACACCTGCCACTTATCTGCCTTGTGTTCACCTACCCGTCCAGCAAGATTCAGCTAAAACTTTACCTATTTTTGGATCTGAAGTCTCTGTCCACAGTGTACTTTTGCATACTTCTATTACCCTTAGTGGTTTGTATGTATGTCTGGCCTATTAGATTGTCTCCCCATAATAGACTCCTTGATTGAACAAAGCAGCTCTGAATCAATCATCTGAAACCTCCAGCAAACCTGCAACGTGGCAAGCATTCAATTGGTATTTGCCTGGTAGATGTTAATGAAAGAAAAAACATTCACACACAAAAGATTCCAACCTCAGTTGGAATAGGATTAGAGGCAGATTTTGAAGTCTCCCATAGAGATCGTTCCTCATCGTAAATATCATCGTCACCCTAAGTGTCCCAAGTCCTTTCCATAGATCTTATTTACTAAATAATGAGGACTGCGTGTCTGTGTATGGGCTGGGAGAGCGAAACAGCAGAACACAATTTTTTTCTTTTTGCAAGCCTGCATTCTGGCTCTGGATATGTTTTTCCAGGGATGAAATCTCAGGTAGTGTGGCTTTTCACTTTCAGATAATACAAAAACCATCTATTTTTCTGGGTATTAAGTCCACACTAGCAAAACATCAAAATGATACTCTCTCTCTTCATTGAAAACATAATTTGCTCAGGCCTTCCTCTGTGTGGGAAGCCTGAAGATAGGGGTGTGGGCAACCAGTTTCTCTTCCTCCCTTTACCTTCATTCTCACTCAAAAGCTGCTTCTGGCCCTTCTGGAAGGGAGACAATTAGAGAAAAAGATCCTGCCTTATCCAGTTGGTGGCGTTATAATAGGATATTGAGCCTTCAGGGAGAGGTGGGGGTTCATGGCTTTCTTTCATGAAGTACACTTTACTGGGAACTCCAACTGAGAATCTCTGGCTTGACTGGTAGCTTCCAATTTCTCCTCCCCTTAGAGTTTCTACATTTGATGGTACTCAGTTGCTGGGTGCCTGGCTCCAGGCAGGAAGCCCACCACTTTTGCAGGGTAATTTTCAAGATGGCTCTTGGCCCATCTCTTATAATGACATGATGTAGCCTCTGAGAAACACACACCTCAGCCCCATCATAGTGGACGTGCCCTTTATTCACCTGCCATAGGCTCGTTCAGCTACATCTTACTGGAGGACCTTTTCCAGAAAGAGTCAGGTACCATCCCTGTGTTCCCCAACAGCTAAAGATCACAAGGTGAAGGTTTCCAAATAGATCACAGAGTCAAGGTCTCTAAGAGGTTCATGTGAAACATACCTTACTGAGTTTAAGATGAAGGGAAGCCCCCAACTCATTCTATGAGACCAGTATTACCCTGATATCAAAACCAGACCAAGATACAACAAGAAAACTACAGACCAATATTTCTTATGAACACAGTTGCAAATGTTCTAAACAAAATGCTAGAAAACCAAATCCAGCAGCATATAAAAAGGTTTGTGTACCATGGACAAGTAGGATTAGTTCAGAAATGCAAGGTTGGTTCAATACACTAAAATCCATCAACATAATACACCCTATTAATAGAATAAAGGACAAAAACAACATGATCATCTTAATGGATGCAGAAGAAGCATTTGACAAAATATAATACCTTTTCTTGATAAAAAACACTCTACAAATGAGGAATAGAAGGAAATTTCCTCAACCTGAAGCATCTATGAAAAACCCACAGCTAACATCATGCTAATGGTAACTGAATGCTTACTTCCTAAAATCAGGAATAAGACAAAGATGTCTGTTCTTACCACTTCTATTCTATATTGTACTAGCGGTGCCAGGGCACTTAGGCAAGAAAAATAAATAGAAAGAATCCAGAGTAGAAAGAAAGAAGTAAAACTATTTCTATATATAGATGCATGATCTTGTATATAGAAAATCCTAAGGGATAAAAAAAAAAAAAAGAACTAATAAATTAGTTCATAAAAGCTGCAAGATACAAGATCAATATACAAAAATTAATTGTATATCTAAAGACTAGCAATGAACAACCCAAAAATGAAGTTTAGAAAACAATTATGTTTATAATAGCATCAAAAAGAATAAAATACTTAGGAAAATATATAATCAAAGAAGTCAAGACTTGTACACTGAAATCCTTAAAACATCAATGAAAAAATTAAAGACCTAACTAAATAAATGGAAAGACATCCCATGTTCATGGATTGGAAACCTTTACATTGTTAAAACAGCAATATCTCCCAAATTGATCTACAGATTCAACATAATCCCTAAATTACGCAGCTGCCTGTTTTGTAGAAATTGATGTTGATCCTAAAATTCATATGGAACTGCAAGGAACCCAAAATAGCCAAAATGATCTTGAAAAAGCACAAAGTTGGAGGACTCAAACATCCCAAAATCAAAACTTAACTACAAAACTATAGTAATCAAGACAGTATGGTACTGGCATAAGGATAGACATATAGATCAAGGGAATGAAACTGAGAGTCCAGAAATAAAGTCTTATATTTACAGTCAATTATGTCTCGATAAGGGTACTAAGATCATTCAGAGGAAATAATAGTCTTTTCAACAACTAGTGCTTGGATAACTGGATATTCACATGCCAAATAATGAAGCTGAACTCCTACAATGCACTATATGCAAAAAAAATGGATCAAAGATCTAAATATAAGAGCTAAAACTATAAGACACAAAAGAAAACAGTTGTAAATCTTCATGACTTGGACTAGGCAATGGTTTCTTAGATATGATACCAAGAGCACAAGCAACAAAAGAAAAAAAACAGATAATCTGGACATCACCGAAATTAAAAACTTTTGTGCTTCAAATGACACCATCAAGAAAGTGAAAATAACATCTAAAGAATGGGAGAAAATACTTGCAAATAATTTATCTGGTAAGAGACTTGTATCCAGAATAAAGAACTCAATAATAAAAAGACAACCCAATTTAAAAAAATGGGCGAAGGATCTGAATAGACATTTCTCCAAAGATGAACAAATGGCCCAAAAGCACATGAAACGATGCTCAACATCATTAGTCATCGGGGGAATGCAAATCAAAACCATGAGATGTCACTTCACTCCCACTGGGATGGCTAGAATAAAAAAGTCAGCTAAGTGTTGGCTAAGATGTAGAGAAATTGGAACTTTCACATCCTGCTGGTGGGAATGTAAAATAGTGCAGCCACTTTGGAAAATAGTTTGGCAGTTCCTTGAAAGGATTAGGCATATGACCCAGCAATTCCACTCCTATTTACATAACCAAAAGAATTGAAAACTTACGTCCACAAAAAACATGTACACAAATGTTCATAATAGTAGTATTTATAATAGCCAAAAAGCAGAAACACAAATATCCATCAAATGAATGAACAAAAATATGACATATCACTATAAGGAAATATTATTCAGCCATAAAAAGAAATGTAGTACTGATATATGCTACAACATGGATGGACCGTGAAAACATTGTTCTAAGTAAAAAAAGCCAGACATAAATGGCCACATATTGTATGATTCCATTGATGTCTCAAATAGGCAAATCGATAGAAAGTAGATTAGTAGTTGCCAGGGGCTTGGGGCGTGTGCGGAGCAGAGAAGGAATAGTCACTCCTAACGGATACAGGATTTTTTTTTTTGTAGTGATACAAAGGCTCTGGAATTATATAATGGTAACGGTTACACAATTTTGTGAATATTCTAAAAGTCACTAATTTTAAATGGGTGAATTTTATGTTAACTATATCTTAAATTATGTCTATACATCTTAATTAAAAAAACAAAGATGAGGGAAAGCACCCCTCCTCCATGTGAGGTGGATGAGGAATGGTCAACTCCTGCAAAAGAAATGCTCACTTCAAACATTCTCAACCTCTTAATGGACTCGCTCTTCTTATTTAACTGGCAAATGCTGAGAGAAGCCACCTCGCAGTCTCCCAGGATGTCTTGCAACATGTCTAGCATCTGTATCTCAACTTCATTGAATTCTGACAACCAGCAGTGAGGTAGGCTTGGATATGGTAATCCAAGCTGAGGGATAGGGAGGACCAGAAATGAGACCCAGAATCATCTGACTCTGAAGGCTGCACCCTCAACCACTGTGCACTATTTACTAGACACATGCCCATCCCATTTTCTATGGTTTCCTGGAGACTGCATGGTAGCTAGGATAATTATTCATGTCCTGTTCAGCTGAACCTAAGAATCCTGATTTGAGGGTCGATTTGTAGCAACGGTTATGAGGATCTGGCAAAATAGGCAATCATTGTGGTGTTTTATTTGGTATAAAAAAATCAGAGTATTTGGCAAAGAATTGCTCGATAGATGTGAGGGGTTGACAACAGTGGGATGGTGTTAAGACACCTGCCCCCATCTCCACTGGGAGAGGAGTGTGCCCAGATGGTGGCTGCACAGAGACTCCTGGTTGCCAGAGCACATTCAGAGAGCAGGGCTGAAATCACACAAAAATCTTGCTCTCAAGGACTTTGTCCTTTTCATCCTTCCCCTTCTTACAAATCTACTTTTCCACATTTCCACTCGAAATGCCAGAACCAGTGGTTCCAGGGGAGCCACTTCCTCAAGGAGCAAGTCCTTTAGCCACTATTCAAAAATTTGAAAATACGAACTTTTCTTGGGGAGAAGGGGAGACAAGGAGACAGAGGCCATCGTTAGTGGAAAAAAAAAAAATAGGAAGCTTAATTGAACATTCTACTTCATGTTGAGTCATTTTCAATCATTCATCAAGTGGTCACTCTGACAAGCTAGTGGAGAGATGGGGCTAAACCTTTAACAAAGTCGTGCAGCTACATGGGAGAGGCACAAAGATAAAAAAACACAATCTTCCATGAATATGCTCACATTCTAGGTAATGGTTATGAAAAAATAAAAAATGCCAGGGACTCCTCACTGTTCGAACAAGAAACGTGCCCCACAGTGCTGTGCTACCATGTGGGTCGCTATGCGATTACAGAGGCACTTTGGGCAGTGATGAAGTCAGTGAGGTGCTTTTTGAAATTTGATCTTGAAGGGTATTTGAGAAACATGAAATAATTAAGCATGACATGTGAAGAGGCTGGGTGAGGATGTAGGGAGAAGTGCCTGGAACAGACGGCAAAATTGGAAAAGTAGAAAGGCCCCACTCTATGGAGGGCTTTGGATGCTAGGCTTGGAGATTTATTCAAAAGGGAACAAGTTTTGAGGCAGATAAATCAGCAAAACAGTATTTTAGCAAAATGAAAAAAAAAAACTAGAAGAGGAGGCTAGAGTCACAGAGATGATAACTTAAGAGGCTACTAAGAGCATCCAGCGAGCCAGAGGATCAGGGCCTGAAAAGAAGTATGAGAGGAGTGATTGGAGACATTTGAGGGGCAAAAATTGATAAAAGCTGTGACACCTGAGGGATGAGGGATTTCGTTGACTGGGTTGAAAGCGATGCTTTTAAGAAGCAACAAAAAATGGTACAGATTTAAGATGAAGGGTTTTGTTCTTAGTTGTACTGACTTTGAGGTACCAGAAAGATATCCTAGTCATAGAGTCTGAGCAGAATATATGGAGTTGGAGAAGAATCTTCAGGAGTGGATGAGGTTGACCAGAGAGAACTGAGCAACTACACACAAGAACTTTAAGCAGAATTAGAGTAGTATCCATCCAAGATCCAGAATAGTATCCATCCAACCCAAAAAGGGAGCATCAGCCAAACTAAGTCCAGGGTGTTGTCAAGGTTGAAGAGTTCTTACTGGCAATTAGGATATGTATCCTTCAGGAGAGCATTTTCAGTGGCATAGCAATAGATCAACAGCATTTCTCAGAGTGAGAAATCTGCATCAAAATCTCTTTTCATTGGTTGTTAACAAATGCCAACACACTGGATTTGAACAGGGAAGAGGGAAAAGCCTTGGGACTCTGCACTTGTAACACTCTCTACTTTCCCCAGGAATTTGGGTAAAAGATAAGGGAGCAAGTGGAAGCTATTTTTGAATTCTTTGGTGGTTCAGGGAAGGGGTGGGAAGGGGAGAGATGGTCCATAAGGCTGGTGGAAGATCAAAAAAATATATTTTAGGTAAGCAGGTAAGGAGACCAAGACTACAGATGAAGTAGCCTTGGGAAGACACTCCTTCCTCTGACAGTTTGTATGAAATTTTTGAGAAAACCTCAAAGGGGGCCTGGAATCCCAGCACAGTTGTGTTTTTATGGCAATAGGGAATGATGTTGCCAGGTTAAAACCATTTATCCTTTCTGTGCCAAGGGAGGAATGAATAACAGTAAGAAGTTATGTTTAAAGTCTCATTTTCAAGCTTCTTTTTGATATGTATATACCTACATAGGTATGTATCCTAAAATAAAGCTAGGGAGGTTGTAATTGAATTTTACCACACGATTAACCACAACTCAGGAAAGTAGTATATAGGGTCAGGAAATCCAACTCATTTGCTGAAGCTGCCAGGATCCAGAAAAGTTTGGCTGCAGGCTGCGTTTTTATGTTGTATGTTTCCAATTTTCTATAATAATAAAATATAAAAGAAAGCTTATATTTTATTTGAAAAGCCAATTAGTTTAGTTTATGATTCATTTTTTTTGGCCAGAACTTCCTGGAGATTGTGAGCTTATTCAGAGAAAACCAAAATATGTTAAGAGAGTACCCGGGCAAAAAAGTACTTTTATAACATGACATTTGGGGTAGAGGGAGCAGCCACTATAGTCAAAATTTTTATTGTTTTCCCTTAATATTGTTCAGTGACATTCTAGCAAATAGTAGTGAAAAGGAGGCAATGATAAGAGAAGTTGTAACATGCCCAGGATAATTAATTACTAAGCAAGTGAGAACAGCTAGTCTGAACAACCAATGACTTTTTCTCTTAAAATATTTTTAAGGGTAGGTTTATTTTCAACTTTGTTAAAAGTCTATTTGATGTGAATTCTATGTCTGATAACCTACACTCAATTACCATTCAAAAACTTCATACAGATGTTATTACAACTGTAGAACTTCAATACTGTAGTGATAATAAAACTTGAGAACTGAAGAGCACAAATTTCTTCATGAATTTATTATATAAAATGCCCCCAGAATATTTGATTTCTCTTCTCACTTTCATTATAAACAAGAAGCACATAGATGAGAGGCCCTTTAACATGACTGTAGTAGCATGAGGGTCCCTTGCATCAAGGTAGTGTACATACCTTAACAGTGTTCTAAAGGCTGGCCCAGAAAAAACCCATGTTACCTTATTACAGTATGGAAAGCATTGTCTTCTTTTTCCACTAAATTATGGTGAAATATGTCACTGTTTTATTTAGCATTATGGTACATAACAATTCTGTCTCAGTTACTAAAAGAATTAAAATAATCCTGAAAGACATCTTTTCCCCCTCCAATGATTTGAAAGCTGTATTATTGTTCCTGCCAATTTCAAACAAATCATCAGGTTGATCTGTCATAGTCAGTTAAAACAATCATCAAGACACAAGCTCAGCACATTAGCTGTAGCTTGTAGTAAAAGGATATATCAATATGTCTCTCCTTAATTAAAAATACATAATCCTTTTATTTTATATTGCAATAAAAGAAATTAACATCACAGACACAGAAGACTAGAAAGGGGAAACTACTTACTTCTGAATGTCCAGTAATTTAAACCTATTTGTACTTTTCCATAGTACATGAAAGTAATATTTAACACTTACTTTTTGAAATAAAATTTTATCCTTGGGGATATATAATGTAAATAGGACTTAAGAGTAATAGTTCCATTCATTTCTAGGTCTGCTTACTGTATGATTAAGTAAAACAAGGCACAGTAGCCATTTTTCCACTATGTTGCAACACTGATCATGTGCCTTGATAAAATGGCAGATTACACAAGATGATGGCAACATGAAGGGAAGACTTTGGATTGTCTATTTAAAATGTAGGTAATAAGTAATTAATAAAAAACTTATTTTAAGTGCACTTTCACATGCTTTGTGTTTATAATAAACAACAAACTTCTTAACTTTCTTGCAACAGGCTTGACTACCATTTCTTTTGGCCAAATGCACTTTTCCCCAGTAAACTTAAAACAACAACAACAACAAAAAAATTCCTGTCCTTTCATATACTAAGAAAGAGGATTGGCTACTGAAACAGTTCATTGCAAGACACATGAAGACGACATACTGTGGCATGAGTTTTTGTTTTTAATCTGTTGTGCTGTTTACTAAAGGAAAGTTCTGAGGGCTGCAGTTAAACATTCCACATTCTCCCTTCCATCTTTATTGATTTCAAGATTTTGCACAGAAAACTCTTTGGGGACTAGAACAGCAGCAATTGCATCACACTGTTTTCAAGACTTCAAGTTTCAAAAGCAAATCGTTTTAAAAAAGATACAGTTCCTGATTTGAGTTAGATACAGGGACAAAAAATAGCACATACTTGAAGGTTACATGGTCTACAAATGGTGGCAATATTTTCCTTGGGAGAGTAGTTTTGTTGGTATATATTTTTTTAAATACTCAAAAAGGCTCAACCTCAAGCAGTAATAAACACAAGCAAAAGTGATTTAACCCTTAAAATAAATATTCAGAAAAACCTCTCTGTACATACAAGTGAAAGAATAAGTAACACTTTCACGCAAAAAAAATAATAATAATAATAAAGGATTTGTTCATATAAGTAGCTGAAATCTGCTGTTCCAGCCCACATATCCCCAATAAAGAAGGGAGGCACAGACATGGGTGACTACTGTGGTTCACTATCTTACAGCCTTTTTGTACTGGGACACTATCACCACCAATTTTATCGCTCTTGTTATATTTATTAAAATTTTAAATTTTCTTTTCCTTTTTTTTTCTTTTTTTTTCCTTTTTTCCTTTTTTTTTTTTTTTTCCTTTTGTTTTTTTACAGCATGCCAAATCCTTTGGCATAAGTGATGGCCTTCAACAATCTCTCTTTAAGTTTTTCTTTGCTTGAATATTCCGGAAGTAAAAGGACATTAAAGCAAGTATGAGATGTAGGTAACCTAAATAGAGAGAGAGAGGGAAAAAATAGGAAAATAAGTCATGGGAAATATGCTCAGTATTAAATGATCCTACTTTTAGATGGTATATATAGATGATATAGCTTGCAATGCAGACTACACATTAATGCAAGTCAAACTTTTTGTTTCTGCCATGCAACAAGCAAGTATCAGTTTGTCTTTGTTATAAGTTATTCAATGCTAATGATGATGATGATGATTGATGATAACATACTGCATCCACTGAGTTATTACTACATACCAGATATTGTTTTAGGTACTTAACCCTTAGAGTTCATTTAACTAAACCTTCTTAGAATAAACCTACAGAGTGGGTATCAGTATCCCCATTATAGAGTTGCAGTCACTGAGAAGTTAAATACCTTACTCTAAGGTGGAAATATTTAATCCTGGTTTTCAAGATTTCAAAGTGTGTACTCCTTAATCTTATTAGAAATATTCCTGGCAATATGACTATGTAAATGATTTCACAGATATAAATAAATTTACATTAATACATTATATGTCAAATAATGTAGAATACTAACAGAAATGTTTCTATGCATTTAAATCAATAAATACAGGCACACCTCAGAGATTATTGCAGGTTTGGTTCCAGACCACCACAATAAAGTGACCATTGCAATAATGCGAGTCACACAAATTTTTTGGTTTCCCAGTGCATAAAAAGTTGTTTATACTATACTGTAGTCTATAAAGCGTGCACTAGCATTATGTCTAAAAAAACAATGTACATACCTTGATTAAAAATTACTTTATTGCTGGGGCTGGCCCGGCGGCACAAGCGGTTAAGTGCATGCGCTCCGCTGTGGCGGCCTGGGGTTCCCCGGTTTGGATCCCGGGCACGCACCGATGCACCACTTGTCAAGTCATGCTGTGGCAGCGTCCCATATAAAGTTGAGGAAGATGAGCATGGATGTTAGCCCAGGGCCACTCTTCCTCAGCAAAAAGAGGAGGATTGGCAGATGTTAGCTCAGGGCCAATCTTCCTCACAAACAAACAAAAAAAAAACTTTATTGCTAAAAAACGCTAGCCATCATCCGAGCCTTTAGCAAGTTGTAATCTTTTTGCTGGAAGGTCTTGCCTTCAATTTGTAAAAGAACGCAGTATGTGCAGAGAGCAATAAAACGAGGTATGCCTGTATGCTACTGCTCATGTATGGTCCCTACTCATCAAACATGTTAATTTATACAATAGAGACAGAACAAAATTAGTCAAGATTATGAAATTGGGGATTCTAGCATAATCTAGTGCTGAACAGACAAGCTCCTGAGCCTTAATTTAACTACTCTAAATAGATTACATAATATGGCTTTCAATTAAAAAATTCTGAACCAAAAACTGAATGAATCAGACCAATTTGCAAAATTCCAAATCAAGTAAGCCCTATAATAATTTTTAAGTAGGCCAGTGTTTAAAAAATTTCCTCAAACAATATTAGCAAAATATTCTCTGAAATAATGTGTCATGTGATTTGGAGATTTCTATATAAATTGTAAAAGTGCTCAGAAGCTAATCGACAGTTCACATGTGTGTGATGTGGAATGCAAGGTTTTTGCTATGTAGTCACAATTTAATAATTACCTTTCTGTGTCTGGGCCATTTTTGGCTATAATCATCTTTAATTTTCCTAGTCCACCCACAGGTGCTCTGTCTGTGCCCGTTGTAAACTGCAAGAAGAGTCTTTTCTGCTCATCTGTAAACGAATGAACGATTTCCCAGAACTCTCTAATGAGAAAAAATATAATACTGATTTTAGTTTGGCATTCGTTACAACTAGCCCTAATATAAGTTTATGATTTGTATTACAACCATATTAGGAGACAACTTGGAAGTTAGTATCAGGAACCTTCAAGATTCATTCCTGGCGATCTAGGAATTCCACTTATGCAAATTTATCTTAAGGAAACAGTTTTAAAAACATATAAGTTTATGTTCATCACTGCATTATTTATAAAAGCAAAAACTAGTAAACCTAAGTATCCAACAATAGGAAATAATTATGTAAACTACGGCATATTCACAATACATACTCAGTAACAAACAAAAGACAAAATCCAAAACCCAAATCCCATGAATTGAAAATGACTGAAAGGAAATACTCTGAAAAATTAACTCCAGATGTTTTCGGGTATATATGTTTTATTCATCCGTCTTTCCTTATTCTCTTAGTCTATGCATACCTTATTAACTTTGGGGGAAAAGGTGACACAGATTAAGGAGAAAAGAAAAACAAACCAACGAACAAACAAAAATACAACCTACGCATCTAATAATAGTAATACAGAAGTATACAATTTTTACATAAACTAGAAGACTTTTATCAATAGTGTGTGCTATGCAAGGGAGAATGGAGGATTATTATGATATTTCAGCCATATGCAGTTATTTTAGAGGATGATTTAATCCCTACAATTCCTAAAACCTATGTGATAAAAGTCATGTTATAATGATGCTTGTTCTAGTCACTCTAAAAACAAAATGTAAGCTCCTTAAGAACAATCTTGGCATGCTTGTTTGGATAATCAGGTACCCATAAATTTAACATATAGACTAATTCTCTGCTAAAAAATTTCAATATTTTAGAAAAAATAAGAACATGTTTAATTGGTGAAAGAATGCATTTTAATTATTTATTTGAAAAGTTCTTAACAGAATCTTGTCAGAGAACATCACACTTCCCACATCCATAATTACAATGCTAGCTTTTGATATTCTAGTAGTCCAGTATATACAATTTCAGTTACCAAAATGCTGGCATTTTTGTTGGTACAATGCCATTATTTCTGACACAGGTTAGCAGCTTTATTAGACTTCTTGGCTCTCTCCAGTGTCTTGCTACTTCCCTTCCCTGACACTCTAACATCCACCCCACCCCTCAGTTTCTGCAAACTTGCCACTCACCTAGAAGAAACAATAAAGAAATACAACAACAGGAAATTGGGCATTGAACTTGCAGATGCATCTCTCAGGAAGGAAAGAAATCACAGAGTTTAGGTCATTCCTTTTGGCTAGCTGGGAAGAAAAAACAAGTCGGCTATAGCCCAGAGCCCTCTGTTAGGGCAGAACAGCTGCCCTACAATGGGTGGTAATCAAGCCTCCTCACACTGCAGGAGTGCTCCAAAGCCTAACTGAACCAGCCACATCTGAAGAGAAAGATGAAGGGTGCCCTGGAGTGTAGGAGACAGACCCTGAAGGAAGTAGCAGACCAGCAGTGGTCACCTTGACCAGTCTGGCTATATTATTTAGGAGCTGTTTCTTTGGTTCTCTTTAAAAAATTAGAACTTAAAATACTGAGGTTACTATCAGTTCATATAATGAAAACATTTACTGAACAAAATTCTTCTCTTCCTCTAAGTGTTATGTTCTATATTAAAATTCTGAATTAAGAATGCAACTATTTAGGAAATCAAAAATAAAAAAAAGAAACTTCTCTGTTTCAACATAATAGTAGCTGTATGGATCACATCCCATTCACATCTCCTAAAACCTATCCCTATCAATAAGGAGAGAAAATTCAATAAAAATACCCATAACCTATGCCTAGATTAAACTAGGAAAATAGAGCAGCAAACTCCAAGTGACATGTAAAAATGAAGCATGAACAACGGAGCCGACACTCGCAGAGCCCAGCAGGACTATGTGGAAGAGCAGGGTGTGCAGAATAACACGGGCTAGGGTTCACCCCAGAAGGCAGAGCCGCACCCCAAGAGTGGACTACTAAGGGCAGGTAAGGGCACTGGCAACAGGTGGCTAAAAGGAAGGGACTTGGAAAGTACCTGGGACCAGAAATGGCAGTCTCAGGAAGGCACCTGCCTGGAAGAGATGGAGGGCACGTTGGGAGGCAGTGGTGTCCCTTGAAAGTAGCTTCTGGCTATAAAGGGATGGAAGCAGCTGATGAAAAAGGCCCTAATTAAACAAGATGGAACTGAAGAATCAGAAGGCGCTGGACCACATAACCATATTTATCAAAGAAACTGCCACTTTCACAGCAACAAAAGACCTTCTATTGAGAGACCACTAAAGCCTGGACCCAAACTCTCCCCACTCTCCCATGAGATCTACTAATAGCAGGTCCAGAAAAATCTAACATACAGAAAGATAAATGAGAAAAACAGAATTCCAAAATCCAAATAAAGACATTATGAAACAAGTCCAGCAAATAAATAAGAAGCAAAACTTTCTGGCAGAATAAAGTACACACCAGAAATTCAGTTGTGAAGAATGGGAAATCTGTGACAACCACATTCTAACATGAAGGGAAAATCCAACAACAGATGGGAACAAACACCATTAATCAGAAATACAAAACTCAGAGAGAGATGTACAAATCTGAAATAGAAATGAGAATACATAAAAATACTCAAATACACAAAATAAACTGGGAAATAAAGACTAATTTATAAGGTGTCCAAAGAAGCAGCAAAATGACCATAATTTCTTCTCGGGACACAGAGATCAGACACAAAAAAGCAAGAAAATGAATTTAAAAAAGAAAAATCTACAGAAATACACACCAAAGCAGAATAAAGGAAAAGATCAATATTTAACTATATAAACATAAAAGCTTTCACTTGGCCAAAAAATCGTGCAAGCAAAGTCAAAAGACAAATGACAAACTAGGAAAAAATATTTGCAAATTTACCAAAGTTAAAGTGTGTATCTCCCTAACACACAGTTCCTAAAAATGAAGAAAATGACCAATAACTAGGCAGCAAAATGAACAAGACTATAAAAAATAGAAATAGCTCTTAAGTTCAAGAAAAGATGGCCACCCTCATTCATAATGAGGAAAACATAAATTATAACTACACTTAAATACCATTTCTCATCTAGCAGATAGGTAAACATCCTAGTTTAACAACACTCGGAATTTGGAAAATTGTAGGAAAAGAGATACTCTTATATACTGCTACAATTATCTCAAAATAAAAAGTTTAATTTAAAAAAAGTGTTAAAGAGGATTAACATTATTATCAGATAAGTAGGTTTTGAAGGAAAGAAAATTAGTAGTGACAAAAAGGCACATCATATAATGATAAAAGGATCAATCCACCAAAAAGATATACCAGAGCTCTAAGTGTATGCACCAAACAAAAGATCAAAATACATAAAGCAAAAACTGATAGAGGTGAAACGACGAACAGACAGATCCACCACTACAGAGCATTCAACATTCCTCTCTGAGCAACTGATAGAACTACTAGTCAGAAAATCAGCAAAAGCATCAACCCATAGTATCTACATTGACATTTACAGAACACTCTACCCACCAGCACGGAATACAGATTCAAAAGTACTCAATTCATGGAGAATAAGTTCTCTGACCTTAAAGAAATCAAACCAGAAATCAACAACAGAAAGAAAAAAACAGGAAAATATCCCAAAATCCTGGAAATTAAACAACATACTTCTATGTAAATAAGGGTCAAAGACGAAGCCTCAAAATAAATTTTAAAAAATACAAAGGAAGAAAAATGACAATACAACATATCAAAATATTTGGGATACAGCTAAAGCAATGCCAAGAATAAAATTTAAAGCATTAAATGCTTACATTAGAAAGGAGGAAGGGTCTCAAATCAATAATCAGTGTTTCTACCCTTACTAAGCTAGAACGAGAAGAGCAAAATAAGCCCAAAACAAAGAAGGAAATAATAAACAGCAAAAATCAATGAAACTGAAAACAGGAAAAGAAAGAGAAATAAAAAGCTGGCTCTTCAATATGATCAATAATTCTGATAAACCTCTCAGCAAGACTGACCAGGAAACAGAAAACACAAATTACCACTATCAGGAATAAAAAAGGGGATGATCAGTTCAGACCTACAGATGTCCAAAAGATAAAAAGGGAATATTATGAACTCTGCAAACATAAATTTGACAACTTAAATGAAATAAATCTACTCCTTGAACAACACAAACTACCACGACTCACCCAGTATGAAAGGTAATTTTAATAGTCCTATAACCATTAAAGAAATTAAATTTAAAATTAAAAGCTCCCCAAAAAGAGAACCTTCAGGCCCAGATGGCTTCATAGGAGAATTCTACCAAACATTTAAGAAAGAATAAATACCACTTTAACACAATCTCTTCCAGAAAGTACAACACTTCCCAACTATTTCATGAGGCCAGGATTAACCTTGATATTAAAACCAGACCAAGACAATACAAAAAAAGACCTAATTACAGACCAATATCTCTCATGAACTTAAAGACAAAAATCATCAACCAATTACCAAGTAGAATTCAACAATAAGCCAAATGGGATTGAATCAGGTATGCAAGGCTGGTTCAATATTGGAAAATTCAGGATAAAGAAAAATGATGATCCTATCAACAGATGCAGAAAAAGCATTTGACAAAAACCAAACGCCTATTCATGATAAAACTCTCAGCAAACAACGTATAGAGGGGAATCTCCTTGAATTCGTAGAGCACTAAATACATTAACATCAAACTTAATGTTTAAAGAATGAATGCTTTCTGCTAAATATGAGAACAAGGCAAGGTTTTTGCTTTTACTACTTTGATTAGGCATAATGCTAAAAGTTCCTGGGGCAAGCACGGTGGCGTAGTGGTTAAGTTTGTACGCTCTGCTTCAGCAGCCCAGGGTTCACAGCTTTGGATCCTGGGTGCAGACCTATGCATCGCTTATCAAGCCTTGCTATGGCAGGCATCCCACATATAAAGTAGAGAAAGATGGGCACGGATGTTAGCCCAGGGCCAATCTTCCTCAGCAAAAAGAGGAGGATTGGCTACAGATGTTAGCTCAGGGCTAATCTTTCTCACACACATACACAAAAAAGTTCTAGCCAGCATAAAAAGACAGGAAAAAAGAAATAAAGGCAACAAATTTAAAAGGAAGAAATGCAACTGTCCCTATTTACAAATAACATGAACGCCTACACAGAAAACCCCAGTAAGTCCACAAAAAAAACTTCTAAAATAAGTGAGCTTAACAAGGTCTTTGGATATAAGATCAACATGTAAAAATCAATCACATTTCCATATACTAACAAACATGTGGAAACTGAAAATAAAAATAAAATACCATTTATAATTGCTCCAAAGGAAATCACATACTTAGGTATAAATCAAACAAAACAAATACAGGATCTGTATGCCGAAAATTACAAAATGCCAAAATTACAAAATGCTGATGAAAGATATCAAAGATCTAAATAAACAGGGGACAATACTGTGTTCACAGATTAGAATGGTTGACATAGTAAAAATGCCAATTCTCCTCAATTTGATCTTAGTGTAATTCCTATGAAAATCTCAGCAAGGTTTTTTGTAGAAACAGACAAGATGAATATAAAATCTACATAGAAAAGCAAAGAGTAGCTAAAATAATTTGGAAAAGAAATTTTTCTTTTAAAATGGGAGTAAGCACTCTATGTGACATTAATGCTTATCATATACCTATGGTAATAAAGACCGTGTGGTACTGGCAGAAGGATGGACAGGCACACAGATCAATGTAAGGACAGAGAGAATTCAGAAATAGATTCACACAAACATTACCAACTGATTTTTGACAAAGGTACAAATAACAGCAAAGGAAGGATAGCCTTTGCAATAAACTGTATGGGAACAAATGGATATCCACTGGCAAAAAAGTGAATTTTGACTTAAATCTCTCATATTATACAAAAATGAACTCAAAATGGGCCAAAGACTCCAAAGTAAAATGTAAAACTATAAAATTTTAGGGAAAAAAAAAAAAATAGAAGAAAATCTTCAGGACCTATGGCTAGGCCAAGAGTTTCATATTTGACATCAAATGTATCATCCATAAAAGGAAAAATTAGAGTTCATCAAAATTAAAAACTTGCTATGCAAAAGATTCTGTTAAGAAGATCAAAGGACTAGTGATAGAGTGGAGAAAATATTTGCAAACCACATACCTCACAAAGGACTAGAATATATAGAGAACTCAAAGTTCAACAGTAAAAAGCAGACATTTCCACAAAAACAATAGGCAGATGGCAAATCATGAAAAGATACTCCACATCACTGCCAACAGGGTAATTCAAATTAAACCACAATAAGATATCACAGCATATCTAACAGAATGGATAAATGGATAAAATTAACAATTTGGGGCTGGCCCTGTGGCTTAGCAGTTAAGTGTGTGTGCTCCGCTACTGGCAGCCCGGGTTCAGATCCCAGCCGCCCACTGACGCACTGCTTGTCCGGCCATGCTGAGGCGGCGTCCCACATACAGCAATTAGAAGGATGTGCAACTCTGACATACAACTATCTACTGGGGCTTTGGGGAGAAAAGGGAGGAGGACTGGCAATAGATGTTAGCTCAGGGCCAGTCTTCCTCAGCAAAAAGAGGAGGATTGGCACGGATGTTAGCTCAGGGCTGATCTTCCTCACAAAAAAACACAAAAACCAATAATTTTGATAGCACCAAATACTGGCAATGATATGGAGAAACAATCACTCATCTATCACCCAGGGAAATGTAAAATGGTACAGCAACTCTGGAAAGTAGTTTGGCAGTTTCTTAAAAAACTAAACAAGCACTTATACGCCTAGTGATTGCACTCTTGGGTACTTATCCCAGAGAAAAGAAAACCTACGTTCACATAAAAATCTGTGCCTAAATGTTCATAGCAGCTTTATACTTAATAGTCAAAAACTGAAGACAACTCAAGTGTCCTTTTAACAGCTGAATGGTTAAACCAACTGTGGTACATCTGTATCATGGAATACCATGCAGCAATAAAAAGGAATGAACTGTTGATATATGCAACAACAATGACAAATTTCAAGGGAATTATGCTGGAGGGGTGTGAGTATGGCTATAAGGGAATAATACAAGGGAGCCTTCTGGTGATGAAACAGTTCTGTACTTTGATTATGGTAGTGGTTATGCAAATATATACAAGTGATAAAAGTGCACAGAACTATACACACATGCATGAAAAACTGATGAAATCTGAATATGACCTATAGGTTGTACCGACATCAATTTCCTGATTTTGATATTGTGCTATAGTTATGCAAGATGTTACCACTGTGGGAAAATGAATGAAGGGTACACACGACCAACCTGTACTTAAAAAAATTCCATTGAATCTGTAATTATTTCAAAATAAAATTTAAAAAAATAAACAAACAAAAATCTTTCCAAAAGAATTCTCCAGGCCCAGATAGTCTCACTGGTGAATTCAATTAAATATTTAAGAAAAAAATAATCTTAAACAAATATTTCTGAAAATAAAGAAGGGTACTCTTATCAACTCATTATATGAGGGCAGGAAAACCTGATAAATGTATACAAGAAAAGGAAATTACAGGTCAATATTCCTCATGAATATATATAAAAAAACTCTTAACAAAATGTTAGCAAAACAAACAGAATAATATATTTATAAACTAACAGACTACAACTTATTTATAAACTAACAGACTACAACTAAGTTGGACTTATCTAGGAATGGCAGCCTGATATAACATTAAAAAATTCAATGGAATTAATCACATTAACAGGGGGTGAAAGGGAAGGATGGATCAAATCTGAATCTGATCAAGCTTTTGAAACAGAAACTATCAGTTAAAAAAAAATTGCAGTTCCTGCCTCTCACCCCAAAAAAGTAGGGGGGAGCAGAATTTGAAAAGATATCTCCAAGACTCTTAGCAGTCAAACAAATGAAATCAGGGAGAGCTTTATCAGCAACTGGAAAACATACACAAAAACTTGCTTGTGACTCAACATTTTCATACTTTGTTTTTATTAATGCTATACTTTTAAATGTTCATGTTTTAAATATAAGGTTATTTTTGGAACAATAACTTATTTTCATTAATTTTATTATTGGCAAAAGTTTTAGTAGAATTATCTTTTTAAAATATTTAAAATTAAAATCATTATTTCCAGTGGTGCTTTACATTATACAAAATGTTACGCTGCTAATTTTCAGTTGAAATGTATTAACAGTTTCAAAGTTTTTTATTCAACTCATTTTAATGAATTCTGAATATTTTATATGAAATAAATACCAACCAAATTACCAATACTGCCATTTTTTTCTTGGTATTGTAATCACTATTCTAAGTCGTCAACTTCCTACTAGCTGTAGATTCTATTTAACAAATTAATACTTTCATATTTATGTTGACAAAACTTAGAAGTTGAATTTTGTTTAAAAAGGTTTTTAGAATATCATTAACTGTGAGAATGAGTTGGAAGCTACTATATCCCTGTCATTTCACATAGTACTAGCTTGCCCTTCAAACCATGCATTCACATGTTATCTTAAAATATGTATCAAGTAGGAATTACGTTCTTATAAAAGCTGGAAATAAAATTAAGACCATAATTTTAAAAATAATTTTTCCATAAGAGAACAGCATAAGATATTCTTAACTATTCTCAAGGAAACATTAAGATGCTACAAAGTCCTATTTGTGATGAATAATATCACTAACAGAGATACTGCCCATGATACTCCTTGTGACTCACAAGTGAGGTTTTCCTATCGTCATGTTATCTCAACCTTTTTATGGGTTACCCTTGAAACTTCAAGCAAGTAGCAGAATAGTGGTTGCTAAGAGTAAGTTCATGACTGCTGCTAGAAATGAACAAGGGTGTACTAAAAAGAAGAGATATTAGTAACCTCCTACAAACCAGGATAAAGAACAAAAGAAAATAATGTAACATAAAATAATATAAAATAACATTTATTTCTAGATACAGTTGCTATTCATTCCGGTGTTCACATACTTGAGTCTTAGAGCAGTAATCTTCAAAGACAACCTCTAGAAGTTATCTGTTTACATGCCATCTCACCTCACCCCTCCAGTTGATGCCAAAAAGGCATCTTTGTCCCCTTTTACCCATCTCAACAGGAGAGGAGGAAGCTTATGTCTTTCAGGATTGGATACATAGTACAAAAAAGAGACAGTACAGTAGCAAGAGCATCTGCTTGGAAGCAGATAACATTGGGAATCTCTACCTCTTTCTGTGAGAATCTGAGGCTCAGTTTCTTCATGTGACAAAGAGAAATACTAACTACGTATCTTGGTATGTGATCATAAGGACTAAATGAATGTACCAATTGACAGAAAAGGTGCTTCATACAGGGTAGGTAAGTAAGAGTTCACAAACACAGAGTTCAAAAGAGAAATATTCAGATGTGGTAGTTCTATTTTTATCATCTTCTCACCAGCAGTAAACACAGTCTAATCAAAATCACTAAGAATATCAGATAATTTATACCCCAAATGCACAAGAAAATGTGACTTACATAAAACATTTCAGGAAATAAATCACAAGATTAACAATAAAAACTGGGGATTACAAAAACACTTCCAATCTTATAGCCTAAGAATTTGTGAGTTTGCTTATTTTGGAAGTAGTACCTAGAGACAAAGGTCCATAAAGCATAAAGCACACAGCACACACACCCCCTACACCGCGCCCCCCTTGGTGAATTAAATCTTCCTTTTAAGAATTAAGCACCTCACCTAATCAGAACCGAGTCCCTGGTATAGCCACCATCATATTCTGTAGTTTCTTCTAGTGCTTGGAAATCTAGATTCTGCAAATTCAAGAAAATGTTTTAACATCTTCTGTACCACACCATCACAAACAATAAATCAATACATGATACTTTTGCAGACACTTGCTTTCTTACCCGGCTTCCACATATAAGCAATTCAATTTCCTCTGGTCTGAATAAGTACTTTAAGGGAGATTCATTGGTTACCATATGAAAACCTCTCCGGAAAGCCTTGAACTGTTTTTCTACTGATTTATTGAGAATGTAGTCAGAATAGAGATTGACAAATTCCTGCAGAAAACATTAACCACAAGAACTTCTTATAATATGCTATACAAACAAAACACAACAAGCTACTAGGCTGCATAGCTTTTTTGTTTTTATTTTCCCAAAGAAAACACATCCAAGAATGTTTTCAAAAATTCAAACTTCACACATTCAAAGGAAAATACCTTTAACAGTTTCACAGCTCTCTGCGACAGCCAATATTAAACTGTAAAAAGGCCATGTACATAGACTAATAATATATATGTTTCACTTTGATATTATATTAAACAAGACTGAATATAAAAGCTGGGCTTCAACACAATTTTGAGGTTCCCTCAACTAGGTGCGCAAACACGGAGACATTTAAACCATGCATACATCTATTTATAAAAGCTAACATTTTTAATAGAATGTAATGTACTGGATTTGAGCAAACCAGGGAGTCTCATGTTTTCTATTCTAGAATATTTGGGAAGCTGCCTACTGTATCCAGTTCAGCAAAAATGTTGGTGTTTTACCTGATACATAAGCTGTTGTACCAAATCATAAAAGGACAATGTACTCTGTATTCTTAGTGAGTATAATATTTTATCAAAAATTATATTAATATAAACATGTTTCTCAAAGGTTTATTATATATTTATCATAATTTTCCTATTATATTCTGGGTTATTCCCTGCTGCTTCTAGATGCATACTTTTCTAGTCAACAGAAAACACAAATCTGACTTAAAGAATAAAAGAATACTTTTCAGAAGTGTATTTAAGTCACATATATATCTGTGTACATTAAATGCAATTACTATTTGTTTGGTGATAAAGACCTTATTCATGAGATCCCTGTTTCCCTACCCTTTATAGCCTAATATGAGAAACACTCTGCTTCTTCTTTATATTACAGACACACTGAGTCATTCGCTATCTCCTACTCCTGTCCTGTTTGTCTAAAAAGGGTTTAGTGCCCAACTATGTGCTCTCACATCAGCTTAAACCCAATAGAAAACGGTGGCTATTTCATTTACATTCATTTTCATTTACTTGGTTACTTGATTTCTTTGGTCTCTGTATTGACTATATTAGATACTTCTTTAAAAATTACAAGCATATATGCTTTCAAATTTTGTTAATAAAGTGACGAAGACAATGACGATATAAAAACATGTATTACCTTCCTGTTTTCATTTGTAATTGGAATTTTATCACCATTTTCCTTTAGATCATACATCATTGGATTACCAAAAAGATCTGTCTGAGATATCTGGAAAGTGATCATCATATCATCTTCCACATTCCCTTCATACTCCAATAAATCTTTTAAACTCTGATATAGAACCTAACAATCAGAAATGGAAAATTAAGGCTACTATAGAACTACAAAATACCAGTCTGTATCACTCTTCTTGGAAGAAAAAAAAAATTGATGATAAGAATTAAAACATATATAGTATCCCTCTTATCCCCCAAATAGTTTACAATATAGAAATGAAAGAAAGATTGTTAGTCATGGATGATGTACCCTTCTCTACTGAGAAACTCCACACAACCAGCTTAGCAACAGATTTCACACTGTGTTCTATGAGAACCTCAGGGGTGTCTCACAGTTAGGGAGGGGCTTGCGAGAGAAACAGATACACTAACTGTAGCCACCAAGCCCCTTACCCAGGGCAGCTCTGATGTCACCTGGCATTCTCACATGATTTCAATAAAAAACAAACCAAATGTTTAAAAACACTTTTCTGCAGAATCAATCTTACAAAACCTGCTTGCTGATAGCAACACACAAAAAATTTCCCTGTTGAGTTTTTAAGTGTTCAGGGTACTTCAGACAGATTAAAATAATTTTATCTTACTAGGTATAAATATTAATAAATATTCCAAATGAAAATTTTAAATTTTTTTATATAAATCAAACTATATTTTTGCTTTTAAATGAAATCTGAAAGATCACATAAAAAAATGACAGACTTACAGGGTGAGAGTCTCCCAAGTCACGAAAAGTTCCTTTTTTCCCCATTAACTTCCTGTAGACAACCATGGGAAAATGTACATCCAGAATACAGTTATTGTAAATAGCCAGACCCAGGACTATGCCAATCAGAGTGAACTGACCCTCAGTTTCAAAAGAGGATGGATTAAACCAAAACAATTTTGTAGCTTCATCATATGTGAACATACCTATAAGAAATGATTTTTAAAAATACATTAATTTTATTAGACTGATGAACAATACAATATAAACATAATTATGTATGTAAACTTATATGTATTAGATGTACAAAAACTTTTTTCTCTATTACATTAGCACTTGAGAAACCAAAGTTCAAATATATAACTGTTACAAATTATGGCAAGTGGTAGTATACAATTTTAAGAAGCCAAGGAAACAAGGTAATCCACAATTTTCGTGGCATTTCCCAAGAAGTTAGAGTAAATATTTATTGAATTCAAGTTCTCTAATCTTCTACTAACACAAATGAAAAGTTAATTTGCATTCACACTTTATCCACTGAATGGGTGAAAATAAATGCAATAAAGGAAAAAAGCTATCATACATGGAAAATGTTTCACTTATAAAAACATACTTAATCCACATGCACTGCTTTAAAAAACAATATTGAATCTCATTAAGGAAAAGCTTGTTTTTGTTTTCAAAATTGCACAATGGTCCTATGAAGTTTTTTTAGCACCTTTCTAACAAAGCCAGATGACACCAAGTACATAAACTTAGATAAACTCGATAAACTTAAATTATGTCCAAAATCCAAAGCTATTTAATATACACATTAATTGTGAGCCAGTAAGTAAAACAATAGTAGTTTGTATTTGTAGTCTTCTTTCAGTTTCACATGGTCTTCACTATTCAAAACCCAAGCTTGGAGATCTTTTTTATATCACTCATTTTAAAATAGGAATCTTTGGTTTTACCTATCTGAATAACCATTACTAAGGCAGAATTATCATTTTCCCTTTAGATGAACATCTTAGGAAAAGGTTATATGATAATTTTAATTGAATTTACAACTTTTTTCTTTTTTATTAAAATGTTTTTCAGTTGCTACTATGAAACCTAATGAAAATATTTTAAGAATTAGGTCTGAAAAAAGGGGGAATTTCCAATAGAACAAACTTTAAAAATAAATATAGCACATGAATAAATTAATTTTTAAGAATTTTGACAGCTTTAAAAATGTTTCTTCGTTTTCACATTTAAAGTTAAATATAAAAGGAACTTAAAAATGTCCCCTTAATCATAAGAGCATAAAGTAAGCTATATTTTTCTAATGCAATTTAATGCTCATAAAATAAGTTTGAAAATTGTCCAATTCATACCTGAATTTCACAGTTTAGATCTAAATTTTTTTTACAGACCTAAGTTATAACATTAACATTCACTGAAGTGCTAGAAACTTCATTTAGTTATAAATAAGGTATTAACAGGGTCAAGAATAGTTGAAAATAATTATAATTAATCAAAAAATTTGATGAGAGCTCACAAATCTATGTCCTTGGTCTCAAGAGCAATAAACTACAAATTAATCAGACAATAAATCACACAGGTCACTATTCTCATCTCTGTGCATGAAAGATGATAATTTTGAAGTCCAAGGAGATTCCATTTTGGGCACATTTTTCTCAGGTCTCTGGCAGGAAAGCACCAGTGGCTCTTCTAAAATATTCCCATTTGACATTTCTAGTGCCATTATTTCAATTACCTTACTATCAAGTGGAACTGTTTAATACATGTTCTTTCTTAAAAGTATTTCTGCATACAATGTAAGTATACTTTATGGCTAATGTTTAACATTTCTAGATAGATCAGAACCTAGAGACAAGGTTTACCAAACTTATGAAGCTTATAAATTAATTTCTATCTCAAAAAGAGCATGGTTTTCTGTGTCTTGGTTTACTTGAACAAATGACATAGCCTTCTGATTACTAGTAAACATTAGCTAGAATACAGATATAGTTTTACCCTAACTGTATTTAAGTCATGAACTCAAAATGTCTACTTCCATTTACATATGTATGTACATATATGACTGATGAAAAATAGTAACAGAAAAATCAATTCAACATACATACTGAGCATCAACAGGCTGTAACAGCTCAATTTTCACGCTTAAGGGAAATGATCTGCAATACTCTATGCTGCTTTCTTCACAATTCTGATGGTACCTTTAGTGGAAACCTTTTCCTCTAATTGTTATGCATTCAGTTTTAAAAGTAAGCAAACTTGGTAACCAAGTAGTTATATTGCAGAAACTGAATCAGTTCAGAATTAGCCAGTTAGTACACTATCCAAGAAGCTATAGTATTTTCTGTGTTCTACTTTGCCTACTGTGTCTATCACTTTGTCTATCAGTAAAACTCAAATCCTTCACTTTCAGACTGCCATACGCAGATCAGTCTTTCCCAAACTGTGTTCAATGAAAACCCTTCTGGGAGGCAAATATTATTAGATGCAGGGTGGAAAAAGGGTTCTGAAGTTCAAAAAGTTTGTGAAAACATTACAATATTAAGCCCCAAGAAATCCTGTAGCACATAAACCTAATTAATTTGATATCAGCGAGTGTTTCCGAACTTTGAGTATGACAGACTTTTGAGACATTCTCAATGTTCTTCAGACCATTGTTCTGTGAAACTCGTTTCAGAAACGCTACTTGATGTTTTACACTAAAAAGAGCAAAGTAGTCCTTCAATAGTTCCAACGTACCATTTTAAAGTGTTTTCAATTTCATTTACCTAAGAGATAATTTCCTATATTAGAATATTTGGCTAAGTGATCTAAATAAGAACTTGAATAAATGACTGATACAAATGAGCCCCCCAAAACCACAAATTAAGTCATTATCTGTGATTCTAGATAATCCACACCACAACCTTCTTCTGTTGCTCTTCATAACTGAGAATATTTACAAACCTAGGTAAACAAATTCTTAATTCAAAAAGATATGACACCATGATCATATCACTAAAATATTTACCAATATCTGGATTGAAGATTTCCTCCACAACCAGCTGAAAAAATTCTTTGGAAACACCTCCCTCATCAACTCCTTGTTCTCCTTCAAATTCCACATACAACTGTTTCTTCAAGTCTGCAGGATTTTCCATAGCGATCATCTCTAGCTAGTGAGTGAAAAGATAAAGTGAAAAGAAAATGACTGCTAGTATTAGCATGAAAGCAAAATAAAAATAAGGAGAAGCAAAATAAAAACAAGGAGTAGGGCTAGGGAGTAAATAAAAGATACTGATTTTTTTTTTTTTTTAAATGGAAACAGGAAACAAACTGGTAAAAGGCCAATGCAGGCAAAGATCCAGTCTCATGCAAAAAAGGGACAGAAAAGAAATAGAATTGTAAAAGGGTTACTTTCTCAGTACTGATTTGTTATGAAATTAATACATAGTAGACAATCAGAATTAGATTTTCTGTTACTTGTGTATAACAAACCTGGGCTGTAAGGTTAGGACATGGAAAGAAGTCAAGACAGCAAAATGCCTAAGTGACTACTCAAACTAAATCATTTCAGCAAAAACAATGGAGTATGGAAGTGTGACTTCAAAACTGTTCGCTAGTAGTTCTTTATGTTTATTAGAATAGAAATTCAAGAATTAAGCCTTAATATCAATTAAGCCATAAATAAAATAATTTCAATTAAGAAAAATACATTGGGGGGCCGGCCAGATGGTGCAAGCGGTTAAGTGCGCGCACTCCGCTTCGGCAGCCCGGGGTTCGCAGGTTTGGATCCCAGGCATGCACCGACGCACCACTTGTCAAGCCATGCTGTGGCGGTATCCCATATAAAGTGGAGGAAGATGGGCACAGATGTTAGCCCAGGGCCAATCTTCCCCAGCAAAACGAGGAGGATTGGCAACAGATGTTAGCTCAGGGCTGATCTTCCTCACAAAAAAAAAAAAAAGAAAAGAAAGAAAAAGAAAAATACATTGGATAAACAGGGAAGCAGTTTATGGTCTTATAATATCACTTAGTATAAACCGTCACTTTTTAATTGATTAGAACACATATCCACTTTTTTTTGAAAGCAGATGAGACATACGCTTGCTCATATCTTTAGCTTTAACTTCTTACTAACAGTTATGAAACTCTAGTATCTAGCATTTCAACTATAAATCTTTACCAAATACTTTTTTGTATCTATAGAATAATGAATATACAGTGATTAATCTCAGTCATTATGAGATTAATCATCAAATCAACATTAGATTCTAATGTGAAATAATTATACTGCAATTTGTTTGTTGTTTTATGTATCTGAAACTTACTAACAGCATGCCTAATTGATTATGTGTCTTATTTGCTAAATTCACTTAAGTGCCCTCTGGCTGTTAAAAAAATAAAAAATTTGCCAAAACACAATATTTAAGAGTGTTTAGGTTATTGCAACTATTCCAACTAGAATTTTAAAAATGGTTTTGAGCAACAGAAACATCATTGGAATAAGCATACTATAGTCCTAAAGCGAATACTTTAAGTAACAGCACTAGTTTCGAAATTCTAAGTGTATCTATAAAAAGAAAGTCTCATAAATTTATAAATCTGGTCAGTTACCCTAGATGAATGTTTTTCAAACTGTCAAATGCAACTCATTAGTGGGGAGTCCAATTCATTAGTGGTTTGCAACCAACAGTGCAGGAAAAAATTAGAATGTATTCCACATAGTAACGGCATCTATTGTTTTGTAAAACTTCTGTTTCAATTATATGTACAGACAGATATACATGCATGTACTGGGATGCTATGTAAAGTATCTCTTACTAGGGGTTGCAGTCAAGAACGTTTTAAGAACAAAGGCCAAAATGAGTTTCTGGATATCTTCAACATGTGGATTCTATGATTCTGTGAATTTAGAATCTTGAGCTTTAAAGAATGTTTGACCTGTACAACAGTGGTCTATAACATTTACAAAATCATTTTCATGCCAGTTATGTTATGATAATTTACTTTTGAAACAGAGTGTTGTTGTGGAAAGATTAAGTCAGAATACTCTGTACTAGTACCAACTGTCACATAACTTTTAACCTCTGAACTTTGCAAGTGACTCAGTTAAGCCTCAGTTGACTCATCAGCAAAGGAAAAAAAAGGGTAGTACTCTTCATACTGCAAGGTGAAGGCTTAATAAGAATATATGAGGGGCCAGCCTGGTGGCTCAGCGGTTAAGTGTGCCCGCTCCGATTTGGTGGCCTGGGGTTCGCGGGTTTGGATCCGGGGCGTGCACCCATGCACCGTTTGTCAAGCCATGCTGTGGCGGCGTCCCATATAAAGTAGAGGAAGATGGGCATGGATGTTAGCCATGGAGGGCCAATCTTCCTCAGCAAAAAAAAGGAGGATGGGCATTAGATGTTAGCTCAGAGCTAACCTTCCTCACAAAAAAAAAGACTATATGAGAAAGAGTTCTAGAGTGGGCAATATTATTAAGATAACACACCATGTCGTTACCTTTTAACACAACTTTCCTCTTTGAATAAAAGATTCACAATTTGACTTTCTGGCCTTGTCCTAATATTGAAAATAAACTTGGGGGACAAAAATAGTTCCACTTGGAAATCTGTTTCAAGCCACAGAATATAAAAAATTCTGAGGACTAAATTAGAAGTAACATGCTAAGCTCAAATGTGGTTCAAATGTGGTTTTCCCATCATGCCAACATCCCATATTGCCATGGAACCCATTCCTAGTTTCCTTCTCCCGGTTCCCACTTGTCTAGGTGTTAAAGGAATGTTGTTGTTCTTTATATATGCCTTTACAACACAAAGACAAACCTGCTTCTATCATGTATAATGTATTCCAAGATGAGAAAAAATGATTATCTGATATTTCGAGTATGCTTCCTACAGCTCTTCCTCATTAACATTCATAAATGAGAGCCGACTCTATATAAATGTGACTGACACCTTTTAAAGGATCTGGTGTAGAATTTCTACAGGATTCAGAGGCCCTATGTTCTAGTCTTAGCTCCACTTGAGACATTTCATATGGCAAAAGGAAGCAAATTTACCTTCATTCTTAATAAAATATTATCTGTCCATTCCCAACAATCTCCACTCTCCCCTCCCCAACTTGAGTGTCAAAAGAATTTAGTGCAATATGTTCTATTATGATAACTGGAAACATGTAACTTCCCTTCTCTTTGCTTTAGTTTCATCTGTAAAATGAGAATAACGTATTAATAAATAATATATGTGAAGCATTTAGATGAACTCCCCATACAACAAATTCCTTATAAATACTAGCTCTTGTTATTGTTACTTTTATTTTATTGGTTCTAAAATTTTTTTCAGGCTTGCCTGAAAACCTAACAACCCAGATATTATAGAACAAAAATATTCGAGTAATAACAATACAACAATAACATATAGCACTTAAGTGCCAGGGCACTATTCTAAGCACTTTAAATATATCAACTTATTTAATTTTCACAACAACCATATGAGGTTGGTAGTATTACTAACCTCAATTTACAGATGGAGACTCGGAAGTAATAACAAGTTCAATAACTTGCTCAAGTCAAAGTTAGTAAATGGTAGAACAGAAATTCTAATCCAGGCAGCATGCTCTTAACTACTATGCTTTATTGCCTCTCCTCAATGACTAGCAACAATCTTTTTTAAAATTATGAGTGATTTTTATTTTCTTCTTTATGCTTTTCTGTATTTTTCATGTTTTTTTACTATATATATATATTACTTTCAGAATCAGAGTGCATTCAAATGTAAATATGCAAAAAGAATAATTTGAATAGGTGGCAACTGAATCCTGCCGATGAAAATTTGCCATTATTTTATATTATCATTCTCAGATACATATGTCGTTCTGTAAAATACTGTATCATTTACATATACATGGATGGCCTACATTTTTAAAAAATTTACTTTAAATTGTGGTAACAAACATATAGCAAAATTTAGCAATAATCATTTTGATGAAGGCCATTATTAAGGGGCTGCATTTATTTTTTTTTTTTAAAAAAACCACTTCCAACCCAGTGTTCAATTAGAGAATGATTTAAGAATTAAATTGTAAAGGTATATCCCTTTATATAATTTACCATTTAAAACTGAATTTTTAAAATCAAAAGCTGTCTTGAATGCAGTAGGATGTTTGGAAATTGGAAGAACTGGCAATGTCAGTGAATATTCTGAAAAGGAGAATTTGTATGCATCCTTGAATTGAATTCATTTAGTATACAGACCTAGAGTTTTATATGTGTTTTCTTAAAGTAGGGTGTATTTTGTATTAATTTAATACGGAGACTGGCAAAAGACAGATTACTGGGGAAAAAATAAACAAAAATAGATGGGATGTAATGACATCTACCTCTTCCTTATATGACTTCCTCTTCTAAGACTCTTGATTTCATCAATTGTTGGATAAAACGATTTTCAATTTCTGAACTTTTAACTGGCCATGATGATGAAATCCTAGAGAGATCATTTTTAAAAAATTGACCTGATATCAAAGTATTCTCAGAATACCTAGGTAGGATGACATCTCAATATAAAAATATCATACTTGCCAGATTTAACAAGAGTCAAAAAGAAAATCCCATCCTTTAAAATTTTATAGTATTCCAGACTATTACTCATGTCAAATCCATCCTTATCCATAGTTGAAAAAAATTCCTTAATGGTATGAATATTTAAGTTGATATAGTACTATTCAGATAAAACAGACCTAATACTTAAGCATGCCTAAGATCCCTAAGAATGGCTGGCTTAAACTATTTCAGTTAACTTATTAGACTCTATGGTTAAACACTTTGCTAGTGAGTACATTTAAACTACTGACCAGAATGGGATTTTTAGATTATTCAGATACATTTCATTTTTTCATTTCTCTATAAACAGATGAAGGAATGTTTTTTATACCTTAAAAACAAAGCTTAGCTGTTGGGGTAAGAGCCACATCACACAATCACATCTGCCTGTGAGATCAGGAACCCTGAGTTCTACTTCCAATTCTGCCATTAATTCTCGCTGAGTTTCGTTTTTCTCACACATAACACTAAGGAGTTTAGCAAGTTTCATTGTTTTAAATTAGTATATGGTCCTGAAAGCTATGCAGATCTACTTCATTCTCTGACTCTACTTTGAGAACATACATCAAGCATGAAGTTCTTAATTTCAATTAGAATAAATCATAATGGTCATTGCATTAAGCACAATATAATGAATGAATAAGATACAATTAACCATACCCAGAACAGCATAGAATAATCTTACTCCTAAAGCACTACAGGTCAATTGATAAATAAAGCAGCAAGTGATGTTTCAATAATAACTAAGGGTGTTTGCCAATGAAAATACTGGAGCCTGGGTTAGACAGTGCTGTCAGAGGCCCCCAAAAACAGGTGAGTGATTTTGAGAGGATTAAGCAGAACTTCTTGATATAGCAGGGCTTTTCATTTGTGCCTAACACCTTTATCTGCTCTAATTCATATTTTTGGACATTCCTATCCAATTCTCATCTCAGCCATTCATTTTGGTCTTTACATTTCTACTCAAAATTCTGGGGCTCCCTGACTCATCTGAACCAAGTCTCACACCACCATCAACCCCTATTCTAAGCCTGCTATCCTCATCATCCTCTTAAAGCCTGCAAGTTTCCTAAATATGTACTTGTATATAAAAACAGCCTCAACACATATGTATACACAAACTGTACCAACAGCCATCTTCCCAAATACTGGTTTGCAGTCTGGCTTTGTCAGAATATCTGGGGGTATCACCAGAAATATAGATTCCTAGGCTCCATATCAGAGCTCCTAATCTGAATCTCTAGAACTTTGGTTTTTTGGGTTTTTTAAAAAAAAAACAAATTTCCCATTCAAGATGTGAAGGCAGCTGGGGCACTTAATAGATGGCAATACTGTCTTCTTCCATGCTACTCATACTCCAATCTCCTAACATGAAAAGTAATTTAAAAAAAATTTTTTATACCCTCTTCCCTTGAGAATGCTTTGTCTAAGAAAAATGACAAATTATCTATTTTTAAAAGATCATACCAATAGATAAATGTTATTAGTAAAATATTGTAAAAACTCCATCACGTTAGGACTGTTTTCATTCAAACAGAAGCTGAGTTCTGAGTTCATGTTTATCACTGTACTATTTCCTAAGGAACGACAACAAAAAAAAGTGAAAATAAGTCCTAGGGGGAAATATTCCGGTAACTTAATGATGTGGGGTTAGTTCTTAAACAATTCTGAGATATCTATTTGTGGAAAGACAACTTATATTTTATATTTCATTGATTCTAAAATTCACTTTTTAGTTTTCACATTTCAACATTTCTGAAATCAGGATTTCAGAAAATCCTGATTTCAGATAGCATCTGACAACTAAATGGCGGCATTTTTTCTTTTTCAGTAGTAATAAAATAATAGCGTGTCCTACAATCAACGGTATCTTAGGTTCGATAAAATACTGTAAACATTAATTCTGTTGTTATCAAAGACAGTTCCTCTAAAAACTCAAGTTAGGAAACAATTTGCTAGTCTGGTTTGAATTACATGGTAAATGAAAGTAATACACATATTTTTCTTTAAAAAAAAAACTATAATTATTAATTGAAGTTACTACCCCCTCTCTCCCTCTAAGCTAGTCAGTCTTACAATGAATAACTGTTAAGACCCAATAGAAAACATACTCAAGAGTATCATATACGTACTCACTATTTTCTGGGCCTCATTTATAAACTAATGAGTTGATGAATTCCAAGACTCCTTTTAGCTCTTAAAGGTTGGGATCCTATAACCTTAATTATGTAATTATTAATATTGAGCTTGCCGCCAAGTTTCTCATTTCCTCTTCTCTTCTCGACCCTACTCTGCAGTTCAAAATTAGCAGGTCATATGAAAGTGGTCAATAGGTTTGTTTCATTTGTGAAACTGTGATATAAAAGGAAGAATAAGGCTTAAAAAAAGCAAAGGAGATCCTTGGGGAATAAGATGTTGAAAATCCATCAGTATTTTTTTAGAGTTCAGAGGATGACCTTAAACTACTTTTTGTTGTAAACCTTCTACTTTTTATGACTAAAATACTATAACTATCATAATCATCACCTGCTATGAATATTTCAAAAATAATAGGCAGATTATCAATTTGACTTCCAAGACCTATTTTGATGCTTATTTTTCTAACATTTTCACATTGTTATTTAAAAAAAAAGAAAAGAAGAAAGTTAAGAGTGAAGTCTGCTTAGTGCAAGCATTCAGAGCCCGTAAGAAGTTTCTCAGTAGTCATGATTCATCTTTATATCTCTACTGCTTGGCAAAGTGCCTCACACACAAGATTTCTAAAGTGAACTGCTTTTGTGGACTGTAATATTCAAGTACAGATATTATCTAGTGAATCCTGATTTATAATAGGTCAAATCATAGTATTCTGTTTTGATATAATTAAGCAGAACTCACTAAAAAATAATTTGCTAGCATAATTAAAAAGCTCACAGTTCATTTTACCCTAACATCTGCTTAAAGGAAGGCTTTATAAGCCAAAATGGTTAACTGTTTCCTCAAAATCCTAGATGATAATTTTAAAAGTAAAGTAAGTATACAAGTACCTAAACTTTTGTTGGTTCTTAGCCTTGCTTTACCAGGAGGGGAAAAACGGGGCAAGGGAGAGGAAAATAAACCTGGGTAGATTTCTGAGCAGAAGACAGATAAAGAAGGTGGATTTTCTTTTTTCTTAACTCTGGATTGAATTTTATAGAGTAATTTCATTGCTTTTTAAAGGCCAGTCATAGCTTTTGCTGGAAGCAGATGAGAGGATATCAAACCAAAGAGCCAAACATAAAATGTGTAAGTTTTCAGATTTGTAGTTCTGCTCCAACAATGGAAAATCATAGATAGACCTCAACATGCTTTCCATAAAACAGCACTCAGTCCTTATCCGATACTTTACCATTATGTTCAAGTATGTAAAATAAGTTGCCAGCTGCCTGATGCTCAGTTAAGTATATTAATTATTCATATAGTTCAAAACTACATAAGTAAAATAAAAAGGGCACCAGAAAGCAAGCAATGATAATCACTCCAAGCAGTTAATGTCCCTTTCTGTCTCTGCTGAAAAACTGCCTGAGCTGCCTAAATAATGTAGACTCTTTCTTCAACAGTATAAACATATTGGGTATTTTTAAAAACCAGTAACAAAGAAAAGAGGCACAGAACCTTTGCAACTTTCAAATTTCTGACATGGCAAACAACTTTTTCCACTGGTTTAGTTTCATGAATTCTCACATTTAGACAAATCCATTCTAAAACTAAATATATTTTAAAATAAATATCACTATTTCCTAGTAGTCTATGTCATCGGATCTTGTCCTTTATTAGTACAGAAGGTTGATCATATCTTAATTTTAGTTGATAGTAAATTTTACTTGAAGTGATGAAAAAGAACTAGCAATGAAGGGGGTATCTAACAGTATGAATACAATAAAACTCTGTGATAAAGTACCCTATGACAAATGAAAATTTTGGTACAATGTGATGGGCAATTGGTTTCTGTCTTCTAGCCAGGCCTACATTCTTGAATGGGAGCACTAAAATTCTTATTTCCTTGGAGGGAAGGAATGAACACAAGGCAACCTATCCAGAGAAACAGGAAGTTAGAAGGAGGGTACTCGTGTTCCCAGTATTCTCCCAGCTTAATCTCCCTGGATTGGGTTGATGATACAGGCACCGTTAGTCACAAGAGTCCTGGAATGGCTGCTAAAGTTTTCCCAGAAGTTCCAACCAACCCCAAGACCCAGAGTAGTCTGTACAGATATTTAAGTGGGACGAAACTACCACAATCAGGCAGTGCCATACAGGGACATTCTGAATGACCTTGCAGGAACTCGTACTAGCAGCATGCACCAACCTGCCCAGGTCACTTCATCAACTTCATAATGATGCAATTCTAAATTTTACATAATGGAATTTTTGGATATCACTTATTATTTTATGGTGTGGTTTTATTGTACCACTTCTCCCAGTTAAGTCTTAACATTCATATTTATTATTAGGTATCTCCACATTCCCCTTGTTCTTGTGCTCTGGTCTTTTCCCAACGTCCACTTCTCTTCTGAATGGAGAAAGTACTGGGGTTAGCTGTCAAGAATAGAAAATCTATTCTTTTTCAAACAGAGAGTGTCATTATACAAGACAACCAATACTTTGTGGAACACATTTATAAACTTGGACAGGAACAACAAAAGTATAATACTTATACTTACAATAAAAAATGTCCATGTGTTCTTATGCTATATACCATATTTCTTTTTTTCAGAGTTACTTATAAAATGAATTCACTGAACTGTATCACAATCTCCCCATCAGTAGGTATCTGATCTAGTACTAACTTTTAAACAATAGCCCAACTTACCCGGACAAGTGCATCATCTATGATATGGTCACGTCTGACTTTGAGTCTCAAATATGGATTCAACTGCTGTCCTTGAACTAAGCTGTAGAGAACAGTGATTCTTCGTTCACTGTACATGCGAATTCTATTGTCATAATATAATCCCAAATTCTTTGTGACAGCATTCAATATAAAGGGACATGTCATAAAAGAGAATTTGTTCTCTGTTTCTACTTTGAAAAAAGTATAATCTTTATCCATCTCTAGAACTTCGTTCAGTGGTTCATTAATAAACTCTTCAAAAGGGATAAGTGGTTTTCGACAATCCAGAGTTTTAACACCAAGTTCAGTTTCCAATGGGTCCACTCGAGGACCTTTCTTGTTTCTTCTTTCCTCTCCCAATAGCTCCTGAAGTGTCAATTCACTGGACTCAGGGATGGGCTCTTCATCATCTTCTTCATTATGATTTGTGTCCACTTCCCCTCCCACTACATTTGCATAGTAAACCATTTTCAAGCACTTTGAAGCAGCAACAATAGCATCATCATCGTTCACTAGATTTCGACTGTTAAATTCATTGCTTATGACTTTGTAAGTAATAAGTTGCTGAAATGTTTCCATCATTCTCCGAATCTGGTCTGCACTGTATTTAGACCACAGTCTAACCAGTTTTCCTTGGGCTGCAAGGGGTAGCTTACTCATTGCTTTGCAAAATAACGGCAAAGCCATTTCCAGATATTCAGGACTGTGGAGATTTCTATTCTCCATTACAATAATGAATAAATTCAGATAATTAGGATCTCGGGAGTACACATTGTGATACGTCAAGTCACATTCCACATTAGGTGATAAATATACAAGTGCATTGAGAAAGGCAGTTTCTATTTTTTCATTAGAGAGCAATCTGGTGTAGACCCTTCTAATGGCCTCAATATCCACAGACACATCATCAGGGCCTAATTTTTGTAAGTTGTTATCTCCTTGTGAGCTATCACTTATCCTTGAGGAAGATGCTTCTGAATCTTCTTCCATAGCAGCAGCAGAACATGCAGCTTTTTCCTTTTCATCTTCATCTTTGTCTTCGTCCTTTCCTTGAAGAGACTTCAGTTCTTCCTTCGTGTGTTGTTTGACTTTCCGAAAGCTCTGTACCAATGCCTCAGCACTAGAAAAAACTCTTCCAATAACACGGATTAAAGGGGAATAATCCTCTCTCTCTCTACATAATTCAAGAATTTCATATACTGTCTCTTCTGTTAGATAAGTCACATCTAGAAAATTAGAGGAAAAAAGAATATTTATTTTCATAATATATGTATGTTTCCTTTGTTTTAATAAATTCTAGTGAAAAGTAAAACAGTCATTTTGCACTCAATATCATTTGATTTACAACTTTAAAAAAAGTTATCTAATACTTAGATTCAACAAACAAAATATTATGTTTACCTATTTTTTCCAATGAACTATGAATAGCAACAACCTCCCCCATTCTTTCAATAATATATAGCTTTTATTAGGATTTATTCACTTTTAAAAATCATGGAATATATTAACATGCAGCTTTAATTGTAAATATGAACCAAGATATCACGTCCTGATTCACCAAAATACACCTCTTACAACCTTGCAGAAACACTGCTATTCTTCTGAGAAGTTTCTTCCTTATTTCACTCATTTCACTACAGTCATGTGTCACTTAACAACAGAGACAGGTTCTGAGAAATGCATCGTTAGGCTAGTTCATCGTTGTGAGAACATCACAGAGTGTACTTACACAAACCTAGATGGTATAGCCTACTACACACATAGGCTATATGGTAGTGATCTTATGGGACCACCGTCATATATGCGATCCGTTGTCAACTGAAATGTCAATTATGTGGCACATGACTGTACTCTATACTCAAAACACTAAGAAGGCAGGTTTTAATAAAGGTTTCCTGAGCATCCTATTTTAAAAAGAGCTCTTGTCCTACTTCTGAATACTGTATATTAAAACAAGTATACTAAATTTAATGTATATTTACATTATATACAGTAATATAATATTAAATTTAAATTTAATATACTATATATTAAAACTAGCTCCTTTTTTCTTTTGGTGAAGAAGATTAGCCCTGAGCTAACGCCTGTTGCCAATCCTCCTCTTTTTGCTGAGGAAGATTGGCCCTGGGCTAACATCCATGCCCATCCTCCTCTACTTTACATGTGGGACACCTGCCACAGCTTGGCTTGACAAGCAGTGCATAGGTCTACGCCTGAGATGTGAACCTGTGAAACATGGGCCATCGAAGCAGAGCATACAAACTCAACCACCACGCCACCAGTGCAGCCCCTAGAGTTTCTTTTATGGGCCTTAATTCTTTAAGAACTAATCCTCAGGTTTGTCTAGTAAGGATATATAGTCATTTTCTGTTAACATTAGAATCTCTTCCTGAAAAGTATGAAATTGCTAACTGGAAGCTCATTTCCCATTATTTTAATTGGAAAAAATTATAATACCTTCTTACAAGACAAGGCAAAACTCCTATTTAATTTCCTGAAATCTAACCAAAACACAGTAAATAACTATCATAAATAACTATCCTGCTAGGATGTAAAACACTCTGCTTCCTAATCATCAAATCATGAAGTTGTTAACAAAGAGTTGCTCTGCATGCAGTAACATGGCCTATCTTAGGGACAGCAACATTCTAGACCCACACACCCTTTGTTGACATGTCATGCTCTTCAGAACATCTTCAAGTGATTTGGACATTCTACTAATTCTATATAAAATGTACCAATAATTTTTCCACATAGTGTTTTGTTTAAAATGTTGAACTGAATTTTTCAGACATAAATATAAATTAATTTAAAAACATTATAACTAGAGATACAAACATTGATAAAGTTTTATTCGTCAATACAAAGAGGTGTTCTACTGAGAAACCGTTAAATGAAGAGACATTTATATATGATATATACCTGTGTATTTTGTGATATGTGTGTGTTCCTGAAAATATTCTTAATCTAAAAAATTTTACACTTGAAAAAATTCTCAGGCAAAAATGGTTTGGGGCAGACTATTCAATATCTATGGAACTTTGTAACTAGAGCTAACAAATATAATTAATAATCAAAATAAAAGTACTAGTGCAGTTGATACATTTATAATTCTTAGTCCAAAATACTACAGTAAACACAGAATGTTGCAGAAAAAAAGGGGGAAGGTGGGAGCCATTAGCATACTGGAAGAAAGTACAAGGAATTGGTAAATTACATAAACTTGAGCAAAAACAGCACACAAGAACTGGGGATAACCACTCAATAAGCACCTCTAAGATGAAGCACATAGCCAAAAAGAAGACGGATACATCTCTCCTGTACTATAATGGATGGATGGCTGCATTTAACTGTGCCAGCAAGTTCTACATTTAGTAACTGCTGCTCTGTGGTGCAGACTTGACGGGGAAATGTATATAATGAAGTCAATACAACTTCTACATTATACATATTGACAACATTCACCTACTTATCCACATTGTGTGAGCTAATTCATGTAACAGAACTCTACATTTTGAAGCAATAAAGTTGTATAAAGTTATGTAAACAGCTTTAATGTGGAAACAGAGTAGAAGCTATACTACAATTCCATTTCACTAATTAATTTAAACTTGATTCAAACGGTGTTACTGAAAATTTTAGAGGTATTCTCTAACTTATACATGTCCTAACCAAATGCTTCCTCTTTTAATACAATTACCTCTGGTAGGGCTGAGCCCTATCAGTCATTTAGAAATTCGATTACCTTATTACTGATACTGATTACCTTCACTGAGGGAAAGAAAGCGTGGAGTTGAGCATTAAAAAAAAAAAAGTTTTAACAGTTTTGAGATACAAGATCATTTGGTAAACTAACCAAGGCTTGGGAGAAGACTGCCATTGGTGGGTGATGATTCTTGGCAGCATAAGTGTGCCGAATGCCGGGAAGAAGGTGATCAGGATATGGGAAAGACACCAAAAGGAAAAACTGAATTATTTTTCAGGTAGCTATCATAAAATTTTGCCTTGCCTTCAGAAACAGAAAAAGACCAATGCTCCCTCTTGCTGCTTCTTTCACCTCATAGTGGTGGGGTTCCATAACTCATGCCAGATATTTAATCCAGCTATTCTATAATTTAAATAAACTTTGAGGCCTAGTTTAGGAAATTAACTACCACTTAATACATTTTCCCTGGTAGAAAGTGTTAAAAAGTTCCAATCAACCCACTAACAATAGATATTTTGGAGTATAATCTGCTTCTAATTAGAGACCGTAAGAACAGTAAAATGCAGTTAAATCATTAACTTAATTATTAGTTGTCATTTACCACAATAAAAAAATAAATTTCACTATACTATCATGTCCACCTGTCACGAAATTAGACAAAACAAACAAAAAAAACCCCTCACATATTATTTAAATCTCCAATCTGATTTTCAGTCAAAAATCCTCAATTAAAAATAGAACATCTTACCTCTAAAATCATCTCTCGCTCCGTGTCCTTCCTTCTTGTTCATTTTTATGTCAGAGCAGGAGTTGTTAGGGGCGCCTTTGGAGTTTTCAAGGTAAGCTGAGCTTGCTCCTTTCTTGGAGGGATGAGGATCACAGAGTTTTGCATTAATCTTATAAAGGTCGAGGGCTTTAATAGCCGCTGCATTGTTATCCATACGAAGAAAAGTTGGACAGGAAGCACAAAACTCATTCGTGCAGGCCTCATTTCCACAGCCCTCAGTTAACTGGTGGTAGTAGCGTTCTATTAGATGCTTTGCAGCTGCTCGCTTCCTGTATCAAACATTCAAACAATAAGCACAGTGATTAGTACAGCTCTCAGGTACAAAGCTTAACAGATCATCAGCAAAGCAAGTTAGTCAAGCACTGAAGTAATAAACTTGCATATTAAGATGAGGTATAGAAAATGGAGATCCACTATTACACAAAACTTTTAACTAGTGAAATATTTGATAAATACTTCCTCAGATACTATGATAAAGAACACTGCTTATCAGAATCATTGTTTTAATAGAATATGCTTTCCTTTGGTTTTAAAAAAATAGAGAAAAAGCTTGTTTGATGGTATATGTGCCTAAATTGTTTGGCACAACAGCTGAAAATCACAAGGTTTATGGCTCAGTTTTAACATTTTATCACTTTAAAAATTAACATTAAGGGCCAGCCTGGTGGCACAGCTGTTTAGTTCGCGTGCTCCACTTCAGCGGCAAAGGGTTCGCGGGTTTGGATCCCAGGCGCAGCCTGACGCACCACTCGTCAAGCCATCATCTGTGGCGGCGTCCCATATAAAGTAGATGAAGATGGGCACGGATGTTAGCCCAGGGCCAATCTTTCTCAGCAAAAAGAGGAGGATTGGCATCGAATGTTTGCTCAGGGCCAATTTTCCTCACCAAAAAAATAAAAAAAAGAAAGAAAAGGAGAAGCTATTTATTTATTTATTTGAGGAAGATCAGCCCTGAGCTAACATCCATGCTAATCCTCTTTTTGCTGAGGAAGACCAGCCCTGAGCTAACATCTATTGCAAGTCCTCCTCCTTTTTTTCCCTTTTTCCCCCCAAAGCCCCAGGAGATAGCTGCATATCACAGTTGCACATCCTTCTAGTTGCTGTATGTGGGACGCGGCCTCAGCATGGCCGGAGAAGAGGTGCGTCGGTGCGCGCCCGGGATCTGAACCCAGGCCGCCAGTAGCGGAGCACACGCACTTAACCGCTAAGCCACGGGGCCGGCCCAGGAGAAGCTATTTAAAGTATTGATCCAGCTATCACCATCTTGTTTCAACAGTTTGTAAATACTTGATTTATAATTAATCCAGAACTTCTATCTGGTAAAAAGGTTTTTTTCCAATTATCTACCATATGGGGGATTTAAAAAATAACTTTATAAACGAAATATCCAACGCTTGTGTTATACTGCAAGAAAGTTGCTCAAAGCACACAATCTTGAACTCAAAACATGTCGTTAAAGGGGCCGACCCGGTGGTGCAAGCGGTTAAGTGCGCGCGCTCCACTTCGGGGACCCAAGGGTTCGCAGGTTCGGATCCCAGGCACGCACTGACGCACCACTTGTTAAGCCATGCTGTGACGGCGTCCCATATAACAAGTAGAGGAAGATGGGCACAGATGTTAGCCCAGGGCCAACCTTCCTCAAGAAAAAGGGCAGGATTGGCATAGGATGTTAGCTCAGGGATAGTCCTCCTCACAAAAAAAAACCAAACAAACAAGTCCTCAAACTTCCTCATTAATCCCATGCCATGGGAACATCGAATACTTTAAGTTCCCTTAGGGCAAAACCTTATATTCCTCTTACTCTGTGAACTTCAAGTATGTAGATTAATGTTCCATTATGGTTCTTCCAGCAGAGCTACCAGGAATATTATTACTTCACCAAGGGGATTACTTCACCAAGCAAGAAGCTGAACTATGCCATCTCTATGGTTTATTCAACTCTAAAATCTATGTTTCCACTATCTGATGATATGAGAATACCACAATTTAAGCAGAGTAGTCTACTGGATCCAAGGAAATGTAATTCACAGCTATCCCTTTTGGTCTCAAATTCACATGATGCACTGGAATAAAAACTACAAATAATCAAAACTACAAAAAAAAAAAATCAGGGGCCGGCCCTGTGGTGTAGTGGTTAAGTTTGCACGCTCTGCTTCGGCAGCCTGGGGTTCATGGATTCAGATCCTGGATGCGGAGCTGCACACTGCTTATCAAGCCAGGTTATGGCAGGTGTCCTACATATAGGTTAGAGGAAGATGTGCACGGATGTTAGCCCACGGCCAATCTTCCTCAGCAAAAAGAGGAGGATTGGCAACAGATGTTAGCTCAGGGCTGATCTTCCTCACACACACAAAAAATTACCTAATTTAATTCTCAAAATGTTCCTACAATTATCTTACTAACGTGAAGGACTAAATGACAAATGGCATTAGAGTTTATATCTTGTTAATCGCAAGAAACTCAACAACTAACAAGAAGGCAAATAAGCAGTAGATAAGGAACACACTATTAAGTCCAATTTTGCCTCAGAAGTAGAATTTTGTCTCTAAACTATCAAGGTAAGTGACAAAAAGTAATAATTCAAACACATTCAATTCATTCTACACTTCTATTTTTCAAATGTTCCATGCAAATTTACCACTCATTGCATGCAAATAGAGAAAAAAGGGAAAAAAACCATAAAACACATTTAAAAATTGCATGAACATGACTTGGGAGATATTTTATTATATGTACTTATAAACAACCTCACTGTGGAAAATTAAAGATTATTATTCCAGATACATCACTATGCAAAATATTAAAGTGACAACATATAAAGAAAGAGAAATACAGAATTTAGAAGATTTATATCATATGTTGCTATTTTTCAGTAAAGAATGGGAGATTAATATGCCATCCTCTCCCAAACTGCAGTAGATTTCTGTAGTGACAATATAAATAGGTATGTATTTCTTTTTTGGAGGAAAATTATGAACATGTATCAAAAGTCATAAAAATTAATCACAGAATAAACCACACAAATTAGAGATCCGATTTGCGGGAAATAATTGGACAATTTTGCAAAAACACGTTGTTTCCATGAAATCTGGAAAAAACTGACATGCCCAACAATAGGGGATTACTTAAATGATCTGATAACCATTCACACAATGGAATAAATAGAAATTACCCAGATCTGAATTTGGCAAAAACAGTCTTCCTCATACATCACTAACTGACAAAAGATAGTTACAAAGCAGTAAGTGTAGGATGAAGCTATTTTTATTTCAAAGTATTAATAGTCATTTTCTATGAATGATGTGATTGAAATGGGTTTTTAAAATTCTTTTAGCTTCTAATTTATTTTTTCTATAATAAACGTGCTTTTATATTAAAAACTAATAAATATGAATGAGGAAAATGTTCACATACATAATTTGAATGGCCTCAAGGTTTATTGAATTGTCCATATGATTTTTCAAAGATTAATTATCAAAAATCAAAACACCGGGGCCAGCCCAGTGGCGTAGCAGTTTAAGTGTGTGCTCCACTTCGGCGGCCCGGGGTTTGCGGGTTCGGATCCGGGGTGCACACTGACGCACCGCTTGTCAAGCCATGCTGTGGCGGCGTCCCATATAAAGTAGATGAAGATGAGCCCGGATGTTAGCCCAGGGCCAATCTTCCTCAGCAAAAAGAGGAGGATTGGCATCGGATGTTAGCTCAGGGCTACTCTTCCTCACAAAAAGAAAAAAAAAATCAAAATACCAAAACACTCTAGCTATTTTCATTAATAAGAATGTCAGGTTTTGTCCTAAAAAAACCCCAAAACCCCAGTCATATACATAAAGCTTCTGTATGTAATGCATGAAGGAGAGTGAACAGTAAAAACAGGATTAAGGCTGAGAAATCAGAAGACCTGCATTAAGCTGCTTCTGCCTCTAAGTACCTGTATGATCCTGAACAAGTAACTCTCTGAGCCTCAGTTTTTCCCATCTTTAAGATTCCTTTCAGTTCTAAATTTTAAGGTTGAATTTTAAGATTATTCTATGTAACAAGAAGGTGAGCAAGGAACTAGCTTTTGTTGAAAGTGATAACAGACTAGACACATTGCTAGGCACTTTGACATAGATTATCTCATTTCAATCCCATGACTTTAAGGATTATCTTTAGTCCACAGCAAAAAAAGGAGACACAACTTAAAGAGTTAAATCACATACCTAAGATCACACAAAGGAAAGTGCAAAACCAGAACAAGAACAGGGGTCCAGGGTCTTCTAGCTTCAGAGTCTAAGTCGTTTCCACTATATTGTCTTACAGTAGGTAATTCATTTCAAAATAACTCAACAATAGTAGTACTAAAAACTTTTATGGAAAAAAAATCCCATAAATAATGAGTAATTGAAACAAATTAAAAACCTTCTGAAACATCATAAGTTGAATCTCATTTATGCAAGATATCTGGTATCACAAGAGTACACTAAGTTTCTTGAGGAACAGGTACCACTACATTCTGTAAAGTTAATATATGTATAATTTATTGAGGACCTATGTGCTAGGCACTTTACAGATGTTCCCACTTTAAAAGGCAGTAAACCCTGGCAGTTAAGAGCTCACACTCTGAGGCCAGATTGCCCAAATTCACATGCTGGCTCTGCCACTTATTAACTACGGGACCCTGAAATGACTTAGTTAATTAACCTTTCTGTGACTCAGTTGCTTCATCTTTAAAACGATGGTATACATGAGAAATATCATGGCTGTGAGAGAATTAAATGAGTTAATATATATATAAAGTGCTTAGAACACTGTCTGGCACATAGTAAGCACGATGTAAGTGTTAGCTGCTACTATTACTGATACAATTGTTATTACCATCCTCACAAGTCTATGAATTAGCTATAATAACCCTCATTCTGGTGATGCTTGGAGCAGTTATAACAAGTCACACATCTAATACGAGATTTGAACCCAGGCTTGACTCTCAAACTTGGACTTTTAATACCACTAAGGGCAGATTTAATACCAGTAAGGGGAGAGTAGACCCCTCTATCTGATCTGCTTCTCTACCCCAAGACTTAGAAATAGCAGCTACACTGATGAGACAGGATTGAAAGGAGACCATGCCACAACCTCCATGTTATCAATGGAATCAACAATATTAAGCATTTTTCTTCTTTCCTCACTCCAATGACACCTTGAATTATCTGTGTACAATTCTGTATCCCCATCGAATTTAGAGCATATAAAAGGCCTCTAAGTGGAGAATGTGCACACTAATAATGACATTTTGGAAAGTAACATGTACAAGGTTAATCTCTATACACTGGGAGTCACCAAATCATAGCTCCTGGGCCAAATCTATCCCACCACCTGCTTTTTACAGCTCAAAAGTAAGAATGGCTTTCACAATTTTAAATTGTTGAAAAAGTCAGAAAAAGAATAATATTTTGTGACATTTAAAAATTATATAAAATTAAAGTTGCAGTGCCCATAAAGTTGTCTTTATTAGAACATAGCCAAGCTCATTCATTTATATATCGTCTATGGCTATTTTAGCACTACAACGGCAGAGCTGGTAGTTTTAACAGAGACTGTATGGCCTGCAAAGCCTAAAATAAATACCACCTGGCACGGCCCTTTACAGAAAATATTTCCCAACTCTTAATTTAAAATCTGTGCTCTCTGCCCTCCAGCGGCATTTCCATCTAACCACATGGCCTCCTCACTCTTTCCTTCCCCTCAGCAAATCAATGCAGTAAAATGTATACCTTTCCCCAAGTATGATTAAAGAAAAGAAGAAAAGGAGAGAGGGGGAGACAAGGGAGGAGGAAGAGAGAAGATGAAAAGAATAAGAAAAAGAGATTAAAAAAGCAAAGAAATGAAGAGAGGCCTTTCCCTGACTGGGTCCCTTTAGTGATCAGGGACCCTTTAGTGACACTTTATCTGGCATTCATAATCAAAACTACCAGAAAAGGAGCTATGGCTTACTTTCTATAATTTCCTCACATCTCACTGACTTTTCTTACTATTTAAGAAACAAAGTTCTTTATAATATATTGATTTTCTATAAAAGTATGCTTTTCTTATCAAGTCAGTAATGAAGGTCAAGTGAGAACTTCTAATGAGACAGCTCTCCAAGTTAAAGTAGACATCTAAAAATATTTAAAAATTTAAAACAGACAATACTTTCCATTTACTTATTTTATTTCTGTAACTGAATTAGTGAGACAGTCCTACAAATAAATGTTCTATGGGATAAATCATATGTAGAGGGCCAGAGTTACTCTAGAAAACTTGACAGAAATGTTTTTAAAATGGTTTCACCTTACGGGGAAGTGTACTGATGTCAGCAATTGACATTAAAATGCATAAAAAAAGACAGATTTATGATAAAACAATGTAAATATTAATGGTAGAATCTAGATGGCAGGCATACAGTGTCAATCATAAAATTCTTTCAACTTTGCTACATGTTTGGAAGCTTTCAAAGTAAAACACTGAGGGAAAACACTGTTATCATATTGCAACGTTTTTAGAGAGCAGGTCAATTGGCAGAGGAAATGGTTTCAGCCATCAGTGGTAGAATAAGGAAAACCAATGTCAGCATCATCAATGGCACTAATACCACATTTGCTGACTTTAACTCTGTTTTTTAGAAGAGTCCAGTACTTAACAAAAACAAAACAAGCAAAAAAGCCCTATAATAATAATGATAAAAAAGAGCTATAAGCTGACCATAACTATGCAGAGCAACTTAATCTACCTGTCATGAGGACAAATATTAGGAATGTATGTTTAATGTTCCTATACCAACGGCAAACCATTGAGGTTAGAACCACTGAAATGGCTGCCAACAATATAGGAAAACGATCTTAAATTGAACTTAGTAATAGGCAGTTGGAAAATTAACAATGAACAGAAGAACGAAGAAGATGAATCCAAAAAAACAGCAATTGTCAGAAAGCGAAGATGTGTCAATGAACAATGAGCAAACCAGATTGAAATCAGAATTAAAAACTTCAATGATAGAAGATACAAGAAGTAGTAACTGCGACATGCAACATAAAAACTAATGGTGGATAAAGTAAAAACAACAAAGAAAGATAAAAAGGCAAAGATCAAAAAGAACATGTGAATGTAAGTAGAATGACTTTAACTGAAGATGAAGTCAAATGAATATGTGAGGAACTGAGAAGCCAGAGATAAAACAGAAAGGGCCTAAGGCTTGCATAATCAGTATATAAAGCTAACAACCACTGTTTACTGGCTTCTCAAAGTCAGTAGAGTATCTTTTCCTTCCTTCTAGGATGCTGCCTTTGCAAATACTCCACCCCCTCCTCCTAAAGTTACATTTAATGTAAAAATTGTGGAATAATGAACAATGGTATCCTAGATAGTATTAAGCCTCATAGAAATATATTTGACAAAAGACATCTGTAACACAGCTATGCTCAGGTTTAAGGTTGCGTCTGCTACAATGGAACTAAGTGAATTATTAGATTATTTCAAGACTGCATCTACTACTGTGAACTCATTAATTGTGGCTCATTAACCCACAAACCATTAACTACAGAATAAGACATAGTTTTATGAAATATAAATAAATACAAATTGATATTTTTTACTGTTAGAAATGTTTAATATAACAATAACTCCTAGGTATTGTTTTATTGATCTTTAAAATCTCAATGCCCAGAATGCTTGTTATAGAGTAAACACAAAGTAAAATTGTACAACTAATAAATATTTATATAAAATCATTCACCTTAAAAAAAAAAAGTGTCACATTTTACAGCGAGGTTATAATACACAAAATATATCCATCCCTTCCTCCAATTAAGATCCGAAAAGGGAAGCAACACAAAACACATGTTGGCATTAGTGTAGTGTACCTATTAACTATCTGTAATAATCATGAAATATGGTCTTTGATATTTTTTTCTGAATCAAAGATAATCAAGACAGAAAATTTATCCCTTGACTAATTATACACAAGTGTCTACCATGGACCAGACAATATGTTGTAAATTCTGTGCTACAGATCTGGTTGGCTGATTATTTTGCATTCTAGATATTTGGATCACTCTTTTAAAATTATCTTTTTTAGGGGGTTAGGGAGCTGAGAAAACTTTGGAGTTATTAGAAAACTTAATAGCTTTTATACATACTGTTGAGAAACACCTAGAACTCTTTCAGGCTTAGAGTGAGAAAATTCTTAAGACTGATCTTTGAATTTATACTAAAGATTCTTTGACATACATCCAAGTTAGCTTTGTACAGGTGATAAACGAACCTGTAGGCATGTTCCTTCTACCAAGTGAATTGTAGAAATACTAAATTTATCTCAACAAACATAAAAGCTAACCAGGAGTGGCATTAGCAAGATGGAGAGAAAAGAAGCCCCAGAACTCATTTTCCCACAGAAACACTGACTTGGGTATTGTCCAAAAGCCCTTTATGAGACCTCCAGAAACCAGTTAGAAAGTTGCAGTACTCCAGGCAAACTCAAAGCCAGAAACAGCAAAGAAAAGTTGTTTCATTCCAATTGCTTCAACCCTTCCCCACAAGCTGGCACAGTTCACAATCATGATGAAAAGCCCAACTTGCAGCTTCACCTTTGGGAACAAAGACAAGAGCAGAATTACGTCCAACATTCTAGTTTTTCAGGGCGGTTGCACAAGAGACTAGTTTCTCTCTTGCCTGACTCAGAGCAGTGATGGAACCAGCACCCACTGGATGCCTGGGACTCACAGGAAACACAAGACAGTTCCCTGGCTTGTTGCAGCACGAGAGAACCTGAAGTACTGCAGAAGACGCAAGAGAGGGCAAAAGACTACAAGCTCTTGAAAAAAGAAACCAACAAACCACTTCAATTGGGAAATTACAAGCACAAGTCCAGAAAAGATGCACTTCCATAAAAAGTTTTAGAGGTACCAACTATCTTTAGCTGGGCTGAATGATGAAGGTCTTCCCCTCCATGAAGCCAGTCCATAAAGACCGGGAGAGGTGGCTGTTTTTTCAAATGCAAAATCCACAACACAAAATAACAAAGCACATTAAAAAACAGGGAATCATGGACCAATCAAAGTAACAAAACAAAGCTCTAGAAAATGACCTTAAAAAAAAGAGATCTATGAATACCTGACAAAAAAATCCAACATATTTGCCTTCACGAAACTCAATGAGCTACAAGAGAACAGAAAGAGACAACTAGATGAAATCATGATGCATGAATAAAATGAGAATGATCAAAAACAAAAAAATGTAAAAAAGAACCAAACAAAAATTCTAGAGGTGAAGAATACAATAACTGAATTGAAAAATTCACAAGAAGGACTCAATAGCAGACCTGATCAAGCAAAAGGAAGAATCAATGAACTTGAAGGCAATCATTTGAAATTATCAAGTCAGAGGAAAAAAAGAAAAAATAAATGAAAAGTGAAGAAAGCCTAAGAGACTTGTGGGACATCAACAAGCTGATCAATATATGAATTAGGGGTATCCCAGGAGGAGAAAAGATAATGGGGCAGACAGCTTATTTTAAAAAATAATAGCCAAACACTTCCCAAATCTGAGGAAGGAAATGGACATCTAATTTTAAGAGGCTCAAAGGACTCCAACTAAGAGGAACCCAAAGAGGCCCATACTAAGATACATTATAATCAAACTGTCAAAAGTCAAGGACAGAGAATCTTGAAAGCAACAAAAGAAAATGACTAGTCATATACAAGTGGGCTACCATAAGACTATCAGTGAATTTCTCAGCAGAAATCCTATAGGCGAGACAGGAATGAGATGATAATATTCAAAGTGCTGAAAAAAACAAAATAACTGCCTATCAAAAACACTGTATCTGGCAAAACTGACCTTCAAAAATGAAGGAGAGGGCGCAGCCCCATGGTCGAGTGGTTGAAGTTCCTCACAGTGTGCTTCGGTGGCCCGGGTTCACGAGTTCAGATCCTAGGTGTGGAGCTACTCTACTCACCAGCCATGCTGTGGCAGTGTTCCACATACAAAATAGAGGAAGACTGGCACAGATGTTAGCTCAGGGCTACCCTTCCTCAAGCAAAAAAAAAACAGGGGGACTGGCAGTGGATGTTAGCTTAGGCCGAATCTTCCTCAGCAAGAAAAAAAAAAAGGGGGAGAAATAAAGCCCTCATAGGATAAACAAAAGCTGAGATGGTTCATCACTAGGCCTGCCTTACAAAAAATGCAAACAGGAATCCTTCAACTTGATACAAAAGGACAGTAAACAACAGAAAAGCATATAAAAATATAAAGCTCTCTGGTAAAGGTAAACATATAGATAAACACAGAATCCTGTAATACTGTAACTGTGGAGAGTAAATCAGTTTTAATTCAAGTACTGATTTAAAAGAAAAACTTTTAAAAAAACTATATCTTAATGGATACAAAATATAAAAAGACGTAATTTGTGTCATCAGTAACATAAGGGGGGAAGAGATGTAAAGGAGTAGAGTTTGCATCCAATTGAAATTGTTACCAGTTTAAAATAGATCATTACAAGTATAAGATGTTTTATGTAATCCTCATGGTAACCACAAAGAAAATACCTACAGAAGATGCACAAAAGAAAGTGAGAAAGGAATCAAAGTATGTCACTACAAAAAAATCAACAAAACACAAAGGAAGACATCACAAAGAGAGGGGGGAAAAATAACTACAAGACATACAAAAAACAATTAACAAAATAGCAATATTAAGTTCTTCCCTATCAGTAATTTAAATGTAAATGGATTAAACTCCCCAATCAAAAGACACTGAGTATCTGAATGGATACCAAAAAAAGACTCAACTATATGCTACCTATAAGAAACTCACTTTAGCTATGAGGACATACACAGGATGAAAGTGAAGGAATGGAAAAAAACACCCTATGTAAATGATAACCAAAAGAGAGCAGGGTGGCCAAATATATAACAGAAAAAAGAGACATTTAAGTCAAAAACTGTCATAAGAAACAAAGGACACATTATATAATAATAAAAGGGTCAATTCACTAGAAAGATATTACCATCATTAAATATATATGCACCTAACAGCAGAGCACCCCAATATATTTAGCAAACACTGATGGAACTGAAGGGAGAAATAGATAGTGACACAATAACAGTAGGACATTTCAATATTTCACTTTCAATAATGGATAGATTTAACCAAACAGAAAATCAATTAGGAAATAGAGTCTTTGAACAACATCCTAGACCAAATGGACCTACAGGCACATACATGATACTCCACCCAACAACAGCAGAATACATATTTTCTCAATTGCACATGGGACATTTTCCAGGAGAGACCACACGTTATACCACAAACCAAGTCTGTTAAGAAGACTGAAATCATACCAAGTTATCTTTTCCAACCACAATGGAATGAAGCTAGAAATCAAAAGCAAAAGGAAAACTTGAATATCTACAAATACATGGAAATCAAACAACATAGTCCTGAACAAGCAATGGGTCAAAGAAGAAATCAGAAGAGAAATCAGAAAATATCCTGAGACAAATGGCAGTGAAACATAATATACCAAAATGTATGGGATGCAGCAAAAATAGAACTTAGAGGGAAGTTTATAGTGGTAAATGCCTATATTAAGAAAAAAGAAAGACCTCAAATCAACAGCCTAACATTAGACCTCAAGGAACTACAAAAGAAACTAACTCAAAGGTAGCAGAAGTAAAGAAATAATAAAGATTACAGCAGAAATAAATAAAATAGAGAATAGAAAAATAGGAAAAAAAGATACTAAGAGTTGGTTTTTGGAGAACATCAAGAAAATCAACAAACCATTAGCTAGACTAAGAAAAAAAGAGAAAAGATTCAAATAACAAAAATCAGAAATGAAAAGGACACATTGTAACTGATGTCACAAAAATAACAAGGATCATAAGAGACTACTATCAACAATTACAGGGCAACAAATTGGGTAAGCCAGAAGAATGAATATACTTCTAGAAACATACATCTAACAAGACTGAATCATGAAGAAATAAAAAATCTGAAGTAACCTATGACTTATTAAGGAGGCTGAATCAGTAATAAAAAAATTCCCAACAAAGAAAAGCCGAGGAAGACCAGTTAAGTCCAGATAAAGGACCAGATAGCTTCAATGAAGAATTCTACCAAAGATTTAAAGAATTAACATCAATTCTTCTCAAACTCTTCTGAAAAACTGAAGAGAAGGGAACACTTCCAAACTCATCTTATGAGGCCAGCATTACCTTGATACTGAAATGAGACAAAGATACAAGAAAAGAAAAATATAGACCAATATTCCTGATGAATATAGATGCAAAAATCCTTAATAAAATACTAGCAAGTAAAATTCAACAACACAGAGTGATTCTACATCATCACCAAATGGGATTTATTCTTGAAATGTAAGGATGCTTCACCATATGAAAAAAATCAATGTAATACACCAAATACACCAAAATGAAGAACAAAAATAACATGATCATTTCAATTGATGCAGAAAAAGCATCTGACAAAGATCAACAACCTTTCATAATAAAAACACAACAAACTAGACACAGAAGGAAATTACCTCAACATAATAAAAGCCATATATGAAAAGCCCACAGTTAAGATTATACCCAATGGTGTAAAACTGAAAGCCTACCCTCTAAGATCAGGAACAAGGCAAGGATGCCCATTCTTCACCACTTATTTTCAATACTAGAAATCCTAACAAGAGCAATCAGGCAAGAAAAATAAATAAAGGCATTCAAATAGGAAAGGAAGAAACAAAATTATCTCTGTTCACAGATAACGTGATCTTATACACAGAAAACCCTAAAGACCCCACAAAAAAAACTGTTAAAACTAATAAACGAATTCAGTAATGTTGCAGGATACAAAAATCAACACCAGTTTTCTATAAACTAACAATAAAACAATCTGACAAGAAAATGAAGAAAATAATCCCATTTGCAATAACATCAAAAAGAATAAAACACTTATGAATAAATGTAACCAAGGAGGCGAAAGACTTGTATGCTGAAAATCACAAAATATTGCTTAAAGTAACTAAAGAAGACACAAACAAATGGAAAGACATCCTTAGTTAATATTTTTAAAACATCCATACTACCCAAAGTAATCTACAGATTCAATTCAATCCCTATCGAAATCCCAATGGCATTTTTTCAGAAATAGAAAAAAATCCTAAAATTCATAGGCAATCTCAAAGGACCCCAAACAGTAAAAAACAATCCTGAGAAAGAAAAACAAAGCCAGGGGTCTCACACTTCCTGATTTCAAAACATTTTACAAAGCTACAGTAATCAAAACAGTACAGTACTGGCATAAAGACAAGACATATAGACCAATGGAACATAACAGAGAACCCAGAAATAAACCCTTACATACATGGTCAAATGATCTTCGACAAAGGTGCCAAGTCTACACAATGGGAAAAGGACAGTCTCTTCAACGAATGGTGTCAGAAAAACTGGATATCCACATGCAAAAGAATGAAGCTGGACCCTTACCTAACACTACATACAAAAGTGAACTCAAAATGGACTAAAGACCTAAAAGTAAGACCTGAAACTATAAAACTCCTAGAAGAAAACACAGGGGGATAGCTTCATGACATTGGATTTGGCAATGAATTCTTTTGATATGACACCAAAAGCACAGGCAACAGAAGCAAAAATAGACAAATGGGACTACATAAAACTTAAAAACTTCTGCACAGCAAAAGAAATAATCAACAGAGTGAAAAAGCAACCTATGGAATATTATCTATTCAACCTCCTAGGTCTGACCAGTACATTAGCAAGTAGAAAAACCAGAGGGTTGAGGCTGGAAGATAGTAGAGGGGCCATGGAACATCTCTGTAAGAAAAGGAAGAACAAATGGGATGAGATAAAGAAAATAAGAAAGTAAGACTGCAACCTGACATGGGTGTTTTAATTAAAGGTTACAGGGGTAAGACAGTTCAGACTGGCATGCCCATAGGAAGAAGCAGCGAAGCAGAGGTGAAGGTTACTGAAAATAAAATGGTTGCAGCATTGAGATGTTAGGGAGTTGGATGTTAACAATATAAACAAAGACTGCAGGGGATCCGGAGTAGAGTGGAAGAGTATGAGTACTGCAAAGACTGAGAAGTGACTGGGATATCACTAGACAATAAAGACAGAAGATGACATAGCCAGAAGGCAGAGCCTCAAAAAAGCAGGGACTTTTATGCTGAGAGAGTAACAGGAATAGTCCAGATGTATCATTAGAAAACAAGAATAGCAAACAGTGTGTGGGAAACGAAAAGGTCAAGGCTTACTGTGCCTGTAACCTAGCTTCTGTATCTAGTAATGTAGAAACCGTTCTCATCAAATCACTACTTTTCACTCCTTATTTCACTTAACCTTGCTGAGAGATGTAGACCTTTTGGAAACTATTTTCTGTGGGCTTTCAGGACACTATTTCCTGATTTCCTCCTTTCTCACTGGCTATTCTTCAGAGACTTCCCTTCCTAATTTAGAAATGTTTATAATCCCCAGAGACTAGCCATTAGACACTTCCTCTTTTAAACTTCTCTTTGGACAGTTTCATCTTTCAAGGCTTTAGCAATATCTGATGACTTCCAAATGTCTCCTTCAGTATAGTTCAAACTCTGCTTGAGAATCCAGCACTATTCTAGGTCCTCTGGCTATTTTCATATGGGCTCTTTCTTCAAGAAACTTACTGCTTAAAGGAGAAAGCCAGATGATTTTAATATTATAGGGACTACAGAGGTATGGCAATATAGAGAGAGGCAACTCAGCCAAGATGAATCACAAAGGATGACTAGGAGCTGATGACACAAAAGGTGGGAAGAACATTTCAGATAAGAGGGAAATGAGTGAGTAAAGGCACAAGGGCCCAAGAACATGCTCTTATGACAACTGCAAGCAGTTCAATAGTATAACTAAGTTCAAGGAAGGGCCCAAAAACTATGAAGAGGTAGGGAGGTGCCTGGTTATGGGAGATTTTATAATAATTCTGACTTTAACCAGCAAAGGAGTAATCTAATAAAAGCTAACGACTTTCTCCCCATAAAAATGCACATATACTCCATCTTGAAAGAAATTTCAAAAGATTCACACACCACTCACAAACCACTAATTAAGAACACCTGCAGTAGGAGTCACTAAAGGGTTTTAAACAGATCAGTGACTATGTCAAATCTGCCTTTACAATAATTCCATCTTCTAAACTGGGACCAAAGTTGGCAAAACTAGAGGCAGGCAATCCAGTTAGGTAATGACTGCTGTAATACACCAGGCAAAGAATGAAGCAGTAGCAGGAATGAAGAGGAGGAAACTGATACAGGAAATATTTTTTTTCTTTCTTTTTTTTTTTTGTGAGGAAGATCAGCCCTGAGCTAACATCCACGCCAATCCTCCTTTTTTCACTTAGGAAGACTGGCCCTGAGCTAACATCTATTGCCAATCCTCCTCCTTTTTTTTCCCTTTTTCTCCCCAAAGCCCCAGTAGATAGTTGTATGTCATAGCTGCACATCCTTCTAGTTGCTGTATGTGGGACATGGCCTCAGCATGGCCGGACAAGTGGCGCATCGGTGCACGCCCGGGGATCCGAACCCAGGCCGCCAGTAGCGGAGTGCGCACACCTAACCGCTAAGCAATGGGGCCAGCCCCTACAAGAAATATTTAAAAGACCATAGTTTGTAGAGGGTAAATGTGTAGGAAGAGCTGAATATCTAGGTTTCTGGTATGAGCAACTGAGTAGAAGGTAGTGCTACAAGCCGAAATGATAAGAACAATGAGCAGTCATTAACATACAGTGAGTGATTTTTGTACATTATGTCCTTTAATCTTCACAATTATCCTACAAAGAAAATAGTAGAAGCCAATAAAAGACACAGTGAATCAAAAAGTCCTGCTTTTAAGTAATTTGGGGGGAAGAGCATCCCTTTTATTTTCACTGACCTCTTTTAGCTTCGAACCCCATTTACAGCTGACAATCTCTATATAATAAAGGTAAACTATTCCCATTAATGTTTCTTAAAATCTTTTTAGGGACACATAAGATATAATGAATAAAATGCAAAATTCACACTGATTCCAAAAACTCCTTTCATTAGAGTACCTCAACAAACACAATCAGGTTTGCTCATTCTACTTTCTCAGAAGACTCAGCAAGAGTCAGTTCATCTACTTATGCATCCCTACCATGAACTAGGAGCAGGTTTCCTTCTATTTAAAAAAAACCATGCAGGGCCGGCCCGGTGGCACAAGCAGTTAAGTGGGCGTGCTCCGCTGCTGCAGCCCAGGGTTCGCCAGTTCGGATTCCAGGCGTGCACCCATTCACTGCTTGGCAAGCCATGCTGTGGCGGCGTCCCATATAAAGTAGAGGAAGATGGGCATGGATGTTCCAGGGCCAGTCTTCCTCAGCAAAAAAAGAGGATTGGCAGATGTTAGCACAGGGCTGATCTCATACACACACACAAAAAACTATGCAAACAAGAAGAGAGTGGAGTGAAATATTTAAAGTATTGAGGAAAAAAAAAAAAACACCATCTAGAATTCCGTACCACGTAAAATTATTCTTCAAGAGTGAAAGAGAAATACAGACTCTCCCAAATAAAAATTGAAGGAATTTGCTATCAGTAAAGTTCCTTGCAAGAAATGTTCAAATAAGTTCCTTAGAGAGAAGGAAAATGATATAGATCAGAAACTCCAATCTACATCAAGAAAGGAAGACTACTGAAGAAGGAATAAGTGAAAGTAAAATAAAAACTTTTATTTTGCTTAATCTTAATTGATCTCAACGATAACAGCTTGTTCAAAATAACATCAACAACATATTCGGTTATGAATACTTATGTGTGTATATAAGTGTGTGTGTATAATTATTTACATATAAGTGAAATGAAGAGAGCAATGATAAAAGGAACAGGAAGGAGAAATTAGGATTTTGTTATTATAAGGTACTCATTCACACTCCCTGTAATGTGATATAGTGTTATCTGAAAGTGAACTAGGATTAGATATAAATGTATATTGCAAACACCAGGACAACCACAAAAGGCAGAAAAAGAGTAGAAGACAAAAACAGAAACAAAGAACAAGGGCAACAAATAGAAAACAGTAACAAACATGTTAGATATTAATCCAACTACATATCAATGGTCTAAATGCACCAATTAAAAGATAGAGATTGTCAGAGTGGATCAAAAAACAAGATCCAACTATAAGTTGTCTACACTTTAAAGACATATATAGATTAAAAATAAATAGAGAAAAAATATACCATGCTAACAATTATCAAAAGAAAGCAAGAGTAGCTATATTAATTTCAGGACAGACTTCAACGCAAGGTAAGTTATCAGGGTTAAAAAAGAGCATTACATAATGATAATTGGGTCAATTCTCCAAGAAAACATAACAATCCTTAACATGTATGCATCTAACAACAGTCAAACAACCTGAGGCAAACACTGATAGAACTACAAGAAAAACTAGATGAACCCACTATCATAGTTGGAGACTTCAACACTCCTATCAGGAATGGACAGATCCAGCAGGTAGAAATTCAGTCAGGATGCAGGTGAACTTAACAGCACCATCAATCAACTGGATACAATTAACATCTATAGACTACTTCATCCAACAACAGCATATTACAACTTTTCTCAATCTCACATGGAACATTCACCAAGACAGACCACATCTTGGGCCATAACACATACCTTAACAAATTTAAAGAACAGAAATCACAATGTCTACTCTCAGATTACTAATATCAGAAAGGAAAGAAGGGACATCACTACAGATCCCACGGACATCAAAAGGATAATAAAGGAATACTATAAACAACTCCATACCCACAAATTTGATAACCTAGATGTAATGGACCAATTCTTTCAAAGATACAATCTGCCAAAACTCATAAGAAATAGACAACCTGAACAGGCTTATACCTAACAAAGAAATTGAATCAATAAACGATAACCTTCCAAAACAGAAAGCACCAGAACCAGATTGGTTCACTGGTGAATTTTACCAAAAATTTAAGGAAGAAATTATACCAACTCTCTACAATCTCTTTCAGAGTATACAAGCTATATCTCCATAGTCTACTCTGATTAAAAGGCTCAGCTCTCCTATCAAATAATATAATGCATGTAGGGTACTGAGCACAATGGTCTGTTACATGGTAAGTACTCAAGAAGATGTTAGGTGTTATTACCCAAGTTCTATGGGCTGTTTGTATATAAATCAGTTTATTTATATACAAACTGATCTCAGAAAATTCTTCCTACATTTCTGCAAGCAGAAATAAAATTTTGCATCAAATTAGTAATTTCAGAGGCCAGCCTCCTGGCGTAGTGGTTGGGTTCAGTGTGCTCCACCGTGGCAGCGCAGGTTCATGGGTTCAGATCCCGGGCAGACCTACACCACTTGTCAGCCATGCTGTGGTAGAGACCCACATACAAAGTAGAGAATAACTGTCACAGGTGTTAGGTCAGGCTAATCTTCCTCAAGCAAAAAGAGAGGAAGACTGACAACAGATGTTAGCTCAGGGCAAATCTTCCTCAGCAAAAAAAAAAAAAAAAAAAAAAAAAAAAAATTAACTTCATTCTTTCATAAAATAAGTGTTTACTAACTACCTATTATATGCCAGGCACTCTCATTAGGCTTCCATGCTAGTATTAAGTAAGCCAGAAAACAAAGCTATCAATATGAAACAAGTCAAATGACATTAAATCCCTTGAATACAGCAGGATAAGGGGAACAGAAGACAGAACATGACTATTCTTTGATGAAAGTTGGTCAGGCCTCTCTGATAAGGCATCATTTGAGCAGAGAGCTTTGAAGTAAGTGAGAAAGGAGGCCATGTGGATACCATAGAGAAGGGTCATAACAATAGGTTCAAGTCTTAAGAACACCAAGACATAAGAGCAAGAGCATAAAGCCAGTGTAGACAGAGATGAGCAAGACAAATGGAAAGTCACAGAAGTGAAAGGGAGCTCATAGAGGGCCTTGTAGATCTTTAGATTTTACTTTGAGAGAGATGGGAAGCCTTTGAAAGGTTCTGAGCATAAGTAATATGCTTTAACTTCAATTTTAAAAAGATCATTCTGGCTGCTACATAGAAAATACACTGTAAGGGGCAAGGATGGAAGTAGCAAGGCTATCGGGAAACAATTTCTTCTGGCAAAAGATGATCCCTTTAATCAGAGTGGTAGAGGTGGAAATGGTGTGGGGGAAAAAAGGGGCACGGTTGAATTATCGATATTTTGAAGGTAGACCAACAGGATTTGCTGATAATTTAAGTCAGACGAAGAGAAATCAATAATGCTTCCAAAGTTCTGGATGAACTAGAAGGGGGATAAAAAGAGTTGCTACTGATTAAAATGGCAAAAAGATTATAAGAGAAGTAGATCTGAGAGGACAGAAATCAAGAGCTCTATTCTGGATTTGTTAAATTTGAGAATCAGACATCCAATTATTGGATATGAGATTCTACAAGTCAGAGTTGTAGGTGAAAAGATGAGAGTTGTCAGAGTATTTACAGTAAAGCTCTTACCTACAGAGAAATGATAATGAGGGCCTGAGGACTGAGTCCTGGGTCACTCCAACATTTAGAGAAAACTGAGTATTTAAATAACCTTGCTAAATACTGAAACATAAATCACTTGATACATTTATTTACCCTTGCTCCATTTACTGTCTTACTTATATACCTGAAAACATAACCTAAGTGTTAGAGATAGGGTTGGGGAGTAACTACCAAAGATGAGAAATCTGAAGTTACTAGAAATTACTTTGAAATCATTAAGAAAACTAATGAGTCTAAATTAATATGTACAAAAAGATGCTACTACACGGTACATATAAATTTAAACAAAATCCAGGTGGAATATACATAAAACTGAAATAAAAAGATCTGGGTTATTGTGTTAGTTCTATTTCTAGACTAAACTATAAAATGGCATGCAGCTGATAAAAATTTTTACTGTTTTTCTGCACCCTAGAAAATAGGCAACACTAAGAATTCCTAAAAACAAACATGCATACTCTTTAATTTTATATAAATTACTATCTAAAATGCACCTGAGGTGTTCCTAAAGGATGCCAAAGGTAAACATGTCTCAAAGTGCCAAAAAAAATCATGCTTCAATAAACTACCATTATTCAAACACCCTAGCTAATTTTTAGGTGAAACCAAGAATCCTTCATTACATATTTTGTACATCAAGACTCACAAGATTACGGTAGAATTAACCTGGACCTACTCACCTTACTGCAGGTAGAGGAATTTGAGAAACAGTGGCAGACTTGAAGACTTAGAGCTATATTCCCACAGCAACTATGGCTAGAATCTCAGATGTCTTTGTGGAGACATCATGGTAGGTCTAATTTCCTATAATTTTACCTTAACATGGTCAAGTTAAACAGTACGATGGCTTGCTAAACTCAACCAGAACTTAACACCTCAGTTACATCTGGAATCTTGTGATAAATACCCTATCATGCCTCATATTCTTGCTATCCTTGGTTTTTACTACAAAATGCAAGCCTCATCTATCTTTTTTCCATTCTTCACTCTGATCCATCCTCCTAACCTATTCCACCAAGATCTCTAGAAACAGATTTATGATACAGGTTGCCCCTTATCTTCAACTGCTTTATATAATGGTTCCTCAACTTAGCTTTCACTAAAGCCTCGATTACCCCCAAAGGTATTGCTTGTCTTGCAATCCTTTTATGTGAGAGTTTCATAGACAAACCTCTAATTCTACCATTATTCTTCTAATTCCTCGTATTAAAAACAAACAATGCCCATCCCCCCCAAACAAAACAAAACACAACACAAACACTGCTTACAGTTTGAAATCTACCTGAGTATCTTCTACCTTTCCTCTCTGTTCTGGAAAATTAGACCCATATATTAAAGGTCTATTTTGTCCCCAATTACATCATTGCAATGGTAACTTTAATGTCTGTGTGCATGACCTATCCCAAAACTCTAGCCCCTAAAATACTTGACTTTCTTGAGTGACCTTCACCTCCTTTCTGTCAGCCAATCACTACCTTAGGTATATTAAACACCCAACCTCTGATCATTATCATCTATCCTTACAAGAGTTTCACTTAATACTGAACTATCTCTGACCTATCAGGCTTTTTGTAACCAACCCAACACCTTCATCTGGTACCACAACCTTTCCAATCATGGCCATTGCATAATGACATATAAATTCAATTACTCCAATGTTAACATTCTATGCACAAGTCACTAGTGGTTCTGTCCCATCTGCTCTGCTAACACCCAACCCTGAAATATCATGCATTTTCTTCTGACTATTAAAGAAAAGTCTTTAAACTGCAACTATGATAAGGTCTCTAACCTCAGCTGGCCACTCAGTAGCAAGAGATACTCAATAATATTTGGTCCACTCCTTCACCCACTCCCCCCCAGTAACTTTCCAAGTTTTCATAGTCTTCTCAAATCTCCTAACCAAACTCTGTATTCCACAAAACACTATTAAAAAATGCTTCCTAAAAAGTTACATAGTCACAAAACTACAATGAGATATCACCTCACTCCCATTAGGATTGCTACTTAAAGAAAAAGATAATTACCAGTATTGATAAGAATGTGGAGAAATTATAATCTTTGTGCACTGTTGGTTAGAATGTAAAATTGTACCGACACTGTGGAAAAGTATGGAGGTTCACCCTATGGAGGTTCCTCAAAGAATTAAACATAGAGTTACCATATGATCCAGCAATCCCACTTCTGGGTATATACCCAAAGAACTGAAAGCAGGGTCTCGAAGGGATATTTGTTACCCATGTTCATAGCAGCATTATTCACAACAGCTAAAACATGGAAGCAACCCAAGTATCTGCTGATGGATGAATGGATAAACAAAATGTATACATACACACAATAGAATATTAGTCAGCCTCAGAAAGGAAGAAAATTCTGCTACAACATGGATGAACCTTGAGGATATTATGTTAAGTGAAATAAGTCAATCACAAAACGACAAATATTCTATGATTCCACTTATATGAGGCAGAGTAGTTAAAATCAGAGACAGAAAGTAGAATTGTTGTTGCCAGGGGCTGGGGAGAGAGGTGCATTTGGGAGTTATTGTTTAATGGGTATTGTTGAGTTTTGCAAGATGAAAAGAGTTGTGGAGATGATGGTGGCAATGGCTGCACAACAATATGAATGTACTTAATACCACTGAATTGTACACTTAAAAATAGTGAAGATGATAAATTTTGTTATGTGTATTTTACACACTCTCCTCACACACATGCACACAAAAAGGTTATATGGACACATAAACTTGAGAAATACATTTTAGAGTCCCTTCTTGGAGATTCACAATGTACAGCAGCATTTTAAAGGATTTCCACTATTTCAGTAAAGAAACTCGCTGTTTAAGTCTGAAAACTTAAACTTTATTTCCCAAACTTATTCAACAATCAAACCCCTTTTTCAAGAAGCACTTAGCATCATCTCAAAGGAGACAGAAACAGTGGTGTAGCAGACCTAAACTAATTTACTGAGAAAACTGATAGTTCAGGCACAAATGACCTTGACTTTCCCATTCTCATCTACTAACACATTTAATATCACGTATCTATCTTTACCTCCTTCTTCTAGTTTCAGAAGATGAGGGTCTTTGCTCTTATTCAAAAGCAATCCCTATTACCTATATTCTTCATTGCAACCCTTACTACCTCAAAAACCTTGCTTCAATAATTATCACCTCTCCTATTACCTTAAACTTCTTAAATTCTCACAACTAATCACTGAAGTTCTTACCTATTTCACTTTCTAAATATTTTTCTTAAATCCAGAAAACTTTATCCTGAATTCCTATTATACCACTGCCCTTGTTAAGGCTTTCATTGACTGAACTACTGAAGCCCTAACTGTATCCACAATATAGCACCTACTGCCTTACACAAAGAAGGCACTTAATAAATGACTGTTAAACTGAACTCTTCCCCCATCTCTGCATTTCCCCACAACCGCTAGGTAAGCAAAAAGACATAAGAATCCAGGACTATGCAATTATTTATCTAGAAGTAGAAACCTAGCAACATGTTACCAAGGTTTAGAGGTATTTATCTGGTACGGAAAAGAGCAGATATATCTCTATCTCCCAATTTATTTTTTAAAGCATTACTCTCTTTCAACCGGAAATTATTTTCAAATAATGTGATACCATTTTAAGCAAGGTAGGGGAACTTAAAAGACACCACAGCCTCAACCAAGTTACACTTACATTCGGCTAGCTTCAATGTCGTCAGACTGAGTTTTTCCTGGTGATCTGTAAAATGCAATTGAGGAAAGTTAAGCAAAATATTCCATATTCCAAAAAAGGGCAGACATATTATTTTGGAAGACAAATTTGAAAACAAGATTTAATCGTTAACAGTTTTAAAAGTAAGTAAAGATTTCAACATGAGAAAAAGTGGTCAGATCAGGTTGCCATACAACACATGTACTATTAAGGGCTAGACTAATAAAAAAACTCAGTGCATTTTTTTTAAGGAAACTGTAAACACTATATTTAGATATAAACATACAAACCAGTGTAATAAATCATAATTACTCACAAAGTCAAATATTTACAATAAACACACACGCCTATAAAACTTTCTACAGCCAAGTATTGCTTATCCACAATATAAAGGGTATTCATTGGTATTTATAGTCCCAAACTTTGGATGAGGGGTCAGCAGCTAACTAAGGTCTGGGTCAGCCACCTACTTCTGTAAAGTTTTACTGGAACACAGCCATACTCGTTCATTTACATATTGTCAATGGCTGCTTTCGTACTACAAGAGCAGAGCTGAGAAACTGACAGAAACACATGGCCCGCGAAGCCTAAAATATTTATTATCTGGCCCTTTAAGAAAAAGTTTGCTAACCTCTGCTCTAGATAATTTACATGTAAATCTAACAGCCTTCCTGAATTTTAAGACACTTAAGTCAAATTTACCATTGTGATCATGATTATCTTGGTTCAACAATGAAATTAGCTTTCCCTGAAAAAACAGTGGCAGGATAGGATGTACTACCTGTCAAAAGTGTACCATCCTGAGGTATTAAAATTTTGCTGTGGGTAATTGTGAACTGACTTCAATTATAAATAGTTGTTAGTTACTTTCTATTACTTTTTTAATCTACTGCTACCTTATGTAGAAATATTCAAAATTCAAAGACACAAAAGAAGCCTTTTAATTTCATTTTGGGGTATGAACCAATTTTGCCTACCCTTACCACACTGTTAAAAAAATAAATCCCTGTTACCCTATTCACTTTTATAAACAGCATCAGTCAATGTATATTAAGGTGAATCAACATAATACTGATTTCTAATACTTTCAAATTCTCAAAATAGGTAAAATACTTTTTAGAGGTCAAAAGACAAATTTTCAAAATGACATTCCAAGGACTTGATTTGTGAATTTATCAATGACTTGAGACTTCAAATTCTGAACAACTTTAACAAAAGAATCTTAAAATCAGATTCACCAGCAAAAAAAAAAAAAAAAAAAAAAATCTGTTTTCCACATCTCTTAGCTCTTAAAAAACTCACTTCTTTATCAGACTTTCAAAATTACCCCTCACTGCAGTGCATTCAGAGTCCAAGGACAAGAATGCAAGGAAAAAAAAAAAAAAAAGACTCCAGCAGCTCAAATATTAATTTTTAGATCTTCTTTGCTGTGTATTTATATTTTCAGTTTTGTACAAAATTATATTGCAACTAAAAATTGAGGCATGCTGGAGGTGGCAGTGACTTGGCAGTGACACAAATGCAAAAATTTCACTCCACCCTCTCCCCCAGGGAGCAAGCAAATCACCTTTGTGACACACCTGGTCTCCACCAGCCTTGTGGGTAAGTACCCCAAGATTGCTTCCAAACTTGTATCTCTCAGACAGAAGAGCTAAAAACTGATGATAACCCCATGTACCAGCTGACTCATTTTTGAAAGTGCGACCCTCCAGCATCAGATGTCATACTGTAAGGAGGCAGAGCAGGCTTGCAAAACAAAAAATAAATCTGCTGGCACTAAGGGAAGAGAGGCAGATTAGAAGCTTTCAAACATGTAGGCAGCAAAACTTTCAAAATTAACAGGGAAAGAGAGAGAAGGAAAAAAATGATGACACAATGACAAGAAAATTAAAATACTGCTGCAAAAAGGTAAGACAAGCAAGAAGAAAAACAAATCTGAGTCTTAGAAGCACAACTTATAACTGCTGCAAAGTTTTGAGATTCTGAAATGGGATAGAGGTTAAATACATCAACAAATAGTAACTACATTCTATTTTCCAATGTCTTTCCCCAAATAAGAGAATACGTAAACATTAGCATCAAAATGTCATCAAATTATTGTAAACATACTAGATTATCATTTAATATTAACATATATTACAGTGAGCTACTAAAAGCCATTAGTCAAACCAAGTACTTTAAACCAATTCAGTCTAAAAGGACAAAAGAATAAGAGAGGACTCAAAGATTATTATCCTAAAACAGATCTATCCTGGGTGTCTTAAACATGGTTAGCACAAGTTGTTTTCTACTCAAAATGGGAATTGTTTTTTAATCAAGAGAAAAGTGAATATACATAGAACTAGCAGAAATATTTTCTTGCAGTGAGTAGTAAGAGTACACGTTGGAATAAATTTCTAGTCATTCTGCTTAGAGTATATTTCTACAATATTCTAAATAATTTACAAAAAAATATCCTAAAGTTAGGATTCAAATTCTCAAAACAATGAAATATCTAATATCTAACATAGTTTCCAAGCTTTACTTTGGCCCCTAAAGAGTCTCTTTATTCTTTACTGTCAAGATGTTGGAAGTAAGGATCCAGTACACACTAGTAATTTTACCAAATTCAGGACATGTGATCAAAGGGGGAAAAAACAAGAACCATTGACTTAGGTTAACCTAAAGTTTGTCAGAATAACAAGTCAGAAAAGAAATTTTAAAACTGAAACAATAAGCAAGTAACATTAGAAAATAAAAAATAAATCTTGGAAGAGTCTCAATTTTAGGTCTTGATTTGGATCACAGAAAACGTGATCACAAATGCCCACTAATCTGAATTCTGCAGCATGAGCTAGAAAACTCAAATGGAGGCTCACTTCCAATAATAGTGAGTGTAGGTTCTCCAGCCTGCAAACCACTCCTTTGACCTCCACTGTAACTCTCTAGGAGAGAAAAGTATACTAGTTTTATTAAAATTGTAAAAACTTCTAGAGAAGTGTTTAGTTAAAACTCTCACCACATTAAAGGTACACTTTAAAATGCATATTAAGTTTTTCATAGGTTTTATAATGTTCATAATAAAATGTTTATTTAAAAACTTGAAATTTTTGAGAAATGCTTTCCTGTTGTTCATACAGATAGGTCTGGGGGACAAAAGCACAAAATATTTTAGACAGGAGATTACATGGATAAGCATGTCAACTCTTAGGTCCACTATTCTTAGCAGTATTCCTGCCAACTATACATTTTCTTCATTTTATACAGCACATATTTTACTTTACAATGACAGCCTTTTAAAGGCTGTAAAATAACATTCAAAATTACCTTTTACAAGCTGTGGCCATTCGGTGACATCAGGGTGGATCACAGCTTTGAGTCACTGATTAAAAACAGGTTGTCACACCAGTCTAGCTGCTAACTTGATCTGAGCGTAGGTTTAATAACTCTAATAAATTAAACAAATCTTTGGTTAGAACACTTTAATATATAAATCCAATTCATTGTTCAAAAAATAATCTTCAAAGCTTTGAATTAGGTGTCAACGCAATGTTCGTCAGAAAAGTAATTAATACAGAAACGCGTTTAAGGACTATTTTCCAGCATTTTTTTCCCTTAAATTATCTCTTCACCTGAGAAAATGTGGCAATAATTTTTTGTACTTTTATGGAGCATTACAGTTTATGGAGCACTTTAGTCAACACTATCTTGTTTGACTCCCATGACAACTTTGGCTCTACCTAATCAGGGTAGATACTATACTAAGAATTTAAAAAAAAAAAAAATTAAGCACCCTTAGAGTGATTAACTGACTTGCCCAAGATTTTAGAATTAGTGTTGAAGCTAGAACTAAAACCCAGATCTACTGACTTCCTATCCAGGGTTAGCATTTTCTGATTTGGTTTAAATTTTGCTATACAGAGTTCTATGATTTAAATATACATAAGGGAGCAAAAATTTAGAATATGGATTGAGACCCCACAATAGTTTAAATGAGACTAACAGTCATAGGTTCCAGGTAGCCAAATGCTTAATGGAATAGTTATATACATATATACACACACACACACACATATATACACCAAAGTCTAGTCCTACTTATTCTACATTTAAGTAGGGTGATCTAACACTAGCCAAAACCCCTTTGGGTACTTCATGAAAACATGTTCCACTCTTTCTCAGCCATAAATCCATTCATATTCAATTTCATGAGAGAGAATGGCAAAATATGAAAACACTTCCTCCTCCCTCAACCTAATATCTTTTGATCCCCTTATTTGGCCTTAGCTGAACTTTCCTGATTGTCACGGTTCAAATTTATCATGTATCCTAATTATATTGTAGTTCTGGCAAAGATATACATCTGAAATATCCCAGTACCAAAAGCTCAATCCATGCAACTAGTTTCTCCCCTGATGATTTCCCTACCAAACTGTGTATCCAGGTCAATTCTAAAAAGCAAACTAAGGAAAGATAAAAAAAGACCCTTGATAGTTAACACCTTCAAAGTGACAACAGACAACCACAGAAGATGGTTACCAGCATGGGTCAGAACCCAATATAGAACAGCAAGGTATCTGAGAACCCCAAGAGAAGGGCTGAAACATCAATGCCTGAGCCCACACCTCCGCCGCCTATGAACTTGGGATTCTAATTCATATAAGGGTGAGAGTTGGCCTACATATACATAAGAAATTTTAGGGGACTCCAATAAATGGAACTTATAATCCCTGGAAGGCATAATTCAATTTCTCAGATTTTCCTATCATAGCTACATGTCTCCTAATATGAACCCAGAACATTCCTGAGGTCCTATGAAGAAAAGGAATGGCACCCCTGAAATGAACACTGCTCCCTCTTAGGTTCTCATAAGACTAATCCAAACCTGTAAACATAAAAATGAAAGTTATAATACCTTTTAATTGACTAATTAACTGAGGTAAATTAATTCATTAAAGAGTTACATGTATTATGACATCTACTCAGTCAAGTTCTCTCTTCTAGTCCCCCTTTTTCATGAGTTCCAGTGCCCAACACAGCACAAACAGGCTCCACAGCCAGTGTGGATTCAAGTCCCTGTTTGGTCACTTACTAGATGGGAAATCTTGGGCAAGTTACTTAACCTCTCTGAGCCTCAGATTCTGCATAGGTAGAACTAAAATGATAGTAGTATCTATTTCAGAGAGCTGTCACAAGGATGAACAGACTAACGTACAAATTGCTCAGAACAGTGCCTGGCACGTAGTAGGAGCTCAACGAATGGAATCTATTATTACCTCAGAGCCTCACAGCCACACTGCTCCTCAATCTTCTTATGCATATTATTTTACTTCTCACAGCACACTAACCTCTTCTAAATTCTTTCAGAATCCCACTTGGGTCCCTCATACAGTCTACCTGGTAGCATAGTGATTTAGCACCTAGCGCAAGGCTTTAAAAATGGCAGGCACCCAAATTTGCTGAATACATTTTTCATTACTCTAACCATGACATTAAGATACACATGCAATTTTGAATTCCAAAAAATAAAACAGAAACATACCATATTTCGCCAAACTTCTGAGGAGCTGGTGAATTCTAAAATCAGGCTCTTACAGATTTTTAACCTAAAATATAAAACACCTCACTCAATTCTTTTTACATAGACAACTGGATAAACTTTCAAAGGAAAAACTTTTTCCTAACATTTATTATAAAAGGAAATTTATTTCTTTATAATATTCATGAATATCCAAAAACATATCAAGAGACAAATGCCCCTACTGCTGTTGCCAGGATGCATGGAAGGTCGTTAGGCAGACCCTGTGGCCTGAGTACTTTTAGCTGGTAGAGCCATGTTTCCCATTTTCATCCACAGAGCTTAGTGCTTGCCATTTCTTTACTCGTCTCCCTCCAAAAGGGCTGAAAATACATGAAACCTGTTTGACTACATTCCTCAAATTCCTTCAGATACCTATAGGAATTTAGCTTTTAATTAAATCCTATACACTGAGCACCTGCTATGTTAGGTACATAAATGGGCATTTGTTCATGACCTCCTGGAGGAGCAGCCTTGGGCAGGTCCTTTGGCCCGAGTCTCAAACATGTTGCCTGTCAGTATTAGAGAAAATGTTTTAACAGTATGTAGGACAGTGCTGCCTGGCACTAATAGGGCCACAATACATGGGAGCAACTATTATTTCTTAAATCAAACATTTAATATATCTATCAAAAGTTAACTCATAAAAAACCAAATTCTGAAGCTTAAAGCATGCACTAAAATAATCACTGTAAATTCTTAACTCATTTGTATTCAATCAGAGCATTTCTCAGTGGAACAGAAACTGAAGTCTTTTAATCCATTTCCTTTTATTATATATGAAGAAATCATGTCCCAAAGATTAAGAAGCCCACTCAGTGTTCTACAGGGGTAGAAAATGAATACACTGCATATAAATATTTTTTTAAAAATTAACCAAGTTTTAAGCCTAGAGGACTGAGTCTCACACTCTATTCTATAACAAAATCACCTGGGGAATCTGTAAAAAATGCAGATACTCTATCTCTACCTCTGGAGACGGTGATTCAGTGAATAAAGTTGCAGTGCGTGAATTTGTATTTTTAACATACATTTCAGGTGATGTGCAGACTCCAATTTGAGAAACTTTTCCTGAGATTAGGAACACATAATCATAGAGGATACAGTATAAGTAACAGATACTGTAAGCACCAGAAATGTTAGGTATACTCTTTACAAATTTAACCATTAGCACTCTAATACCAGACCTAATGCCCTCATTTTATTTATATCTGTGTCCCTCTCCAACAGAGGGCTCAATCTAATAATCTAAGAATAAGCAATGTAACCCAAGGGGCGGGCCCGGTGGCGCAAGTGGTGAAGTGCGCGCACTCCGCTGCGGTGGCCTGGGGTTCGCTGGTTCGGAGCCCGGGCGTGCACCAACGCACCGCTTGGCAAGCCATGCTGTGGTGACGTCCCATATAAAGTGGAGGAAGATGGGCACGGATGTTAGCCCAGGGCCAGTCTTCCTCAGCAAAAAAAAGAGGAGGATTGGCAGATGTTAGCACAGGGCTGATCTCCCCACAAAAAAAAAAAAAAAAAGAAATGTAACCCAATAATAAGAAATGCCTATATCAATCTACATTCACCTGCCCTGCTAACATTTTCATTTATTTTTAAAATAGTCCATCTGCCAACACTCCCTCCCTCTCTGTATAAATATTTATACACATATACATATATATTTTTATTATTATTACATCTAGTATGTCCTTCATCTCCTCTCCAATAGCCTATTTCCTTCACCTCCTTCTAAACCTAGGTCAAACAATTTCACAGACTACTTTTTCTATCACTTTTTTATTGTGTCCACTCAGCACTTCTGTTCTCCTCTGCACCATGTTTATGGTGTCTTACATTTATGGGTAAAGCTGTTTGTTGAAACTCTTTAAGTTTTGTATATTTATAAATTTCACTAATGACCAGACTGTTTTAATAACTTCCTTGCTTAACTTCAGTCTTCCTGCCTTTAGGCTCTACTCATTCTAGTTTATTCTATAGACTAAAATTTTTAAGTACTGCTTTCATATAGCACTCTCAAACTCTCAACATAATTCCCTCAACTCCATTAACCCCTTAAAGTATCATTTCCTTATTCTCCTTCCTTTAACTGCCAGAAAGACCTGAAAACTATTAGCTCAGCTGCTAATACACAAAACCTTCCACCTACTGAAAGGTTTCTTATAAAAGTCATCATCATTCCTGTACATTCTAAATCCTGTGACCCCTTACTCCTACCTTATTTCTGTAGCATTTCACACTGCTAACCATCTCTCACCTCCCCTGGCTTCCATAATGCTGTACCCACCTGTCAGAGGTTCTTCTACCTCTGACAGCAACTAGGTTTTCCGCTAGCTCATCTTCCTATGCCTCATTCATGACCACTCTCCAAGTTTCTATCACTAGCCCCTTTTCTTAACCTAAATTAATTCTCTGTGCATTGTCATTCATTCCCATAGCAACTTTATACTTAGAATCCCTAACTCTACATCTTTAAGAGTTTATCTCTTGAGTTATAAGCCTGCTACTCTCAATTACCAATGATACACATACACTTGGATATCTCAGCACCTAAAATCAAACTCAATGATTTCCCAAAAAACCCACTCCAACCTGAATGTGCCTAATCTTGCTGTCCTCTTAGTTAGAGACTGAAAAAATTAGTGTTATTCTTTAATTTCTCCCCTCATTTTTATTTAGCCTAACCACCGTATGAGTTGATACTTGTTAACTTTAAAATTCTTAATAAGTCATTCATTGAAAGAATGTCTACTAGATAAAACTAATATGTTATATGTCAATATCTCAATTAAAAAAATGCCTACTAGACTCTGAGTGCCTACTAAGTGGATGAAGACACAGTGGTAAAGAAACTAGACACAATCTCTAGTCCTCATGTGATGGGGGAAATAGGAACAAATAATAAAAACCACACAAGTTATGTAATTGCAATGCATAGTTAAGTGTTGTAAAGGAGAAACACAGGATATGGTAAGTACATATGGAGCTCTTCCTTTGGGGAAAAAGAAAGACATTTTTCATGAAGTGATGTATAAACTAAGCTTTGAGACATAAGCAAGATTTATCAGACATAATAAGAAAAACCCTGTGAGGTAATGGTGGCATTATCAGTACAATCACCCAAAATGAAAAATTTTGAGTCATATTCTAAAGAGAAGGCCCTCTCTCTTTCCCAGTACAGCAAATTGCTTACCCAGTGCTATCAATTCTACCTCAGAAATTCTCCTATACTCCAATACTACACCAATTCTTCCTTTGTTGGCTTTTACTGGTTTCCAGCATAAAGCCAAATTTTCAAAACATTTCAGATGCAACTATACACAATTTGGCCAAAACCTGCCAGTGCAGCCTCTTCTCCTAGACTAGACAAAACTGAACATATGTATCATTCATTTTAATACTTCCAGCACTTGAAAATGTTCACAGAATAAACATCTGACAAAAGAGGAAAGGTAGGTAACTTGCTTTAGGTCATTTAACTAATAAATACAAGGTTAAGATTCAAACAAGCTGTCTGATTCTAAAGGCCACACTCATTCCCTTGTACCACACTTCTGATATTCAAATCCTATCAATTTTATTTTTGAAATGTCTCTTGCTTCGTTTTTTTTCCTCATGCATATCAACACTGTCATACCACAGACCCTCATTACTTCATCTGGTTTCCTTTTTGCCTTTATCCTTGACTGCTGCTAAAATTTTCTTCCTACAAACCCAAATTTGGCCCTATCACTCTCATGCTCAAAACCTTTTATGCTTTCCCAATGCTCACAGGATAAATTTCAAATTCCATATATCATATGAGGCCCTGGCCATTGACGCCCATCTTACAAGCCTTACCTCCCACTATATGACATCATTACCAGGTACTTGATAATCTACATCCATCACTGGATTACTTGCTATCACATACTGACCATCTGATAGTATTTCTGATTTGAATGCTTTTGTTTCTCAGGATACTTCACTCAGAAATACTGCCCTATCCTTTGCTAACCTCCACCCCCCACCCACCCATCATGCCCTGTTACAAACTCAAATCATTCTAAAAGCTCTCTCTGAATTCTCTAAGCTCTTCTGTAAATAACCACTGTCTTCTTGGGGGCTTGCTATATGTTCCTAACATCATAAAATAATTTATTAATTCCTACCCTAAATTTATTATTTTATACCTTATATTATAACTCTGTACATCTGTCAGTGCCTCTAGTTGTAAGCTGGTTGATGGGAGGGCTCATTTTATCCATATTTTTATTTTCCTAGTAATGGTGACTATGTTTTCTTAACACCACACCTCCCTCTACAAAAAAAAAAAAAAAAATGAATCGGGGTGCCAACCCCAGGATCGAGCATTAAAGTTCTGTGTGCTCTGCTTCGGTGGCCCGGGTTCATGGGTTCGGATCCCAGGCGTAGACCTACTCCACTCATCAGCCATGCTGTGGAGGCATCCCACATACTAAATAGATGAAGATTGGCACAGATGTTAGCGCAGGGCTAATCTTCCTCAAGGAAAAACAAAAAAAGAGGAGGACTGGAGATGGACATTAGCTCAGGGTGAATCTTCCTCACCAAAAAAAAAAAAAAAAAAGGAATCAGGATCCATGGCCTGACAAAGAATTCTGAACTAGTTCCAAATGCAATTCATGGATGAACCAACGAGGGTATCATTTCTTCCCTAATTAACACAAATTTAATCCAATGTCAATTTAACAAGAGTTTATTTTGATGACCAGACATAAGAATAACCAAGAAAATTTCATTTTCTAATAGAAGAATATCTCTTTCTCCCAAGGAACTTGTTCTACCAGGGATCAAAGCATAGAATATTAATTTAAATATATAATTAAAGTCAGTATAACGCCTTCAAAAAACTTTGACAGTATCTACTAAAACTAAATGTATGCATACCCTATGACTTAAAAATTCCACTCCTAAGTATACGAACAGAACTGAGTATATAAGTTCAGTAGAAGACATTTCAGTGAAATGTTTAGAGTAGCAAGACTTTTAGTAGCCCCAAAGCAAAAATGACTACAATGACCATCAACAGTAGAATGAATAAATTGTGGTATATTCCTAAAACCAAATATACAGTACCTATTATAAGCAACCACCTACTACAACCAACAATGTGCATAAATATCACAAATATGTTAAGTGACAGAAGCTAGACAAAACTAAATGTGATTTATTCTAATTATATAAAGTATAAAGACAGGCAAATCTAATCTATGCTATTAGAAGTCACGATAGTGGTTACTCTTGGGGGAAGAGAGGCAGCGACAAAGAGAGCGCAAGTGGCTTCAGAGGAGCTGCTGGTGTTGTTTCTTGATCTAAACGCTGGCTAAATGTGTGTTCAGTGTATGAAAGTTCAACAAGCTATGTGTATACCTGTCAGTGCACTCTTCTGTATGTATATTATATTTCAATCAAAAGTTTATTTTAAAAAACCCAGTATGGTTTCAGCATTAGATAAATAGATAAGTGGAACAGAAAGTAAGTGCAGAGAAAGATTTGAAAGTATGTAACGGTTGTTTCTTGTCAAAAACAAGAAAACTGGACAGCATATACGAAATGGCTATTTCAGACCCTGGGTAACAGGCAGTGCAGGACTGTGATCCAGGAGAGAACAAACAAATGAAGACAATCTTCATTGAAGATTGAAATCTTCAATGCTCAGATTTCTGCCTGGGGGTACTTTCTAATCTGTGGTCAGTGGAGGGAAAACTCAATCAGAGAACAGCAGCCTCACTGAGGTGAGAAGCAAGAGGTCAGAGTTGAGGAGGATGACAGAGTGCCAGAGATGAGGAGAGCTATGCAGAAAAAAAGGCTCCAGAAATCTGCCACTTGGGGGTCCTCTGAGTCTGCTACTGTACACTAAACTGTGCCTGAGTAAGGTGAAAGACTCCATGAAGCTAGACAAAGAACAGTGGTGAGCTGAAATATTCTCACTGCTCACATAGGACTGGCTGATCCCCAAGTTCCTCCCAACTAGAGTGAAAAGAGTACACTGACAGTGGGTGCCTTTAGTAGAGAACTAAGAAGGGTCATATCTTTATAGTAGCTACTAGCCTTAAAGTAAAGCTTTCTCTAGACATACCCTAATATCGTCTTGAGGGGATCAAGTTGACCAGCAAGCTACTTAGCTGGCTACTAAAACAAAGTTTAACACTCTAAAAGACAACAAAATCCAGTCACTCTACAATAGACAATTACAATGTTCAGCATCCTATAAGAAATTACTAAATATGTAAACAAACAGGAAAATATGACCTATAACTAACAGAAAAACCAATCAATGGCTCCTGAAGTGAAATAATTGATGGAATCAGCAGACAAGGACTTTCAAATAGCTATTATAAATATGCTCAAGGATCCAAAGGAAAACAGGAATAAAGAAATGTAAAACATGAAAACAAATCAAACAGAACCTCTAGAAATACAAACTAAAATATCTGAAAGTATTTGACACTGCAGGGGTAAAAAAAAGAACAGTGAAATAGAAGACATAGCAAACTGAAGCACAGAGAGACAAAAAGACTAAAAAAAAAATCTTAATGACCTGAAGACAATAACAAATGGTCTAATACACATGTAACTGGAGTCCCAGAAACACAGACAGTGTAGGAGGAAGAGAGGTGATTTAAAAAATACATGTGGAGAAATAACAGCTGACACTTTGTGAAATTTGATGAAAACATAAAATCCCCTCCCACAAAAAAAACCTCAACAAATCCTAAGCAGGACAATCACAAAGAAAACCAGTGATAAAGAGAAAATCTTAAAAAGAGGCCAGAGGAAAAAAAGTTTAAGTACAGGGGAAGAAAGATAAGAATAATCAGACTTCTCATCAGAAACAATGCTGAAAGAAAAACATGTCAATCTAGAATTATATACCAAGTGAAAATATCCTTCAAAATACCAAGGCAAACCACTGTACATCCAACCAAAATGGCTATATCCAAGACAGACTGCCCCAAATGCTGACAAGGATGTAAGGCAAAACTGCAACTCTCATACATCGTTGGTAGGAGTGTAAAACAAAACAGCCAACTTGGGAAAAGATTTGGCAATATACTCTAACTATCCTATAACCCAATAATCGCACTCCTAGGTATTTACCCAAGAGGAAAGAAACCATATATAGCCACACACCAAAGACTTGCACACATTGTTTGTTGCAGCTTTATTTGCAACAGCTAGGAACTGAAAACAGCCCAGGTGTGCCTTAATAGAAGAATAAAGATACAAACTACCCACACATGCAGTAACATAGATGAATCTCAAAAAGATTAGGCTGAGTAAAAGAAACCTTAGACAAGTAAGTACTACAGAACTATTTATGTGAAATTCTGGAGCAAGCTAAACTAATCTACAATGAAAGCTCTCAGAGCAGTCATTGATTTGGGAGGGTGATGTAGTGGCAGGAACTGACTAGGATCTATAACTTGATAGGACTTTGTGTTGCAAAGGTATATGCATTTGTCAAAACTCACAGAATGGTATATGTGGCAGATTGTATTTTCCAAAGATGGCCACCACAACATAACCCACCCCACATGCTCTTCTAACAAGGTAACACTGGCATTGCCCATCAGGTGGTGGGGTCTATGTCCGTTCACCTTGAATTTGAGTGGCCTTTGTGACTCTTTTGGTCAAGAAAGTATGGTGAAAGTAAGTGCTCTGTGACTTTTAATGTTAGCCCATAAAAATGCCAGGCACTTTTGCCTTGCTCTCTTGAGATACTCACTCTTGGAATCTAGCCACCATACAGCAAGGAAGCCAGCCAACTGGCAAGAAAGCTAAACAATCACATATAAAGGCAATATGTAAGTGTTCTACACCAGAGCTCCAGCTGAAGTTGTAATTGACAGCAAGCATCAATCTCCAGATGTGTAAGCAAGCCTTCAGATGGATGATTCCCGCCTCCAGTCATCAAATTACCCCAGCCAGTCATCAAGCCATTTCAGCTGACATGCCTGAAGCCAAGATAAGCTATCCTTACCAATCTCTGCTCAAAGTACAGATTAATACGCAAAATAAATGACTGCTGATGTTTAAGGCACTAAGTTTGGGATGACTTGTTACACAGCAATAGATAACTGGAACAATATACTAAACAGTTAAATTCAATATACTAAATTCAGTTAATAATACTAAATTACTAAGTTTCAGTTGACAATATACATGCTGAAGTTAAGGATGAGTTATACTAACACCTGCAACTTACTTCATACAGCATCCAAAAAATAAATTAATAGATAAATGGATAGATATGAGACAAAGTAAATATACATTACATCCTACAATTATTTCACATTTGTGTAGGTTTGAAAATTTTCCTAATGAAATGTTAAAGAATGAAATAAAGGGATTTCATAAATAAAAGCTGAAAGGTTTTTTTGGCCAGTAGACCTGCACTTTAGAAATTTTTTAATTTTTCAAGTAGAAGGAAAATAACACCAGATAGAAACTTGGGTCCATGCAAAGGAATCTACACAAATCTACATGAAGGAAAAGGAATGACAATGGTAAATATGAGCCTAAATATCAAAGAACGTTACTCTTGGTTTTTAAATTTCTTTACCAAACAGTTGACCATTTAAAAAAATAATTACAAATTCTATTGTGGAATTTGCAACTTATATAGAAGTAAAATGTAGTAAGACTACAGTAGCAAAGAGGATAAGGGAGGGTAAATGAATTTATACTGTTCTAGAATTCTCACATTTTACTCTAAGAAGTATAACATTTTTGAAGGTAGACTGGGATAAACTAAGGTGAATATTGCAAATACTAGTGCAACCACTAAAAAAAAAGAAAAGAAGAGGTATAAGCTAATAGTGGAGATAAAACAGACTTCTAAAAAAATGCTCAATCCAAAAGAAAACAAGAAAGGAAGAAAAAAATAAAGAAGTATAGACAGGACCAATAGAAAACAAATAGTAAGTTGGTAGTCTTAAATCCAACCATATTGACAATTACAATAAATGTAAATGGACTGAACACAAATTAAAAAGCAGAGATTGTAAAAATCAATCAAAAAGCAAGATGCAACTATATGCTATCTAAAAGAAAGACATAGTAAATATAATGACAGATAAGTTGAAAGTAAAGAGAGAACAAAAGATATAATATGCAAACATGAATCATAAGAAAGGAGCAGCTATACTAATACCAGACACAAAAGAGACTTTAGGACAAGGAACATTACCAGATATCAACACAGACATTTCATAATGATAAAGAATCAATTCATCAAGGAGATCTAACAGTCCTAAATGTGAATGCACCTAGCAACAAAGCTTCAGAATACATGAAGCAAAAACGGACAGAACTCAAAGGAAATAGCAAGTTCACAATTATAGTTGATTTCAACACTTCTCTCTTGATAATTAATAAGTAACCAAAAAAATCAGTAATGATACAGAAGGAATACATATATCTATCTACCAAAGGACTCGTATCCTGAAAAGGAAAATAATGCACAAAATATCTGGATACTCACAAAAGAAGATATACACATGGCCAAAAATTACATGACAACTTCTGAACATCATTAATCATCAAGGAAATGTAAATCAAAACCACAACGACACTTCACACCCATTAGTATGGCAATTATTAAAAAAACAACAATAATATGTTAAGTGTTGGCAAGGATGTGGTGAAACTGCAATCCTTGTGCACTGCTGATGGGAATGTAAAACGCTACAGCCACTGTGGAAAATGGTATGTTGGTTCCTCAAAAAAATTAAACATAGAACTACCACATGACCCAGCAATTCCACTCCTAGGTGTATCCCCAAAAGAACTGAAAGCAGGGACTTGAAAAGATATTACACCCCTGTTGATAGCAGCACTATTTACAAAAGGAGGAAGCAACTTAAGTGTCCATCAGTGAATGAATGGTTAAACAAAATGTGGTATATACATAAATGGAATTATGTATTCAGCCTTAAAAAGGAAGGAAATTCTGATACATGCTATAATATGGGTGAACCTTGAAGACATTACGCTAAGTGAAATAAACCAGAAGCAAAGGACAAATACTGTATGATTCTACTTATACGAGAACCTAGAATAGTCAAATTCATAGAGAAAGAAAGTAAAATAGTGATTACCAAGGGCTGGAGGGAGGGGGAAGATAATGTGGAGTTACTGCTTAATGGGTAAAGAGTTTCAGTTTGGGAAGATGAAAAAGTTCCAGAGGTGGATAAGAGTGATGACTGCACAACAATGTGAATGTACTTTATGCCAATGATCTGTACACATAAAAATGGTTAATATGATAAATTTTATGTTATGTATATTTTACTACAGTTAAAGAAAAAGAACCTGCAAGGAGATACCACTACACATCCATCAGAATGTCTGCAACTTGAGAGTATCAAATGCTGACAAGGATTTGGAAGAAATGGAACTCTCATACATTGCCGGTGGGAATGCAAAATGGTATAACCATTTGGAAAAGTTTGTCAGTTGCTTATAAAGTTAACATAAACTTACCATGTGATCCAGTAATTCCAATTTAAGGCATTTACCCTAGAGAAATGAAAACACGTTCACACAAAGACACATGTGCAAAGAGTACCTTATTCACAACAGCCAAAACTGGAGAAAATCTAAATGCTCACCAAAAAAATGAACAAACTTTGGTCTAGCCATACCGTATTCAAAAAAAAAAAAACAGTGATAAACACAAAATGGAGGAATCTCAAACACATGCTAAGCAAACGAAGCCAAACAAAAAGAGTATATACCGTATGATTCCATTTATATGCAATTCCAGAAGAGGCAAAACTTTAATAAGCAGATCAGTGGTTGCCTGGAGCCAAGAGGCAGGAACGACTACAAAGGGACATGAGGAAATTTGGGGAGGGTAATTCAAATGTTTTGTATTTTGACTGTGGTGGTAGTTACAGTGTATATATGTGTCAAAATACATCAAATTATACACTTTAAAATGGGTGCACTTTATTGGATGTAAATTATACTTCAATAAACTTGACTTCAGTTTATGAAAACTTAATATATAAAAAGGTAGCATTTTAAATCAGTGTGGAAAGGATCCTTTATGTGGTCTAGAGAATTGGCTACCCAGTGGAAAAAAAAAAGGTAGATATTTTCACATCATACCCAAAAATACGCCAAATGCAATTCAGATCTAACCCCAAACCATACCATATCCAAAAATACGTTGAATATACTCAGATCTAAATCTATAAATCTAAACCTATGAAGTCACCTCATTAAAGTGCTAGAAAAAAATACAGGAGATTATTTTTATATCATCTTTATAAGCATGCTGAAACTCCAAAGTCATAAAAGACAGATTAACCTACATCAAAATTTTAAAATTTCACATGATTAGACACTATAAAGTTAAAAGATAAATGATAGATGATGAGACAATATTTGCAAATTATAAAAGATAAAAGATCAAATAATGATATATAAAAAGTGCCTATAAACAAGATTAAACAAAGAATAACAGAAAATGAACCCCAAAATCCAGGAAATTTCATAAGGCTATCTATAAATATTCAAATATTGAAGAAAACTTTATATATACATAAAATAAATAAGCAACGAGGTAAATGAGCCATCCCATACAGTGTGCTGGGAATGAAACTTAACAAAAATAATTTTTAGAGAGTAATTAGCAGCATCTATCAAATTTTTAAGCTGACATAGCCTAATGGTCTAACAATCATATTTGTAAAAATCTACCTTATAGAAATAATGAGTACCATTATTTGTGACAGCAAAAATGGAAAACAACCTAAATTCCACATAAAAAAGTTATAATGTATTATGAACTCTGAGTTAGTTTCTAGCTCAGTTCTAAAGACTGACAGAACTCATAAGACTTACAGTCTTACATCTCAAGTTTACTCCAGGAAGAATGTTTATTAAGGTCCAATTTCCCATATTTAACATTCTTTTCCTTTCTTGTTTTTTATCTTCCTGTTTTTTCCCCCAAGTTTATATGGTAAAATTATCTGTGGTTTTTGTGGGCATGTGATGTGATGCATAGATTTAATGCAGTAATTAAAAATAATTATTCCATTCCATTCTCTCAGGTGCTCTGGCCAAAACCTCAGTGTCATCTTTTACTCCTCCCTTTATTTCACACAAACATCTGATCTATTACCAAATCCTATGGGCTATCGTTTCAACATTTATCAATAATTTAACCACTTCTTACCAACCTCACTGGCATTACCCTGTCCAACCCATCACCACCTCTTAACTATATTACTGTAGCTTACTAATTGCTTTCTTGATTATGCCTTTGTCCTCTTTCAGTGTATGCTTCACATGGCAGCCAAAGAGATCTTGTTAAAACACTGGTCAGACCTTTTCACTCCTCTGCTCAAAAATCTTCAATGGGGCCAGTCCCGGATGCCTACTGGGTAAGGTCAGCATGCTTCTGCTTCAGCCACTGGGGTTCGGTTCCTGGCTGCAGACCTTCACCAGTCTGTCGGTGGCCATGCTGTGCTGGTGGCACACATACTAAAAAATAGAGGAAGACTGGCAGGGACGTTAGCTCAGGGTGTATCTTCCTCAGGGGGAAAAAAAAAAAAAAAAACCTTCAATGGTTTCCCATCTCACTCAAAGGTAAAAGTCAAACTTATTAGGACCCAATGATCTGTAACCTACATTCTCTGACTCTACTTCCCATCATTTACTTTTCTAAACCCACACTGGCCACCTCACTGTTCCTCAAACACATTAGGCATTCTCTCACTTCAGGGTTTCCGTATTGACTACTCTGCCTGAAATGCTCTTCCTCCAGATATCCACATGGCTAGCTCTCTCATCTCCCTCAGTTCTTTATTCAAGTTATCATCTCAGTGAGGTTTTCGCTGGCCACCTTAAAATCTGCACTCAGCCATTCTACCCCAAATACTTTATATCCCACTTCCCCTATTTATTTTTTCTCCATTCAATATATTTTACATATCATGTTTATGATCTCTCTTTCCCTACATATAAATTCCATGAACACGAGTTTGAGTGGGTTTTGTATACTGCTGTCTCCACTAGCACCTAGAAAAATGCCTATGACACAGTAGGTGCTCAATAAATATTTGCTAAGTGAATGAGGTAGATGCCTATGTAGCCATTCACATGGAAAGATTCCTATAACACATTGTTAAGAGAAAAAAACAAGTTGTACAGAACACAAGTTCAGTACAAAAATCTATATACAAGCTGAAAATGAAATTAAGAAAACAATTCCAGGGCCGGCCCCGTGGCTTAGCGGTTGGGTGCCCGTGCTCCACTGCTGGCGGCCCGGGTTCGGATTCTGGGCGCGCGCCCCACATGCAGCAGCTGGAATGATGTGCAACTATGACATGCAGCTATCTGCTGGGGCTTTGGGGACAAAAAGGAGGAGGATTGGCAATAAACGTTAGCTCAGAGGCGGTCTTCCTCAGCCAAAAAAAAAAAAAAGAGGAGGATTAGCATGGATGTTAGCTCAGGGCTGATCTTCCTTGGAAAAAAAAAGAAAACAATTCCATTAGCAATAACATAAAAAAGAATAAATCTCTGGGGCCGGCCCGGTGGCACAAGCGGTTAGGTGTGCATGCTCCGCTGCGGCAGCCTGGGGTTCGCAGGTTCGGATCCCCGGCACGCACCAACGCACTGCTTGGCAAGCCATGCTGTGGCAGCGTCCCATATAAAGTGGAGGAAGATGGGCGCGGATGCTGGTCCAGGGCCAGTCTTCCTCAGCAAAAAAGGAGGAGGATTGGCAGATGTTAGCACAGGGCTGATCTCCTCACAAAAAAAAAAAAAAAAAAGAATAAAATTCTTAGAAATATATTTCTTTTTTTTTTTTTAAAGATTTTACTTATTTATTTTTTCCCCCCAAAGCCCCAGTAGATAGTTGTATGTCATAGTTGCACATTCTTCTAGCTGCTGTATGTGGGACGCAGCCTCAGCATGGCCGGAGAAGCGGTGCGTTGGTGCGCGCCCGGGATCCGAACCCCGGGCCGCCGGCAGCAGAGCACGCGCACTTAACTGCTAAGCCACGGGGCCGGCCCTAGAAATATATTTCTTTTGAACAAAAGAATAAGACCTATATACTGAAAAGTACAAAACACACAAAAAATTAAAGACCTAAATAAATGAAGACATCTCACACTCACAAATCAAGACATAATACTATTGAGGTAGCAATACTCCTCAAATAGATCTACAGATTCAACACAAATCCTATCAAAATCCCAGCTGCCCTTTGTGTAGATATTGACAAGCTAACTCTAAAAGTCACAGAAATTCAAGAAACCCAGATAGCCAAAACAGTCTGAAAAAAGAAGAATGAAGTTTAAATATTCACATTTCCCAATTCAAAACTTACTACAAATCTACAGTAATGAAGAATGTGTTAGTGGCTGAAGAACAGACATACAGCTCAATGGAAGAGAACTGAAGTCCAAAATAAACTCTTACATTTATGGTCAACAGATTTTCAATAAGTGTGCCAAGACAATTCAATGGGAAAGAATAGTCTTTTCAACAAATGGTGCTGGGGATCCACACGTAAAAGAATCAGTTGGGAGCCAGCCCTGATGGTCTAGTGGTTCAAGTTTGGCACACTCCACTTTGGCAGCCCGGGTTCAGTTCCCACAGAACCACACCACTTGTCTGTCAGTAGCCCTGCTGTGGCGGGAGTTCACATAGAAGCATTAGAAGGACTTACAACTAGAATATGTAATTATGTACTGGGGCTTTGGGGAGAAAAAAAAGAGAGAGAGGAAGACTGGTAACAGATTCTAGCTCAGGGTGAATCTTTCCTAGGAAAAAAAGAATGAAGTTGGACCCCTACCTCACACCACACCATATGCAGAAATTAACTCAAAACAGATGACAGACCCAAATATAACAGATAAAACTACAAAACTCTTAGAAGAAAACAGGTATAAATCTTTATGACCTTGGATTAGGCCATGATTTCTTAGATAACAACACCAAAGGCAACAAAAGAAAAACAGATAAATTGGACTTCACCAAAATTTAAAACTTGCATGCTTCAAAGGAAACAATCATAAAAGTGAAAAGACAACCTATAGAATGGGGGAAAATATTTGGAAATCGTATATCTGATAAGGGACTTGTATCCAGAACATATGAAAACACTTAAGGGGCTGGCCCGGTGGTGTAGTGGTTAAGTTTGCATGCTCTGTTTTGGTGGCCCGGGGTTCGTGGGTTTGGATCCTGGGCGCGCACCTACACACCGCTCATCAAGCCATGCTGTGGTAGCATCCCACATAGAAAATAGAGGAAGACTGGCACAGATGTTAGCTCAGGGACCACCTTCCTCAAGCAAAAAGAGGAATATTGGCAACAGATGTTAGCTCAGGGCCAATCTTCCTCACACACACACACACACACACACAAAAAAAAACTTAAAACCCAACAATTCAAAAAAAAAAAAAAATGACCCAACTTAAAAATAGCAAAGCATATGAACAGACCTTCTTCTCGAAAGAAGACAGCCAATCAGCACACAAAATGACACTCATCATTATTAGTCATTAAACAAAAGTGAAAAAAAACCACAAAGAGATACCTTCACACTGACAAGAATGGCTAAAATAAAAGGGACAGACAATAAGTTTTGGCAAGGAAGTAAAGAAGCCAGAAAGAACTCTCACGTATTGCTGATGGAATTGTAAACCGGTGCAGCCACTTTGAAAAAGAGTTTGGCAGTTCCTCAAAATGTTAAACATAGTTACCTTATGACCCAGCAGTTTCACTCCTAGGTATATACCCAAGAGATGTGAATATATATGTCCACAGAAAAGCTTGTATATGAATGTTCATAGCAATATGATTCATAATAGAAAATGGAAACAATCCAAATAGTTATCAACTGATGACTGAATGAACAGTATGTGTATACAGTCATGCATCATGACAGGAAAACATTCTGAGAACTGCACGGTTAGGCAATTTCATCACTGTGTGATCACAGAGTATACTTACACAAACCTAGATGGTATAGCCTACTGCACACCTACGTTATATGGTACTAATCTTACTGAACCACCACTGTATATGTGGTCCATCACTGACCAAAACGTTGTTAGGTGGCACATGACTGTATTCACACAATGTAATATTATGCAGCCGTAAAAAGGAATGAAGTACTGTTATATGCTCCAACATGAATGAAGCTCGAAAATACTATGCTAAGAAGCCAAACACAAAAGAACACATTTTATAATTCCATTCATATGAAATGTCCAGAATAGGCAAATCCATACAGAAAGAAAGTAGATCGGTGGTTTCCAGGGGCTGGAGGATGGGAGAAAAGGGAATGACTACTAACAGGTACAGGGTTTCTTTTTAGGATGATGAAAATGTTCTAAAATTAGACAGTGGTGATGGCTGAACAACTGGATATACTAAAACACACCGAACTGTACACTTTTAAAGGGTGAATTTTATGGTACGTGCATTATATCTGAATAAAGTTGGAAATTGTAAAAAACATATGGCATGATTTTTCTCAATCCTTCCAAAAAGGGAAAAGAGCTACGTGTAACTGTACTTATACATATATATTTGTTTTGTATTTGCCAGGCATTTTTATGCTTTTCTACACTTAAATTTGACAACTGTTAAGTTCTGGAATGGGCTAAGAAGAGAAAACTTTCACTCCTTTTTATACTTAAAAATATACATTTATTTATTTATCTGTATTTCCTCTCAAAAACAATTCTACATGCTGATATTTGAAAGGTGGGGGGAAAACCAACCACAAAATACAAGAGGCTCTCTGGAAATATAAAAATGTTAGAATTCCTGGTTTTATGATTTATGGGAATAATCTAACCTAATATTTAAAATTGAGGCTATGCTGGTAAATCTAGGTTGTATGGTCACACACATATAGAAACAGAACTTTGGGATCACAATCACTGTGTACTGGAAAAGAACTGAACTCTCACTCTTAAGTGGCCCTTAGTCCTCCCCTCCCTCTGGGTTCTGTGAACATTTCCAAAAGTAAATAAGCTTTTTTACCTACCTGAATATAGAAAGCAAACTCATGATCTGCCAATATGAATGCCATCTTTCCCCAATAAGATACTTTTACTTAAGTAGTATTTTCTTATGTTGCTTACTAGCAGTGAGACAATCTTATCTGAGTGTAGATCTCAAGGCTCATCTACAGAGATCCTTTATAAAGACCAAATTATCAGAATTATTTCAATTTCCTGGCTTTAATGATAAATCACTTATTCTAGTCAACAAATCTATGATCTGAAAACAGAAGCAAATGTGCCACATAGTCCTAATAATTTATTTTTGTGAAACTTTCCTCTAGGTTCTTTTTGCACTACAGTTGATTTGAGTTCAATCTTACACAGTGCCTAACCTAAAATTAAACCTAGAATTATGCTAGTTTTCAGTTTGTTACATGCACACAAAAAAAGACATGTAATACAATATACTAAAAGAACTAAAGGTAGGTGGGTTTTTCTTGAAATAATCATGAACATATACTTTCAGGTTTAATTTATTATATTTCATCTGCCTATCAAATGTAGCACCTAAACTGATAAAATTTTATTTAAGGATAACAAAAGACCATTGTCTTCTAATTTAATTTCAAAATGCCTTTAAGAAAATTTACCACATACAATTTTCAGTGAACTAGACTGCATTTGTTAAAAAGATAGAAAATTGTTGTTCTAAAGACCATCCATACTTGAAGGACATAAATATTAAACACTGAGGAAATTTAATCTTATATTAATGTCTAGTAAAATACTTCAGTGTAGCCTAATTAAAAATTTTCTTTTGAGCAGCTATCAACTGGAGTAATATTTCTAATTGGAAAATAAAAATGCAATTCTGACCAATCAGTCTATGAACATTCATTCATCCAGCACTCACAAATGCCTGAAACTGCACATGAAAAAAAAAATGAGACAGCATTTACTTTTCTCATAGAATCTTCAATTCAGGAGTAAAGAAATTATTAATTTCAGTTGAGATAAGTACTTACTCAGGAAACGCAGGATTCAGTAACAGTATAATACAAGGGAGCCCTAAAACCAGTGAATTCAAGATTTTCAAGGAAGGCTTCTGAGTAATCTTTAGGCTGAGCCCTAAAGGACGGGTAAAATTGTTGCCTAATTGTGTTCCAGGAAGATTGAAATGCATTGGGAAAGGGTTTGGCACAAGGAGGAGGTTAGATAGCTCAAAAAACTCAAAAAAAAGGCCAGTATTCTTAGATGGTTCTGAACAAAGCTGAGTGTGGAGGAAGGTAAGGCTAAGGAGGTAGAGATCCAGATGAGGTGGGACCTTTTAGGCCAATTAAGGATTCTGAATTTTATTGCAAAAGCAACAGAAAGCCAGAGAAGAATTTTAAATAGAAAGTAACAATGTAAGACTTGTATTTTTAAAAGATTACTTGAAAAGACAAGAATTGTTATTCGTTCATAATAAGCCAAAAGAATTACAAACTATTAGAACTGATGAAGTTCACCCAAGTTGATGGATACAAAATCAACACCAACAATGATCAAAAGGGATAGACAAAAGAAGATGCTATTTGAAAAGCAAAAAAAAAAAAAAAAAATCAAATATCTAGGAACAAATTTAATCAAGTATGTGTAAAAGGCATTTACGAAGAAAACTGCAAAATATAGAATCAAATAAATGGCAAGATAAACCATGTCGATTCTCAAGTTAATTTATATATTCAATGCAATTCCAATTAATCTCCCCAAAGGAACTCCATAAACTGGTCTTAAATTATTATGCAACAGTAAAAGTCTAAGAAGAGTCAAGACAGTTCTGAAAATGAATAAAGGGCGGGTGCTCTGACTCCCAGATTTCAAAGCTTAATATAAAGCTATTTAAAATAAAACAATGTAGTACTGATGTTAAAAAAAAAAAAAAGACAAAAAAATTAAATGAAAGAGAATAAAGGGCCTAAAACCAAACCCAAGCATAACGCAGATGACACAGGTTGACACTAAAAAAAAAATGAATGGTGATAGAATTCAATACTTAATGTTGGGACAACTAGCTTTCCATATGAAAAAAAAAATTGATTCCTAATTCCTTCCCAGATAGACCTAAATGCAATAAACCAAACAACAAAATCCTCTCACCTATTAGCAGACAATATAAAAAGGAAATTTCTTGAACAAATAACACAACGCATAAAGGAAAAGACTCATGATTTTCACATCAAAAACTGAGATTCTATATCCCCAAAGAGAATACCACACTAGGCAGTAAGTAGGATTGTGTATTTTATTCTTATTCTGATAACTTTCCGAGCTGCATTGTGAAGTGAGGTTGGATAAGATGATCTCCAAGGTCCTTTACAACATAAATAGTCTCTTATTTTCTTTTTAAAACATTTCTTTAATTTATGAAACACTGAAAACATACAGAAAATAATAAAATTCCTATCTATTTATCCACCACCCAGAATTAATAATCAAGGAAATGCAAATTAAAATGAGATGTTTTAAATCCATCAAATTAGCAAAAAGTTTTAAATCTGACAATCCCAAGTATTGGCTAGCATGCTGGAAAAAGAAATGCCTATGTACTGCTGATAAAGTATATATTGATATAACTTGTGTGTGGGGGGGGGAGTGGGAGGAAGATCAGCCCTGAGCTAACATCCATGCCAATCCTCCTCTTTTTGCTGAGGAAGACTGGCTCTGAGCTAATATCCGTGCCCATCTTCCTCCACTTTAAAAGGGAACGCCACCACAGCATGGCCTGACAAGCGGTGCGTCGGTGCATGCCCGGGATCCAAACCCGGACGGCCAGCAGCGAGTGTGCACACTTAACTGCTACGCCACGGGGCCGGCCCCTTGACATAACTATTTTAGAGAAGAATTCAGCAGTATTTAGTAAAGTTAAAGATAATCACAATCTATTCCCTAGCAATTTCACTTCTGTGACTCTTCCCAAAGAAACACCTGCATAAAGAAATGTGTAAAAATGATCACTGCAGCATTATTCATAATAGCAAAAAAAGGAAACAACTCAAAATATCCATCAATAGTGGGACATGTACATTTTATATATCCATACAATGGACTACCATACAGCAGTGAAACTGAAAAAACTAGAGCTACACGCATCAACACATACATCCCAAAAAATACTAAGTGAACAAAAAGCTGACGAAATGCATGCACAATACTTTGTAAAAATTTAAAACACAAAAACCAACACCATGGATATCACTTAAAGATACATGTACACCTATACAGTAAAAGTATAAACAAGGATATAAAATATAGAACCCTTGGGATAGTTATTACCTTAGGTAAAGAGAGAGGGTAATAGGACTTGGGGTGGGGGGTGACGTTGCTACAAATGAATATTTAAGATTGCATTTGTTTCCCAAAGGATCAAAATTGGCTATAAATTCTGGGTGGTGGGCAAATGAGTATTTGCTATATTACTTACTGCATGTTTTAAATATTTTATAATTAAAATATATACATATATTTTTAAAAGAAAAAAATGAGCATATAATATACAAACTGAAAATTACCTTGGAGATCATCTAATCCAACCTACTTTCTTTATAAAAGAACTAAGGAAAGATATCAGAATAAGAATATAAAATAAGTACTATTGTAGTCACGGCAATTTTAAACACATACCAGGTGTTTAAAATAGAACTTAGGGGAATTAGATCTTGATTATTTGAGAGAACCCTGCTAGGCTACAGTGATCAGCCCCAATTTCTCAAAACCTGATGTCAGCTAGAAATATGGAGAACACACACACTCCTCCTAGGAATGCCTCATCAAATTCAGCACAGGCAGTAAAATGAGGCTATAGTCAGTCTTTGGCCCACTGTCCAGGCTGACCCCTAGTCCTATCTCTACTTAAAATTACTTAAAGTTCAGAAGCCTAAAGGATTGTTCCTGATCATACTTAGTTCATTAGCGCACAGCAAATATCTAAAAGTAGTCCTGAACTAACTAGGAAGTAGTTCATTCACCTAGCACTCACAAATACCTAAAACTGCACATATGAAAAAACATGAGACAGATAGCAAATGTTTACTGTTCTCACAGAATCTTCAATTCAGCAGTAAAGAAACTAATCTCAGTTGAGGTAAGTGACCTATATATTCTCCAGTTGAGATCCATCTATTTTTAAGCTCACCCTTCCTACATCTAGCCCAAAGATGGAAGAGGAATTTTCGGGAGGAGGGAGTAGACTGACTCCGAACTGAGTTAAATGAGACCATAAGATTTTACTTTCTCATTCTGAAGATAATTTGAAACACAGTACACTGGGCAATAATTAAATTTAAAGAAATATATAATAATATGATTTGAAACACGGAAATGTAGTTTTATGTGTATAAAAGACTAAAGTTAGCTCAGTTTTTCCAATATATTATACTTAAGTGTTCTCATTTCAACACTATAGTCAACTTTTAAGAAGCACTTCCATTCTGTCAAGGACAGTATATCCCTACCTTAGCTACCAAACTTTATCCATTTAATTTTCTATTTTCCCTCTCTGTTCTTTACGTTCATTTAATACGTGTCCTAGTCCATTTGGGGTGCTGTAACAAAATACCATAGACTGGGTGGCTTATAAACAACAGAAATTTATTTCTCACAGTCCTGGAGTCTGTGAAGTCCAAAATCAAGGCTCCGGCAGATTCAGTGTCTGGTGAGAACCAGCTTCCTGGTTCATAGAGAGCTGTCTTCTGGCTGGATCCTCACTTGGCAGAAGAGGCGAGGGAGCTCTCTGGAGTCTTTTATAAGGGCACTAATCCCATTCACGAGGGATCCGCTCTCATGACCTAATCACCTCCCAAAGACCCCATCTCCTAATACTATCAGATTGGGGGTTAGAATTTCAACATATGAATTTTGGAGGAACGTAAAAATTCAGTCTACAGCAATATGTCATGGACATAGCAAATGTGTAAGAAACTGAATATGAATAAAGCAGCTTAAGTAATTAGGGATACTTCATTTCTTAGAAGCTCTAAATTTGGGTTATCTAAAACAGCACAGTTTCTATCACCAACATGGAATATGACACATTGTCAGTTCCCTTCAGAAAACCAGAAAAGAAAAATGTTACCCAATTAATCTTTGTGTGAAATAGGATTTATCAATTAGTATACATCACATAACAATAGGTGCTCAAAAGACATGTATTTTTTTAATTCCCAGAACAAAAACTTTAAATATTTAGCAAAAGTTAAGTATTTAACATCCTTAATGATGGCACACTGTAAGGTTATCAAGAATGGCACATACACACACAGAGACACAATAAATAGAATTCTTAAGAAAAAAGTACTAAGATAATTAATAAGCTGGAAATAACCCATATTTCTCCCTATGACCCATTAGCTCTATATAGAAAACAGTGCTGGGCATTTCACCCTTTCCCTTCCAAAGAACAGGATTATGTTTTACATCTGATAAGAGACAGGAAAGCATTTGCTGGCAGTATGAAGAAATTCTTGTAGTGGTATCTGCAGTGCTAGAGGTATCATCTGAGAAGAAAATAAAGAACATCAGTTTTAGAGAGGGAGCTAGAGTGCAAGGAAGTGACAAAATGTGACATTTGTCCATACTGAATGGTACATACATGGTTGTTATATTATCCTCTGTATTGTCTATATATTTAATTTGGGGGGAAATTCAGACTTTATTCTGCATCACAAAGAATATAAAAATAAATGAGGTAGGATAGTGGCTACAGTCCACAAGGGCAATTCTAAGACTACCTTCTCACATTCAAGAGGAAGGCTGCCGAGGTAAAGGCTATTAGAAGCTTGAAACAGATAAGCCATCCCTTTTGATACAAAGAGACAGAAGTCATCAAATGAAAAGAACATGTGTGGAAGTACAGCACTGGGAGCATCTTCATTCAGTCCCCGGCTATGTAACTTGTGTGCAGCACTACTTGTCTCAAATGTGAAAAGGAACATCTTGAATTATTGAAAGAATATACAATGGGCGTACATTAAGAACTAAAAAAGAGCTACAAGCCTGCATACCAAAGAGACAGGTCAAAAAATTTTTTGATGTTTTATTTCTGTAAACATAAAGGGATCTGTGCTTGACTAACCTCAATTATCGCAAAGGGTACAGAAGATCAACTTATGGAACATGCTGAACTGTTTAGAGTCATCACGTTGGACTCCACACTGGCCAGCCCAGAGTTGCATTTAAGGAAGATTTTATCCTACTTGTATAATAAGTGTTCAGGGCTCATACACTACCTCCATGCTTTTATTTGAGCACAGATGCTGACTTTAATTTACAAGTCTCACACAGGATTCTCTCCTAACTATGATCCACATGTGATGTTTATATGAGATTCCAGCAGATTTCCTAGAACTGAACTTCTGGTATGATATTATCTAGTACGGTTCTGTGTCTCCAAAACTGCTTTTCCTTTCAGGTCAACCTTATGATTCACTTGCTATTTATCAAATTAACAGGAGAGGTCAAAAGTAAAGCAAATTACAGATGGGATTTCACTTTGGATTAATAATAATGAATAACACATGACTAACTATTAAGATCAATTATTTATTTCAAATGTAGTTACCAAATTGAAAATAAATTCACACACTAGATATTTCCCAAAATAATATTTCTATGAAAAGGTTAAAATATTAATAGAAAAAAGCAGAAAAATATACCAAGGTTCCAATCACTTGACTACCACTAACCAACTTGTTTTCTTGGGCAAGTCACTAAATCAGTTGTAAGGTCACTTTAGAGAGTATTAATCCACTTTTTCTAAGAATGACCACATTCAAAAAACATAATCCTCTGAAACAGACAAAGCAAGTATCACCTTCATTTGACAGAAGGAACAGAACAAAGGCTTAGAGCGCTAAATGACCTACTCATGACCAACTAGAAAGCTAGAGAGGAAGGATGAATCCACGATCTTCCGACACCAAAGGTAGTGCTTCTTCATCCACACCAATGGTTCTCGGTGGCTTTTGTTCACTGAACCTGTTGAGACTCTGAAGCACTTAAAATTTCACATATAATTATAGAAGTTCACAGTCACAAGGCTTAAAATCAAACAATAATAACTGCCAGCTAAATCTCATTTGCCAACATTAAGTATTCCCAAGAAAAAAAAAGTACTAGCTTTATTTCATTCTCAGATAGGCCTTATACTTAATAATCTTCTTTTTGACTTATTATCCATAATGGTATTTACTTGTTAAAAATAACTTACATCAAAGCACTATAGGTGACATTTCTGAGATTAAATGAAAATGAAAGCTGGCAAAGAAATTTATTATGTATTTATTTATTTTAATTATTTTATTGAGGTCACATTGGTTTATAACATTGTGTAAATTTCAGGTGTACATATCTGATAAGGAGTTAATTTCCAAAATATATAAAGGACTCATACAACTCAACAACAAAAAAAACCCAATCAGGGGGCCGGTCTGGTGGTGTAGTGGTTAAGTTCGCGCACTCTGCTTCAGCGGCCTGGGGTTCGCAGGTTCAGTTCTCAGGAGTGACCTAGCACCGCTTATCAAGCCATGCTGTGGCAAGTGTCCCACATATAAAGTAAAGGAAGATGGGCACAGATGTTAGCCCAGGGCCAATCTTCCTCAGCAAAAAGAGGATTGGCAACAGATGTTAGCTCAGGGCTAATCTTCCTCACCAAAAAAAAAAAAAAAAAAAAAAGATCAAAAAATGGGCAGAGGATATGAAGAGACATTTTTCCAAAGAAGATATACAGATGGCCAACAGGCACATGAAAAAATGTTCAACATCACTAATTATTAGAGAAATGCAAATCTAAACTATGAGATATTATGTATTTATTAATAAATCATTTCATTAAAAAAACATTTATATAGCATCCTTAAGTCTTTCAAACATCTCATGTTTTGGATGTAAGATATAATTTTGTATATTAACACTATTTCTATTTATTATAACTTTACTGTATTTCTTTTATTAGAAGAAAAAGCTCCATTTCCTGCACTAACTGCTATGGTCAGAGACGGTCCCCTGATGGCATCTTGTGAAGGCTGCCTTCTAGGAATAGTGTAGAAAACACTCACATATATCCAAAAAGGTGGGTAGGTAATCACAAAGCAAAGTAACTACTCCTCCCAACAGGTAGGACAGAACATATGCCATTGTGTGCAAAGCGTCCTGAACTGGGTGTCTTTGAGGAAACCATTTTAAAGCTTTGCACTTCAATTTCCTCATGGGTAAAATGAATGGAGTAACTGACCTCAAGGATGGTCCTACCGAGGTTTAAAACTTCTAGGAATCTATAACCAGAAGACAGAATGATAGTCACCTCAGAAAAATATCAGAGTATTTACAGGCAACTGCCAAAGTAAATCTATTTTTTATTTTACACACACACACACACACACACACTCTCTCTAAAACACTATGTGCCAGATACTGGGTAGTGGACTGGGACCAAGATATGAAGTATCTGGCACGCGCCAGTTGTAAAAAGAAAGGGGTAAAACAATATTCTTTCGAATAGCAGCTGCAGGCAGGTGTTGCGTCCACACAACTGCCCTAAGATTGAAAGGGCATGGGAGAATGAGACTCCATTATGTGATGGGGTTTCACAAAATATGGAGTTATGTGGAGAAAAGTCACTAGCTTATAAGCTTCCAAAAGACAGAGACATGTTTCTTGTCTCTGTAGCCCCTACACCTAGCTCAGCTCACAGTAGCCACAGTACGTACCTAATAAATGTTAGCTGACCATTTACTGATTTACTGATAACTAATTCATCCATACTCTGGTAACACACTCTCTGGCAAACACCAGGAGTCCTTGACCTTAAAGCGTGAGTTTACAGCTAGTGAGAAAGAAAACAAACAATGTCAAGGATAATATGCTAGAGTCCACTGTATATAAGGGGCTTTGAGACCATTCAGAAACACCAGGTTGGAAGACTTCAAAGAATAATACTTATAAAGTGCCTACACATTAGGCATTTTACATACTTTAATCCTTATAACAACTGTGACTGAGTTTCACCATCCCATTTTACAGATGACAAAACTGCAGCTCACCAAGATTAAGTAACTTGCCAAGGGTCAGACAACTAGAGTAAGACCAGAATTAAAAGCAGGATCTAATTCCAAAGCTATGTCCACTGTACATACCATAATGTCTTTAATTTTTATATTTTATCTTTACATTTGCAGTGGAGGGCGTGGGGATTGTCAAATCAGCCAAAACACTGTTGTCGTGAATCATCATGAAAAGAGCATCTAAGCATTTACCCAAGTATTCTACTTGAAAAAATCACTTCTGAAAATGTCTTCACTCACAAAAATCAGAAAACCAACTTTTTAATAGCCACATACATACTTAATGTTTCTACATTTTGACGTATGCAAGTATAGGTCTAAACAAAAGTGTGCAACTGAAGAACATAACTAGTAATCATTTAAGAAAAGAGCCACTTGTAAATATCATTTCAAGTGCTTGGGTTGAAAAATTTATGTATGATCCATAGTTCTGGATTATTCCACTGACTCCATATTGAGAGAAACAGCAAATTATTCCAGATTTTTTTTGAGGGGAGAGAGGATTTTTTTTTTTTTGGAAGGGAGAGAGGAGAGGTCATTTAGAAATGATATAAACTTTAAGAAATACAACTGATTAAATGTTACATGTCAAAGACACTGCAGGTACCCAACAGTGGACTTGTTAAATAGACTGCACAAGTGGGTGAGAATGTGTTCCTTACACTCGGGCCTAGTAAAAACTCTTACTTAAGAAATTATTTTTTAAGCCATGAGAAAAAGTGAAGAATTTAAGAGAGAGAAAATAAAAGCAGCTTACAAGACCTCTGAAAAAGAATCAGAACACTCTCAATTTGTATCTCTGTGTAAACTCCTCAGGAACAGGTAATGTCCACAGGATGGTGTACAGACTAATACTTAGCACACTAATGCTAGTTAATAAGTATTGACACAATAAGACTTTCTTAGATCACATTCTAAATTTGTAAACAGATAATCATTATTTCTTGTTTTTGTTTTGTCGTGATTATTAGCTTCTTTAAAGGGCTTCTGGTCACCTTTTCAGCTTATCAGCACCATCATTAATATTGTATTCATTACATTAAAAATGTGATAAGTAGCTCAGATTTACAAGCAGGATCTAATTCCAAAGTTATTTCCACTATACATACCATGATAAAACTTTCTATCTTCCTAAATTCTAAACTTTTTTACATGGCTTACAAAATAATCTAAGTTAAGGGCACTTGCTAGTCATAGGTGTGAGATCAACACTTCTCATCCCACTTGTCAATTCACTCAACAAGATTTATTGGGTATCCACAGTCTTTGACACCTAACTTTTTAACAGTTGTACTTCTAAACTTTAGGTCATTTTCACTCTAAGCCCCCTCTCTGCCCCCCAAAAATCCTGGAATAATGTGCGGCTTCCCTCTATATTGCAAGCAGTGGAGTGATTCAAAATTATGGGTCATAGCCATATTCCTTCATGATTGATTGAGGGTAACCTGGGACTGCAAATCTCATATGCTATTACGTAGGTTACATTTTCAACAGCACCCTAGCCACTTAATAAATACAAGTCCAAATAGACTTTGTAATGTTTCTATTTTAGCATGCCCATAGGACGTTTTAAAAAAATCAGAGACTAAATTATCTTTCGAGGATCCTATCTTTCCCGCGTCTATATTAAAATTATTTTTAACAATATTATGGACTAAAGCATTTGCCACACTCAGTTCTGACTTTACCAACAAAAACCTCCAAACCATGACGAGGAAAGAGACCTTTTCATTTTCTCAACTGAAAAGGAGGTGGGGGGGGGAGGCCAACTGTTTGCAGGTTTGCATTTACAGTCTCTGGCAAACCCAGGAGCTCACGTTTAATTTCAGAATCCCCATGAGTAATCTGTGAACACAACCCTTAGGTTTGATTTCCCACTTCATTCGCCCCCCCTACCCACCAGTCCACTCCCAAAACCCCAACCCACCAAAGCCCACGTCTAAATATTTCTTTACCAAGAGGGCCCAAGCCTGGAAACCACCGAGCAAGAGCTCCCCTAAGAAGTAAAAGGCCAGCTTGGGCGCAGGCCGGCTCCGCGAGCCCCGCTCCAAGGAGGGGCCCCTCTCGACGCCCTGCACGCCCCGCCCCGCTCCGGGGCCGCTCGGTCCCCTCGGGCGACAAAACCCTCCCTCCGGCGCTCAGCCAGGACTGACAGTTACAGCAGCAGCAAGCGCTGCTACCAGAGGCCTACTTCTGGCACCTGCCCCTCCAGACCACGCGCCCCAAACACTCGCCCTGGCGGGGGTGGGGGCGCCCCCACCCTCGCCAAGCCGACCCCGAAGGGTGGCCTGGGCGACAGAGGAGACGAAAGGAGGGGCCGCCCGGCCTCCCCTACCAGGCCCGTCCTCGGCTGCACTGACCTGTGGTCGCCCCCGCGCCTGGGCTGCGGCCCTCACAGCAGCGGCCGCCTCACTGGTCGTCGTCGTCGCCCTCGCCTGCCGCCTCCGCCCGCCACCGCCTCGTTCCCTGTCGCTGCCTCCACCGCCGGGGCTCATGCGGGACCCGCGCTTCCTTCTCCGGAGACCGAGGCCGGGAAAGGGCGCGTCGGGGCCGCAGAAAAGCCCGCGCTCGTCGCCAGCCGCCGCCGCGCCGCTGCCTGTCCACACCGGGGACTCCGGGGCCCGCCTGGCCGGGGTAGGCTGCGAGCCGCTCCGAGCGCGGCCCCGAGGAGGAGCCGAGGGAGGCGCGCCGCCCGCGCTGTGAGCGCCGGGTCGGCAGAGGTGAAGCGCAAGGCGGCGGCGGCGGCGGCGGATGGCTACGCAGCAGCGGGGCGCGCGCGCGAGAGGAGGGCGGTGTGTCGAGCTTCTGGCGAAAGGGATTCAGACTCTGTCTTCTGCAGTCACCCCGAGCCCAGCGCCACCATCTTGGGAAAAACGCGGATCTCGCGGCCGCGGCGCAAGCCGGGAGGACTGGCTGGGCGGGCCGAGTATCCCGGCAGGCAGCGCGCGTCGCCCGGCTGGGCAAGGGCTCCAGGCCAGGACGCAGGGGTGCGGGGCGGAGCCGGGGCGCGCGCGGGATAGCGCAGCGCTATGCCCCGCCCTCCTTCACCGGCTCCGCCCCCCTCCTGCTTGCCGTCGTCGCCAGCGCAGGGGCTGTTGGGAAGGGGAAGTGGCTCGCGGCTCCTCGGAATCCTATTAGGGTTGGTCGCCATCTTGGGACTGAGCGGAGGGGCCAATGCTTTTTTTTTGAACCGTTGCTGTCCGTGGCCCGAAAGAAGGGGGTCTCCGAAACCCCCTAGAGGCCTCAGGAATGTTGGCTATCTCTCTGGTCTGCCCAACCGAGGAACGTGCCGGAACTTGGACGCTCCCGATTTTGTTGAGTGACGAATCGGCTACGAAAGTCGCCGAGGGGATTTGATAGCCCGCAGCCCCGCGGCGGGGCAGAAGCCTCCGGATACTAGGTCTCCGACCCCAACCCCTTTCTGCCCCGAGCTGCCTTTGTAAACACTGTAGAGGTAGCCTGAGAGCGCTGGCCAGCTTTCGGAGGACCAAGGTCATCTGCTTAGGCCTCTTGCCAACACTTGATGTGTCACTAGTTTACAAGAAGGTAAAAGCCCATGTCCTGCAGCTTTGACGTTTGGTAGGTTGTCGATAAAGAGAAAGTGGCCTTTTGGTTGACCCCAGCTGGACAGAGGGTGATTTTGAGCCATATAACAACTGAACTGAACCCATGTAAAACCATGCATTTAAACGTATTTAGTACGAAGGTCACCATTTTTTTAAAAGGGTTTTTTTTATGGCTCCGCAACACTTAATGACAAAGTATAATGGAATCACTAACAATTCGTAGTCTGTACGACTTGAAACTTTGCTGATAAGCCCGTAAAATAGAATATGATATCCCATTCATGTAGTAGTCAAGCTATTTATATGAACAGTCATACATAGCAGTGTATTTAGCTGTCATTCTTAGAACATCTTTTTTGTAGTCAGGGATATATACACACACACACACACACACACACACACACACACACCTATATACTGCTTCCCAACAATAACTAACTATAAAAAATTTAACCAATTATAAAAAATAAGCTAGTGGAATTTAAATTATTCTAGGACAACTGATGATAAATGACAGTATTAAGTCATGTCCAATTTTAACTCAGTTCCTTACTCTTTTTTCATTTCTCCCATTACAGATCCTCAGTTAGAAACTATTTGCAGTTCTATTTTATGGAAGAAACTAGTTAAAATGATCGTCTTTTAACGAATTATCTTTGCATATTATCAAAATAGGCAAATGAGAATGAAAATCTTTAAAGACTTCATTAAGGTAAAATGTTACTACAATATCTAGTATGTGAAGATACTTTTAGCTATTCTACTTCCTCTAGAAATTGAATAAATGAAATGTAACTTTATAATAACTCGGTATATCAAAATGTGGCAGGAATTCCTGAGTTCCAAAAAAATCAAAGACTGAAGAGAAATAAAGCTGCTCTTACTTAAATGTCAGAATGACTATCTAGTATTTACTAAGACCAAGGAGAATCCCAATTCCTCCTTGGAATCTGAAGAAATTACCCATAGCCCTTTCAGTTAATTAATATTAAATAGGTATTCTTATGTGTGACATTAGTGTTAGATTTGATTCAAGAACCCACTGTGCTCTTTGCCTTAATCCATTTTCAAATTTCAAAATGTTTGCTGGTAAAAACTACCAGCACAAATATTGTCAGGAATCCTTAGAATACTAATAGTGTTCCACCTCCATATATATCAGTTTTTATGAATAAGTTTTTTTCTCTCAAATCAGAACCGTATTTTTCTTCAGGGTGTTTTCCCAGAAAAATGTTTTGGTGTCTACTAAGTAAGTAGTAAACATTTTTAGACTATTCGGATCAAAATGAGACCCAGTAGTTTCTAATAATTTTCTCATTAGGCGTGAAGTGAAATGAACAGTTTAATATTTTTGGCATAACGTATTAATTCCTTGAACAAACTTTGAACTTCTGTTTACCCAGAGCTGTGCCAGCCTTTGAGAAACAATAAAAAAGATCAACAGCCCCTGTCCCTGCCCTCAGAACTCACAGTCCAAGAGGAAGTCACACCTGTAAAACTGTGGACACTTTTTCAGAATAACCGAACACTTCAGTGATTATGGAATAGTTACTAATATATATCTTCTAACACTCATGAGCTTTTTTTTCTAATGAAACATTTTGCCATAAATTGCTGATAAAGTTGGTTTTTTGACAGAGCTGTTTTGATGCTCAAGATTTCTTGTTGATGCGAGACAACACATAAATCAAAATGCTAAAACAATTTTTTATTACCTAGCATGCCCCTGGAATCAGGAATAAGCTGAGAGTATGGAACAGAAAAGGGTCAGATATGGTGGAATTGAAGTTACTGCTGCTATTTTTAGGTTGCATCAAAATGCTACATACTCGCTGTTGAAAGAGACTAAGCTTTCAGTATATGAGTAGCTCTTAGTATTTAAGAAATACTGTTAAAGCAAAATTAGCTCCATGAAGAACATTGCCTAGCATATAAGTGCTCAGTAAATGTTAGTGCTTAGTAACAACATTAGTATTATCTATATCGTTATTTAGCATTACACACTTCAGGCATGAAATCCTTCACACCTCCACCCGTATTCTTACAGGTCTGCCTAAATTTGCACTCCCCTTGATCTTCTGTCTTAAAGTATGAGCCATCCTTCTTTTTACAGCTAATTTTTTGGGGGCCGGGGGGAGGGGGTTTCTCCTCAAGATTCTTAATCCCTCAGTAGTTCCCTCTCCTGTTCATAAATTCTCCCTCTACTAACTTTGTTCCTTCTGTTTAGAAGAACTATCTGTACTCAAGATTGCCATTTCCTTCCAAGTCCCTCTTCAGCTACTGAAATTTAGCATTTGCCCCCATTTCACTATATACATTGCTTGTATTAATGTCAGCAATGGCATAATGGCCAAATCCAAAGGTTGCTTCTCAATTTCCGTGGTATCTGACCTCTTTGCAGCCTTCCACACTGCTAGCCACTGCCTCCTGGAAACTACTCCCTAGGTTCTGTCACCTTGGATTCTCCAGCCTCTCCTGCTGTGTCTCGGGCCACTGTTCCTCAAGTCTTCTTTGCAGAATACTCTTCCTCTCTATCCTTGGTTCTCTTTGCCTACTGTATTACACAGTCTCTAACAGAACCATTTACATATACTCTTCCTCTATAGCTTATTTCAGTCAGGAATCAAGTCTGAATTGAACACTGACCTTACTCAGATACTTCAGACACATATTTTCAACCCCTTATTGGAAATTTGTACTGGATGTTCTACAAGTACCTCACACTCAACATATCTAAAACCCAACTGCTGAATATGTCCCATTTTCCACCATTAACTGAGATGGGGATGATTGTGGAGAGGAGCAGGTTTTGGAAGAACAAGCAGGAATTGGGTTTTGGCAGTGTTGAATTTGAGATGCCTATATATCTGTAGTACTAGTTGACTCTTAATATGCATTCTCTTCATCCATGATAATGATATATCTAGCCAGACACATGGTTGCCTATAATAAACTCTCTTAAGTATGGCCATGTCACTAAGTTCTGGCCAGTGGATTGTGAGCAGAAATGATGTGTGCGATTTCCAGATCATACTCTAAAAGAAATGGGATGCCCCTTTGCTTGTATCCCTTTCTGATGATTGGAATGTGGTTGGGGTTGTGAGCTGTGTTGGAGGGATCACAGAGCAACAAGGTGGATCCCTGAGGAATTCATGGGTCAGAGCCTGTGTACCAGCTTGAACTTGGGTGTGAGACAGCTACTAACTTCTATAATCTGCCATGGTTATTCTAGTTCCCTTTTACTGCAGCTGACCTTATATCCTAATATTCAAGTGAAGAAATCAAGGAGGCAGGTGGATGTGGGCATCTGGAGTTAAGGGAGAATGAAACCAACTCACCCTACATTTTCTTGACTTGATTGATGACTCTACCATCTGTAACAGTCCCCAGTTGTAATAATGTTAGTAATCCTAGATTTCTTCCTCTCCCTCACTTTCCTGGCAATTAGGAGGCAAAGTCATATACTCCTTAAAAAATTGGTTTTACAATTAGGTAGCATAGCGAAGTAGATAAGAGCACAGGCTCCCAATTTATCAGCAAGTGGAAAAATGCCAGGCAAAATCATAAACCCCTTTCTGATGTAGTTTTCTCATCTGTAAGTCGGGGTTCTTGTGAGGATTAAATGTCAATATACATAAAGCAGTTATAATAATGTTGGGCACATAGTACAAGTTCAATAAAGGGAAGCTTTTTTATCCCGTGCAAATCCCAGTTCTGCCACTTACCAGATATAGGACCTTCAATTAAACCTTCAATTAATCTCTCTGTTGCCTCATCAGTGAAGTGGGAAAAATAATAGTACTGACCTCATAGGGCTACTATAAGCCTTCATTCTTCCATTCAACACACATTTATTGAATAAATATGATGTACCAGCACTGTTTTAAGTGCCAAGAATAAAGCAGTGAACAAAGAGCCTGACCTCGTGGAGTTTATGATCTAGTGAAGAAAGAAAACCTGTAAATCTGGTGTGTCAGAATGTGATAAATATTAAGGAGAAATACAAAGCAAGGCAAAGAGAATATTGTATGCTACAGGAGTTAACATCATGCAGGGTGGCCAAGAGAAGATCTCATTGAAAAGATGACATTAAGCAGAGTCTTGACAGAAGTAAGGGAATAAACTGCGGGAATATAAGGGGAAGAGCATTCCAGGCAGAGAGGATCCTGAGGCAGAAAGGTGCCTAGAGCCATCCAGGACCACCTGGGAAGGCACTGCGGCTGAAAAAGTGTGGGAGGAGAAGTTGAGATGAGCTCAGGGAAGTCAGAGTGGGCCACAGCCGGGCAGGCTTTGTACCTCATTCTAAGGACTTGGTTAGTTGTGCTGAATGAGGTGGGAAGGCCCTAGAAGGGTTGAGAAAGTTATGACAAGATCTAATGTATGGGAATCATTCTGACTACGGTGTGGAGAATGGACACAGACAGCACATGTGAAGTGTTTAGTGCCTGACATACGGGAATCGTTCAATAAATGGTAGTAAGCACTATTATTATTATTATTATTAGCTATTGTCATTATTATTGTAACATGAATTTCCTTCTATAAAATCCCACTGCTACTGCCTTAATTTTATTTTATTTTATTTTTTTGTTTATTGCAGTAACATTGGTTTATAATATTGTATAAATTTCAGGTGTACATCATTATACTTCTATTTCTGCATAGATTACATCATGTTCACCACCCAAATACTAGTTACAACCCATCACCACACACATGTGCCGAATTATCGCTTTCACCCTCCTCCCTCCCCTCTTCCCCTCTGGTAACCACCAATCCAATCTCTATCTCTGTGTTTGTTTATTGTTGTTATTATCTACTACTTAATGAAGGAAATCGTACGGTATTTGACCTTCTCCCTCTGACTTATTTCACTTTGCATAATACCCTCAATGTCCATCCATGTTGTCACAAATGGCTGGATTTCATCGTTTCTTATGGCTGAGTAGTATTCCATTGTGTATATATACCACATCTTCTTTATCCATTCGTCCATTGATGGGCACTTAGGTTGCTTCCAAGTCTTGGCTATTGTGAATAACGCTGCAATGAACACAGGGGTGCATGTATCTTTACAAATTGGTGTTTTCAAGTTCTTTGGATAAATACCCAGCAGTGGAATAGCTGGATTATATGGTAGTTCTATCCTTGATTTTTTGAGGAATCTCCATACTGTTTTCCATGGTGGCTGCACCGGTTTGCACTCCCACCAGCAGTGTATGAGAGTTCTCTTCGCTCCACATCCTCTCCAACAGATGTTGTTTCCTGTCTTGTTAATTATAGCCATTCTGACAGGCGTGAGGTGATATCTCATTGTAGTTTTGATTTGCATTTCCCTGATAGTTAATGATTTTGAATATCTTTTCATGTGTCTGTTGGCCATCTGTATATCTTCTTTGGAGAAATGTCTGTTGAGGTCTTTTGCCCATTTTTAAATTGGGTTTGTAGTTTTTTTGTTGTTGAGATGCATGAGTTCTTTATATATTTTGGAGATTAAGCCTTTATCAGATGTATGGTTTGCAGATATCTTCTCCCAATTGTTAGGTTGCCTTTTCGTTTTGTTGATGGTTTCCTTTGCTGTGCAGAAGCTTTTTAGTTTGATGTAGTCCCATTTGTTTATTTTTTCTATTGTTTCTCTTGCCCGGTCAGACATGGTGCTTGAAAATATGCTGCTAAGCCCGATGTCGAAGAGCGTACTGCCTATGTTTTCTTCTAGAAGTTTCATAGTTTCAGGTCTTACATTCAAGTCTTTAATCCATTTGGAGTTAATTTTTGTGTGTGGTGTAAGGTAAGGGTCTACTTTCATTTTTTTGCATGTGTCTGTCCAGTTTTCCCAACACCATTTGTTGAAGAGACTTTCTTTTCTCCATTGTATGTTCTTGGCTCCTTTGTCAAAGATTAACTGTCCATAGATGTGTGGGTTTATTTCTGGGCTTTCGATTCTATTCCATTGATCTGTGTGTCTGTTTTTGTGCCAGTACCATGCTGTTTTGTTTACTATAGCTTTGTAGTATATTTTGAAATCAGGGAGTGTGATACCTCCAGCTTTCTTCTTTTTTCTCAGGATTCCTTTACCTATTTGGGGTCTTTTGTTGTTCCATATAAATTTTAGGATTTTTTGTTCTATTTCTGTGAAAAATGTTGTTGGAACTTTGATAGGGATTGCACTGAATCTATAGATTGCTTTAGGAAGTACGGACATCTTAACTATGTTAATTCTTCCAATCCAAGAGCACAGAATAGCTTTCCATTTCTTTGTGTCTTCTTCAATTTCTTTCAGCAATGTTTTATAGTTTTCCGGGTACAGATCTTTCACCTCTTTGGTTAAGTTTATTCCTAGGTGTTTTATTCTTTTTGTTGCAGTTGTAAATGGGATGGTATTCTTAATTTCTCTTTCTGCTACTTTGTTGTTAGTGTATAGAAATGCAACTGATTTTTGTATATTGATTTTGTATCCTGCAACTTTACCATATTCGTTTATTACTTCTAAAAATTTTCTGGTGGATTCTTTAGGGTTTTCTATATATAAAATCATGTCATCTGCAAATAGTGACAGTTTCACTTCTTCCTTTCCAATTTGGATCCCTTTTGTTTCTTTCTCTTGCCTGATTGCTCTGGCCAGGACTTGCAGTACTGTGTTAAATAGGAGTGGTGACAGTGGGCATCCTTTTCTGGTTCCTGTTCTTAGAGGGATAGCTTTCAGTTTTTCACCATGGAGGATGATATTAGCTGTGGATTTCTCATATATGGCCCTTATTATGTTGAGGTACTTTCCTTCTATACCCATTTTATTCAGAGTTTTTATCATAAATGGATGCTGTATCTTGTCAAATGCTTTCTCAGCATCTATTGAGATGATCGTGTGATTTTTATTCTTCATTTTATTAATGTGGTGTATTACATTGATTGATTTGCGAATGTTAAACCATCCCTGCATCCCTGGAATAAATCCCACTTGATCATGGTGTATAATCTTTTTAACATATTTTTGTATGCGAAGTGCTAGTATTTTGTTGAAGATTTTTGCATCGATGTTCATCAGCGATATTGGCCTGTAATTTTCTTTTTTTTGTGTTGTCCTTGTCTGGTTTTGGTATCAGGGTAATGTCAGCTTCATAGGATGAGTTTGGGAGCTTCCCCCCCTCCTCAATTTTTTGGAAGAGTTTGAGAAGGATAGGTATTAAGTCTTCTTTGAATGTTTGGTAGAATTCACCAGGGAAGCCATCTGGTCCTGGACTTTTATTTTTGGGGAGGTTTTTGATTACTGTTTCAATCTCCTTACTAGTGATTAGTCTATTCAAATTCTCTACTTCTTCTTGATCCAGTTTTGGAAGGTTGTATGATTCTAAGAATTTATCCATTTCTTCCAGATTGTCCAATTAGTTGGCATATAACTTTTCATAGTATTCTCTTATAATCTTTTGTATTTCTGAGGTGTCGTAATTTCTCCTCTTTCATTTCTGATTTTACTTATTTGTGCCTTCTCTCTTTTTTTCTTGGTGAGTCTAGCTAAAGGTTTGTCAATTTTGTTTATGTTTTCAAAGAGCCAGCTCTTGGTTTTATTAATTTTTTCTATTTTTGTGGTCTCTATTTCATTTATTTCTGCTCTGATTTTTATTATTTCGCTTCTTCTACTGATTTTGGGCTTTGTTTGTTCTTCTTTTTCCAGTTCCTTTAGGTGCATTGTCAGATTGTTTATTTGAGATTTTTCTTGTTTGTTGAGATAGGCCTGTATTGCTATAAACTTCCCTCTTAGAACCACTTTTGCTGTATCCCATAAATTCTGGCATGTCGTATTTTCATTTTCATTTGTCTCCAGGTATTTTTTGATTTCTCCTTTGATTTCTTCGTTGACCCACTCGTTGTTCAGTAGCATTTTGTTTAATTTCTATGTATTTGTGGCTTTTCTGATTTTCTTCCTATAGTTGATTTCTAGTTTCATACCGTTGTGGTCAGAAAAGATGCTTGGTATTATTTCAATCTTCTTAAATTTATGGAGACTTGTTTTGTGGCCTAATATATGATCAATCCTGGAGAATGTTCCATGTGCATTTGAAAAGAACGTGTATTCTTCGGTTTTTGGATGGAATGCTCTGTATATATCTACTAGGTCCATCTGTTCTAGTGTGTCATTTAAGGCCAATGTTTCCTTATTGATCTTCTGTTTGGATGATCTATCCATTGGTGTAAGTGGAGTGTTAAAGTCCCCTACTATTATTGTGTTACTGTCTATTTCTGTTTTTAAGTCTGTTAATAATTGCTTTATATATTTAGGTGCACCTACGTTGGGTGTGTAGATATTTACAAGTGTTATATCCTCTTGTTGGATGTTCCCTTGATCATTATGTGGGGCCCTTCTTTGTCTCTTTTTACAGTTTTTTTAAAGTCTATTTTGTCTGATATGAGTATTGCTACCCCAGCTTTCTTTTCATTGCCATTTGCGTGGAGTATCTTTTTCCATCCCTTCACTTTCAGTTTGTGAGTGTCTTTAGGTCCTAATTGTGTCTCTTGTATGCAGCATATATATGGGTCTTGTTTTTTTATCCAATCAGCCACCCTATGCCTTTTAATTCGAGCATTTAGTCCATTGACGTTTAAAGTAGCTATTGATAAGTATGGACTTACTGCCATTTTTTAACTTTTTTTTTTTCTCAGTGTTTTAGTAGTCCTTCTCTGTTCCTTTCTTCTTCTATACAGAATTGATGGTCTCTTTAGTTTGACCTCTGTCTGAAAGCTCTACTCTTTAACTCCCCTCCTCCCTCCTTTTATGTTTTTGATATCATATCTAACCTCTTTTTTGTGCATTTGTATCCATTACCCTCTTATCATGGAAATAGATAATTTTTCCTATTTGTGGTCTTCTCTTTTCCCCTTAACTCAGTCCCTTTAACATTTCTTGTAGCACTGGTTTCTTGGTGACAAACTCCTTTAATTTTTGCTTGTCTGGGAAATTTTTGATCTCTCCTTCCATTTTGAATGATAACCTTGCCAGGTAGAGTATTCTTGGCTGTAAGTTTTTTCCTTTTAGCACTTTAAATATATCATGCCACTCTTTTCTAGCTTGTAAGGTTTCTGCTGAGAAGTCAGCTGATAGCCTTATGGGGTTTCCTTTGTACGTAACTTGACCCCTCTTGCGGCTTTTAGGATTCTCTCTTTATCTTTAATTCTGGACATTTTCATTATGATGTGTCTTGGTGTGGGCCTCATTGGGTTTATCTTGTTTGGGGCTCTCTGTGCTTCCTGTACCTGGATGTCTGTTTCCTTCCTTAAGTTAGGGAAGTTTTCATCTATTATTTCTTGAAATAGATTCTCTGCCCCTTTGTCTCGCTCTTCTCCTTCCGGAACACCTATAACACGGATGTTAGTGTGCTCAATGTTGTCCCAGAGGTCCCTTAGACTGTCCTCACTCTTTTTAATTCTTTTCTCTTTTACCTGTTCAGCTTGGGTAATTACTTCTAGTCTTTCGTCCAGCTCACAGATCCATTCTTCTGTATCCTCTACTCTGCTTTTGAGTCCCTCTAGTGAATTTTCATTTCCAGTATTGTATTCTTCATTTCTGATTGGTTCTTTTTTATATCTTCCATTTCTTTGTTGACATTCTCACTGAGTTCATCTATTCTTCTCCCCAGATCAGTGAGCATCCTTAACACTCTTATTTTGAACTCTCTGTCAGGTAGGTTGCTCATTTCTGTTTCACTTAGTTCCTTTGCTGGGGTTTTGTCCTGTTCCCTTACTTGGAATGTATTCCTTTGCCTCCTCATTTTGCCTCTTTCCCTGTGCTTGTGTCTACGTATTAGGTAGGACAGCTATGTCTCCTGCTCTTGGATTTGTGACCTTATGTAAGTGATGCCTTAGGAGGCCTGCAGTGTGCTTCTCTCAGTTCTCAATGTTCCAGGGGTGACCCCTATGTGGGCTACGTGTGTCCTTTTGTTGTTGCCTATTTGCTCTCCCTGTAGGCACCCAGGGAGGGCGAGTTATGCTCCTTGCCAGCTGTTGTAATGCTCAGCTGCTTGTAGTTGTTGTGGGCCCCTCAGTCTTTTTATCAGGTGTGGGGAGCCCCAGCACAGTAGGCTGCAAGTTCTAATACCACTTTTGTGTTGTAGTATTTCTTGTAAGTGACTAGGCCCCCAGTGTGGCAGGTTGTTAGGCTCAGGGCCTTATAGTTGCTACAAGCCTCCAGCCTTTAGGTCTCTTGTCAGCTCTCCGAGGCTTGCAGCTGGGCGGGGCTGGCCTCAGGCACGGGAGCACCCAATTGTTTCAGGCTTTGGAAGGTTGGGTAAACCCCCTATGTGGGTCTTTGAGAAGCACAAGTCTTCTGCAGCTGACAAGCCCTGATGCCCACAGGTCCACACACACAGTCAACACAGTCCTGCCCTGTGTGCACGCCCCGACCTCCCGAAGAGGACCCAGTCTCTTCACGGCGGGAGCCCTACACACTCCACCACTGCCCCACATTCTCCACCTGCTCCTTGTGTACACCCTGCCCCTCTGAAGTCAGCTCCGTTGCCAGGCTGCAGAGAATCCAGTCACCAATCTATGCAGGCCCACAAGTTGCCTGAGGGCTTGTTGTTGGGTGGGGCCAGTCTCTAGAGTGGGCTGCCTGCCCTGGCTGAGCTGGATTAAATCCGTGCTCTAGCGAGTGGGGCAGACCCTGGGCCAGTAGCCTCAGGGAGAACTCCAATGGCGTCTGTGTCAGCACGCCCCACCAGGCTACAACAATGGCTGCCGCCAATGTCCCAGTCCCTGGAGTGGTCTCACCTATCACCGAGATGCAATCAGTGCCTATCAGGTGAGTCTCTTTTCACCAAAGCACTGTGCACCTTTCTTTCTGGTGATTTTAGGTTGCTTTCTGAAATGGGTGAGTTTGCGCATGGACCCTTTATGAGCCGGTTTTAATTTCTTTGTGTACCAGCTTTTCTGGGGGTACTCCCCAAGGTTTTAGTAGCAGGCAAAGTCACATATTATGCCACTTGTCTCGATTATGCTGGGTCCACAAAATGCCCACAGCGGGGGCGCTCCCCAGATCCGGGCCCCACGCCTCCAGGGAGGGCTGCGTACCTTTTGGCTGCTCCCGCACGGCCATGAGGCACTGCGGCTTGTGAAGGTGGCGTTTTTCCTCTCCAGAAGGGAGTTTCTGCCTCTTCTACCTCAATTAGGATTGTCCGTTGTTGCAGGAGTTCCTCTTATCCAGTTTTCAGTTCTGTCCCAGGGGTAATTTTTCCATGAGTAGTTGTAAATTGGCTGTGTCCGCGGGAGAAGGTAAGTTCAGAGTCTGCCTACGCCGCCATCTTGACTTCCTCCACTACTGCCTTAATTTAGACCCTTAGTGTTTCTTACTTGAACTACAGTGTAAGCTTCAAAAGGGCAGAGCTGTATTATTCGTTATTGTATCCCCAACACCCAACAAAATGCTTGTTCATATTACAGTATTCTCCTACTGAATTTTCTCATCATGAAATGTTTTTTAAAGAAACAAATATGATCTTATTGCTCCCGTGCTTGAATCTATCAGTGGCTCTTCATAGCTTTCTGGATAATGTCCAAACACCAAGAACAAGGCCCAGTGGATGTGGGTTCTGCCTCCCTTCCAGCCTCATATCCTTCCACTCCCCACACGAATTATTGCTGGAGCAGTGCGTACACACTTAAGAGTTATTTGTTGCCCTTTTGTATGCAATTCCTTCTGCGTTTTAGACAAGTTCAAGTGTCTCCTCTGAGAAGCCTCTCTTATCTTTTCAAGCAGGGTTATTGTTCATGCCTCTGTGCCACTTCTTTCCATCATGTCACCTTTCACAAACTGTTGGTATATGTGCTATGCTTACACTTCTGTCTCCCCTTAAGTTCCTTGAGAGAGGAGAGTACCTTTGACTTGCTTTGTGTTCCCAGTACCTATCTCAGTGGTTAGAACCTGCTATCTCCTCAAAAAGTGTTTGAATGAATGAGCTAATGTATGGTAAAGTAGTGTATCTTTGGATATTTCCCTTTTCGACTATGTCAAACAGAGATACAAGGTGCAGAGGTTCCTGCTAATATAATTCAGTGGGAACAGAAAAATCAGGCAAATTAATTTACTGTAAGAAATTTTAACTTCTTGTGAACTCCAACAACTAAGTAAGCAACAATATATATAAGTCATTTAATCTTTCAGGACCTTAGTATTATGATGTATAAAATTAAGATATTGAACAAATGACCTATAAAGTCCTCTTAAATATATGACTTACTCAACCACTAATTTTTACTAATTGCCCCTATATCCAAGACTACATGAGAAGCCATTCAAGCAAAAACCTGGAAATCATATCAAATCATGCTTTGACCTTGGTCATTTCAGTCTCTTTGTGTGTGTCTTAAACCAGCTGGAGAGTAGGTGGAAAAGAGGAGTTTCTTTGAACACCAGCTGCTGCTGCTATTGCTAATCTGAGCTGTTCTGAATGAAACAGTTGCACTCAAATCAATGAAGCAACCCTTAGAAATTTTGCCTCCTGACAAGTACATCATTTGAGTTCTTTGAAATCATTCACACTGCATCCATATGTCTAATACCATTTTTAATACATATCATACTGATTCTAACAGGAATTCTAACAAAATAATTTTTTAAATCTAAGGAAGTGCATTGGTTAAATAAAATCTTGGTTATTAAAAATGGTGCAGACAACTACACTTACTGTTTTTCTTCAGGATATCTCAACTAAAGAAAACATCTGGCTAGGGAAGAATCAGGAATATAGTTTCCAATTGATAAGCAATATTTTATTTATTTTTTAGCTTTACACTAACAAACAGTACAAAATTATCAAAATGATGAAATTCACCATGGACTGAGATTTCTTCAAACAATTTTATACCTAAAGCTTACCTTTTCTAATTTTTGTTTTGTGATACTAAACTATCATAATATAGAAAGACCAAGGTTTTTTAAGATTGTAATGTAGATATTATTCATAACATAAAATATTTTATATTGCTTTTTTTTAGTTTCTATTAAGCCTGATACTAAATGTGTGTATATTTCAGTATGTAACACAAAGTTCCTGATAGTTTATTTCCACAAATTGCATTTGTGAACTCATTAGGTGTAGTTGCTTGAATAAATCTCATTAATTCTTAGAATAATCTTGAGTATTATGCATTTTATGCATTAGGAAATTGAGCTTGGAATAAGTAACTTGCCCATGTCTCACAGCTAAAACCTAGTAAAGCCAGGATTTAAATCCAGGGGTGTGTGTGTGTCTTTGTTGCTGCTTTCCCAGAAAACAAAGATAAATTTTTTGAATTTCAAAAATATGTTTCATTGCAATGTTTTCTTAATCATTTAGTCGTGCTTTTTATTCATTGCTTCCTAATAGTATTAAACCAAAATAATATTCTCAACTTGTTACACCAACAGGAACCTTCTTTTCCATATTGTTCAGTTCAAAACTGGGCTTTTGAGAGCCTCAGCCAATATGATCTACCACCACTCCCTTCCAGCACTCAGTCTTAATGATGTGGTGTTGGGCCAGCTGCTTATCTTCTTTAAGCCTCAATGTCTTCGTCTGTTATGGGGGTGACATTGTGATGAGTAAAGAGACAACGTGTGTCTAACGACTTGACTCAGTGCCTGGTACATGATAAATGCTCAGTAAATGTTAATGAACAAATGGGTGAATGGGTGAAATTGTCTTAATTTGAGGTTCCCCAGAAACAGATCTTGAGAAAATGATTTAAGTATAAGTCGTTTCTTTGGGAGATGATCCCAAAAAACATTGGTAGGGAAGTAAGGAAGTGAGTTAGGGAACGGAGACAACCAATAAAGGGTGCCTTATCAGTCAAGCATCCACTGTGGGCAACTAGTGCTTAACTCTGTTGAGGATCTCTGGGAGCCAGTGTAGAACACTCACTTCACAGTTACCCTGTCAGAAGAGAGAGGGAGCTTTCATATACACTGACTGTCCCAGTGATGGCTCCTCATACTGCTATGGAAGAGCATGGCAGCTCCAGTGCCCAAAGCAAAGAAATGCAAATGCTGGCATTTGGGGCTAGGACTCGCATGTACTATGTTGGTAAGACCCAGGGTGCCAACAGCATCTGCCAAATGAATGAACGCACAAATGAACAAAGGAACAAACAAGCCAAATTTGTTGAATTTACCACAGTTCAGATCTCACTCTCATGGTTGCAGGCTTAGAAATGTGTTAGCAGCCCACCAACCAAACTTACATTAACCAAGCTCAAAAGATGGACTTATAAAATCAGAATGCCAGTTTATTGATTTAAATTAAGAAATAACTGTTACAGGGACTGGAATACTGGAAGTGCATATGACCAGAGCATTCTTTCCCTGTAGGAAGACGTACAGGGACCCCAATAACAGAAAGTTGCTTAGGAAGTTTGAAATCTAGACAGAGGGAGTTGGAGGAACTGAATTTTGATGGCAATAAGCTAAAATACCTGATACATCCAACTTCTTTTAAGATTCATCTTGACAGAGGAATGAGAATATTTGAAGCTCATTGGCCAATGTCCCCTAGGAAGGTTATATACCCAGCATTTCCTAGTCTGACTCTATCCAATGTTTCCACTGATGACTGGCACCCTCCTTTAGAAATGTCAGGTTTCAGTTATGTCTTGCAGGCCTGGAAGCCAGTTCTCTTTTTTTTAAAGTGACATGCCAACCTCTACCCTGGTCAATTGTGTGGCTAATCCGAAAGTGTAACATTCAAAGGGCAGGCAATCTTACTTGCTTTCATTTCTATGTTTTTGTGGCACTTCTCAATGTGAGTATGACTTTACGTTAAGTTTTGCCATGTTTCTCCGCTTGGTGATCCTAGGAAACCAACCACACTAAAAAATGCAGAGCAGCTACTTGTGATGAGAACCAGCCTTTTTTTCACAATATTAGCTGTAATTATTTAGGTTATAAAACTCCTGGGATGTCAAGGACAGGCACAGACTGGCCATCTGTGCCGGTCTGAGATAAGTACCAGGAGTTACAGTGCACGTACACATGTGATAACAGTGAGAAGGAAAAATACCAAATGTTCCCATTGAGATGGTCTCTAAGTAAAAACATGCATAAAAACAACTCACAATTCTGCTTGGGCGAGAGTCTCGCCTGTGGGAGGGATGCCTTGTCCAGGACCACTGTCGATCAGAACTCCCGCCTAGTCGTGTCAATTCAAGGGACTCTCCCCGGTGTAAGGGTGTGGATGTTGTGAGTACCCGATGTGATGTTTTCTCTTTTCGGTCAATCTGATGTTTCTCTTTTTGATTGATCTGATGTTATTTCCCTTTAGTCGGTCTGATGTTTCCCTTTTTGATCGATCTGATGTTTTTCCCTCTTGTTACTTGACCTATTCAGATCTGCTTCTATCTCAGTTGATCTGATGTTTCCCTTTTCGATCAACCTGATGTTTTTCCCTCTTAATATTTGACCTATTCGGATCTGTTTGCTGCCTTTGCCTTTACCCTTCCCTATATACATGAATGAATGAAGTATACATTCAGTCCATTCGTCTAGGTTGAAGTTTCTTTATATCTCCAATCGAATCCACCAAACCTCTCAAAACAGGGTACTAAGTACCAGCAATATTATACTTTATTACCAGAATGATTGTAATCGCCTCTCATCCAGAAGTTGTTTTCTACTGTGTGTAGTCTGAACTTCTTCAGGCCTATCAAACTTACAAAACCTACCAACTAGCTCTCAGTAGCTTATCTCCTATTTCTCTCTCTCTCGTGTCAAATATTTCCCGTATGAAACATGCCATAGTTATTCTTATTTCCCCATTTTCTAGTTATTATTTAACCCTAAATAAAAGTTTAAAGGATAGTGCAATTAACACATATTTTCTTCACCTAGATTTCACAATAGTTCATATTTTGCTGTATTTGCTCAATCATTTATCATCTCCAGCTATGGAACCATTTGATACAAATTACAGACTTCGTAACACTAGTCTTACATACCTTAGCATGTTTTTCCTAAGAAAGGGCATTCTTATGTATTACTACAATACCATATGATATTTAACATTGAATCAATGATATTATCTAACATACAATCCATATTCAAGCTTCCCCAATTGTTCCAATAATATTCTCTCTAGATTTTTTTCATCCAAGATCCAATTAGGTAACACCTTTAGTTATCATGTTTCTTTAGTCTTCATTTATCTAGCAATGTCCCCAGAACATTTTTTTTCTTTTATAACCTTGATAATTTTTAAGATTCCAGAGTAGTAGTTTTATAGAAGTCCCCACAATCTGACTCATCTAATTGTTTCCTTATGATTAGATTCACATTACATATTTTTGGAAATGACATTATATAGGTGATGTTACATATTCCTTGCAGCACATAAGGAGGCACATATGGTAGTATGTTGTATTATTGGTGGTGCTAAGTTTGATTACTTGGTTAATGTAGTGTCTGCTAAATTTGTCCGTTATAAATGTATGTTGTAATTAATGAGTAATCTCAGTGGTGATACTTTGAGAATTGAGTAAATATTCCAATATTTTACCCACTAGTTTTGGCACCCATGGGTGACCATCGTCTGAATCAACTTCACGTTGGTGGTTGTACAATGTTAATTTTTCATCTATTCCTTCTACGTTTATTAACTGAAGTAAAGAAGAATTTTTCCTCCTACCTACCACTTTTCTTTAGTATTAATGTGCATTCCTGGATACCCTTTCATTCGATATGGCGTAATACATTACATCATTATTCTTTTTAGTGCTCAAATTGTCCCATATTTGGCCATTTGCTGTCCCTCAAGCCAATTTTGTGTCCTTTTGACATGTCCCTGTCAGTCTGAGCATTTCTTTGCTTTTTGGCACAATAAGATGTTCAGGCTTGTTCTGCCCTAGACCTGGACTCAGCCATTTCTCAGAAATATACTTCCTTTCAGTAAATCTGGGCAATAGTCATTGTATCTAATTTGTCATTGCTTCAGTGGCCATATTTATGGAATATATATATATACATGTATATACACATACATATATATTTTTTTAAATCATGTGTTCATAATGATATTTGACATTCAACGTTGCTGGGTTCTTCTGCATCTTTTCTCATTCCATATTTATTTCTCCCTTCTCCCACAATGAGAACCCAATATATTTATCGTATGCTCTATCTTACAATACACACAAATTACCAATACCGCTATCAATAACAAATCTACTAAAGTTCAAGATTTCTTTGCAGTTCTTATAGTCCTTAAACTAAATTCCCTAAAGATGTTCAGAGTATTGTGTTCCAAAGTTTCTTGAATTAATTCTTATTAGTTTGATATGTAGTTAGGTTTATTTGTTTCTGTCTGTAGAAATTTTAGGGCTTGATTATTTCATCTTCATTACTTTCATGTGAGTTTTGAATTTGTAAAACATTTTGATGTTTAATATCAAAACTACATAAAAAGCTATTCTCAGAGATGTTTCATTCTAATTCCCAACCCATCAACCCCATTCCTACCCACTCCCTGTAAGTAGCCACTATCATTTTTTTTAGTTTATCTTTCCTGAGTTTCTTTTTACAAAAATAAGCCTACACACACATACACGCACACACACTCATACATATCTTTATGTGTATATGTGATATATTATTATTATTGTCCCTTTTTTCTTTATATTTACTGAGTTTATTTATTTTGTGTTTAAGAAATGTAAATTGGCATAGAGAAAACTTTACACTAAAACTTTATATGATCCCCTTAGTCTCTTTTATTTAGATTTCTACTATTTGTTTCAACTGCTATGAAATATCCTTAGAATTCTGCCTATTTCCTGTGCAACAATCAATGAGCACATTCTACTTTCCCTGTTTTCTCTCTCTTCTCTTCTTATTTTAAAAGTTGTGTTAGTTCTCCTTTGTAATAACGTGATTTTTATGTAATATTCTTACACCTAGTTAGCAATTTGTTTTAGGGTTAGAGCTATAGGTAAATATAGTCAAAGCTTACAATTAATCCTTTTACTGATGTTTCCTTAGTTGTATCTTGGTTTGATAAAAGTTATTTTTTAGTAAATTCCTCAGGCAGAGGTCTGGCATACAGTATTCCCTGAGTTTGTTCAAGTTTAAAATTGTTTTCATATAGCCTTGATATTCAAAGGACAGCTTGGTTGGCTTAAAAAAATTCCTTGGTTCATATTTTCTCTTTAATCTTCATGTATATGTTGCTCCACTGTTTCTTAACTTTTGTTGCTTTTAAGAAATCTGATGGAAACTGGATTTTCTGCTCTTTGTAAGAAACTTTGTCTTTTAGCATGGAGCCAGATTTTTCTTTATTTTTAATGTATAACAGTTTTACTAGGATATGATTTGGATATAACCATTTAGAGGCAATTGTCCAAGTTCATAGTGAGGCCTTTTTCAACATATAGATTCAGATCTTTTTTTTATTTCCATAATATTTTCTTGGAATGTAATCATAAGATCAGGTAGGACCAACATCAGTTCACCATAAAAGTACAAGTGTTACATTCAGGATCAGGCCTGAGTGAATCCAAATACCACAAATAAGCTGAAAGAACTGCTGTCTCTTACCCCTATTTCTCACCATTGTTGCACTGTTGCCTCTCCCTTAGCTCACACCTTTGACCCAATGGAATATATAACCAGCTAACAAAGAAGAAAAAGATCTGACCTTGATTCACAGTAGGTCAACTTATGATATTGGTATGATCAGAAAATGAAAAATAATAGTGTGAGGTAAGTTAAATCCTTTCAATGGGTAGAGCTTTGGGTGGTACATCATTCAGTTTATGTGGAGAGAGAAGGTGTGGATACACATAGACTCATGGGCAATAGCAAATGACTTAGCTGATTCATCAAGGGCTATAGATAAAATTGACCTAGATGGCAAGAGACAGGGAGCATTCCCTCATGATTGTGATTAAGACAAGGATTTTCCGTCTTATTATTTCTATTCAGTATTTTCTTGGGGGCCCTAGCCAGTGAAATAAGGCAAGACAAAGAACTAGAAAGCATACAAATTAGAAAGGAAGAAGTAAAACTATCATTATTCATAGATGACAAAATTATATACCCTACTATATAAAGAGAATCCAAATGAATCTATAAGCCATCTTTTAGAATTAGTAAGGAATTTAGCAAGATTGTTGGAAACAGTCAATATATAAAAATCAGTTCAATATAAAAATATATATTGGGACAAGAAATTAGAAAATAAAATTTAAAAACAATGTTATTTATGATAGCATTGAAAAAGCAACAAGTACTTAGTAATAAACGTAGTAAGAGATATACTAGTCCTCAACACAGAAAACTACAAAATGTTACTGGGAGAAATTAAAGACCTAAATAAACAGTTCTACCATCTTTATAGATTGGTTGATTCAGCATTTTTAAGATCTCAGTTATCCTTTAAATCAGTGTATAGATTCAATGCAGCTGTGATAAAAATCTCAGCATTATTTTGGGGAAATTAACAAGCTGATTTTAAAATTCACATAGAATAAAATACTTAGGAATAAATTTAACAAAAGGAGTGCAAGAGTTGTACACTGAGAACTACAAAGCATTGCTAAAAGAAATTAAACAGGAGCTAAATAAATGGAGAGATGTACCATGTTCATAGGTTGGAAGATTCAAACTTCTTAAGATGTCAGTTCTCTCCCAAGTTAATCTATGGAGTCAATGCAATTTTTTTGGTAGAATTAACAAGATAATCCTCAAATTTATATAGAAGTGTCAAAGATCTACAATAGCCAAAAATAATTTTTTTAAAGTGGTTCTTCTGTTTTTTTTTTGTATACTACTTGATTTCAAGTTTTATGATAAAGCTAAATTAATAAAGACAGTGTGGTATTAATATAAGGATAGATCTATAGATCGATGGATCAGAATAGAGAGTCCAGAAATAAATTCATACCTTTATGGTCAATTGATTTCCAACAAAAGTGCAAGAGCAATTCAATAGAGAAAGCATAGTCTTTTCAACTAAGTGTGCTAGGACAATTGGATATTCATAGGCAAAATATGAACTTACACTCTTATCTCACACTATATACAAAAACTAACTCAAAATGAACCATAGACCTAAATGTAAGAACTAAAACTATAAAACTTCTAGAAGAAAACATACGAGAAAAATTTTTGTTCCCAGTTCCCACAGATTTCTTTGATATGACACCAGAAGTACAATCCATAAAAAAACACAATAAATTGGACTTCATCAAAATTAAATAGTTTTGTTCATCAAAATTCACCATTAATGAATTGAAAAGTCAAGCCACAGACTGGAGACAATATTTTCAAATTATATATTTAATAAAGGGCATATTCAGAACATATAAAGAACTCTTACAAATCAATAATAAGAAGGCAAGCAACCCAATTAAAAAATGGGCCAAATATTCGAATAGCCCCTTCACCCAATGGTATACAAATGGCTAATAAACACAGGATATTCAACATTATTAGTCACTAGGGAAATTCAAATTAAAAACACAAAGAGGTACCATTTTATACCCCCTAGAATGACTATAATCACAGAGGCTGATAATATAAAGTGTTGTCTAGGATATAGAGGAATTGCTAGTGGGTATATAAAATGGTGCAGCCACTTTGGAAAGCAGTTTAGAAGTTTCTTGGTGTCAAACGTGCTTATCATATAACCCAGCAATTCTGCTCCTAAGTTTCCATCCACAAGAAATGAAAACATATATCCACACCAAGAGTTGTATGTGAATGTTTATATAGCACTGTTCATAATTACAAAAACTGGAAACAATCCAAATCTCTACCAACTGGTATATCTATACAACAGAATGCTAATCAACAATAAAAAGGACCAAACTACTGATACATACCACATGGATGAATGTCAAAAACATCATGCTAAAGTGGAAGACACCAGACAGAAAAAAACGTCTATTGTAGGATTCCATTTACTATATGACATTTCTAAAAAAAGGTAAAAATGTAGAGACAGAAAGATGATCAGAGATTGCCTATGGCTGCGAGTGGGAGCAGGGATTGGTTGCAGACGGGCATGAGAGAACTTTGTGGAGTGATGGAATTGTTTTAAAATTATATTGCAATGAAATTTGCATAACTGTATACATTTACTAAAAATCACTTAACTGTGCACTTACAATGGATGAATTTCATAGTATGTAAATTATACTTCAATAAAGAGACATGGCAACAAAAAATATTTATGCCAATCATTAGATTATATATTTTTTTACTAGTAGGCAGGGTCACTGTATGTTAAAAGTTGGTTCTTTCTCTCTGTTTCTTTCTCTCATTCCATGTGCCAGGGTATATAAGTTCATTTGGGGATCCTCTTGAACCCCAGCCATCTTACTCTGTGTATGCTTGCTTATAGCTTGACCAAACTGGTCACAGGAGTTTAAATATAAAGGACAACAGATAGTCTAAGCCTCATGCTTTAACATAGCATTTGTTGGAATCTACACTGATAGTTATTAGGAATATGTAGATGTGTTAATAAAGAGACACTATGATTCTATTTTAGCTATGATTCCATGGTTCGTTACCACAGTAAGTGGGTAGTATGCAGGTAGGGGAGACTGGTAGGGCAGGATTTGGGCATGCCTGGGTTCCCATGAGAAATACCAGGTAAAAGCACCAAAATATCCTTCTTAACCTCAACTTTGGGCTGAAAAGATACATGCCTAGGGACTGGCATTCAGAAACAAGTACCATGAGGAGAAGTTGAGGCTGCAACTGGCATCAGCAGGTACACAAATAGGATTGGGTTAATAAGAAAGAATCTTCTTTTTGAGAGTAGAGTGAAATTGTACCTCAACTATTCAGGCCCTCAACCTAGGTCTGTCCTTGTCTGGGTATAGATATTTTATCTCATGCTTCCTAAGAAGCCTGCCTGAAGACCTCCGGTTGCAGAGGTAGCATCACATCTCTTGAGTAGAGATCTTTAAGCAGGCTTGTAGACAAAATGTCTATCAAACCTTTGTCTGTTTTTAAGGGGGTCATCTCTACCCAAGAGATGTGATCCTACCTCTGCAATCTGTGCAGTGATTAGTTTTTGGTAGGGCCAAAGATGACCCCCTTAAAAACAAGCAAAGGTTTGATAGGTATTTTGATTCTTCCATTTAAGCTGTGCTGGAGAGGGCAGTTTCTGCTACAGTAGAAAGATAAGCTGTGGAAAGAGATTTTGTTATTGTTATGGTAGTAGTGAAGGCTTACCAAGATTTGGGAAATTAAAAACTGAGGAAAGATAGGTGTTGGGGGAATTATGTAAGCAGAGATCTTTGATTCTCATTTAGTATTTGAGGATACAGCCTTGGTGAACGCCAGCAGCAGAATTACAGAATTGAAAATTTTGGCTTCTGCAGGGTTTGGGGAAAGCCACACATCAACACAATTTCCCTTTTCACAGGATATTCATTCCCAATAAAATTACAGAGGTTATGGACACTGGCCAATAACAACCTGACTGAGATATCTAAAGAAACTGAAGGCAAATTGTCTTCTACTGTGTTATTTCTCTTCCTTATTTACCCAAATAGCTTAAAGTATTGCTGAGGTCTTCTCTTGTCAACTGTCGTCTGGGTTTAATTGTGTTCTAAGAATCACATATTGCTTGGGATAAACTGTTGAAGTACCTGGGGAATTTTAACAATATTTCCCATAATTTGTGGCTATGGAATAACTGCTGTGATATTCTTCTGTGTTGTATGAACTCCTTGAAATGTTGAAAAGTAGGCTTACAGATAGAACAATTGATTAAACCAATTCTGTAGGTACTCAAGGAGCTGAATCTATTCCAAGGGAAGTTGGTACAGTTTGCAAATGGTGAAGCATGGACCCCAAAAGGTACTCAACCCTCTGCATGAGATCAAACTGAATCAGAAATTGAAGTGGAGAGAAATTTGAAATTTATTTTTTATTTTTCAATGGTAGATAACAGAATCTATTTGTATTAGTTTTCTATTGCATCTGTAGCAAATTGCCACTAATTTAGTGGCTTAAAATAATGCAAATTTATTATCTTACACTTCTGTAGGTCAGTAGTCTGAAATGGGCCTCACTGTGCTAAAATCAAAACATAGCCAGAGCTTGTGTACCTTTCTGGAGACTCTTTAAGAGATAATCTGTTTCCTTACCCTTTTCAGTCTCTAAAAGCCACCTGCATTCCTTGGCTCATAGCCTCTTAGCTCCATTTTCAATGTCAGCAACAGCGGGCCAAGTCCTTCTCATGCTGCCATCTCTCTGGTTCTCTGCAGATGGGAAAGGTTTTCTGCTTTTAAGGACTCATGTCCTTAGATTGGGCTGTATAATCTGGATAATCCAGGAAAATCTCCCCATCTCAAGGTCCTTAACCTTAATCACATCTGCAAAGCCCATTTTTCCGTGTAAGGTAGCATACCCACAGGTTCCAGGAATTAGGATGTGGACATCTTTTGGGGGACTATCATTCTGCCTACTATGTTACTCTAGGTAGTTTAAGCAAAAGGGATTTAATACATGAAACTGAATAGTTTACAGAATCATTAGGAGGGCTGAAGCTACAGACTATAGATTGGGCTTTCTAGAAAGACTTCCAAAGCCACACTGCATATGCAGGACACCAAGTCTTCCTTCTGTAAAATTAGACATCCACTGCTTGAAGAAACTTTCCTAATAAAGAAGATATTCTACTACAGCTGGGCTCTAGAACAATGCTGCGCTTGTTATTATGATTTACACTCACAAAATGCACACACCATAGCTTGCCTCTCAATGTCTCCTAAAGCTAACGTCCGAATGCTGGGACCTCTGCTAATGCAGCCACAGAAAATCCACACACCTCCAAAATTATAGCTGCCAGCAGTGGTGTGGCCTCTGTCACACTGCCACCATCTAAAAACATTTCATTAGCCAAGTCCAAATCACTTCTGGAAATTTAGCTACATAAGAGTCCTAAAAATGCAATTTTCCATTTCTGACCTCTGCCCCACAGATAGGCATAGAAGTAGGGTGGGAATGGATTTGAGGGCCAGTCTACTATATCTCCTCTGTTAACTCTTCATACATGTCTCGCATTTTTAAACTTACATGCAACACCAACATTTTCCTGCTTAACATTAAATAACCATTCCTCTCCCTTAAGTGAATAAAACACGTTCACCATCTCCTCAAAAGTGGAGACATAGTCACTGCATCCATCTCTGGGTGATGTTAGTACATCCTCTAGATCAAGTTAGAAACCTATCCTGATATTCTGAATTTATGTACTACAATACAAAATCAATCACCTCTTAATATGCCCTAGTTAAAACACTAGGGAAAAGGAAGAATAGAGGAAACTGATTAAAATGTAAATATTTTTAACAGAACAAAGGAGAAAATATTGGAAAGATAAAGAGTCTAAGCCCTTGGCAGTTATTCTTGAGTGTAGTTGTTATAGTTTTCCATTAACTCTGACCACTGGACATGGAAGTGCTAGGAGGCACCAAGAGCATCCTGTGGCTTCTGGATATACTCTTTTGTACTCTCATTGTATAGCAATAAAACTACATATCCTTAGTAATAAGGCTCAGTTACCCTAACACAGCAAATCTCTTTTGCCAGTTAGCTCACTGGCTTGATGAACCCCAAATAAATAGGTGTCTATCTCAACTTCAGTTAAAAGGAACCACTGGTGTAATCCTCTGGCATAAACATTCTTTGAGTTCCAAGACTTCTGAATCAGCAGAACTCAAAGTAGCAGAGACAGAAAGCAAAATGTTGCAACTGGGTTATTAGGCAGAGAAGAACCCCATTTATACCCCTTAGGTTCTGGACTCATGTATTCTAAGGGAGAAAGAACATCATACATTTGTTGCTGTATTTTGTGGAATTGCACCCCTACCTCACAAAGTTGATTCCAGTTGCATTAACTGAGTCTTCAATAGGCCTTTTCACTGTTGTATGAGGTCAGCTGCTTCTGGTGATGTTAAGATCAATGAATCCCTTGGGTATCAATCCATTGTCTCTTTTGCTGTAATCTGTGTTACTTGGTCAGAAGCAATATTGAGTGGGAGACATTGTTAGCAAATATGACATGTAGTCAATGGATGGTGGTACTTGTAGAAACATGGTATGAGGAGAAGGCAAACTTTAAAACTAAGTATCAATTTCAATGAGGACAAATTGCTATCCCATCCATGACAGCAGAGGCCCAATATAATCAACCTATAATCTACAACAAGATGTTTCTTGTTGTGTTACATTTACTAGCAGATTTGTCACTCAGCAAAGGTAATAGCCAGACCAATAGTGGTGAAGAGAAGTCAATATTGTTGAACCCATGCATTTTCTCATTATCTGTCACCTTGGTCACTTTGTTCATGAGACCATGGGGGTGAATGGTACAAGAAACTGACATTAACAAAATCTTCATCTTGTCTACCTGATTAATGAGCACCTTCTCTGTAGTGAGTGCCCTTTTGGTAAGCATTCACATGGGGCATAAATATTCTTACACTTTTGGCCCATTCTGAAAGTCTAACCACTTGGTTCCCCACAGGTCTCCATAACACCAGTCCCGTTTTTATTCTTACAAGTTTATGATCATCCAGTCAAACCATTAGCCATTGCCCACGAATCAATCATAGATCCATACTCCTTATGAACTCTCCTTCCAAGAAAAGGGAACAACTAATTTGTAGCACCCAAAGTTCTACTCACTTGATAGGATTATCCCTTCCTCCCTGTCTTTCAGGGCTACATTTAAGTAGGACTATGAAGTTGTGTTGATCCTCTTCTGGCTAATGTCAGAACCATCTATAATCCAGGCTCATATATTTTCTCTTCCAGCCAACTGGTCATAGGACATGTCCCATGTGTGTGTTGAGGAGATGATGGTACATGATGAAGAATGCAAGCCACTTTATCATAAAAATTAACTCCACCTTCAGGGTATACTGTCTTATATGTTGGGTCTTATTTATTTTAAAAAATTCTATTCTGATAATTTCTGCCTTTAATTTAATTTTAATATTGTTATTGATAAAGTTGGATTTAGGTCTACCATTTTATTATTTGTTTTCTGTTTATCCTTTCTGTACTTTGTTTCTCTGTTTCTTCCTTTTTGCATTCTTTTGGTTTTGTTTGAAATTTTTTTGGTTCTATTTTATCTATCTATATATTTTATCTATCTTTAGCCATCACTTTTCATTTTTCTCATAGTTACTCTAGAAATTACAGTATATACCTTTAACTTTTCACAATATTAATTTATAGTTAATATTGAACAACTTCACATGAAATGTAAAACTTTGCCATTATATAGGTTCATTTACTTCTTGAGATTATAGTTGTCTTATGTGTTACATATGCATGCATGATAAAATCCACAAGAAAATGTTGTAATTTTTTGCTTTAAAAAATATCAGGGGCCGGCCTGGTGGCATAGTGGTTAATTTCACATGTTCCACTTCAGCGGCCCAGGGTTTGCTGGTTCAGATCCTCAGCGCAGACCTATTCACCACTCATCAAGCCATGCTGAGGTGGTGTCCCACATAGAAGAGCTACAACTCTACAACTGTGATAGACAGTTGTACTGGGGGCTTTGGAGAGGGAAAAAAAGAAAAAAGAGGAAGATTGGCAATAGATGTTAGTGCTGGGCCAATCTTCCTCAAAAAAAAATGTGTTTTTTAAAGAAATTGAGAAAACAATCTATTACACTTATCCTTATATTTAAAATTTCTGATTTTTTTTTTTCATTACTGATGATCCAAATTTTCCTCTGGCATCATTTCCCTTTAGCCTGAAGAACTGTAGCAGTTCTTTAGCAGTGCAATGTTGTAGTAATAAATTCCCCTAATTTTCCTTTTTCTGAAAGGAGCTTTATTTTACCTTTATTCTTGAAGAATATTTTTGCTAGATATAGAATTATAGATTGAAAGTTACTTTTTTCTTTTAGTACCTTAAAGGTGTTTCACTGTTTCACAATTCTTCATGGTTTTGATGAAGAATTGGCAGTCATATGAATCATTGTGCCTAGGTACATATTTCTTTAAACTTATCTTTTTGGAATTCATAGAACTTTATGAATGTTTATTTCTGTCACCAAATTTGAGAAGTTTTCTGCCATTATTTCTTTGAATATTTTTCTGTCCCCTCTCTGTCTCCTCACCTTCTGGGTCTCCAATTACTCATATGTTAGACCTTTTGAACTCGTCTTTCAGGTCTTTGAAGCTCTATCCATTTGTTTTTCAATCTTGTCTCTCTTCTTTATATAAGATGATTTTTATTGTCTTATCTTTAGGTTCACAGACTCTTTACTCTGTCATCTCCACTCTGCTTTTAAACCCGTACAGTGAATTTATTTCAGATAGTATACTTCTCAGGTCTAAAATTTTCTTTTTTTTTTAATATTTAATTATTTTTTCATTCATTGCAAGTATGTTTTTCTTTACCTCACTGAGCATAAGTACAATAGCTGTTTTTAAATCCTTGTCTGATAATATCTGAGTCGTCTCCAGTTGGCATCTATCAACTGTCTTCTCCCTTGAGACTAAGTCTTATTTTCCTCTGGTGCTTTATATATCAAATATTTTGTATTGTATCCTGGACATCAGGATGACTTATGTTCTGGGCACTCTAGCTTATGTTATATTACTCTGAATAGTGCTGATATTTTTGTTTTAGCAGGCAATTAACTTGGTTAGACTCAGACTCAAAGCTGTCATACCTGATGTGGGCAGCATGTGCACACTCTTTTCAGTTTGCTTCATCCTTGTATATTTCAAGGATTATCAAGAACGGTTGACAGAATTTAAACATGGAATTTGGGTTTCATCTTCTCTGTCTCTCTTATTTATGGGGTTCCCCCTCATTGTCTGCTTTGGTCTCCTTCTGTTGGTTCCTCTGGCCAAAAGGTGGCAGGCTTTCTATTGGATTTTACCTACCCCACATTGCCGTCACCCTGACTGTGGCTGCCCTCAAGGCAAAGCTGCAAAAAATGGGAACTCTCTCCCTTAAAGTCACTTGTTCCCAATTTCAGTTCTTTCCCAAAATCTACATATCTTTGTTCAGTCTCCAGAGCCCTCAGGCATTTTGTTGTTGTTGTTCAGAGTTCATAGCTATTGTTTGCAGGAAAATCAATTTGTCGGACTTCTGATCTTATATAAACGGCTTTCAATTTACAATGGAGTGCTGCTGGGCATGAACAGATTTATGGCTTGGTAGATCAAATAATAGTTCACCATGGAAATTAGTGAAGTCAATTAATGTCCACTTATCAATCACTTAGTCTCTTTCAGGGCAAATAGCAAGCTACGGACGATTCCAGAATAGGATAAAAATTATTTGCTGCCTACTCAAGATTCGCCATGGCTTACAGTTTCTGACTGAAAACATGTGTCTTCCCTAGGTGATACACATTGGGAAAGGCCTTTCTTTTTAAATGGGATCTTATATATCTACTCTAATTTACATGCAAGAATTTCAACTAGGAACTGAGAGGATGATAGGGTGGAGGGGAAAAGGAGGCATTTCTGCTCAAATCATGCTTCAAAGAAATCTAAACCATGAGAAGTCACACTCGATGTATTATTCTTTACTTACGGTAAGTTAAGGAATATGACTTCTGCTGTGGATCAGCTAGAGAGCCTTCTCTCATTTTGGTCCCCAGTCAGAGACATGCCAAGCATTGTGTCTCTTTCTTAGTGTGGTAGGAGGTACAAGGCACAAAAATCCTTCTTTCATTTTCGAAGGAATATTCAGACATGCCCCAGACACTGACTCCTAGAAAACACTGAGGTGCCAGGCCCATAAATTTTGATGGATTATTTTTCTCTTATCTCTATTATCTCTGTGCCTTACCTGGGCATCTTGAGTATCTGTCATTCTCGGGTTTCCAGTCTCTATCAGTGTCATTCTTGGGTTTCCAGTCTCTATCAGTAAAATGTCGTTAACGTAGTAGACAAAAGTGATTTCCTGTAGGATAATAAGATAATTGAATCCTTTGAAGGTTGTTACGACACAGAGTTGTGGAGGTTATATAGCCCTGAGGTAAGAGAAGTAAGATGTCTCACTATTCCTGCCAGACACAGTAAATTCATTCAGATGTTTTCTGGTCATTTGGACAGAGAAAATACCATATTCCAGATCAGTCACTATGTACTAGTAACCAAGAACTGTGTTTATTTGCTCTGGTAAGGAAACTACACCTGGATCAGCAACTATAATTATAATCACTATTTGACTGAGCTTATAGTAATCCACTTTCATTCTTCAAGACCTGTCTGATTTCTGTACAAACAAACAGGGCAGTTAGATGGGGATGTGATAGGAACCACCAACTCCTGTGTATCCCAAGCCTTTGGATTTGGTATAATCTTGGAAATTTTTGCAGGGATGTGGTTTTTGTTTTGTTAGAAAGAGGCAGCTCCATGGCTTCCTCTTGGTCCTTCATCCAATAATGTTCTTTGCTCCACTGATTAGGGAGCCAATTGAGGATTCTGCCAATTGCTAAGGTTGGTTAGTCCAACCATGCTCTTAAGATCTAGGAGAGTAACTTTAGCTTGTGTTCATGAACCACTGAAAGTTAGACACAGGTTCAAATACATTATTTTTTTGACCTTCATAGGTCCCTATCTGTTTAGTGGACCATAGGATTAGTTCCAAGTCAGTGTCCACAAAAGACCCAAGAAAACCTGGGTTTTCTTCTTTCTCCAGCACACCATTGCCCTTATAACTGGCTGCTACTCAGACTGGGAAATGTTAGGAAGAAGATTTACCATTTGTGCTTGTGATATTATGAGAAATTGCTTCCTCAAGGGTCTCTGTTTCATTCAAGGAGCTCTGTGAACTAACAATAGCTTGAGACTTGGGAAAGATTTTGAACCTTCATGGTGATAACTCAAATCAGGTATTTGTTCACCAGCCCCAGAGTTCCTTTTGCCATACAGATTAAGTTAAATTGCTTCATGGATTGCTCCTATATTTTTCTTTTATGTACCCTGTGATCAACTGGCCAACACAAAAGAGCCCCTGCAGGGCAAGCCTTCCTAGTTATCATTCTGGCCCTGCTGCATATTATAGCTCCACACCCACCTTGTTTCTGGCAGTGAATTGCTGCTACTCTGCCTCTGCTTTATCATTTTGCTATAATAAGTATCTGAGTAAAGGCAGAGAATTTATGAAATCATAAATTCAAGCATTGTAGTACTGGACTAACCCAGGGAACTTACAAAATATTTTTAGGGGGACTTTATAGATTGGGATTCAATAGATCTTAGATAAACCTCAGGAACCTGAATTTTTACCAAACGCTTTAGGTGACTTCAGTGGTAATTATCCAGACACCCCCTACACACACACGTGTATGCCCATAATCCACTGTAGAGAACATCTATCATTAATCGTTAATGGCTGCCCCAAATTCCTTTGAACACCCTGCCTTCACTTCGATACATTCCCACATTTTGTATCCTACCTCCCCAAGGTGGAATTGAAACAATGTTACATTCCTCAGTCTTCTGTCTGTCTGTGAAGCCTGACTTGAGATCCATCTGTTAGACAGTGGTAGCCTTCTATTTGTAGCAAAAATAGTCTTGTCTGAGTTAGCAGGGACAACATCTCCATTAGCAGGCCAGTTCTATGATATAGTTCCGGGAAATGCTCTCAGAAACATAACCTAGAGGCTGTCCCTTCATCCCTTCTGATTATGTCTGATTATACTGTGATCTTTCCAATATTTCTTTATAAATCTTTTCCCATTGAGCAGGAAAGGGTTGACTCGGTAGGGCTAGGTTGTTCAATCAGGTAGGTCAACCCTGCAAATTCTAAAGAAAGACCTGTCTTCAAGACTAAACTTTGACTGACCCTTAGGAGATACTCTCTGAGCCCTCTTAAACTCTGCCTGATGAGAGTGTTTTGTATGCCTGAGGTCTTGGACCATGTTGTACCAGATAAATTCATCCTAACAATGTGATTTATGGTGAATGCCTGTTTTTGCTGATATTGGGAGAGGGGGTGCCTGGAGTATGAGTCATGCAGGCACTACATGCCTAAATGAGTGACTCCCAATAAAGACCCTGCATGCCCAGACTTGGGTGAGCTTCTCTGGTTAGCAGTATTTCCTATGTGCTGTCACACATCATTGCGGGGAGAATTACATGCACCCTCATATGACTGCCCTGGAGAGGACACCTGGAAGTTTGTGCCTGGTTTCTCCTTGACTTTGTCCCAAGCACTTTTTTTCTTTGCTGATTTTAATCTGTATTCTTTTGCTGTAATAAACTGTAACCATGAGTATAAAAGCTTTTGTGAGTCCTTCTGGCAAATCATTGTGCCTGAGGGTAGTCTAGAGAACCCATGACACACTTGCTTAAACTAGTTACAGTGGATTTTTTTTATCTTCAACCAGCAATTATTTCTGACACAGAATTGATAGCAAAAGATCCTCAAATAAATAGAAACCCAGGACTAGCATCTGAAATGTTTGGGTTTGAAGGCAGTGAGAATCTAAATAGTATGAGAGAATGGGACAGTAGTCCATGGCAAATAGTGACCAAATAGTTACTTAAATGATTTCTTCTAGTCAACTAGACTAAAGTGGATGTTGAAAGAAAGGCTTTGGTGAGCCAAGAGATTGTTGGTAAAAATCATTACAAGGCTCCTGGAGGCCATTTATAAAGTCTGACTTAGGAGGGGAAGTCTTACATAAAAGAGCTAGAGTAGCAACCTGAATGACTTGGCCTACATGGATCTTTAACAGAGCTAATTGGTCAGAATTACCAAGGACTGAAGTAGGTGTGCAATCCACTATGTCCCTTTTGATCAGTACAACTCTAGGTCTGGTTAACCAAAGCTTGACTCATGCCATCTCAATGGAGACTCACAGCTCATCACCAAGTCCCAAGCCTGAGTCACTTGGTGACTCAGAGGACATAGAATCATACGAATGAGGGAAAGTCTGGGTGCACTTGAGGATAACTCCACAAATTCATACTGTATATTTTCCTTCCATCCTTTCCGAAAGGATCCTGTGACTATTTAGTAGTATCACTGTTCACTGAAGGAAAGGAAATATCCAGACCTTTTAGGGATTGTTGGGAACTAGTTCTGAGATAACATACTTCCCAGAGACCAGAAAGACACCCTGGTACTTCAGTCAGAGTGTGGGCTTGTGAGCATCAGCTGCATCATTTCTCAGTGGTTCCAGAAGGTCCACAAGCCATCCTGTGGTTAATTCCCCAGATCCTGAGTGTAAGTGGTAATAGGCATGCTTGTCATCTGGTAGGGTCCTCACATAAGTTCCCTGACCCATAGAGTGAAGGGCTATCATGGTATAAACCTATAAACTTACCTTGTATTAAAAAAAAATAAACCAAAAGTAATACCATTCCACAAGGGGAATATTGGTGATTAGTGCCACCACCAAAAACTTGATGGATACAGGGGTGTTGATTTCTACCATCTCTCCCATTTAACTTGCCTGTTTGGCCTGTGCAATCAGATGGATATTGAAGAATGACAATGTGATTTGACATAGGTCTAATCAAATGGTGATTTCAATTGCAGCTGCTGTTCCTAAGGTGGTTATTCATTCCCTCTCTCTCATCTCTATCTCTATCTGTATCTCTATCTGTATCTCTATCTCTATCTCTAGCTCTAGCTCTCTCTCTCCCACTTCATTTTTCTCCTCCATTCCTTCTTTCTTTTTTTTTAAATTTTAAATTGTGAAATATATAATACCTACAGAGGATTGTATAAAATTTACATGTACTGTTTCATCAATAGTCAAGTGTATCCCCATGTAAACACTACCCAAGGTAATATATAAACTAATGTTAGAAACTTAGAAATTCCCTGCATGCCCTTCTCTAAACATACACCTTCCTTCTACCCTAGGCAGAATCATTATGCTGACTTTAGTGACAATTATGCCCTTGCTTTTCTTTATAAGTTTATTATACATATGTGTGCCTCCAGGTAACTTAGTACTTTAAATTTTATATAAATCAAATTTTACTATATTTTTTCCTTTGTGATTTCTTTCTTTATCTAAATGTATTCATTTTCTATTGAATCGTAACTAATTACCAAAAACTTAGTGACTTAAAAACACAAATTTATTATGTCATAGTTTCCATGGGTCAGATCATCAGAGTTAGCTGAGTCATCTGCTCAGGGTTTCACTTGGCTGAAATGTAGGTGTTGACCGGGCCTGCAGTCTCATCTGAAACTCAGGATCCTCCTTCAAGCTCACTGGTTATTGGCAGAATCCAGTTCCTTGAAGTTGTGGGACTGAGGTTCCCATTTTCTTACTAGCTGTTGATGGTGCTCAGGGCAAGCTGCCCCAGGAAGCACCACTCTGGTATGCGGATTATTTCGAGCTGAAGACAATAAGGATATTTGACCTCCCCCACTAACTGCCTAGAGAATCTGGCATGGTGGCTCATTCCTGGAACAGATCTTCTATCATGATGGCTATAAAGATAATGTAAAATAGATGTTGCAATGGGAGGGGCACCAAGCCCCTTTTATCAAAAAAACTCTATCTCTCCCTGACCAAATTATCAATAGATGACCCTGAAAAGAATTGTCCTTCTGCCCTCTGAAGTCCCAGGCCACTACCCACCCCCAACACGTTCCTTCGCCTTTAGCTGCAATACTTAAGCAAGCAGCTTAGACAGAGGGACGAGTTGCTCATTTCTGAGCTTCTCCCATGTATACATGTTATTAAACTTGGTATTATTTTCTCCTGCTAACCTGTCTTGTTGATTGTTTGGCCAGCCAGAAGAACCTTAAGGGAAAGGGCAGAGGGAGATTCTCCCTCTTCCCCCGACACTGTCAACTGGGGACCACTCTCAGTTTTTAGAGGCTACACTCAGATCTCTACCATGTGGGTCCCTCCTCTCATAACTTGGCAGCTCTTTTTTTCAAGGCCAGCAGGAGAATCTCTCACCAGTATGCTACAATGGAGTCTTATATCATATAACACAATCAAGGAAGTGACTATCCCATCATATTCACAGTTCTCACCCACACTCAAGTGAAGAAAATTGTTGTATGTACCAGAGGGTTGGAATCTTAAGGGCCATCTTAGAATTCTGTGTACCACATTGAATATGATATTTATACTTCATTTATTTTAATTGCTATGTGTTATTCCATTGTTATCTATATCATTCATTTACCATGCTACTATTGATTTACATTTGTGTTATTGTCTAGATTTTTATTATAACAAACAAGCTACCATGAACATTCTTATACATGTGTCTTTTGCACATATGCAAGAATTTCTCTATGGTGTGTAACTAGGAGTAGAATTGCTTGTTCATAGGTTATATATGTTGCCAACATCACTAGGTGATGACATACTATTTCCAAAGTCATTTACCAATTTACATTCCCCACAGCATAGTATGAAAGTACTCATTGGTCTATAGGATTAGCAATTCTTGTTCTTTTCAGACTCTTTAAATTTTTTGCCAAGTTGTCAGTATAATAATTATATATCGTTATGACTTGACTTTGCATTCCTATGATTTCTAATGGGACTGAGCATCTTTTCATATGTTTATTAACTGTCTGCTTTTTCTGCAAATAGTCTCCTAACTGGAAGGGCTGAGATGAAAAAGTGGTTGTGGGGCTTCTTTGGGTTTTGGAAGCAACATATGCCAAATTTGGGCATGTGGCTCCAAACTATTTACTGAGGAACCCATTAGGCTGCCAGCTCTGAGTGGATCTTGAGCAAGAGAAGGCTTTCCAACTGGAACAGGCTTCAGGAAAGCATCTCAGCCACCAGGCCCCTAGGAGCAAATGGATTCATTCAAACTTGAAGTGCCTGTGATTGACTAAATACTGCATGGAGTCTGTGGCAAGTCACAGTAGGAGAATCATGGCAAAGACCTCAGAGTTTTGGAGCAAAGCTAGGTCCTCTTTGGCAAATATTCTCCCTTTGAGAAATAGTTCTTCTCTTGCAATTGAGCTTAGGTATACAGGACATCAAATGTCAATGCATCCTGAGTTGCCTTCATGTACTGGATGTTATCTGGCCCACAGAGCAATAAACTTCCACCAAGTGGGTGGTCTATAGAACACCGAGTTCAAGCAGGCGCTGAGGGTTAGGTAAGTTACTTGAGCAGCTGGTTCACATTCCTAGTAGGCCCATTTCTGATGCACTGCCACCTCTCATTCAACCCTCATCTAGGAACTTATGGAGGTTTTACCATTACCAGTTGATTTGAGCCTAGTACCCAGTTGGTCTGCATGAGATGCTCTTAGCAGCCAGAAATGATTGCTGCAGTGTTTTATCTCTACTTAAAGAAACCCTGAAGATTGGTGTGAGAAATAAATCCTTCAGGTGGGAAGAAATTTGCATAGTGCACTGAGTTCACAGAGCCAATTGGCAGTGGCTAAGGGTTAGCCGGGTGGACAGGGACTTGTAAAGAACAACATGGATACATTGGTGGCAAGATGGTTTGGTATGAGGGTGGAACTCTCAGAATGTGCCTACATTGTGAGCATATCAGTGTCCCATGTGAATGCCACCAAAGAGACCTCCTTATGCAGTGTATCAGTCAGGGTCCAATCAGGACAGAATCCACCCAATAATCTGAACAGGGAAAGTTTACTGTAAAGAATAATTAACTATATAGGGGACTGGAGTAATGAGGGATTGTCTAATTATAAATAAAGAGAAAATTAAAGAATACAGGGATAGCAGATTAAAGGAGGATCTGCTGTCCCTGGGCTGAGAAAGAGTGCCCCAGGGCTAAGATGCAGATCTGGTTGGAAAGGGTATGGCCGTGGCTCACCAGATGGCAGAAAAACTGCTGTGGTTCTGTGCTGATGGAACTTTATGCTTTTCAGGGAAGGTATCTCACCAGAGGCAGCATCCAGTGAAGAATGATGCTGGTAGAAGCTGCTGTGCTGCTGATCACAATGCTCTGCAGGAACTGAGCAATGGAGAAGTTGCCCACACTGCAGGAGCCGCTGAGTCAGCATGCTAGAACCAAAAGGCTACCACTTTTCCTCCTGTAACATCTCTACAGCACCTTCTACTGACAAAAGCTTAACATTGTGCCAGCTAGCCAAAAAAAAAAAAAAAAATTAAAGGACCCAGATCCATTTTCACAGAGTAGACAGAAAGTAAATTTGGACCTGAAATCGATAAATAGCACAGTAGGAAAGGCTCTCAACAATCTGGTGAACACAATGACCTGTTCTGTAGATGTCAGTTATCCTCTTGCCTTGGTCACCTCAGTGTTTGCTCAATGGCTTTGTGAACGATGAACCAATGTGGCAAGGATGGGGTTTATGCATGGACACAACAACATAAAATTATCCTTTCTGGGGCTGATCTGTCTATAATTAGTAATGAATGCCTATTCCATCAACAGCAAAGAACAACTTTGAGCCCTGCAAAAAAAGCAAAAGCCACCTGATGGTAACAAAATATATCTGTCCCATTCCATCATGGAAAGGAAAATGAATACTGGATTAGACAACTATTTTTTTTTTTTTTTTTTGAGGAATACCAGCCCTGAGCTAACATCCGATGCCAATCCCCCTCTTTTTTGCTGAGGAAAACTGGCCCTGGGCTAACATCCATGCCCATCTTCCTCTACTTTATATGGGACGCTGCCACAGCATGGCTTAACAAGCAGTGTGTCAGTGCGCGCCCGGGATCTGAACTGGCGAACCCTGGGCCACCGCAGTGGAGTGCGTGCACTTAACTGCTTACGCCACTGGGCTGGATCTAGACACCCATTTTTGAAAGGAAATTGGAGATCCTTTTTCCCAGCTCTAGTCTGAAACATCACAGAAAATGTCTCTGATTGTCCTTGTTTGGGTCACACACTCATATCCTGGCTTAATCTCTGGGGCCTATGAGATATCACGATTGGCCTACATTATGTCTTATGTCTGTGACTAAAAGGATAGGATCTCTATGAAAATGGAAGCTGCCATTCAGACCATGTGGATAGAATAACAGGAAGACGTATTAGTTTGCTAGGGCTGCCATAACAAAAAGTATTACAGACCAGGTGGCTTAAACAACAGAAATTTATTGTCTTATAGTTCTGGATGCTAGAAGTCCAAGATCAAGGTGTCAACAGGTTTGGTTTCTCCTGAGGTCTCTCTCCTTGGTTTGCAGTTGGCTATCTTCTTGCTGTGTCCTCACAAGGTCTTTCTTCTATTCACATGCATCCCTGGTGTTTCTCTGTGTGTCCAAATTTCCTCTTTTTATGAGGACACAAGTCATGTTGGATTACTACCTCATTTTAGCTTAATCATCACTTTAAAGGCTCTATCTCCAAATAAAGTCACATTCTGAGGTACTGGGTGTTAGGGCTTCAATGTATGAACTTAGGGGGAGGGGATACAATTCATCCCATAAGAGAAGAGGAGTGATTTCCCAAGAAGGAGGGGTATAGATGATTTGTGACCACTTGAACAATTATCACAAGTCAGTTTGAGTTTTCTTAAATGCAATTTAGTGGGTCACAACTTGGAAGCAGGGACGATCAGAAGCTGCAAGTCAAATGTCACTGGACTCTGTCGCTTACCTGCTTCTCTCTGCAGGATGACTTCAAAATTTTCTACTGAAGATTGTTTGTTTCATGTAGCTGTTACATTCAAGAAGCAGGCAACTTTATTTTCATTTTTATCTCTCTTTCTCTTTACATTTTTAAGTGTAGGTTTGGTTCTTCCCCTGTACCTGGATGAAATTTATGGAAGAATCAATGACTTTTTTGGTCCTTCTTGGGTAAAAAAATATTCCTTGATCACTGTAGTCCCCAATAAGTCTCAGTTCAATAATTAAAATTTCTAATCCAAGATAATACTCAGAGAGGTCAAACTTTAATGTTGAGGCATATTCTTCTACTCCTCCGGCTTGGGTCTATTGTTGAATGGCAGATTGCAATGGGAAAAGGGACATGGTGTCCATCTTCTGTCTTCATCACCTTGATCTTCTACTGATCCTCTTTCTACTGTTCCTCCATCCAACTCTCAAATACCAGTTTTTGCTTCTCTGAAGAAAAGGGGGAGGGAACTTTTACCTGATACTGTTGTGAGATAGCATGAGTGCTTCTTGCCATATGTGGATGTTTAAAAGTGACTATCTCGGGTGCATTTTAGTGGATGCCTTGAGACCCCCTTATCCACATCGTTTAGGATCCCTCCTCTGTAGTTTCCTTGATATAGGCAAATGTACCTTCTCTGGCTGTTTGTTTTTTAGCTACTTCTTTTGCTTCTGAGATTTTGGAATTTTGTCCTGCTGTTGAGCTCCTCTCACATATTGGTGGCTCTCATGGATAGGATCTAAGATAACTCTACACCAGCTCTTTCTCAGGTGTGACCCATCTCTAATCCTTGAGAAATGTTCATCCATTATTTTCCCTGACAAATGTGGGCCTAAAGGTCATCCAAGCCAGTCACACTTCCTTGCTTCACTCACAGAGTGGCTAGCCAATTAGTTTCTCTTTTAATATTGTTAGGTATGAATCAGTGTATTAGTTTCTCAGGGCTATCATAACAAAGTACCACAAGCTGGATGGCTTAAAACAACAGAAATTTACTCTCTCATGGTTCTGGAGGCTAGAAGTCTGAAGTCAAGGTGTTGGCTGGGCTGTGCGCTCTCTGAAGCCTCCAGGGAAGGATCTTCCTTGCCTCTTTGGGCTTCTGGTAGCCCCAGGTGTTCTTTGGTTTATGGCAGCGTAATTCAGTCCTTGTGTCTGTCTTCACATGGCCTCCCTCGTAGTGTCTCTGTCTTCAGATGGTCATCTGCTTGTAAGGACAGCAATCATATTGGTTTAGGGGACCACTCTGCTCCAGTATGACCTCATCTTAACAAATTACACCTAAAACGACCCTATTTTCAAATAGGGTCACATAGTGAGGTACTGGGCTTAGGACTTCAACATATCTTTTTTGTGGGGACACAATTCAACCCATAACAATCAGCTACCAGTTTACTCTGTGAGACTGCAAGGACACGTTTTAAGCTCCCCAAATGATTGCCGCAAGTTTCATCTCTTGCCTTGAGGTGAAGTGGGAAAAAACACTCCCCTCAGCCCAGCAGCAGCTCTCTCGCAAAATTCCTCTAATAATCTCCAACTCTTTTTCACAGCCTCTCCAAATGCTTTCATAGTGGAAGAGTGTATTCTTGAAGGCATCAGAGGGCTGAAAAGTATCTGGAAATAGACAGAAATCTAGAGAGGTGAAATTGGCATATGGAACTTCTCCTTACCAGGGAGCCTTTTGTTAATACCAGAAAAAGTGGCTGAAAATAAGCATTATTTTTGACAAACTTGTAAGCCTGGAAGACAAAAGTTAGGATCCAGGGCCTATCATAGATGGAGTCACTGGCAAAACTCCATGTTTTGAGAAGAGATTCTGAAGGGTGGAACCTTACAAATAAGGGCAAATATAAGTAGACCAAGATATTTCATAAAATTGCAAGCTTGAAATTTAACTAAGGTGGCCAAGGTTTTATGATATCCTCAGGGAGGAATTAAATGCAATGCAAATGGCAAATCTAAATGGATGAGGAATGAATAAAGAAATAATATCTAGTGGGGTTTAAAAATGTATATAGAATTCAAATACATGAAAATAATATCTATAGGTTTGGAAAGGGTTAATGGAGTTAAAGTGTTCCACAATCCCTGTATAGTCCAGAAAGTTGAAAAAAATAAAAAATAGGTTACAAGGCAAGGATGCAGGATAATTTCCAGCATGACTACTTATAGAATAGCAAAAAAAAAAAAAATTTCAAAATTGTAGAGTGAAAAATGCAATAATAACACCAGTCAATTCAATACAATACAAGAAAAAAGAGAAAACAGAAACAGAAAAGATGGAAAAATAAAAGATGGGAGAACAAAAATAATTTTGTGGTAAATACATTAAATGAAAATTGACTGTTTCAGATAAGGAAAAAATGGTCAGACTGAATAAAATAAAACCCAACTATATGCTGTTATCTTAAATATAAGGATACAGAGAAATAAAAAATAGAAGGGGAAAGTTAAAGGACAGAAAATTACATGCACTAATAAAAAGAAAGCTAATATCACCATATTAATACCAGATAAAATAAACTTTAAGGGAAAAGCCTAACAAAGGATAAACAGGGATACATCACCACAATAAAAGTTTCAAGTCACCCCAAAGATAGAATTACTCTAAATATATATGTATCTAATGATGTCACTTCAAAATATATAAAGCAAAAACTAATACAACTAAAAAATAAATGGAAAAATCCACAATTAGAGTAGGAAATGTTAATATACTTCTCTCAGTAATTGTAAAACAGACCAAAACTTGGTAAGATATGGAAGATTTGAATAACACAATTAACAAATTTGACCTAATTGACATATATGTCAGTTTTCTTCACAGGACGGTTGCTGGTTTCTGAGGCTCAAAACTTGAGCCTGAAAGACAGAGTGAAATCTCACATGGTCTCATGTTGCTAAATTCCAGTTAGAGAGAGGGGCCTGCAATAAATAGATGATTGGTCTCCTCTCAAGACATTTGCCAGATTTTGAACCTGCATGAGTTAAAATAATAGCTGAATGCAAAATCTGCAAAGGGCAAAACTTCCAGGTTTGAGAAGATAGACACAGTCTCTTAATCAAAAGCCTGGCAGTACCATCTATGATTAATATGTTTTTTTTTTTTTAAAGAGAGAGATGAAAAGAAAAACCTAATTCATGAAAAGTTGAAGGTTTTCAACAGAGAATTTAAACTATAAAAAAGAATCATTTCAACAGAGACCTGAAACTCTAAAATATAATTAAATGGATATTCTAGAAATGGAAAATACCACGTCTAAAATTAGGAACTCATTGGATGGATTTAACAGCAGACCAGACATAGCAGAAGATAGGAAAAATGCGGTTGAAAATAGGTCAATAAAAATTATCCAAACTAAAGCACACAGAGAAAAGGAGAATGGAAATCAAGATGAGAGCATAAAAGATATATGAAACAAATAATCAAACAATATAAACAGTCAGATAATCTACTCTATGTTTAATGGTAATTCCAGTAGAAGAAAAGAGAAAAAATGAGGCAGACGGATTATTTGAAAATAGAATAGCAAGAATTTCCTCGAACTGTTGGAAACCATCAATCCACAGATTGAAGAAGTTTGGTGAGCCTCAGACAGAATAAATATAAAGAAAATATTGAAGCACATCACAGTCAAACTGCTAAAAAGCAAAGATAATGAGATGACCCTAAGTAGCCAGAGAAATGAAACACATAGCCTTTAAAGGACCAACAATAAGGCTTACAGCTAACTTTTTATCAGAAATTATGGATGCCAGAAGACGATGGAATGATATCTTCAAAGGGCTGAAAGAAAAAAATAAACCCAGCCAGTTTAGAATTCTACACTCAGAGAAAATATCTTGTATAAATAAATGTAAAACAAAAATGTTTTAGACAAAAAAGTTGAAAATATTCATGACCAGCAGGTCTTTTCTAGAAGAAATTCTAAAATAAATTCTTTAAACTGAAAGAAAATTATCCGAAATGGAAACATAGAACTGCAAGAAGGAATAAAGTACACTGGAATGGGTAAATATTTGTGGAAAATGTAAACAGATAATAACGGTTAGAAGTAATAATAATGTGTTGTGGGATTTATAACACGTAGAAGTAAAAATATATGACAGCAATAGCACAAAGAATGAAGACACTAAATGGATTAAAAATGTTGTGAAGTTCTTGCATTGCTTAGGAGGTGGTAAAAATAACTAATTAAGGAAGACTGTAGTGAGGGATTCATATTGAATCTGTAGGTAACTATTAAAATATTAAAGAATAGCTAATAGAGGTGAAAAATAGAATGACAAAAAAATACTTGATCTATCTAAAAGAAGTCTTCTGAGAAAAAATATGAGACACAGAATAGATAGAATGAATAGAAAATAAATAGCAATATTGGAGACCTAAATCCATCGATTTAATTAGTTACACTTTATATGAATAACTAAACGTTCCAATTAAAGACAGATTGTTATACTGTATACAGAAACAAGACTTGAGTGTGTGCTATTTATAAGAAAAGCAGTTTAAATATAAGGACATAGTTAAATGGAAAGTAAAAGGATAGAAAAAATTATACCATTCAAACAGTAGCCAAAAGCAAGCTGGTTATTAACGTATAATATCAGATTAATAGCCTTTAAGGCAAGAAAAATCACTAGAAACAAAGAGAAACATTTGATAACACTAAAAGCATCAATTAAACAGAAAACAATCCTAAAATTTTCTGCACCTAATATTTCACCTATGTGTACCTAGTAGCTGCAAAATATATAATGCAAAATTTAGCAGAAGTAGAAGAAGAAACTGATCTAAAACCATATAATAATAATTGAAGATTTTAACACATATCTCTCAGTAAGTGTTATAGCAGCAGTCAAAAAATCAACAAGGATATAAAATATTTGAGCAACATGATTAAGAAAATTAATCTAATTGACCTATCTAAAATACTGCACTTAGCTGCAGATCAGACTTCCTTTCTATGTACACATGGAACAGTTACCAAAGTATACCCACTGGTCCCTAAATCAAGGCTCAAGACAAAATCAAATAATTGAAAAAATTTAGGGTGTGCTCTCTGACCACTTTGAATTTAAACTGGAAATCAAGAACAGAAAGATAAATAGACAAATCCTTAATAGTTTAGCAGTTAAGCAACTCAATTCTAAATAACTCACTTCTAATAAAGAGTAAAAGGATAAATTATAGTGAATGTTAAAACATAGTTTGAACTGAATGGTAATGCAGTAGGTCATATCAAAACCAGTTAAATGCTGCTAAAGCAATGCTTAGAGAGAAATTAATTACTTTAAATAGAATAAAATTTGAAAATCAATAATCTAAGCAAGGGGCCAACAAAATTTTTCTGTAAAGGCCCAGATAGTAAATGTTTTAGGCTTTTTGGACCACATGTCTCTGTCCGAACCATTCTTCTCTGCCATGTAGAGTGGAAGCATTCATAAACGTTAAGTAAATAGGTGGTTAGCCCATGGGCCATAGTTTGCAGGCAAATATAAAAAGGAGTTGTACTTAATTCAGTGACTATGAATAATACGTGCTCTTTAGATCTGGTGAACATAAGCAGTTTATCTGACCAACCCAAGGAACTAGGGTAAAAAAAAAAAAGAACAAAATCACATCATAGCATATGCAAGGAAATCATGGAAAACTTACATTTCTCTGTGCCGGAACATCTTCCAAGTCTTTCAACACTGCCTCCTCAGAGAGGCCTTTCCTGGCTTGTAAATATTAAAATAATATTTCCCACACACACTTTTACTTCTATCTCTTTTCTCCCATACATTTTTCCTAGTACTAACCACTACTTTAAATTATATCAATAATTTTTATTATTTGCCTCTTATTTTTCCATTGCAGCTACTAAATTTCAAGTTCTATGAAGGCAGAAACTCTCTGTCTTGTCCACTTGCTGTATCTTTAGGACCCAGAACACTGCCTGGCATACAGAAGGTGCTGATAATTATTTATTGAATCTGTAAATGAATAATGGGGAAGAGGACTCTAAGTTAGAAAGGCCTAAGTTCCAGCAGTGATGTTAAGTTATATGCATGAGTGAAGAGCTATTCCTAATCAATCCCTCATAAACATGTGGCCTCAGAAGTGAGGATGATGAGTAAGCCCTGTCAGATTTTTGATTTTTTACTTCAAACATGTGCTGTTCTTTATACAAGAAAAGGAGGACTCAATTGCCTTTCCAGTCAATTTCCAGGACATTCACTGAGAACTGTTGGTACAGCCCAAAAACAGTTTCCTCAGCTCCCCTGTTGGCATAAGCAGGCAAGATCACTGGCCAGAAGGGCCAGTATGGAGTGATAGATGAACTTGACATAACCCTCTCTCTCTTCCCTAAAGGAGATATTTATGGAGATAATTTCCTTGCATTTCTTTATACTTTTGCCACCCACGTTTACATTCCTAAACACTATAGTTTAGTTTTCTTTGTTTTTTGAACTTCATATAAATGGAATCCTATAGCATGTATTCTTTTCTGTCCACCTTCTTTCACTCAAAATTATGTTTGTGAGATTTATCCATGTTGTGGCATGTATCTGTAGTTACTTCATTTTCATTGTTGCATAATGCTAATATACTACATCTTATTAATCCATTCTGCTGATGGGAATTTGGGTTCTTTCTTAGTTTTGGATATAATAAATAATGCTGCTAGGAAAATTCTTGAAATGACTGTAAGCTTTTTCTGCCTGAATCACGAACAAAGTACTCTTCTGCCACAGAAAAAGCTTCCAAGGTTCTCCAGGCTTCCTTATTACTGTTCAGTTTTATGATCTTCAATAGCTGTTTGATTGACGATATTCTTCCACTAGACAGTGTGATTCATCAACATGAAATAAGCTTCATTTTCCTTATTGTTCTATTAATACATGTTTGCCACTAGAGAATATTCTGAGAATTAATGAGATTTAAGATTCTTAAGACCTTTGAGCCCCTTGGGAGAAGTACACTAGACTCACTCCCTGCTTATTTATACTAATGGGACCCAGGCATAGCACAGATAAATGATATCAACAACACATTAAAACCTCATTTTGGTCATACAGTTTAGTCATACATTATAAAATCTCCTCCAACTTCCTCAGTAAAGCTTCTGAGAGAAAAATTAACAGTAAGAACTAGCAATGACTTTGAATTCTTAATATCTACAAGATTCACCCACATAGTTTATTGATATTCAGCTTCCCAGGCTCCACTCAGAGAGTCTGGATCAATAGGTCTGAGGTAGAGCCCAAGAAACTGCATTTTTAACAAGCAACCAAAGGAGATGTCAATACAGGTGTTCTTTGGACCACACTGTGGCAGAGCTGTCAACAAGCAATGGCAGGAAAGAGAAACAGGGGTATGACTACAGAAACGAAGAGAAAGACAAAAAAAAAAAAAAAGGAGAAAGACAACAAGAAAACCAATTGTACTTCTTGCTAGGGCCAATGGTAAAGATCTGACTGTGGGAAGTGATTAGCACCCAGGGTCCTACGCTCTGGGCACGTCTACCTCCTACACTAGGGCTGAGGCAAGTTGGGGGTCTTATCTTCCACATTGCCTAGCAGATTAGCTAAAACTTCATAGGTACATGCACTTACATCAAAAGAAGAAATCATTTGAGGAGAACAATAATTTCAAAACTAAAAATAACATACTCTATTATAGACTGTGTCAGAAAGAGAAATATTAAAAGAGGACAAATGAATTAAATTATCTCAAACATAACAAATCAGACAAAAGACAAAATTGGCAATGTGAAACAATAATAATAAAAGGGTGAAAAGAACTAAATAGAAATATTAGATATCAAAAATAATACTTAAAATAAAGAATACATTCATTGGGATGAGTAGCAGAACAGATGTGTCTGAAGAATGAATTAATAGATTAGAAGACAGATTGAGGAAATCTCTTAAAAGAAAAACCAAAAAAATTTTTAAAAATATGGAGGAGAGAAGTAGAGGTACCAATATCCAGATAATAGGAGTCTCAGAAAGAGAAAATATAAACAGAAATAAGGAAATATTGGAAGAAATAATGGAGATAAATTTTCTCAAATGAAGATGAAAAATCTCTGTTTCAAAGGCCTCACAGAGAGTCCTTGAGGAGAGATAAAGAAAAGCTCACACCCAGATACATTTTGGTAAAACTTAAGATATCAAAGGCAAAGAGAAATTATAAGGCTTCAGAGGCAAAACAAATCACAAATGAGTCCCAAAATCAGATTGACATTAGATTTTTTTTTTTCACTATCAACTCTAGACGTAAGAAAACAATGAAATAGGATTTGCAGGGCTGGCCCTGTGGCTTAGCGGTTAAGTGCACGTGCTCTGCTGCTGGCGGCCCGGGTTCAGATCCCAGGAGTGCACCGATGCACCGCTTGTCCGGCCATGCTGAGGCCGCGTCCCACATACAGCAACTAGAAGGATGTGCAGCTATGACATACAACTATCTACTGGGGCTTTGGGGGAAAAATAAATAAATAAAATTATAAAAAAAAAAAAGAAATAGGATTTGCAACATGTTGAAGGGAAACCACTTAGAATCTAGAATTTTATATCCAAACAAACTGTCATTCAAATTTGGAGACATGATAAGATATTCTCTGGCATAGAAGACCTCAGCAGGTTTGCCAAAGATCTGCATGAGAAATAGGGGTGAACTGTTTATATAAGTGGAGAGAAAAAATCTAGGAAGATATATGCAGAAGATATATGAGGGAACAAGAGATTTCATCCCTTGGTAAAATTTATTGTTGTCTTTAAAAAATAAGATCCAAGAAAAAGAAAAAATATATCCATAGTAACTATGAATTTTAAGTATAGGTGTTACCATCATAAGGAGTGAGGAGTCTGAAATATTTAAAAGTGTGTGCTAAAATTCTTTCTTTTGGGGGTTGGAGGAGATGTAGACATCAATACCAGAAAAAAAAAAAAGACATAAATTAAAAATTAAGACACAGGGGCTGGCCTGGTGGCGTAGCAGTTAAGTGCACCCGCTCTGCTTTGGTGGCCCGGGGTTCGCAGTTTCGGATCCTGGGCGCACACTGATGAACCGCTTGTCAAGCCATGCTGTGGTGGTGTCCCATATAAAGTAGAGGAAGATGGGCATGGATGTTAGCCCAGGGCCAGTCTTCCTCAGCAAAAAAAAAAAGAAGGATTGGCATTGGATGTTAGCTCAGGGCTAATCTTCCTCACACACACACACAAAAAAGACATAAATTAAAATGATGAAAAAAGTGAGAAAGAACTAAAATAATAAACTAAGATTGTAAAAATTTTTTTTTTTTAAATTAGATTCCTCCAAAGCACACTCAGAGATGAGAATTCTTATGGGAGTGTTTTATTAAGGAAATTTCCCAGAGTCGACTGGTAATGGAGTGGGTAAAACAGAACATGGAAGAGAAGAAAGCTGAGCAAGGTACAGCTGCGTGAACACACAGCAGCAGTGGTTTCAGTGTAACCCTGCAGACCAACTCTGGAGGGTGGGTTATGCCTTTCATACCCCTACACCCATCAGTCATTATTGAAGGCATTTCCCAAGCACTTCCAGAGGGCATGGCGACAAAGTGAGCTCTAGGTGGGGCCGGCCCGGAGGCATAGCGGTTAAGTGCATGTGCTCTGCTCCTGGCCACCCAGGTTCAGATCCCGGGCGCGCACGGATGCACTGCTTGTCAGGCCACGCTGTGGCAGCGTCCCACATAAAGTGGAGGAAGATGGGAAAGGATATTAGCTCAGGGCCAGTCTTCCTCAGCAAAAAGAGGAGGATTGGCGT